>NC_048596.1:27201496-27937746 GCF_003668045.3 Cricetulus griseus | reverse complement strand
ACCAAACAAGTGAAAGTCTTGTATGATAGAAACATTAAGACTTTGAAAAAAGAAATAAATAAAACACCATAAGACAGAAAGATCTCTGATATACATGGATTGGTAGAATTAACATAGTAAAATGACCATCCTGCCAGAAGCAGTCTAAAAATTCAATGCAAGTCCTACCAAAATTCCAAGACAATTCTTAACAGATATTGAAAGGACTGTTTTGAGCTTCATATAGAGAGTTGCAGACATACATACATACACACACACACACACACAGCGAGAGAGAGAGAGAGAGAGAGAGAGAGAGAGAGAGAGAGAGAGAGAGAGAGAGAGAGAAGAAAGAACAGGATAGTTAAAACCAGGATAGTTAAAAATAAAAGAGCTGCTCTGGTATTACCAAATCTAACCTCAAATTGTACTACAGAGCTATAGTAAATGAAACTGTATGGCATTGGCACAAAAAACGTAAGCAAAATTTTTAGCTCACCAGCCACTCCCAAGTAATGACACAGAGGCTTAATATTAATTAGAACTGCTCACCCAGTGGCTCAGGCTTGTTACTAGATAACTCTTACATTTTAAATAACCTATATTTCTTACCCTTTGTCACATAGCTTGGTACCTTTCCTCGTCATGGCATGTCCATCTTACTTCTCTCTGTGTCTGTTCCTGACTCCCAGATTCAGCCCTTCTTTTTTACAGCATTCTCTCAGTTTGGTTTTCCCACTTAGCTTAATTTTTTCCTGCTTGATTATTGACCAGTCAGCTATTTTATTAAAACCAATCAGAGTGACCTATATTCACACAGTATAAAGGAATATTCCAAATTTCCCCCTTTTTGTTTAAATAAAAAGGAAGGTTTTAACATCAACATAGTAAAATTATATGCAACAAAACAGTTATCAACTAAAAATTATAATGACAATATCCAATCCATTTGAATTTTGCATATTTAGAGAAAATTCTATGTATCTTATGTTCATGAGTCTAAAGTTTTATATGTAATTTACCCTTTTAAATTAACTAAGGAAAACTTTAAGTCTAATTATTTAATATTTAATTGCATGAAAGTCTCCACCAGGGGTAATGTTATGTAATGACAGGAGCTTCAGGCTACCTGGGCAGTCACCCAAAGTTCTTCTGTAATGTTGGGACATACAACTTTGGGCTACAGGCCTAATATATCTGACAGATATTTTTGCATAGCAGGGAAATTTGAAGGATTGTACTTCCTTGTCTTGGCAAAGTTTAGCCATTGCTTTCACTTCCTGCTGGTTCAGTTTGGACAGTATACTGTCAGCAGTTGAGGCATGAGCACTTTCTTCCCCAATGGCTAGCTTTTGCCCTTAAGAAAGCAAACTCTATACAGAGTTTCTCTGATACCCATCATACTCTTTTGAAGCAAGTTGATGCTGCTAGGAGCAGATGTGTCTCAATGTCATGAAAAGGCTTAGGTTATTAAACATTAAATACCATATTCTATAGATCTTTGAAGTGTTTGAAGAGCATCTATATTTAAATATATCTGTTTAACATTGAAAGTATACCTAATATGACTGTAAGTTTAACTATTACAGGTGATTATTAATCTATATTTTAAAATTGCATTACATTTTTAATGAGGTGTGTAGTGATATATTATTTATGATTTATTAAAGCTTGCCTGCATATTCAGCAAACAAAGTCAACAACTAGCTATAGAAGTCAGGCACACACTTTAATCCCACAGGCTAGTAGGTGGTGGTATATACCTGTAATTATTGGACTCAGGATAAAGAGATGGATGGATGTCTGTGAATTTAACGACACTCAGATCTATACAAGAGTGAATCAGTCTAAAAGAGAATTATAGCCCACACCCTTAACATTATGGAAGTGTATAAAACAGAAGCAAGGTCTCAGAGAGGGATTCATTCTCCAGCCACATTGTGGAGAGGTTACAGTCTGAGGCTTGGTGAAAGCTCATGGAGACAGTATTAGGCCATTCAGCCATTCAGCTTTGCTTTTCTGAACTTCAGCTTGAAGTTTGAACCCCAATATCAGTGTCTTGTCATTTATTACTTGTGTTAAAAATTGACGCCAAGTGTTAAAGTAAGAATTCACAAAAAAGCTTCTTTTGAGGCCAAGGGACCAGGCCTGGCCCAAGCCTGAGCAGCAGGTGGGACTCCCACCTGAGTCTCTCCTTCCATAGTCCCTGCCAGGACAGCTTGGTTTTCTATTGTTTTTCTTCAAATCTTTGAGCAAGTGTGGGATTTTTTCAGTTCTACTTTTCTAAATAGTCTTCAGCTGCCACCCAGACTCAGGAGGATCTCAGGTTTTTCTAGAGCCTCTCTTCAGGCTAAAACTCTCATTTCACTGCTACAAGCTAGTTCAATGCAGACAAGCCTTACAGTTCACTGACATTGTAGGCAGATTTGGTAAGTTTAATAGGAATTCTTAAAGAAAGGGATTAGTTAAAAGACAGAGATTTCACCCCACACTAAAAAATGGAAACTCTATTAAAATGAAAAAAATTAGATCTTCAGATGATTACATAATAGATGGCTTAAAAATTGAATGTGAAGGGATAATCAACTTAACTGGGTTTGATACACTATTGTTTTTTTTTCATTATCTTTATTGTTCTGATAATTCTTGGTTTATCTCTGAAAATGTTGGTTGATATGAGTGCCAAGATGCAGACCTTAGAAAAACTTATTAAAACAGATTATAGAGATACTCAAACCCAGAGTGAAAAATTAAATGGAGAAACAAATTCAGCATTGCACTTACTGGTTAAAAAGGAGAACTCTAAGGTCTTATGAGAATCACCTTTAATATATCCAGTAACATTATTGGAAGTGAAGCAGATTCTAAAAGAGCTACTTGGAAGCCTGTGACACTGCTAGATTTGGGGAAATTCAAGGAAGCTGTAGTCTCATATGGAGTCCATTCACCATTTGTGAAGCAGATGATAAACACGTGATCTGTTTGTAATAGGGTTATCCCTGTAGATTGGAATGATTTGATTAAAGCTGTCCTAGAGCCTGGACCACAATTACAATGTACTTCCTGGTTCAGAGAAGAGTCTAATGATATGAACAAAAGGCTAAAGCTTGAGGTAGAGATCTCTCCCAAGATCAAATTCTTGGATAAGGAGATTATACTACTTTAGAAAGGCAATGTCTATTTGATGATAATTTCCTGGGTATAATATATGCAGCAGCTTTGAATGCTTGGGACAGAATTGGAGAAGCAGGAAAGAAAATAGAACCATTTACAAAAGTTTTATAAGGCCCAAAGGAAGTATTCACAGACTTGTTACAAAGATGGTTATTAGCCTTAAATTGAATGATATCAGACTCAGATTCTAGAAAAATAATGATTGAATCAATGTATTATGAGAATGCTAATGCCCAATGCAAAAGCAAAATTAGCGCCTTTAGAGGATTGTACCAGAGATGAAATTAACATGGAAGTTCATGCTATGATGAAGGTACACACAGGAGAGGTGATTTCAGGAGGGTTAAAGAAAAATCAAAATGTCAAATGTTTTTATTGTGGCATTAAGGTCACATGAGAAGGGATTATAAACAAAGCATTTCTAGAAACAATTCTTTTTATAACTACAATCCAAACAGAATGTCACCCTCCTTTCTGGATTGTACAAATGGTGTGGCAAAGGCAAACATTGGACAATGGGATGTAGGTTGATGAGAGATCACAAAGGTAATCCTTTGCAGCCATCTGGAAATTATCTGAGGGGGCCTCTCGAAGACCCCTATGCAAAAACCTATGAAAAATTCAGTTCAGTTCTTTCCTGTCACCATGGAAACCACTACCCAGAGCAATGAAAGTACCTAATACATAGTGTAAGAAAACATACTGCTCTGGATAATAGAAGAACTATGAAAAGAGAGAACAAAAAATTGAGGAAAAAAATCACAAAGTGAGTATATTGGCAAATGTCTATAAATGAGCAGATACCAAAATTAAAAGTATGAATGAATGATGTTATCCTTGCAGGTCTGGTAGACACAGATGCAATATAACAATTATATCACAAGAATCTTGGCATTCCCAGTGGTGTCAGCTGAGAGCTGATAAGGGGACAGAGACTCGGTCTCCAGCCAGTATTCAATGAATTGGAATCTACATTCATCTTAGTCTGGGTTTCTATTGCTTTGAGGAAATGCCACCACCAAAGCAAGCTGAGGAGGAAAGGGCTTATTGGGCTTACACTTCTGCCACAGTAGGCCACAGAAGGAAGTCAGGGCAGGAACTCAAGCAGGGCAGGAGCCTGGAGGCACAAGATGATCCTGAGGCCAAGGAGAGGTGCTGCTTACTGACTTGCTTTCCATTACTTGCTCAGCCTTCTTTCTTACAGAGCCCAGGACCACCAGTCCAGGCATGGCCCCATGCACATTGTCTGGGCCTCCCCTATTAATCTTTAATTGAGAAAATGACCTCCAGGCTCATCTACAGATGACCTTATCAACACATTTCCTGAATGTCCCTCATCTCTGATGACTTTAGCCTGTTTCAAGTTGACATAAAACTATCCAGCCCAATATTTAGCAAAATTCCTCTATAATTAATATTTGTATCTAAGTTTGGAAAGCTTCAAACTACCAGCTTCAATAGTTGTGGTATATGTTTTTTTGTTTGTAGAAATAAAAACTGATCCCGAGTAAAAACCAGAAAAGAATCTTGGCATTCTAATTGGCCTCTTCAGGAGGTAAATGTTCAACTCTTAGGGACTGGAACTTTATCAGGTAAAACAGAACACGAGATGGTTCCAATGTATAGGGCCAGAACACAGAGGAATACTAAAGTCATATGTTGCTAATATATGTCTTTAAGTTGAAGTGTGTTTCTTGTATGCAGCATAAGCATGTCTTCTTATCCATCCTGCTAGCCTGTGTCTTTTTATAGGTGAGCAGTCCCCGTTGGCAGTCTCTGGGTCCACTGCTGTGAGCAGTCCCCCTGCCTCAGGTATCCCTAAGTAGGGCATAGGAATCTGGCCTGAAACAGGCCCAAGCCAACCAAGTCAAATTTATAGTTCTTGAAAATTATTATTATCAACTACACAGAATAATAAGGAAATGCAGGTTTGTAATTAGTTACCTATTACAATCAAAATTGTAGTCATTTTAGCTATGTTATCGAAGTCAGAGATGTATTTTAGAAAGACAGGTGCTCTTCAAACATTTCTGAGATCCACAGAATATGACATTTAAGATGTTCTAATAACATGGGCTCTTTTTTTGAACAATGAAACATGTCTGCTACTGGAAGTACCAATCTACTTCAGAGAAGATGATGAGCATCAAAGAAACTCCACCTGGAGTTTACTTTCTTTGTGGGAAATTAAGTGAACTTGCCTCTACTCCTGAGGGTGTGCTGTCCAAATTGAACAAGCTGACATAAAAGTGGCTGTCAAACCTTGCCAAGACAAGCCCTTCAGAACATCCTACTTCACAGAAAAATTTGTCAGATATGTTAGGCCTGTAGGCTGAAGATGGATGACCCAATGTTGTAGAGGAACTTTTGGTGACTATTTAGGCAGCCAGCTGTTTCTATGATTTCTCACATTTTTTGAAAGTCGCTTGCTTATACTTCCTGCTTATGCATTTAATATTATTTCCTTCTTGGATCTCCTAAGGAGTTGAAGACTAGATAGTTATGGTTATATATTTCCTTGTTCACAAGTCTCAGAAAAGAAATGCAGTAAAGAGGTGAAAAGTGAAAAAGTTTGGGACACATTAAAAGATAATTTGATAATGCAAATTAAAATAGAAAGTAAATTAGGTACAACCTTTTGGACTCTCCAAGATAGGATAAATAATGGGGTATTTTCTTTGAATTTGTCAAATGCAAATGGACTAGACATTATTGATATATTTGGTTGTATATGTTGTATATAGTTGTTGTAATTATTATACATTGTTTTTCTTTTATTAGTTGTAGCCTTCTTTTTGTATTAGACAAAATAGGGATATTGTGGTGATACATTTTATATAATCTAATAAAGCTTTCCTGGGGATCAGATTGCCAAGCAAGCCACAACTGTAGAGGCCAGGCAGTAGGGGGTACACACTTTTAATCTCAGCAGCCACATCAGCCGTAGAAGCTGGGTGGTGGTGGTACACATTTTTAATCCCAGCACTAGAAGGTATATAAGACAGTAGCAGGGTCTCAGACCTGGCAATTAGCCTCCAGCCATCTTGAGGACAGGATTGCTCCAGCTATGGTAGAGGTGAGAGATCTCTGGTGGATTGGCTGCTTTGCTTTTATGATATTCAGCTTAAACCGCAATAACTGTCTCTGGAATTTTATTATTCATGTTACAAGATTCCAATGAAACTTAGAAAAAATTTAGGGCATATTTTTCACTCAACTGGAATATTCTGTAAGATAAGACAACTTTTCAAATACACATAAACTACCTTGAATAAACCAAGATGAGATAATTTGAACAAATCTGTAAAAAATAGGAGCATTGCTGAAAATTCTCAATAAAATGAAAATAAAATCCTTATTAGATACCTAAATGCACTCATTACTAAATTCCATCAGTTCTACAGTGAAGAATTACCATCAATTGTTCTCATATTGGTGCATAAAATAGGAAACAAAGAACACTTAGAATATAACGGATTATGTTCATAGAGTCATATTACCCTGATAGTCAAACCAGATAAAGACATAAGGAGAAGAAAATTATAAATCTAATTTCCCTATGAACATAGATGAAAATTTTCTTAATGAAAATACTTGAAAAACTGCTTTTCAGGCTGGCAAAAGTGTCAGAGAAACCATTCCCATCCCCCTGACACACACACACACACACACACACACACACACACACACACACACACACACACACACACACACTCCCATTGTCAGGAGTCCCACGAGAACACCAAGCTACACTACCATAACATATATGCAGGGTCTGTGATTGTTGTTTCAGTTTCTGAGATCCTCATGAGTCAAGTTTAGTTTATTCTGTTCTTATGTTGTCCTCCACCCCTCTGATGCCTACATTCCTTCCCATCTAGCTTCTAATATTTGGATGTGTGTCTCTGCATCTGCTCCGATCAGTTCCTGGATGAAGCCTCTCTGATAATTGTTATAGGCACTCAAAAATTAATGTAACAGAATATCATTAGTAAATATTTCATTGATATCTAGCCTCTGATTCCTAACCCTCCAGGCAGTGTCAGCATGGGCTCCCTGTTGTGGTGTGGGTTTCAGGTTATCAGTCATCTGTTGGCCACTCCCACAAGTTCTCTGCCACCATTATCCCAGCACATCTTTCAGGCTGGACAAATTATAGGTCAAAGGTTTTGTGGTTGGGTGGGTGTCCCAACCCCTCCACTAGAAGCTTTGCCTGGTTACAGAAGATGGCAGGTTTAGGCTCTGTATACCTCATTACTGACACTCTTCATTTGAGTCACCCCCATAGATTTCAGGGAATTTCTACTGCACTAGATTTCCACATCACCACCAAATGTTCTCAGTTCTATTTGTCTCTCCCAGTACTCTCTCGCTCCATTCCTTTATCCGGTGTTCTTGTCCCAACCAGCTCCCAGTACACACACAAAATCTATTCTATTTCCTGCTCCCAGGGAGGTCCATGTTCCACCCCCAGAACCATCCTTGTTACTTAGCCTTTCTAGGTCTGTGACTCCTAACATGATTATCCTTTACTTAACAGCTAATGTTCACCTAAACTTGATTACATATCATGTTTGTCTTTCTGAGTCTGGTTTACCTAATTCAGGATGATTTTTGTACCAAGTCTTATTGTAACTTGTTATTCCATGTTTGGTTGATATCCCTCGGAGTCTTGAAGCAGATTTGGGGGAAGAGTTAAGTAGGGAGGGGGTTCTGGGAGGTGTAGAGGAAAGGGAAATGGCTTTTGGGATATAATGTATGAGAGTATAATAAAAATAATATTTCAAGAAACAAAATTTCCTTATCATTAAGCAGACTTTATTCCAGAAATAATACAGGGATGGTCTGACATATTCCAAACCAATAAATGTAATACATTATCACATAAATGGACTAAAGTACAGAAATCATATGATCATTGTATATGGAGAAAGTATTTTCATAAAAGTCCAACACTAATTCAAATAAAAATCCTAAAGGAACTTAGAACAGAAGGAACATCTCTCTCTGTCTCTCTGTCTCTGTCTCTGTCTCTGTCTCTGTCTCTCTCTCTCTCTCTCTCTCTCTCTCTCTCTCTCTCTCTTTTTTACACACACACACACACACACACACACACACACACACACACACACAAAATATATAGTCACCTTAGGTTGTAAGGAGAGTTCCAGATCATATATGTATAATTAACGCCACATTATTCAGGGGCTGTCATGAATGATTAATCGTGTAAATTATCTCTGTATATGACTCAGATCACTTGTAATATTTCTTCTTATTCTCAAACCAGACAATATTGACAGAGTGACCTATACAAAACAGTACCTGGTCCACACAGGTTGTGATGGGGTAGGGACCTTGCACTGAGACTAGTGAATAAGACTTGTGGATTATAAGGAACAGGACTATGGAGTCCTGGTCCTATTACATGAAACATTTTATAGTTTGTTCTCCAGACATCATTATTTTAGGATTTTATCAATGCAAATCAAAAGTAGGCCTTCTCTTCAAGAGCACTCATGTCAAAAATATTTTTAAAAACATACATTCATTAAGAAACAGTCACAAGATGAAGCATTTTCTTGATGCACATAATTTTTCACTAGTAAAAATAAAATCCAATAAATGAAGAAATAGCTTAAAAATAAAAAAAACAATTAAAGTGAAAAAGGCCAAGCAAAAATTATCTGCACTTACAATAGCAAGAAAGTTTCCGAGGGGTTTGAAACACATGCAAAAAGCTAATGCAAATTTTCAGTCTCAGATTCATGAAGAAGTTTTAAAATACCTTTGGACACCTCATCATAAGCACTCAATCCCACTACAAAATCAAGATGGCTAAAATCAGCAATAATCTTATGGTAAATGAGATTGGGAAGTTTGGATACCAAATGTGCAACATCTATGTCATCAGCCAAAAAGTCATTTCTGCCACTCCACATGGCAGTTGGAACCTTCATGTCTTCCAGATTGTATAATGGAGGAGTTGTCTGGTGGAAAGTGATAAAGAGTTTAGCAAAAATATATGACTGTTATTGATGGCTTATTCTCTTATGTGACAGGATAATTATAATGGTGTGCTTACTATCTCCATAGAAATTATTGATGATTTAGACCTTGACAGGAAAAAATTAATTTCATTTTTATATATTTATTTACTTTAATTTTGAGACAGTATTTTCTATGTAGCCTATGCTGGATTCTTGCCAAAATCCTCCTCTCTCGGAATCCTTAATTCTAAGGTGACTGGGATGTGTGACAACACCCAGTTTGTAGTGCACTGTTATTCAAATTTGAAATCATACAAGTCCTAAATTCTCTGAGCCTTGGTTCTTTACATGTGAAATGATTATATCATTATATGATTAATCCCACATGGTTTTGTGACATTCAGATACTATGATAGATAAAACATTGGTTTCACAGTATCATCTTACAAAAGATAATGCTATTTGTTTTTAATTTTCCCAAAGTTCTGTGTGGTGTATCTTCCTAAGGAAAATAAAATGTACCCGTGTCTTATTATTTTTTTTAAAAAAGACTTTGGTTAAATTTCTTATAGTATATACCTTTTGTAGGGACCAGATCATTAAATGTGGATTAAAAAGACTTACCTGATTGTAGTGTAGCATATTTAGAGATGGACTTCCCCAATCATAAGCCCCAAACACACCTGTATTAACTGCCTTAAATAAAGATAAAGAATAGGATTACTTGCAAAGCCTTACGTTATGATATAACCAGAAGTTATTGAGTTCTATTGGCTCTTTTTATAACAATGAGACATTGGCTCCAACAAACTCAGTGCATTTTCTATCTCATTGTTATATACTGCCTCATCAATGGCTACTAAATTACAGTCATAGAAAATTACACATTACATGAATATGCACAAAAGAAAATTTAAAACAAAGCTTACTTTTTAACATCTCAAATAAAATGTTTAACATGTAGCAATTCATACGTACTGCAATCAAGAAAGTCAATAAAATATCATTCATGAAAGATAAAAGCTTAGCTACTTAAGGATGCAAAACTGATGTATCATTTTTGATATAGTATGTAGTATGTAGTAAATCTCCACTTACAAATATTTCTAATTATCAAATGTTTTTATTCATAAGAATTTAAATTAAAGCCTATAAGAAAAATAAAATACATGAAGTCTCAAATTACTACTTGTAAAAGTTGTGTTGATTCTCTATAATTCAAATGAATTCAAAATATACTGCATAGTACATTGGTTGCTACTTGCATTAATATTTTATAAGTAATAAGGTTTATATCCTTCATCTCTAATTTTATTTACTTAATTATTCTATAATATTACACAACACAAGAATTTTCAAAAATATTCAAAAAGATAGATGTTGCGTAATCTCTGTATTTAAAAAAATAAGAAATTATAGTATTCAGAGGTAAGTAACACAAAGTGGAAATGTTAAGAGAGTTGCAGAATCCTGAATAAAATTTTGTCAACAAAACACTATAAAGAAGTACTTCTTAGGATGTGATATATAATGGTTTATCAATAATTGCCTGATAGAATAAAAATTTCCATATCATATTTTATGCAATGGTCATGCATAAATATTATATGTTTGAAGGTAATTTTAAAACACCCTCATAAGTTGAGATGGGCTTGCTCCGTATGTGCAGGTACCAGTTTACATCTTGTCAAATGACATTAGTATGATGAACTCATTCTATGAAGTGTCTTGGCTGTCATATAGGTAGATAGGAAAGCTATCACAGTTTACTCATAGACCAAAAGGACACCACAATTCTCATCCTGCATCAATCTGAGAAATTACTTACTAAAACTGGTAACAATTTTACCAAAAATGTATGTATATAGATTTACTTTTTGAGGATAAAATAATATGACCACTCTGTGATTATCACATTTTCTTGAAAAGATTTGATATACTGATAAGTTTCTTTTAGTCCATCAAAAGGAAGTAATGCCCTGACCACAAAAACTACTGGGGAAAGATTTTCTGAAACTTATGAAGAAGGAGGATTTCAAAAGCAGAAGAAAAGAGACATATTTTAAAATTTGTACCTGACTGTAATGTAGAAGATTTTGAACTGATGTTCGTGCTAGACTGTGTGTTATATACACATCAGTACGGCTCTAAGAGAAAGTCAGACACCATAAACATTTGTCAGTCTTTGGTTTCCTTCCACAGAAAATCTTTCAAGATAGTCATGCTGTATTATTCCTATAAAAATAAATCTTCAAGGACTGGAGAGACACATAAGTGGTTAAGAGTACATAATGTTCTTGAAAAGGACTCAGCATCAATTTCCAGCATCTACATGGTGGCTTGTAACTGTCCATCACACTAGTTCCTAGGTAGTCAATGACCTTATGTTTGCCAGAGTGTATACAGACATAAATGCATGTAAAACACTGATTCAGTATATCTCCAATCAGTTTATAAGTAAATCTGGATTTTGAGTACAGTGAATAATCTAGACATTCTTGTTTTTTTCTTTTCATTTCTTTCTTTCTTTCTTTCTTTCTTTCTATCTTTCTTTCTTTTTTTTTTTTTTTTTTTTGTCGAGACAGGGTTTCTCTGTGTAGCTTTGGATCCTATCCTGGCACTCACTCTGGAGATGAAGCTGGCCTCTAACTCACAGAGATCAGCCTGCCTCTGCCTCCCTAGTGCTGGGATTAAAGGCGTGTGCCACTAATGCCCAGCGATATTCTTGTTTTAATATGAGTTTTTTTTAAAAAAAATGAAATTTAAATGCAGTTATGATTTTCCCCTTTCCTGGTCCCTACCACAACCCCTCTGCATTGCTCTCTCTCATAGTCATTACCTGGATTATTTTTCCTTAATTGTTGTTATATATTCTTAAACATTTTCTCTAAACTTTTCAAGCCACATTATATTACTTGTATGTCTTTGATTTCAGGGCTCACCACTGGGTTTTATTAAGTAGAATTCATGAACACCAATGGTTTGTGTGAGTGTCTCACAATAGTTGACTTTAATTACATCTATCTATCTATCTATCTATCTATCTATCTATCTATCTATCTATCATCTGCCTGTCTGCCTGCCTGTCTGTCTGTCTTTCTGTCTGTCTGTCTATCCTTCTCTCATGTTTTACATCCCAGCTTCAGTTTTCCTTCCCTCATTCCCTCCCAGTCCCACTGCTACCCGTTTCTCCCCAGATCTACTGCTCCTCTGTTTCCTGTCAGAAAAGGGAAGGCCTCCCAATGATATCAACCAAACATAGCATATCAAGTTGCAATAACACTAGGCATATCCCCTCATATTAAGGCTGGAATACGCAACCCAGACTCTAATTATCATAACAATAAATATACACATATATTTTGTTGGTATTGATGTTAAATTTTTTTAAAGGACATAATATGCTATGATCAAAGATTAAGGAGAGTTTAGATATTAACAAAATGAGTCAGTTTATTCACTTTTTATGTCTTAAAGAATTTCCTTTTGTTAATGATTCATATTTTAGATGATAATTTATGTGGAAATATCCTTAGTTCTGGAATAGAATTGCTAAACTGAATGATCAGTTACCAGATGAATGACAGCAGATGCATTAGACTGGAGTGAGTAGAAGAAAGATGAAACTCATTCATACATGACACCCAGCTATTCATTCATATGTGGTGCATGCCACATTTTCTATGTTGGCAGGTTAATAACTTGGGAATTACATACAAAACACATCTTGACTTTAATATAATCATGCTAAACACTAAAGATTAATTAGCCATATAGAGTTGTTATGGTATCAGCATGAAAAATAGCGAATTTGAAAGTGCACAACACATACCTTATTTAAATGTTGTGAAACATATCCAGTTATCAATACCTTTATAGCAAAACATGTGGTATCGGTTACAATAACATTGCATGTATATCCAGACTGCTTATTGAAAACTGCCATAGGTAACAATTCTTTTTCTCCAAAAATGAGCTGAAATTGACAAATTTGAAGAGCAGCTGTTAGTCTGAGTAAGTGTTTTATCTAGCACAATGTTTGTAGGATGTGAAAGACATAAAACAAAGCTATGTTACTTAAGCGGGGATTGACTTAGTGCACTGTTAAGATGTTCAGCACATAATTTGAGAAAAAGCATCATATGATTATTTTTAAGCACTTTCAATTGAATGAAAACTTCTGAGAATCATGAACATTGTGGTGTACTTGCAGTCTTTCTAGTTCTTCCTTGTGGAAAAGTTATTCAGGGTTAATGACTAGCAAGCTTGTTAAACAGTGTGTGGAAATTTTGATGCATGTATACAATAAAATGAAAACATGTCCACACAAAAACTTGTAAATGAGCAAAACAAGAAAAACACTGAAAACTCCTGTCAGTAGTGGTTATAGCAATCAATTGAGTATGGTACATTCACCTTATAAACTATTATTCTTTTATAAAGAAGTATCTATAATAAATACCACAAGTGAACTAACACATTTACTTCAACTGAGAGAGTCAACATATGACACCACAGTGCATGATTCCATTTAGATGAAATGAGTAGGATCAGCAACTGTAGTAGATGGACAAGTGATTAGAGATCCTGGGGAAATGAGGCAATGGAATCTGTGATTTGAAATGATAGCCGCTAGCATTTGTTGAAAACATACACAAAATACATAAAAACAAGAGTTCTGAAACAATTGATATTAACTGTGAGACATGGTAATATGTGAAAAATCTGAATCTAATAAACAGAGTGATCCACCTAGCCTCTTGCTGCCTAAAGAGATTCCAGGTTAGGTAATCTTCATGAGCTAATGAAATTTGGAGA
The DNA here is from genome assembly GCF_003668045.3 of Cricetulus griseus. NCBI lineage: Eukaryota > Metazoa > Chordata > Mammalia > Rodentia > Cricetidae > Cricetulus > Cricetulus griseus. The sequence continues at coordinate 27,923,785 of NC_048596.1, read as the reverse complement.
AATAAAAGGCAGCTAAGGTTTCCATCAGAGGAGAAGGACATGGTATTCAAAGATCTACAGAGATTCTCCTTGGATTTTCTGCTAACTATGGACTGCACATCTATTTGAGGAAAGGGATTCAAGTCTAGGGAATGAATCACAGGGAAGACTTGAGATTGCTGAGTGGTCTGAGATAAGCCTGTATCCAAGAAGCACAATAATGAAATGTTTTTGTAGTGATTCGACTGGAATAGCCTACAGAGTAAAATTAAACTTCTCTAACCTTACATTTTAGCAATCTGTAACTATTAGTAGACTAGTAGGGGATACTTTGTGGTGATAAAGTGAGTGACACAAATAAAATAAGGCCACAGAATTTAGGCAAATTGTCTGTTTAATCATTTAAAAGTGGACAATCTAAGTATTTTTGTGTCCATTTAAAAATGATCTTATAGTCAAACCTCCAGCTAGGAAAATTTCATACTCACATGATAGGTGAAATATATACTATTCTTTTTATGAGGCTGGTTTATTCTATCCCTAAATTGAGAGAGAAAAGGAAATACAACCCATACTTCACAGAAATGAAGATGACAGCTAGTTGTGTAGCTCAGATGACTTGATCCCTAGCACTAAATAAAACCAACATAGTAACTAACACACATCCAAAATTCCATTGTTTAACAAGCATAGGAAAGAGGATAAAGAACAGTTCAAAGTTATTCTCAATTACACAGCAAGTTCAAGGTCACTCTACAATATATGAAATGCTGTCTCAATGATAAATTAAATTAACTAGAGAATAAATGTAAATGTTAAGATTTTTGAAATGTGATGCTAGTTGCCCTGCCTTCCCTGGTGAAAATAGAAAATGATTTATAGAAATATAATACATTTTAAAACTGAGATTTGTCCCTGGAATAAATGTTATCTTAATGCTCAGGAAATTGGTAATTCACCATGTTAACAGAGTAAAAATAAATCATGCATGATCTCAATGTATGTAGAAAAAGCACTCAGCAATAATGTCCACTAACAATTTATTGATGACAACTAATAGAAGCTAACATCCTCAGACTATGAAACCATACATTTACAAAAAGTTCATAGACAGAATATTTTGTAGATAAATGTATTGCACCTCAATGTATAATAGAATATTTTCTCTTGCTGATTTTATGAACATTTATTCTGTAAATGATTGCCAATCTAATAAAATACAAGCAATCTTTTAAACAGAAAAAGACAATTTAACAAATCTGTGACCAGGAGAGGGGCTATCATGTTGTTCAAGTGTAGGAGAAACTACTGGCAACTTACGGAAGCCGCAGATGCTCAGGACAGTCTGCGTAAGCATTCCTGGGAGGCACTTTCTCCCTGAGCCAAGCCTGCCTCTATACCCAGAGACTGCTGAAGAAGAGACACCTGACCCAGAGACACCAATGCAGAAGGGCAATATAGCAGTCAGCCACCTGAACCAATAAGACCTTGGGAGGGAGTATAAAGTCAAGTCTAACTTCCTTATTAAACCAGTCTGCAGCATGCTCTGCTACTCACTGACTCCCAGTGCCTGAGTCATTGGTGCTGCTTCTTCTTACCCCCTCCCCCAAGGGGTATCTGAGCAGGGTCACCCACAAAATTCTGGGATGAATAGGCTATCTCTACACAGACCCTTACCATGTTCATGAAACATACTCAACTAGGTTCAATGAATCAAAAAATAGACTATGCAAGCAGCGTGGGATGAATTGAAAGACGGTGGAATTCAGAGTGAGGAGGATGGCTAAGAGTGGATAATGCGTTGGATATAACCTATATATTGTATACATTATGGTGTGATCAAATTGATTAGAGATGAAAGACAGAGACAATGAACAAATTATTTGTTTTGTTTGTTTTTCTTGTGTTTTTTTATTTAAACTATGATGTATGCTCTTAAATAGAACAAACCTAGGTGATTCAGAATAGCTAACATCCCAGAATACTACAAAGTTCTTCATAACATGTAATGCCTAACTAGCTTCTCAGAACCCCAGAAGGCTATGAGAGTTATAAATGAGGTAAAGAAGGTACTTGCTTCTAATGTTTTTCTTTTCTTTTCTATGTTTGAGAAGTTTTACTGTGTTTCCTATGCCTGCCAGGTACTACCTATGTAGCTCAGGATGGCCATGAATTTACAATAGTTCTGTTTGTTCTGCATTTACATGTATGGATTAACTTTCTAAAATGACATGAACATTTTCAAGACAAGACACTGGTGCAATTATTTAAAATAGTTGGAAATAAAAACACAAAACGAAGTCTTCAATAATAAAGGGACATTGATTGTATAAGTGGAAGGATACACTTGAAAAGTTGCCCTACATTCAGTCACAACTAAATACAAATGAAACCACAGTTTGGTGGTCTAAACCAAGCATAGAGTGAAAAGTACTTAAGAACCATAAGTGATGGCAAGGATGTACAGGGATTTTACCATCACACTTTGATGGTGACAAGCAATATCATAGATAGTCTTGGCATCCTGATAGTGTCGTAAGATGAAATCCAAACTGACAAAATAAAAACTGCCATCACCTTGAAGGTTGATATTTGCAATGATTTTATCTTTAGTAAACACATTTCTTAACAGTTCTACAATGCCATGGCAGTAGCTATATAATGAAAATAATGATATCAAGAATAATGAAGAGAACTTAGTGTATACACTGGCAAGTTGAATGCAAGTGTAAAAGAAATCACATAACTAACAAAATGTAGTATGGCAATTTTAAGAAGCCAGTGATAGAAAACTTGAAAGTGAAACACAAGGTAAGATAAATTGCAATATGAAACATTCAAAAGATCATCCAATACAGAGTGATCAAACCTAAACATATGAACATACATACAAGGAACACTGAATGAATTTAGAAGGCATGTTCAGGTGTGTGTAATGAAAACAATTAAAGAGGGGGTCATGAATTTGAGAGGGAGAAGGGGCATAGGAGAAGTTAGGGGAGTACAGGGAGGGATGGAAATTATGTATATACAATACTAACATATGAAATTCTTAAAAATAAAGTTAAATTAGTAAGAAGCAGCTATAGATTAAAGAAAAATACAATCATGCTTAAGAAAGTCCATAGGACAAAACTCAAGCTGCCCAACTTTGAGGTAGCCAATCATGGGAGGCTATTCATGCAAGTGAATCAGCACTAGTTTGTACAGGCAGAACTCCTCTTTTACAAGCTTATTTTAAAAAGTGTAATTATACCACCACTTTGAGTTCATCACAAACCTTTAAAGATGTTGGACAGATGTAAGATAGAAGGTGTGGAAAATCTTCGTCATACTTAACAGTAGCAACAGGAGCCAATAAAAAACACATTTTGATCTTTTCAGCCAGTTGTTGATTTGTGGAAAATGCCCCCAGGGCTGAAAGAAATAAGAAGAGTTTTTCTTTTTTCATTCCTTTTTTCTTAAAAGTGTCTGTGTGGTTAGGCTGTTTCACAAAGCTTATTCCTTCTTTTTGTCAGGAATTTAAAATTTGCCTTGGAGATTTCCCTTTGTTTACTCACCAATTGTTATGACTTTAAAACATTTAAATTCCATTTAATTTGTTGGGAATAACTCTGTTTATGATTTATTGACTCCTCGCTATTTTGAGTAGCCAGACTCACCATATTTAAGGATCAGTTCAGCACTTGTGAAAAATGTACTCTTGGAGAAGACACCCACCCTACTGCATCATCTCCAGCCCACTCTTGCAGGTGAACACATATATACAAATCTATCTACTTAGATATCTATAATCAATCTGTCTATTAATAATCTATCTATCATACTCTATGTTGAACAAATGCATACATTAGTTAGAAATAATTTTCCTGGCAGTCAGACATCTATCCTTTTTGTCCTTTTTGTTTGTTTGTTTGTTTTTTGAGACAGGGTTTCTCTGCATTGTTTTGGAGCCTGTCCTGGAACTTGCTCTGTAGACCAGGCTGTCCTCGAACTCAGTGATTTTAATACCAGTCTACCGAGTGCTGGGATTAAAGTAGTGTGCCACCAATGCCTGGCTCCTTTGGTACTTTAAAAAAAATTATTTACTTATTTTTTAAATTTCATTTTACATTCCAACTAAAATCTTCCTTCCAGCCCTCCTCCTTAGCCCCACCCAGCCCATCCTCCATCCATTCCTACCAAAAGGTAAGGTCTCCAACAGGGAGTTGACAAAATCTGAAACATTCAGTTGGGGAAGGCCCAAGCCCCTGCCTTCTGTGTTAAGACTGAACATGGTACCCCCACAAAGGGATTGGGTCCCAACAAGCTAGCTCATATACCCAACAATGACATATGAAATTTTCAGGAAAATGGATAGAACTAGAATTATTTTTTCTTTGAAAACATATATTATGTACTAGCTCATACAATGCCAATAAAGCTGTTGAGAAATGACCAAGAGAAGAAAACTTAAGAGCTCAGTGGAGCCAGACCCTTTAAACTTCTAAGCAGAATTGACACACCAGTCTTCCACATGTACAATGTCACATGAGGAAGAACACACACACACACACACACACACACACACACACACACACACACACACACACACGGGCATGCGCATGTGTACGTGCACACCTTCACACAGTCTGTCATTTGTATCAAAAATTCTAGCTACAGAGAAACTTAGAACTATCTCACACATGCACTTCATTTAACTAAATTATGGTTTCAACATTTGGCATTTTATAGCAGGTTACATTTTTATCAGCTGTCAAAGAGCTTATATGTGTTTTACAAATAGTAGCAAAATTTGCATATATATTTGTGTTCTTCAGAATAAAATTTCAGCATTGTCTAATTTTGTTCTTTGTTAGCATACCAATAAGGGTGCCTTGATTATGTCCAACATAGTAAATTTGCTTTTGTCCTGTTTTCTTCAGGATGAAGTTAATGGTGGCTGGAATGTCATATTTTATCATTTCATCATAACTGCATGAAAACAAAATGGACAAAATGTGATCCAAATATTAAACTATAAATAAATTATTTCTGTTTTAAATGATGTCTTTATAGAGTCTATATGAAGGGAGGCATTTGTGAGACATGGCTCACAATTACTACTTGCAAGGTTACTCTGCTACCGCTCTATAATCACCACTATTCTGTGTTGACAAATTTCCCATGGTGTGGATCTACAGGTATACACTTTGAAATGAATTAAGCTAGCATTGCTATGTCCACAGCAAATGAACTGTTAGACATAATTCAGAACACCTTTGCACTAGAGCTAAATTTCTAAAATTCTAGGTTCTCCATATGAACATATTATTTAAGATTGGAAATCAAGCTGTAAAATCTCTGCTAATCCCCAACAAAGAGAGAAGAGGTCAAGGGCATGCAGAGAGAGAGAGAGAGAGAGAGAGAGAGAGAGAGAGAGAGAGAGAGGTTGTTAGAGGTACAATGATGTAAATGTGATAGAACTTGTTTAAATAAATTGATGAGAATAAACTTCAGGAGATATTCTACTACTCTGTGAGCCAACCCACTCATATGTTCTTTTACCCTTGTCTTTTCACCCTTGTCTATTACTCATTCCACTCACAAGATATCAACAATATAGAGCTAAGGAGGATATCTGCAGAACCCACCTAAAAAAAATAGGCAGACATGCTGGTCCATTCCTGAAATCCTAGCAATACAGATGCAGAAATAAATATATCGTAGGGGTTTAGCTGACCAGTCAGTCTCTTCAGGTCAGTGATTTCCACAGTGGACATTATGTCTAAAGAAGGTAAACTGAATTTGTGCTCTGATCCTCACACAAACACATGTACATGGATATACACATGTGTTATACACAGCAACCCCCCTCCCCCGACACACACACACTCATAATCGGATACACAATCAAAGTAAAAATAATGCAAAATGGCTGTATGCATACTTCTATATTTGCCAAATCAATGTTTCAGTGTTTTAAATACAACAAACTTACTTCAGTGAATCAATTTTATAAGGACATGGATGAGGCCTGTGAGATGACTAGTTGAGCAAAGGCACTATTTACCAAGCTGGTTTCCCTGAGTTTAATCGCCAGAACCAACATGGTTGAGGAAGAGGGCCAACTCCATTAAGTTGTTTCCTGGCTTCCAAGCATGCAGCAAATCATTTGTAAACACAAACACACACACACACACACACACACACACACACACACACACACACACACACACACACATACACACACACACACACACACACACACACACACAAATGAGATAAGTATAATTTTTAAGATAAGTGGATTGATTAGAAAAAAATGACAATTTCAAGAGTAGAAATATAGGCTATAATGAACATTTTATACTAGTTATTAAGCATAGTAACCACAATCCAAAGTCCTAAACTATGTCACTCAAATCAATCTAAAATATCACTCCAAGTGAAATGCTTTCAATCCAGTCCCACAACTTTATTTTACTATTAAAATATTTGACACTCTCAAAGGCAAATGTAGTGTTATATGGAGTTTTTTTCCTACCTAAAAGCCCAGAATTCTTTAGAGTTTGGGTCCAGGTACAAGTGTTTTTTTGCCCAGGTACTTCCTCTGCTGTTCCCCATCCACACATCATAACCAGCATCTGCTAATATGAAGGCCAGGCTGTTGTTGGGAGGATTGGAAACCCACACACCAGGAGTTGCAAACAAGCCATGCTGACAAAGTACTACTTTCTTTGGGCCTGCCAAAACAACAGTGAAAATGTTTTACAGCATTAGCTTCCATTGAACATGAAATCAACAAATTCCAAAGTCACAATAGAACTGAAAAGATTTTGAAATGAAGGAACAGGGATGTGCTAAGACTTCATTCCATTTATTATGTCAGTCAATATTAACCAATATTCACTGTGCATAAGAAGAGCCACTCCTACAGAATCTCAGTCTTCAAAGTGCCAATAGAAACCAGGTACCTTTCAGGCCCCAACCTTATTTCTGGGAGACAAGGAGCTCCAATTGGTCCTTTGAAATTACTCAATTTGAAGGTAACGCATGTTATTTCCTCGGGATTCTTCAATACTTGTTTTACTCAGATCTTACCTGTGCTATTTGTGTTGTTTTTCCCATGAGGAATACGGTTAATTGGGAGGATGTACCCATCGTCAGTCACAGCCTCATACTCTTCACTTGCATAACCCCAACGGATAATAATTTCACTCTAGGAGAGAAAACACAGTAATAAGTTTCATGAATCCTTTTGTTCTCAGTCATTTTTCCTGATTCTTAAAATAGATTCTTTTTTCTTGGAATGAAGTCTTCAATCTTGGTAAATGTTCAGACTTAAAGAGATACACTGATTCAGAAAAGATGAATGAAGTTAACAGAGATAAAGCAAATGCATGTAGTTTTATTAGTGATAAGAATAGCTTACAACATTCATGTGGACTTCAGGATTCATGGTTGTTTCAAATAAACAAAATATGTTTCCACATACATGGACAAGGCACATTGTACTCAGCAGCCACCACATTTTCACCTGCAGGGAAACAGTTATTGTCATGAAGTGGCTAACAGAAGTGTATTGACTCAGCTTATAGCAAATGTATTATGTCCATAACTGAAAGTTTTCATGTTATATGATGAGTCTTAGATGAACTCCATACCTCTCAAAGAACATCTTAGATGAAATTAAAATTGATAATATAAATCATTAAAGTTATTTGTCTTTACCTTGGCTATTAATAACAATAAAATAATTCTGTCTTGTTTGCTAATAAACATCACTGATGTCTCTTTGGAATTTATCCTGAAAGACCCAGGTTAGTATATAATTTATTTATCAATAACTTTAAATGAGTTAATTAGTTCAAAGCACTTTAGATTTTTGACAGCAGAATGAGGAGAGTAGTGAAGGCTAATATGAAGGATAGCAGAGATGGATAAAAAGATCAGCGTGAATGAGCTTTCATATGTAGAAGCTGTGAGTACCAATATATCTTGTCTGGCCACATCTACCCTGGCCTCCTTTCATAACTATGGAGAGCACACATATTCCACCAAAATGCTCAAAATTTCTAAAATATGTGCTTCTAAAAATGCAAGCATGTGTAATCAGCATCTTTTTCCTACCCCCTTATAAATATTATGTTAAAGTGATATCCTGTACACAAAAATTTTTTTTTTGGTTTTTTGAGACAAGGTTTCTCTATGGCTTTGGGGGCTGACCTGGAACTAGCTCTTGTAGACTAAACTGGTCCGGAACTCACAGAGATCCACCTGCCTCTGCCTCCTGAGTGCTGGGATTAAAGGCGTGTGCCTCCAATGCCCGGCATACACACCATTTTAATAATTATTTATTTGTCAATTCAGGTTGCCGTAGAAAGTATGTAGTCCACATGTAATGTCCCTGCTTCTGTCACAAGCACAGCATAAGGCTTCTGATATTTCTTTCTTTTAAATTTTTGTTAGTTCCATATTATCAAGATGCCAAATAAGCTGGAAATAGGAAAGCTACACATTAAGACAATAAATTTAGCAATAAAATCAAGGCTATAACTACCAACATTCATGCTATTTTAATACTGAACCTAAAGCAAAACAATACACACAATTTAGAGTATCATACCTACTGCTTGATTCCTGTAGTCTGAATGAAAATTTAATTCCGCTTTTCCATCTTGCTCACCTATATATTCTGTGATTGTATTTTTTGGATGACCTTTCCTAGGAAAGGGCAGAGACTACGTTAACCATGAACTCAGGTGTTTGTCAAATCAGAAGTCAAATATTGCAAAGATCTCAAATTTGACATGGTTCCAAAACCTCCAGGGAGTTTTCTTAACTATGGGATCATAACATGCCAACACCCTTCTCTTATTCTCATTCTTAGGATAAATACTGAAGCTTTCTTTATCTTCTACCCTGGAGAATAAGTCATTGTGCTGTGTTTTCTTCAAAACTAATCTTTATTGTATCTGCTTGAAAGCTGCTGTATACAGAGTTACATAATGTCATCATAAACATTATGAACAATGCAATTTTAAAAATATTTCCCCCTATATCATACTTAAGTTCAACATGGGAGTTTATATCTTCAGAATATAAAAGTGGCAAAGCATTAATAGAATGGTTTAAAACACTCAGGAATATATAAAATTTCAATTGGAAAAAAAAAACATAGTCACCAAAAATTGTAAAAACATCTCAAGCACATATTTTCCCTATAAGAGAGTAAGTAGAATATCATAATTGAGAAAAAATTAGATGTAAATTCTCTACCTCATAAATTTGTATCCATATATTCCTAGAAAAAAATCTGGCAATTTGATTGGAGGAAATGCATATGCTACTGTTTAATTGTGACCTGTGACCCAAGGCCTATTTGCTTGGGGATGGTGTCCAGAGTCACAGAGCTGAAATAGTGGAACATGTAGGAAATGGAATCTTGGTGAAGTTCTTAGGTCAGGAGAACCAAACCACTAAATGGACTAATGGTGTATTTGAGGAGTAGGTCAAACATGGTTGTAAGTAATGTTTGCAAAAGAATATTTGTCATAACAGTAAGATAAAAGCACATCTGACTTGTCTTCAAGTCTCACTTCCTAGATGTCCATGTGACCTCTTCTCCTGGTACTTCTAACTTTGTTATGGTGCCTGGCTTCTTGCATTCCCAGAACTGAGCACCCACCATGCTCTAAAAATCTGACGAATTATGAGCCATGGAAACCCCTTTATACAATGTATAATGAGTGAATTATTTTGTTTCAGCATCAGGAATTGGGCAAGATTACTGTTCAAAACTATTCCACATAAAATTTCTTACTTACAGCAAACATATAGAGCACAATTACAGCTAGTCAGAAACTTTATGTTGTGGTAACATATGGTACATAAATTATTATATAACAACTTTAGCACATTATACTAGCTCATGTGATAGTTCTATTTTTACATTTATATGTGATATAATAAAAGCTCTATCTATACGAGAGTCTTTTACCCATGTACTGACCTTTGAATTCTGGGAATGAGTTTTCCTGTGAAAAGAAAAACAAAACAGTTCCTTTTCATCTATGAGGTTTCAATTCAGTTTATGAAATATACCTTTGTAGAATACCTGTCCTCTCTTCTCATTGAGAGGTTTTTCCTTTTCAACTAGAATCTTGATCAACTTTGATGGTATTCAAAGTTTTTCTTCTCTTGTGGAAACAAATGCAAAACCCCTTCTCCAACGTAACACATGTCCTGGTTTCCATACAGAGGTTAGTACATCTTTGAAGTATGCTGGATTATTCAGTTTAGCAGGTTTTTTTTCTGTAGTCCAGTATCTTTTAGCACCTGTATGTCCTTTCTCATTGGCATTAAGAAAGTTTACTGTTAGTAAAGCATTATGTAACCTATGTTTGGAGGGGTGTTGTTCCCCCAGCCTGTTTATGGAGCATCACTTTCAACGTCCTATTAGATCTCTCAACCACTGCCTGTCCAGTAGAATTGTGTGGTATACCAGTCATATGTTTGGTACAATATTTGAAAAACTGTTCCAATTTAGTGGAGACATATGCTGGTGCACTGCCAGTTTTTATTTGTGCAGATATATTCATAAAAGCCATCACCTCTAGCAGGTGTGTAATAACAGAATCAGCTTTCTCAGAGTTAAGAACAGTAGCCTATTGGAACCCCAAGAATATGTCAATAGTATGATACACTTATTTCAAATTTCCAAATTCTGCAAAGTAAATGATATCCATCTGCCAAACCTCATTTCTCTGAATGTCTTATGGTTACAGCCTGCTGGCAATGGAGTTTGATTATAAAAAGAACAAGTAGGACAGTTTCTCACTATCTCCTTGGCTTGTTGCCAAGTGATGGAGAAGTCCTTTTTTAAACCTTTGCTATTTACACGATATTTCTTTGAAATTCTGAGTCTTCTAGCACACTTCCAATTAATAAACAATCATTCTCATCATTGCCTTGTTTTAGTGGGCCTGGCAGACCCATATGGGATCTGATATGAGTTATATATAAGGGATTAATTGTGTTTCTGATAGGGTCAGGCAATCGTACAAACAGAAAGTTAATTCTGTATCAACAGGAACAAATTCTGCAGTCTCAATGTGTAACATGACTCTCTCTGCATATTGACAATCTGTAACTATATTGAGAGGCTCTGTAAAATCCATAAGTACCATGAGAATTGCATATAATTCTGCCTTCTCTACAGATGTATACGGACTTAGAACTACTTTACTTACCTCACCTGCTTTATAACCTGCCTTATCTGATTTGTTGGCATCAGTGTAGAAGGTAAGATCCCCAGAAATGGGAGTTTGTCATACAATACGTGGAAGAATCCAGATTGTCATTTTTATGAATTTAATACTGTCAGTTTTGGGATAATTGTTGCTAATTGTTCCCCAAAGGTCAGTAAGAGCTACCTGCCAATATTCATTATCCTTCCATATGGAGGAAATTTCTTCATTAGTTCAAGGTACTATAATTTTTGCTGGATCTTTTCCAGTCAGTTGACAGAGCCTTAATTCACTCTTTAGAATCAAATCAGAAATCTTTTCTATATATGTCTTTAGTTTTTTATTCTGTTTATGTGGCAGAAATATCCACTCCAATATGACATATTCCCTCTGCATTAGAATCACAGAAGGGTATTCTCTGGATGGCAAGATAACCAGAATACAGTCTAAATTAGGGTTTATCCAATCTACATGAGCATCCAATATTCTGTTTTCTACCCATTGTAATTCGTTTTCCACCTCAGCAGATAATATTTTCAGACTGTTTAAGTCCTTATCACATTTAAGGGCCATTTTTAAATGCTTTAAGTCATGTCCTACACCATCAATCGTCTGTAGTTGAGAAATTTCCCTTAGAAGCTTCTGAAGATTATTAAGAGTTTGATAATGATCTCTCCTAATTTGTACCTTCTGTGGCCTGATTCATTGTAAATCTATCTTGTAACCTAAATAATTCATAGAATCTACTCTTTGTATCTTTTCTGGGGCAATTTGTAACCCCCAATGAGGCAGAACTTCATTCACCATTTCAAATATATGTTCCAAAGTTTCCTTATTAGAATCTGATAAAATAATGTCATCCATGTAATGGTAAACAAGAGATTGTGGAAATTTCTCACAAATTATTTCCAAAGGTTGATGTACAAAGTGCTGACACAAAGTAGCACTATTTAGCATTCCTTATGCCAAAACCTTCCACTGATATCTCCCAACTGGCTGTGAATTATTAAAAGTTGGTACAGTAAATGTAAATTTTTCTCTATTTTTTTCTTGTAATGGTATTGTGAAAAAACAGTCTTTCAGATCAATGACTATGATCGGCCATCCCTTAGGAATCAAGGAAGGCAACGAAATTCCAGGCTGTAGAGAGCCTATAGGTTGAACGATTTTATTGATGGCTCTCAGGTCTGCAAGCATTCTCCATTTCCCTGACTTCTTTTTAATAACAAATACAGGAGAATTCCAAGGGCTTGTAGATTTCTCTATATGTCCAGCATCTAGCTGTTCCTGAACTAGTCTTTCCAAAGTTTCTAGCTTCTCAGAGGTCATAGGCCATTGTCCAATCCAAACAGTTTCATCTGTAAGCCACTTTAATGGTAGGGCTAGGCTGCCCTGGGCATGCTCTGGCTTGTGTTTGGCTGGTATTTATCTCAATAAAGATATCTTGACCATAGGGACAATGGATCGTCTCTTGTAGTCACGCAATATCTTTCAGCCTAGCTATAATATCCTCACTAAAAGTTTCAATTTCCTGCATCATAAAAGATTCCAAGCACGTTAGAGAATTAGTAAATTTCTCTATTACATCTACACGTGTTTCTAACTCTTTAATATGTTTGTTGTTAGACAGTATCTGGATGGCATGGAAATTGCCTTCTAAATATCGGAATCTAAACTCAAGTCTGTCACTTGTTGAGGTCGATGACTCAGCAACCGACCGAATGAACCTATCTAATGTGTGAACCCTATTCTGTAAATTGTCTTCCAAACATTCAAACTGAGACTTGAACTTGTGACCTGTCACAGTAGATGCCTCAACAATCATTTAAATGGGGTTGGTTATAAATAGTAATGAGCTTAGTCAATCTCTTTTTAAAGGGAAATATGATATAGGAATGAATTCTGTGCATTGCTATGGATTTTCATTTATTGATGCAACTTTAAGGTCAATTTTGTGATATGTATTTGTCTCCTCTTGTTTAGGTATTGTTTTTATACATATCTTTTAAAATGATATACATAATTAAATACAGGTTATATAGTCACATATAATAGAACTTATAATTAGGTTAGTTAGGTTTTCTAGATATACAGAGATGTATTTGAGATGGATAGATATTCTTCAAACCTTTCAAAGACCTACAGAATAAATGGCATTTTAATGGTTTAGGTTTCCCTTGCAATGAGACACAGCTGCTTCTGGTACACGGATTACATCAGAAAGGATGATGGGCATCGAAGAAACTTGCTATGGAGTTTGCTTTCAACATGGCAAGATTAGCCATTTGGACAAGAAACTGCTCTTGCCTGGACTGTTTGTTGCTGTATAAACTGGACATGCAGGACCTTCAAGAAAGTGACTGCTGGGTAACTGTCCAGGTAGCGAGATGACTCTGTCAATTCTAGAGTTTACATATTATCCTTCTGTGGTCTTTGATAGAATTGAAGACAGATAGTTATGGTTATAATTTTCTTCAGTTATTATAAAAGATAAGTTATCCTTCTTTATATTTAGACAGAAAAGAAGAGATGACGGGGAATGTATTCTGTGTATGTTCATCTTATAGATTGTTGAATAAAGTACTGTTTAGCCAACAAGGCAGCAAGTTAGATGGGACTAGAAGTCAAGGAGGACTCTGGGAAATGTAGTAAAGAGGTGGCGATATAGGCATCCCATGTTATCCCAGGGATGAGGATGCCAACAGAAGGTGTCTGATAAGATAAGTTTTATAAAATATATAGATTTATGATAATTTAGACTGAGCTAGCAGTGGAGAAATCCTAGTCATTGGCCAAGCAGCATGTGTTCCTAATATAAGTCTCTGAATTATTTTGTCCATCCATGTGGTGGGCAGAACTCAAGCACCTGGCACAAAGATTTATTGTAACAGGATGTTTTCTTCTAGTGCCATGCATTTGCCTGCGAATTTCAAGATTCCATTGTTTTTTTTTTTCTGTGCTTAGTAGTACTCCATTGTGTAAATACACTACATTTTCATTATCCATTCTTCAGCTGAGGGGCATAGAGTTTGCTTTCAGGTTCTGGCTCTTACAAATAATGCTGCTATGAAAATAGTTGAACAGATATCCTTGATGTATGAATTTGCATAATTTGGTATATGCCTAAGTGTGGAATTGATACATCTTGTGGCAAACTGGTTCCAATTGTCCTGAGGAACCACCATACTGATTTTGAAAGTGGCTGTAAAAGTTGTCACTCCCACCAGCTGTGGAGGAGTGTTCCCGTTTCCCCACATCTCCAGCATAAATTGTCATTGGTGTTTTTGATTTTAGCCATTCTGACAGGAGTAAGATGATATCTCAGAGATGTTTTGATTTGCATTTCCCTGATGCCTAAGGATGCTGAGCACTTTCTTATGTGTCTATCAGCCATTTTAGACTTCTCTATTGAGAATTCTCTACTTATTTCTGTACTTATTTTTAATAAAATTTAATAAAAATAATATTCTGTACTTATTTTTAATTTGATTATTTGGTGTTTTGGACACCAGATTCTTGAGTTCTTTGTAAATTTTGGAGATCAGCCCTCTGTCTGATATGAGGTTGGTGAATATCTTTTACCATTCTGTGGGCTGCCGTTTTGCCTTGCTGACTATGTCCTTTCTAAGAGAGACATACGTGGTCCCCCAGAGAAAGGTTGTTTTTACATGGCATTCCTTGTTTTCTTTAAGAGATTTGTTTATTTTTTGCAATTTTTGGTTTGACTTTTCCTTCATTTCTTGAATTTTTTGTGTGTTTTTTCTTCCATTTCTTTAAGGGATTTTCTCCTTGCCTCTTTGAGGGTCTCTATCATCATCATAAAGTTATTTACAGTTTCATTCTCTGCTGATTCATCTGTGTTGATATGTTTAGGTCTTGCTGGTGTCAAGTCCCTAGATCCTGGTGGTGTCATATTGATCTTTCCATTGGATGTTGGCAGACTCTGGATGGGTTGTTTCACAAGGATGGAATCCCCTGTGCACAGCCCCCCTGGAGGCTCCAATATGGGCACCAGAAGCTGGGCCAGAAACAGGCCCATGCTTATGTTCTCCTGTGGGTGGAAGCAGGACTAGCACCATGATACTGGCAGACTCTGGATGAGCTGATTTCCCCACATTAGGGGACCCTGTGTGCAGTCCCCAGGCCTCAGGAGGCTCCAACCCGGGCACTGGAACTCTTCCATTCTTATAATTTCCATCTACTGCTATATTTCTGTCTAGTATTCTACAATGTAAAAAAAGCTTAAACCATTTACTACTGTGAAATATTCCATTCATTTGTTGCTAATATTTAATGTATTTGGAAGAAAAGTGTGAATCCAGAAAAATCAGGAGCTCACTGATTTTATTATGTCTTACTGAATATCAGAAAGTTTATAACATTACTAGGTCCTCCTGGGCATGGTGTCAATTTTTTCTCCAAATTTCTATAAGCCATAGATACAAATCTTGGGTACTGACTTTTACAATCAGTATTAAATTTAATCAAACAATGTGTTTCATTTGTACATATTTACATATACCCAATGAAACTCTATTAAAATTAAAGCTGTATACAGTATTTTGGGAAGGTTTTCAACTTCTGAGTGACCATCAGCACTTGAAGTTGTAAGCAGTTCTAGTCCTTCATAGCTGGTATTATAAACCACCTGTTTGCTTTTCCTTGTCTCTCTCTCTCTCTCTCTCTCTCTCTCTCTCTCTCTCTCTCTGTGTGTGTGTGTGTGTGTGTGTGTGTGTGTGTGAGTCTGACTGTCTGTCTCTACCCTTGCCTCTCATGTGTGTGTATGGTCATGCAAAGTTCTACTACTGTAAATCTTTAATGTTTGAAGATTCAAAGTTTCCTTTCTTTCTATTCAAAAAATTTTCAGCATGCAAATGTTGTATATATAGGCTTTTAAGCATGCTTCCCATTAGGTACATACAAAGATTAAGTACTTAGAAGCAGTCTCCAGATCTTCCCCCTTCCCCTTTCCAATGGGGGATGTCCTTCTGTATATATGTTTCTCTTATTGGTTGAAGAATAATATACTGATTGGTCAGTAGCCAGGCAGGATTTATAGGAAGGGCTTCCAGATGAGAATTCTTGGGAGGGGACACAGAGAGGAGCCTCCAGAGAGATACCATGTAACTGCTAGAGGAGTAAAAGTTCTGGGCATTCTCCAGTAGGTCAAGACTAAATGGAGATATGTAGTTTAATAAAATGGGTTAATTTTTAAAGAGAGATAGCCAATAAGAAGCCTAAGCCATTGGCCAAATAGTTTATAAATTATAGAAGCATCGTGTATTTATTTGAGGATGAAGGGGTGTGGGACCAGTTGGTAAAGATACTGTCTATACCTTTTCTCCAAACTTAGTTGGCAAGTCTCTTTCCCATCTCCAGAGAATCACACAATCTTTTCCTACATCCTTCTCAAGTCCATTTCTTTGTCTCATCCTATACCTGAAGTAATTCACTGGGAATTCCTGGCTATATTGACCAGGGAAGAAGATAGGGTAAGGAACAGGTAGGTGCTCTTCTGATGTTCATTCACCTCCTCTCCTCCAAATCCAACCCTGTCAGTCTCATTCCCAGTTCTGTAGACCACCTGCCTTGGCCTTTCCTCATTCTCTGCCCCCATTCCCAGGGGCACAAAGCAGATTCTGGTGAAACAATTGTTTCCTTGACTGGTTCATCCCTACTCCATGTCAATCCCCATTCCTAAGTGTCAGCTTCCATCACTTAGAAACACATTCTACCTGGGACACCCAGTAGACAACCCTAGCAGAATACCAGAAAATATGCCTACCCGGCCATACATGGCCACACACTTTTAAGAACAAAAGAGGGCAGCAGAAAGCAAGGTGAAAAATGTCAACCCAACAAACTTAATATCATATATCAGCACCTTAAATTAGAATCAATAAATGATTAACAAATGAATGAATAAAGAAAATGCATACTGAAGGAAATTTGGAAATGGAATATTTAAGAGGAACCTCAGAGGCATGCCTCATCAAGAAAAGACAGAGATGGAAGAAAAAAACCCAGACATTGAAAACACAATAGGAGAAAGGGATTCATCAGACAAAGAAAATATTAAATCTAAAAGTATTCTAGCACAAAACATCCAGAAAATTAAAGATACTGTGAAAGGACAAAGTCTAAGAATAATAGTAATAAAGGAAGGAGAAGAAACCCAGGTCAAAGGCAGAGAAAATATTTTCAAGAAAATCAGATGAAAAATTCCCCAATCTAAAGAATGTGGTGGCTATCAGGGTACAAAAAGCTTATAGAACACCAAAGAAACTGGGCCAGCCTTGAACACATTGTCACAGGAGACCACATCTTGAATAAAACCAGTAGCACAGGCACTGAGCCATAATTAATAAGTCAAACCTCCTGAATCTGAAAAGCTTCTGTGAGGCAAAGGACCCTTTCTAATTAGAAAAAATGGCAGCCTACAGATGGGAAAAGATCTTCACCAACCCCATGTCTGACAAGGGCTGATATCCAAAATATATTAAGAACTCAAGAAACTAGACATGAAAATTGCAAATAATCCTTTTAAAAATGACATACAGATTTCAACAAAGAATTTTCAACAGAAGAATTTTGATGACTGGGATACATTTAAAGAAATGCTCAACCTCCGTAGTCATCAGGAAAATATAAATCAAAATGACTCTGAGATACCATCTTACACCTGTCAGAATCGCCAAGACCAAAAATGCTAATGACAGCCTATGCTGGAGGAGATGTGAAGTCAAAGGAACACTCCTCCAATGCTGGTGGGTGTGCAAATGTGTACAGTCACATTGGAAATCAGAATGGCATTTTTTCAGAAAATTGAGAATTAATCTACCTCAAGATGAAGTGACACCACTTTGGGCATATACCCAATGGATGCTCAGTCATACATCAAGGAAAATTTCTCAACTATGTGCATAGAAGCAGTATTCATAATATGTAGGATCTAGGAATAACATAGATGCCTCTCTACCAAATAACTGATAAAGAATATGTGGTGTATCTTTACAATGTACTACTACTCAGTAGGAAGAAACAACAACATCATAAAATTCACAGGCAAGTTGACAAAAATGTCATCCTGACTGAGGTAACCCAGAGCCAGAATGACAAAAACAGTGTGTAATTACTCAAAAGTGGATATTAGATGTTAAGCAAAGATAAACAAGCTACAATCTTCAGCCCCAGAGAAGCTATATAACAAGGAGGACCCTAAGTGGGACACATTGATTGCCCTTGGAAGTAGAAGTAGATTGGATGTTCTGCGTAAACAGTATGCAGGAGAAGTAGAATAAAGCGGGAAATTACAAGGGATTTTAATAGGGAAAAAGCCTTACTTATAGTGCCACCTAGCTGGCTGGCGGGCAGCAGTCTCTAAGAAAGTCAAAAGTGAAAATGAAACCAGAAACCAGACACCTGACCAACTCTCACTCTACGTCACCCTGACCATGCCCTTGAAGGCCTGGTCTGATACACCTTTAGCCAGCCCCTAAGCAGGCATTGCTACAGCTTCCCCTACAATAGATGGAGGGAATATTGGGAGGAAATATAAGGGATCGGGATGGTTGAGTTTTGGGTGGGATAGTGTGGGACAGTGCTGGGGGAGGTATCTTGATGGGTGGGCCATTGTGTGTTTACAGAGAAACCTAATGCCAGGAAGACTCCTGCAAACCTATAATCACGAGTCTATACAAGACTCCTAGAAATAGTGGAGATGGTCCCTGAACTGACTTTCCCCTGTAATCAGATTAGTGACTTCCCTTGCTATCATAGAGTCTTCATCCAGTACCTGATGGAAGCAGATGCAGAGATCCAAGCACTAGGCTCGGCTCTAGGATTCCAGCTGAATAGAGGGTGGATGGAGCATATGAACAAGTGTGTGTAGTCAAGATTGTGATGGGGAAACCTGCAGAGACAGTTGATTGAGCTTGTGGGAACTCACAGACTCTATATGAACATCTAGGGAGCTGGCCTGGGATTGACTCGGCCCTCTGCATCTTAGTGAACAATTGTGTAGCTTGGTCTTTTATTGGTTCCCCAGCAGTGGGACCAGAATGTGTTCCTTGAGCATGAGCTGGCTCATTGAAACCCATTCTCTATGGTCAGATGCTGTGTTCAGATTTGATTTACTGGTGAGGATATTGGTACTGCCACAGCCTGATGTTCCATGCTTTGTTGATTCCTATGGGAGTTCTTACACTTCTAAGTGGAGATGGAGAAGGAAAGGATGGGGTAGGTGAGTGGAGGGATTGGGATGAAAGAAGGAAGAGCAAACTGTGGTTGGTATGTAAAATAATATTTAAAAGATGACATGACAAGAAATTCCCCATGGTACATAAGAATCAAAACATAAAATGTACAGAACAAAAAATATTAAAAGCTTCAAGGGAAAGCAATATATGAGGTAAATCTATTAGAATAACATGTAACTATTGAATGGAGACTCTAAAATCTGGAAGTCCTGCATAGTATAAGGGAAAAAGACCACAGTCAGACTACAATACCAAGAGAAATTTTCAATCACGATAGATGTAGAAGGAAAGACATTCAATGATAAAAGTTAATTTAAGCAATCTATCTATAAATCCAAGACTATTGAACTGGCTAAAATGAATAGTACAACCTTAGAGGTTAATCAAACATAAGAAAGTTCAAGGAATAAATAATATCAGACAAGCAATTCCAAAGAAGAAGGATCTCACACAACAAAATAATGAGAACTAACACTATTTATTGATAACTCTCAATATCAGTAATTTCAATATCCTGATAAAAAGACCCTGACTAACAGAATGGATATAAAAAAACAGGATCCATCCTTCCATTAAGGAACACACTTGAGCCTTCCCTTTCCACCGACCTGATCCATAATGAGGTGAGTGATCCTCTGCTCTTACCCAATTCCTGACCAAAGCCCCATTCACCCCAATCTCCTGGGGTCTGCACCTGCTTAGGGTAGACATGCCCAGGTAGAGAGGAGCTCCCTGAGTCTGGAAACACCCCACTATTCCTTCCCTTCCCGCCAACCTGACCCCTACAGAGGCCTAGCTCCTTCAGAGTGAGGAGACTACCAGAAGAGGCGAGATCATCCAGAGCTGTGGACATTGAATTCCTGGCCCACACACACCACTGGGTCACAAGAGGAGATAGAGAAACGCCACCTGTATCCACTGGAAGAAGATATGGGAAGAAGACAGAATAAGAACTCACTCAACAACAGAAAGACCCATATGACACCACCAGAATCCCGGGACTCCACTCCAGCAAGATCTGAACAGCCCAACACAGAGCATGAAGAAGAGATGGACCTCAAAAATTATCTAAGGAAGATGATAGAGACCTTTAAAGAGGAAACCTTTAAAGAGACCTTTAAAGAAAATCCCTTAAAGAAATAGAAGAAAAAGCAAGCAAAAAATTACACGAAATGGAGGAAAAGGCAAACCAAAAAATTCAAGAAATAAACAAATCTCTTAAAGAATCAAAAGAAACCCAAGAAAAAACAGCCAAACAAGTGAAGGAAGCCCTTGAAACAGTTCAAACCATGAAATCTGAAATAGACACAATAAAGAAAACACAGAATCAGGCGATGCTGGAAATGGAAAGGCTGGATAAATGATCATGAACTAAAGATGCGAATATAAGTAATAAAATTCAAGAGATGAGAGAATCTCAGCCCTTGAAGACTCACTAGAGGATATACATTCATCAACCAAAGAAAACCTCAAGTCCAAAAAATCCCTAACACAAAATATCCAGGAAATATGGCACACAGTGAAAAGGCCAAATCTAAGAATTATAGGTATAGAAGAAGGTGAAGAAACACTGCTCAAAGGTACAGAAAACATATTCAGCAAAATCATAGAAGAAAACTTCCCCAAACTACAGAAAATACAAAGCTTACAGGACACCAAAGAGACTGGACCACAAAAAGAAGTCCCCCCAACACATAATAATCAAAACAGCAAATCTGTAGAATAAAGAGAAAATATTAAGAGCAGCAAAGGAAAAAGGCCAAGTAACATATATAGGCAAACCAGTCAGAATCACACACAACTTCTCAATGGAAACTCTGAAAGGCAGAAGGTCTTGGATAGATACCCTACAAGCACAAAGGGAACATGGATGTCAACCTAGACTACTGTACCCAGCAAAACTTTCAATCACTATAGATGGAGAAAACAAAATATTCCATGACAAAAACAGATTTAAACAATACATATCCACAAATCCAGCACTACAGAGGATCTGAAAGAAAAACTCCAATCCAAGGAACATAACTACACTCAAAAAAACACAGGCAATAGATAATCTAATTTTAACAAACACAAAAAGAAACAGGAGGGCAAAATCCACACACAATGACACCGCCAACAATAAATCCAAAACAAACAAGAACTAACAAACAATGGACATTATTATCCCTAAATGTCAATGGTCTTAACTTACCCATAAAAAAGATATAGGCTAACAGAATGGATACGAAGACAGAATCCATCCTTCGGCTGTTTACAAGGAACACACCTCAACTTCAAAGACAGGTGTTACCTCAGTGTAAAAGGATGGGAAAAAACTTTCCAATCAAATGGGCCCAAGACACAAGCTGGTAAGCAATCCTAATATCTAACAAATTAGACTTCAAACTAAGAACAATCCAAAGAATGAAGAAGGGCATTTCATACTCATCACAGGAAAAGTCCATCAAGATGAAGTCTCAATCCTGAACATCTATGCCTCAAATATGAAGGCACCACATTTGTAAAAGAAACATTACTAAAGCACAAACCACACATAAAACCATACACACTTATAGTAGGATACTTCAACACCCTGCTCTCACCACTAGACAGGACCACCAGGCAGAAACTTAACAAAGAAACAAAGGATCTAACAGAAGTTATGACCCAACTGGGTTTAACAGATATCTATAGAACGTTCCATCCAAACACAAAAGAATATACCTTCTTCTCAGGGCCACATGGAACCTTCTCTAAAATTGACCACATAGTTGGCAGCAAAGCAAACCTCCACAGTTACAAAAGAACTGAAATAAGCCCCCTGTATCTTATCAGATCACCATGCATTACAGCTAAAATTCAACAGCAATATGAATTGCAGAAAACCTACATACTCTTGGAAAATGAATAACACCCAATTGCACCATTCCTGGGTTGAGGAAGAAATAAAAAAAGAAATTAAAGACTTCCTAGAATTTAATGAGAATGTAGACACAACATACCCAAAATTATGGGACACTCTGAAAGCAGTACTAAGAGGGAAGTTCATAACATTAAGTGCCCACATGAAGAAACTGGAGAAAAGTCACATTAGAGAATCGACAGAACAACTGAAAGCTTTAGAGCAAAAAGAAGCAAACTCACCAAGGAGGAGTAGACGCCAGGAAATAATCAACCTGAGAGCCGAAATCAACAAAGTAGAAACTAGGAAAACAATACAAAGAATCAATGAAACAAAGAGTTGGTTCTTTGAGAACATCAATAAGATAGCCAAACCTCTAGCCAAACTAACCAAAACGCAGAGAGAGAGCAGCCTAATTAACAAAATCTGAAACGAAAAGGGGGATATAACAACAGACACTGAGGAAATCCAGAGAATATTCAGGTCATACATTGAAAACCTGTACTCCGCAAAGTTCAAAAATCTAAAGGAAATGGACAGTTTTCTAGAAAAATATCACTTAACAAAATTAAACCAAGAAAAGATAAGCAGTTTAAATCGACCTATAACCCCTAATGAAATAGAAGCAGTCATCAAAAGCCTCCCAACCAAAAAAAGCCCAGGGCCAGATGGCTTCACTGCAGAATTCTACAAGAAATTCAAACAAGAGCTAATTCCAGTACTCTTCAAACTGTTCCACACAATAGATGAAGATTGGATATTGCCAAACTCTTTCTATGAGGCTACAATCACTTTGATATCCAAGCCACACAAAGATATGACTAAGAAAGAGAACTACAGACCGATATCCCTCATGAACATTGATGCTAAAATACTCAATAAAATATTGGCGAACCGAATCCAAGAATATATCAGAAAATTCATCCAATATGATCAAGTAGGCTTCATCCCAGGGATGCAAGGATGGTTCAACATATGAAAATCCATCAATGTAATCCACCATATAAACAAACTGAAAAAGAAAAACCACATGATCATCTCACTAGACTCTCTAAAAGCCTTTGACAAAATCCAACATCCCTTCATGATAAAGATCTTGGAGAGAACAGGAATAACAAGAACATATCTAAACATGATAAAGGTAATACACACCAAACCAATAGCCAATATCAAACTAAATGGAGAGAAACTCAAAGCGTTTCCTCTAAAATCAGGAACAAGACAAGGCTGTCCACTCTCTCCATATCTCTTCAATATTGTGCTTGAAGTTCTAGCTAGAGCAATAAGACAAGAAAAGGGGATCAAAGAGATACAAATTGGAAAGGAAGAAGTCAAACTTTCACTATTTGCAGATGACATAATAGTCTATATTAGTGACCCGAAAAACTCTACCAGGGAACCCCGACAGCTGATATACACCTTCAGCAAAGTAGCAGGATACAAAATTAACTCAAAAAAATCAGTAGCCCTACTATATACAGATGATAAATCCAATGAGAAAGAAATCAGGAAAACATCACCTTTCACAATATCCACAAGCAACATAAAATACCTTGGGATAACACTAACCAAAGAAGTGAAAGACCTGTACAATAAGAACATTGAGACTTTAAAGAAAGAAATTAAAGAAGATAACAGAAAATGGAAAGATCTCCCACGATCTTGGATAGGTAGAACTAACATAGTAAAAATGGCAATTCTGCCAAAAGCAATCTACAGATTCAATGCAATAAACATCAAAATCCCATTACAGTTTTTCACAGACATTGAAAGAACAACCTCAACTTTATATGGAAAAATTAAAAACCCAGGATATTCAAAACAATACTTTACAAAAAAGTAACTTCTGGAGGCATTACCATTCCCGACTTCAAGCTCTACTATAGAGCCATAGTTCTGAAAACAGCTTGGTATTGGCACAAAAACAGACAGATAGACCAATGGAATCGAAATGAAAACCCTGATATTAACCCACACACCTACGAACACCTTATTTTTGACAAAGGTGTGAAATGTATACAACGGAAAAAAGATAGCATCTTCAACAAATGGTGCTGGCACAATTGGATTCAGACATGCAGAAGATTGCAGATAGATCCATACCTATCACCATGCACAAAACTTAAGTGCAAATGGATCAAAGATCTCACCATAAATCCAGCCATACTGAATCTTCTAGAAGAGAAAGTGGGAATTACCCTTGAACAAAATGGAACAGGAGACCGATTCCTGAACATTACACCAGTAGCACATTGAGGTCTGCAATTAATAAATGGGACCTCCTGAAACTGAGAAGCTTCTGCAAGGCAAGGACACAGTCAGTAAGACAAAACGACCACTCACAGAATGGAAAAAGATCTTCACTGACCCCACATATGACAGAGGCCTGATTTTCAAAATATATAAGGAGCTCAAGAAGCTAGCCACCAAAACACCAAACAATGAAATTAAAAAGTGGGGTGCAGAACTAAATAGAGAATTCTCAACAGAGGAATCTGAAATAGCTGAAAGACACTTAAGAAAGTGCTCAAAATCCTTGGCCATCAGAAAAATGCAACTCAAAACAACTCTGAGCTACCACCTCACACCTATCAGAATGACTAAAATCAAAAATACCAATGACAATCTATGCTGGAGAGGATGTGGAGAAAAAGGAACACTCCTACATTGCTGGTGGGAGTGTGAACTTCTAAGACCACTCTGGAAATCTATGGCAGTTGCTCAGAAAAATGGGTATCAGTCTACCTCAAGATCCAGCCATTCCTCTCTTGGGTATATATCCAGATAGTGCATGTTCATACAACAAGAACTTATGTTCAACCATGTTCATAGCAGCATTGTTTGTAATAGCCAGAACCTGGAAGCAACCTAGATGCCCCTCAACTATAGATAGAGACAGAGATAGGATAGAGAAAATGTGGTACATTTATACAATGGAGTACTACTCAGCAGAAAAAAGCAATGGAATCTTGAAATTCGCAGACAAATGGATAGAACTAGAAGAAACCATCCTGAGTCAGGTAACCCAGTCACAAAAGGACAAATATGGTATGTGCTCACTCATATATGAATTTTAGACATAGAGCAAAGGATTACCAGCCTATAATCCTCTTCACCAAAGAAACTAGGAAACATGAAGGACTCTAAGGGATAAATGGACCCCAGGAATGGGAAGTGGCATGAACTCCTGAGCTATGGGGACATGAGGGTAGGGGAGAGGGAGCTGCCACAATAAGAGCAAGAGAAGAGGAGTAGAGGAGAGGAAATGGAGGAGCAGAAATATTGAGTTGGGGGAAGAATAGAGGAAAGAGAGCAGGATGAGAGATATCATGTCAGAGGGAGCCACTATAGGTCTGAGAAGAGATCTGGAACTAGGGAGATCTCCAGAGACCTACAAGGATGACACAATCTGACAATCCAGGCAATGGTGGAGAGGATAACCTAAAAGCCCTTCCCCAAAATGAG
Organism: Cricetulus griseus; assembly: GCF_003668045.3. Classification (NCBI taxonomy): domain Eukaryota; kingdom Metazoa; phylum Chordata; class Mammalia; order Rodentia; family Cricetidae; genus Cricetulus; species Cricetulus griseus. Next base: position 27,897,968 of record NC_048596.1, on the reverse strand, counting down.
ATTGATGACTAGTCTTTATGCCATCCTACAGCCCTCATGCAGTGGCTGATGGAAGCACAGACAGACATCCACAGATATACACTGAGCTGAAATCTGGAATTTAGTTTGAGAGAGGGAGGAATGAACATGGAAGGGGTCTGTACCAGGTTGGAGAAACACACAGATACAGTTAGCCTGAACAAGGGAGAGCACATCGACCCCAGACGCTGTCTGGGAGGCCTGTACAAGATTGATCCAGACCCCTGAACATGGATGTTAATAAGGAGGCCTCTGCACTCCAGGGAGCCTCTGGTAGTGGATTAGTATTTTTCCCTGGTGTAAGAAGGTCCCATCCCACATGAAGGGATGCACTCTGTCCCTGGAACACAAGGGGACGGGCCCAGGTCCATCACAGGATGATTTGGTGGACTTTGCAGAGCCCCAGTTAAGGGCCCTACCCTGCCTGGGGAGTGGTGGGTGGTTGGGGTGGGGGTAGGTTACTGGTGGGGGAGGAGGGATGGGGTGAAGGGAGGGAGAGGGAGAAGGGACTTACATGTGAAACAAGTTTGTTCCTTAATTTGAATTAATTTAAAAAAAATAAAAAAGAAACACACTTGAATGTCAAGGATAGACCTCACTTAAGGATAGAAGGATAGAAAGAAGATATTGCAAGCAGACGGACATAAGAAGAAAACAGTGTATCCATTTTAATATCTGACCCCCAAAAGACTTAAAAGCCAAACCAAGCAGAACAGATAGGAAAGGATACAAAATATTAATCTAAGGAAAACCCATCAAGACGACTTAATAATTCTTATCTATTCATCAAACACTAGGGCACTTGAGTTTCATAAAAGAAACACTTCTAGTACAGCTTAAATCACGTATTAGCCCTCACACAGTTAGTGGAAGACTTGAATATCCACTCTTGCAAATAGATAAGCTACCCAGAACAAAAGGAAGCAGAGAAATCTAACAGACATTATAAACAAAATGAATCTATCAGCTATTTATAGAACATCACGCAAACAAAAAAGAATATACCTTCTCAGCATCTCCTGGAACTGTCTCCAAAACTTATGTCATACTTGGTGTATTGGCTGGTTTTGTGTGTCAATTTGACGAATGTTAGTGGCATCAGAGAGGAAGGAGACTCAGTTGAGGAAATGCCTCCATGAGAGCCAACTGGAAGATATTTTTCTCAATTAGTGATCAATGGGAGAGAGCCCAACCCATGATATGTGGTGCCATTCATGGGCTAATAGTCCTAGGTTCCATAAGAAAGCAGGCTAAGAAAGGCATGAAGAGAACAAGTCAGTAAGCAACACTCTCCATGGCTTCTGTATCATCTCCTGCCTTCTGGATCCTGCTCCGTTTGAGTTCTTCTCCTGACTTACTTTTGTGATGTGGAAGTGTAAATAAGTCAAATAAACCCTTCCCTCCTTAAGTTGGTCATGGTGTTTAGTCACAGAAACTGATCCCCAAAGTGAGATACCTGGGCACAAGGCAAGTCTTTATACAAGAAAATTGCAGAAACACCCTTTATCCAATCTGATCATTATGGATTTAATCTTAATACCAATAACTATTGAAATAGCAGAAAGCATATGAACTCATAGAAATTGAACAATTCAGTACTGAGTGAAAAATTAGTCAAGACAGAAATAAAAAAACCATTTTAGAATTGAATAAAAGTGAAAACACAGTACAACCAACTTTATGGGACACAATGAAGGCTCTTCTTTTCTTTTTAAAGTTTTCAACCTTTGTGTACATGATTTTGGGTTTGAGTTTCTATCATTTTTCTACAACGAACCATGACCATGTTTACCAGCAACCTTTGAAGTTTCCAAAAGCAGGTTGGGGCCACACAGATGATAATTCCACTAAACTATGTTAATACAACTCAGCTGAAAAACTCCAACAAAAGATTTGAACTAAAAGCTGCTCAGAATATTTGAGAGGTAGCTTGCTGAGATGATCCAGTCACACAGACAACTCTAGCTAGGACTTAAGACAAGCCCTGACCTTTCTCATTATTGAGACTGAACAAAAATGGCACAGTTACTCTCCATCCCAGACTTGATAATTAGTACAACTTTTTCTTTTCATGATTCCCTAAAGATGCCCTCATACCAAAACAATATGAAGTAAATTTAAGAATATGATGTCCACATTCCCAAAGGTAGGTTGGGTGGATTTTGGTCACTCACTAAGTTATGAATATTTGTCATTGTTTAGTGCAATTGTTTACAAGTTGTTATTGGTCATGATTAGGAAAAAGGTACACAAAGGAGATTAAATTAAGAGTTTTTGTTTTGAAAAGAAAAAAAGGGGTACATAGACATGATAGGATAAAAGGGTAGATTATTGCATTTATTCTGAAAAGAAAAAAGGGAGGATATAGATATGATAAGTTATTGAATCTATTTTTACAAATCAACTACTAGTTTTAAATATTTTAAAATTAGATTGGACTTTGTATATTGTATGCAAATTTTGTATATTGAGATTAATTTTTTTAAAACATACTGTATATAAATTTCTAATATTGTTCAAGGTGTTAGACCCCCAGAAAAACTCAGGCCTCCAGGGTCTCAGCCCATGACTTCGGTCACCCCAATCGCCAGGCAGATTTGAGAGCTTAATGCAAACTGCATGAGGCTTTATTGTTGTTTAAGGAGCTAATCCCATGTTAGCTTGGGTCTTTCATCCATCCACCATGGCGGATGGCTACAAAAGACCCCTTGACTGGCTGCTGAGAGATCTTGTAGGGCAGCATAAAGGGGGTGTCTAGGGGTACCCGCAGGCTCAGGATTCCTGTGCCTCTAGGCTTGGAGGGCTTGCCCTGTATTGATTGGCCAATTGGTTGTTATGGCCCATAGGCCCTCCCAGGGTGGTTGCTATGCTCTGCACGTCACTGCTGTGTGCTTGTCTGTAAAGTAAATCCAGAGTCGTAAAGCATAGCACCACCAGCTAACTCCTGATTGGTTCCTTTTCACCAGGCATGCACTTAACCTCTAGTGACTAAGGCAAGGTTATAGCGAGCACGTGTTACTGTCATGGCTGCCGAAATGGGGGGCTGGTCCCTTCAAAGGTATCATACCTACACAGCTCATTTAACAATGCAATGCAAATTTATAGTTCTTGAAAGTTATTATTATCAACTATACAGGATAATAAGGAAATGTAGGTTAGTAATTAGTTACCTATTACAATCAAACTTGTCATTTTAGCTATGTTATCGAAGATAAACAGAGATATATTTTAGAAAGACAGGTGCTCTTTAAACACTTCTGAGATCTACATAATATAGCTTTTAAGGTGTTCTAATAATATAGGTTCTTTTTTTTTTTTTTTTTTTTTTTTTTTTAACAACGACACTTGTCTGCTCCTGGAAGCACCAATCTACTTCAGAGAAGATGTTGGGAATCAAAGAAACTCCACATGAAGACTACTTTCATTGTGGCAAATAAAGTCACTGGGCAAGAATGTGCCCTTGCGTTTACTGATGAGGGTGTGCTGTTCAAACTGAACAAGCTGACACAAAAGAAAGTGACTGCCAAACCTTGTCAAGGCAAACCTTGACAGACTTTAAATATCATGTTTTACAGAAAAGTGTGTCAGATATGTTAGGCCTATAGGCTGAATATGGATGCCCTAATGTTGCAGAGGAACTTTAGGTGACTCTCTAGGCAGCCAGCTGTTTCTGTCATTTCTCACATATTTTGCAAATCATTTGCTTGTACTTCCTGCTTACTCAGTTAATAGTATTTCCTTCTTCAGTCTCTATCGTGGCCTGGCATGTCTTAGCCCCAAACCATGGAAGCCTCGAGGGTCAGCATGAGTGGGAGAGCATGGAATTGGAAACTCCTAGCACCCCAATGGTGATAAAAACCAGACACAGGCATCTTATCATCTTTAGAGAGCTCTCAGTTCTATGCTGAAAAACTGGAGTCTCTTCTATATTCAGCATCTTCCTGGCTGCTTTCTAACCATTCTTCCCTGACCCTGAGACTTTTTTTCTTCCATCTTCCTAGACCCTATTAGCAGATCTCTCTCCACTGCCTCTGCTCCAGTAGACCAATACCTCCTGACTATGTATCCTTATTCTCAGGTGCACCTAGCCCTCAGCCCTGATCCAGGCCTATTCAAATGCTTAGTTCTGTAGAGATGCAAACTAGGAGGCATTCTCCACTGAGGCTATGCTATTCAATAGCAAATCAACTAGCATCTGCAATTCAATGAAGACTAGAGGTTCAGAGCTTTCCACCCTGAGAACTCCTCTAATAGCACAATATTCTGCTCCCCACAAGTCTCCTAGGGAGTTGAAGGCTGGATAGTTATAGTTATATTTTTCCTTGTTTTCATTATTATCATGGCAAGGAGCACGGCAGGTTGTACAGTCAGACATGGAACTTGAGAATTCTACCTCTTGATCCAAAGGCAACAGGAAGTGAATTATCTCACTGTGGTTGGCTTGGGCGAATATGAACCTCAAATCCCATCTTCACAGTGACACACTTTCTCTAACAAGACTACACCTACTCCAACAAGGACACACCTCCTAGCAGTGCCACTCCATTTGGGAGTCATTTTATTCCAAACTACTACACACATGTACAGAGTAAAAGAAGTACATGGAACATCAAATCCACAAGGCAAGAAAAAGGTCCTTGTGGCACACTAGAGTTAAAACTCTAAACAAAGACAATAGAGTAGGTACTGCACACTGCAAAAGGAAAATCACAAGTCAACTATAAAATGAAACCTGCAGCCTCAGCACCTCTTCCCTTCATCTTGATGCTGGATAAAGAAGACCCTGCTACCCCCTCAATGTACTTAGTGTAGTGCATCTGGTGGTCTGTACTGTTAATGATATACCTGCCTTATTGGATTGTGAGTTTCAGAAAAATCAAATAATTTAGTGTATGCTTATACTGTGACTAACAAGTCTTATCTATGAGATAGTAATAAAACTGAAAGACCTTTAAAAGTCTCTGAAGTGATACATCGGTAATGAGAAAGCATTAATCAATTATCTTTTGCATACACTCCACCATGTTTCCTTCTTTTAAGCCCCATTTCATTCAGTGTATACAGAATAACTTGATGCAATTTTATGCAGGACAATTTTTTTGTCAGAGTTGAGGAAGAATTATTTAGAGTCCTAGGCAATTAGTGATTGACAACACTTCAAAGTTCTGTCCTTAGAAATGTAAGGCAATATACTACATCATATACATCATATTTACATAATAAAAACGATGAGATGGCCTTTTGTTTGTCTTTGTTTTTTGAGACGGAGTTTCTCATTGTAGCTTAGAGCCTTCTTAGAACTCGCTCTGTATACCAGTCTGGTCTCAAAATCACAGAGATCCTCCTGCCTCTGCATCCCAAGTGCTGGGACTGAAAGTGTACACCACCACCACCTGGCTAACAAGTTTTATATTTGTGTTTGAGAAAGGCATTTTTAAGTTGTCAGTATATCTGGTAGGTGTGCAAAGATGAAAATGGGAAGACATTTTAAAAATTGAAAGTAACAATATATTTTTCTGGAACTTTCTGTCAGAACAAAATTATACATAATTTTCCTTCCCTTTTTGATTAGAAAAATAGAATACCCATGATAAATGAAAATTTTGTGAGAATTTACAAATGTCTATACTAATGAAATTACGTTTGTGAAATATGGACTTTATAAAGGAACATACTTAAGTAGAGTTACTTTGTGAAACAAGTAGATGAATTGACAAAACAATTGATAGTTTGGATGCAGAAGGTTATATAGGAATTAATATTTTACATTTATTTTCATTTCTTAATCCTAATCAAAATTAAAAATATAAAATCCTAAGCAAATTTTGTCTATCAATATTTAAAAAAAATCAATACTTTGATATATTAGTGAAATTCCCTCTACTGAGTTAAATATACATAGGATGAAACAGAACATTTTAAGCAGTAAAAAAAAATAAAACTACAGCAAAAGTGATTCGCACCACATATTCTGAGAATCCCAGAATTCTTTAGAATCTCTGTCTATGAACATGAGTTTCCTGGCATACTTACTGTCACTGCTATTCCCCAGCCACACATCAAAACCATGAAGCCCTAGCTGCTGCTGGCAGAGTAGAGAGTCCAAACAGGAGCAGAGTCCATCCATCTTACAAATACATAAGAGGCTGTGCGGCTGAAAGAAAACAAGAAAAGTTTTGTCATTTAATATTTGTTCCCAAGCATACAACTATAATAGAACTCATTGTGTTTTATACATATGGATATTTGAAATCTTCTCTTATTCATATCTATTACTTTCTATTTTACCCATACTTCCCTCCTAAAAGTGTTCAATATGATTTATGGTATTTTATAGCTGAAGCTAAGCTATAACCCTAAAAGCAGTGTTAACAATCTTAGTATTGTGTCTGTATATTCCACTCCATATTTAAAGTAATATAATAATCATATCTATTTGATTCTACTCTTCCTTGTGTTAACTGAATAAACATGAATTCTCATACTAAGTGTTATTAATTACTGAAATTTACAGGCTAAAAAATTTTAAAGTAAAGATTTCAAAGTTATTAAAAGAAAATACAATGTACAAAATTTCATACCCAGATTATTTTCATACCTATTACAAAACAACAAAACCTGAGATATGAATATTACTTGTAGAGGCAAAGAGACTGGGACCTATGGACCCAGGATCAGATACTGTCACCAAGATGATGATGGTGAACTCTTACTATAGTAACTAAAGGTCCACACAGGGCCAGTGAGCCGGAAAACCTGGGACTTTGATGCAGCAGGGACTCTGTCTTCCTGTCCAGTACTACAGAAAGCTAAACTCAAGAGCCACTTAGTGCTCATGTTTCTCATCATATGGACCAACATATAAGGGCTATGGCAGCCCAGCTCAAGAAGCCTCAGAAAGAACAACAGAAGCAACTGTTCTAGAGATCACACTCATGGTAGTTTGGAAAAGAATGTGGCAATTTCTGTACTGAGGCTAAAATATAATGACAGCTTACTATCAACTCTGTCATGTGGTTACTAGCAATCACTCTTATGAGGATCTACAAAGAAAAGGAGCAAGTAGAACAAAACAAATTAAAAAAAATTATAGTGTGAAGAGAAAACAAACACCAGGAAATTTAAAAGTTGGAGCCAAGACTTGTATTAAAAAGAGGTGAGATGAAGGTGAGGCTTGATCCAAAGTGGAATACAGGGAGAGGTCTTCTCCAAGAAAGTACCCACCCAGCTAAGCTTACAACTTGTAGAAAGGAAAAGAATGATGAATTTCCATTCCTGAAAAACAAAAACAACAAACAAAAGCTGCTACAAATGTGATGCAATGGCCCAGCCTTGCTGTGCCTGGCTTCAGAGTCATGAAGGGTGTGAGTAAAGGGATTGTGGAATCTTCCTCCACAGTTAAGGAGAATCACAGGGCAGCCATTGATTGTGTAGAAGGTTGGGCCTGCATGAAGGTCCTCAGAGGGAAACAGTCCCTGAGGGGACATTATATGCAGCTGTAAGAGTGAAGCCTGGATTTTATTCATAATCCAAGAGGACTGTGGACTGGAAACTTGCCCAGAGTTGAGTTGCTATCTTGAATGTGTAAGGCATGAGAGGAGGACCCTAGCGAGGGTCATTAGGTCAAGGTGATTTGCTGTTTTGTAGGTTAATATTGTATAGCAGCAGTAGATCAAGTCTGGTTGGGAGAGATTCTTCTCACAGAAATATATGTCTGATTTTTTAAATTAATTTATTAAAAAGGTCCTGGCAAGATGGCTCAAGGGGTCAAAGGGATTACAGTGAAAGACTAACAACCTGGGTTCCATTCATGGAACCTGCAGATTCTCAGTAGTGGTAAAATGGAAAAAGAGAAAGCTGTATCTGTCTTCCTAGCCAGCTAGTCTAGCCTACGAGGGAAAGTTCCAAGCTAAGCCATTGAGAGTTGGCTGCCTGTGACCACCCACCCACCCCCGGCCCCCATCTTTCATAGGTGTTCCCAAGGGACACAGGCTGGCGTGTAGTGAAGTCACACATATTCATCCTGTGAGTGCCAGGTTTGTTTTGTATCTGATGAAGTTCCTTTACCACTTTTCATTTTATCTGTAACCAGAGCCACTTCACATCCTCTCCTTGTTATTATTGATCAACTCTTCTGCTTGCTTTCCTTACTTGTAACTTCTTACTATTGCTCTGAAACTATCCAGTAATCTTATTCTGCTTATTTTCTTTATACCCTCAACTCAGGAAACAGTATCTTAGTACATAAAAGGTATTGATGTCTATCTGCATTAAGACACCATCATTAACTTTGTGTAGTGAGGTTAGCAAAGGATGTGTTTTATTTATTTATTTATTTGTTTGTTTGTTTATTTATTCCCAAGACAGGATTTCTCTGTGTAGCTTTGGAGCCTGCCCTGGAACTCCCAGAGATCCTCCTGCCTCTGCCTCCAAGTTTCTGGGATTAAAGGTATGTGCTACCACCACCTGGCTAGGATGTGAGTGTTTTAGACAAATAACGTAAACATCTTTTCTTCCCCACAGAAGGTATCATTTGCAAGCTTACAAGTTTTTTTTTTTTAAATATCTATTTGAAGTCATTGTTAAATATTTTGAAAATGTTAAGTAAGAGATAGCTTCAGAATAACACAATTTATTACATAATTCCCAATCATATTCTCTTACATAAATTTCTTATTTATTAGGAGTTCTATGCTTCTATTTATTGACATGGTGCTCTAGCAATGGGAAAGTCAACCAAAGAGTGTTCACCAGAGACAATTGGCATTTTTTTTTTTAGGTGTATGTTATGTCAGGGCACTACTTGTGTGTCTGATTCCAAAAGAGGTTGTTAGATGGTGTTAAAACTGGAGTTCCAGATGTTTCAGGTAATTGTACCTGCATGCTCTTGCTTCCCGTTTCACCAAATGATGTCTTGAGTTTCTATCCCACCATTGTAATGATGCCCTCACCAGTGCTGAGGCAACATCTTTGCCATATTCTTAAATATCCAAAATTATAAATTAGATAATTCTGCTTTTCTTATAACACATAGAAATTCAATATTTGGATACTAGAAAATAAAAAGGAGGATGATGAGATTTTACCAAACTGTGTAAAGTAAAGCAATTTCTCACAGTTAAAATAAAGAATAATGTAGTCAAAAAAACATATGGCTACATACAAAATAGAAGTGTGTTTTATGTAACTCATAAAATATTTTATTTTAAATAATAGATAGTATATTCAGACTTTAATATTATATAGTGATTATTATGTACACTTACTTTAATATTAAATATAAAAACTAAAACTATATTATACGATATTGTGCCTAATTGTATCTCACAGTTCATTTCTTCCTTTATAATCTCAGTTCCTTCACTTTCTGGAATCAATAGCCTTTAATGTGTAACACAAATGCTCTAAGTGTATAATATCTCCACAAACTTTGTACTAACACTCGCCTCCACTTGAATGTCATTTCCCATGCTTGTCTTGTTTCCTGTGATGCCAGAATCTTCTTCAGAACATCCTTACCTGTGTATACAAGTTGAAGCCTTTTTCTCCCCTTCTACTGGTTTCAAGATATAAGGTCTCATGTTGGGGTCTTTGATCCAGTTAGAGTTGACTCTCTATACAGTTAGAGATAAGAATCTAATTTTATCTTTTTACCTGACAAAATCCAGTTTTCTAAGCACCATTTGCTGAAAGCTTTGTTTATTCTGTGTGTATTTTTTTGGTACCTTTGTCAGAAATCAAGACAACTGAAGTTGTGTGGACTTTTAGCTGAGTTTCCAATCCTATTCCATTGATTAATGTATCTGGTTTTGTGTCAGTACTTTGCTGTTTTACTACTATATTTATGTGCTATAGTTTGAAATTAAGTATGATAATACTTCCTGGCATGTTATTTTTGTTTGGAACTGTTTTAGCCTCTCACACTTGAGAAAGATGGCCTTACCTGTTATCATGATCCTAGGAAAGCTGTTTCTGCCAATCACCTGAAGGAAGTGATCCCAGAGGCCAGGGCTGAGCAACTCAGCAGACACCCAGGTACATATCCATAGCTCTGATTTGGAACACCCAAACATACACCCTTTTGCAGGTTACCTTGCTCAGACACCCCTTGGGGGAAGGGGTGAAAGGACACAACACCAACAAGTCAGGCACTGGGAGTCAGTGAGTAGCAGAGCGTGCTGCAGACTCCTTTATTAAGAAAGTTAGTCCTGCCTTTATACCCCCTCCCAAAGTTCTATTGACTCAGGTGACTGACTCTGCTGCATTGTCTTTTCCTCATTGGTGTCTCTGGGTCAGGTGTCTCACTGGGTATTGAGTCAGGCTTGATGGCTTGTCTCAGGGAGGAAATGCCTGCCTAGAATGCACATGTTCATGCATGCTGGCCTGGGCACCGAGGGAAGGTGCTTCGGCAGGCTTTGGCAGGCTGGCCATAGTTTCTCCTATAATACCCCATCTATTACCTGCTGGAGTGAATGAAAGGTCCTGCAATGTTACGATAAATCTTTCCGATAAAGCTGCCTGAGCCCAATAACCACATGTGTGCTTTATGCCAGCTGCCCGCCAGAGTTAGGGCCTAAATTAATGCACAGAGAGACTTGTATTAGGTTCAAATCTGCTTGGCCAATGACTAGGATTCTCATCTGTTATCTCAGTCTTAATTATCATAAATCTATATATTTTATAAGATTTATCTTATAGAAGATGCCTTTTGTTGGCACCCTCTCTTTCTGGTGGCTCACATGGCGCCTATGGAGCAGCCAGGGGACAAGGGCTTTCCTCTTTCTCTTTGCTAAAAATGAGTCTCCTTGCTATGTCACTTCCAGCCTGGATCACCACTACTCTACTACATTTCCCAGAATCCTCTTTGACTCCTAGTCCTGTCTAACTTGCTGTTTCATTGGCCAAACAGAACTTTATTAAACAATCAATAAGATAAACATACATAGAAGTACTTCCCCCATCGCTGCAGAGCTATGGCTACATGATCTGCATGAGTCTGGGCAAGAGTGGGATATATGTGGAGTTTCCATTGGAGTCCAGGGTTGATGGTGTGCAGAGAGCCAGAGTCCTTGAACCTGACTAACAACACATTACACAAGGAACATTTGCAAGAGTAGCAGCTTGCACAGAACACTGTAATGCACAATACACAGCAGCTCCTAATTCTGCTAAGATTAATGAAAAGACAATGGAAAGACAAAGAAGGAGGAGCAAAGGGGTCTTTTTTGTTGTTGCTTTTTGTGTGTGCTTTTTTGTTTTTTTTTTAATTGAAGTTGATATTTTTATTTGTTTTTGTGTTTTTTGTTTTTACTGTATTGTTTGTGTTAATATTTTTCTTCTTTTTATATTTAACTTATTTTCAAAATTTCTTTTATAGTTTTCCTTTGGGGGACATTACAAGGGTTGGGGGTGGAGGTGGAGGACTGGATGATAGGTGAGATTAGGGTACATGATGTGAAATTACCAAAGAATCAATAAAAAATAAAATAAAAAGCAATTATTTTATATTAAACTTCATATAGAATGGCTCACTTGACAAAGATGTAACTTGCAATTTAGAATCATATATATGTATACATATACATATATTTTGTGATCTATTTCTAAAACAAAGATGAATGTATTAGTCAGGGTTTTCTAGAGTCACAGAACTTATGGAGGGAATATGAATCAATATCTATCTATCTTTTCTATCTTTTTTATCTATCTATCTATCTATCTATCTATCTATCTATCTATCTATCTATCTTTCTCTGAATGGAAAGTCAAAGAATCTAGTAGCTGTTCAATCTCAGGAGGCTGGGTATCGCAGCTGGTCTTCTGGGCTCTACTCCAGTGAAGGAATTAATGTATTGACAATGTGAGGGCAAGCAGGCAAAGAACTAACTCTTTCTTCTTTCATTGTCCTTATATGGGCTTCCAGCAGAAGGTGTGGCCCAGATTAGGGTTGTGCCTTCCAGTCTCCATATCTGATTAAAAAACTTTTGTCTTCCCCTCTGGAGGTCTGGATTCAAGGCATGTTGTCATCTTGCCTCAAGACCCAGATTACAAGTGTGCCCTCCATTTCTGTATTATAGTCATTGCAGATATAGTCAAGTTATCACAATGAGTAAAAGCTACCCATGTTTGATAGAAAGATTGGGTCTAACATTAGGTTAAAAAATTTATTTCTAGCGGTCTTTATTACCCCTTTCTGTTTATTAAGCATATTTTTAGAGTTCATTTAGATCTTTCTATAACTGCTTGCCCTATAGAATGATGTGGTATACCTGTAATATTCTTATTAGGGATTTTGGACATTATGGGAATACCTGTATAAATTAAAATCTTTAGTAAAATACAACAGTTTTTTAAACATATTATAGGATAAATCATATTACAGGTACACCACACAAACTTAAAGAACAAGAAGTTATAGAAATATCTAATATCACTTTAAAAGAAATGATTAATCAACTGAAAGGGTACTAGTGACCACTAGAGATCAAATTCATCGTGCTTTATTAACCTTAAAATTTCTAAATGCTAATGAAAAAAGTACACCAACTTTGGAGAGACACTGGATAATAGAAAAAACAAAACTGTTAAACTAAATCTCCCTGTATACTTTACAGATGTGTTGACCCCAGAAGGAAACCAGGTATGTGTTACATTGGGAAAGAGGTTTTGCTTCTGCTTCTATGGGAGAAAAAGCTTTGGATACTATCAAATTATAAATATTCAATTCAAACATGAGAGACCTCTTGATTAGGAGAGGCAATAGTTCATAAAGCAGCATGGCAATTCAAACAGGCAAAAAGGAAAACTCCCCCAAATTAAGGCTGGGCCTGGTTTTCTTTTGTTCTTTCTAAGAGAAGAAAAGCATACAATGAAGGAATCTGAAGACTTTTGGACATATGAAGCATCTGAAAAAGAAGGGTGAAAAAAAGTCCCCAGGAAAGAAGGAAGTTGACCTAATGGCATAGCACACTTCCAACACAATAAAATTTAATGAATCTTTCAAAATGTTTTCCTGTTCTCTACAGACATATTAGGCAGTTGGACTTCATATAGTCCCAACTTAATTAAAAACTAAAGCTGGTTTTGGAGTTGGAGCATGGCTGTCTCCTTCTCTAAAGCCAACCATGTTTGTTAAAATAAAATCCAAAATCTCTGTCTTATGTCAGAAAAGCCACCTGGTATGAGACAGAAGAAAAGCAAAATCTATGGACTATTATATTGTCATTAATGTTATATCCCTAGGATTTATTTTGTCTTTAAAGCTTTTATTAAAGTATAACTATTATCTCAAATTTTAAATTTTCTGTCTTGATATTAATGGTCATATAGAGTATTAAGTAACTCTAACTTTAGGCTTCATGTAACTATTGGTGTGTGATTTTAGGCTTGGTCTAAAGTAAGTATTTAGGAATTAAGACTATGTATCCTGGTATATAAGTTATGGTCATTTAACCTTTCCTAGATCTGCTGCATATGACAGTTAAAATATTTACATTTTCTACAGTGAATGATGAACAATCCTACCAGTGACCTTTGAAGTCTCCAAAAGATGATGGTGTCTCACAATGATGAATACATTGGGATTGTGGTAACACCACTAATCTGTAAACTGCCATCCAAAGATCAGCTTTGGACTACAAACTGCTCCAAACAATTTCAAGACAGTTATTTAATATGGTCCAGCCTCTTAGACTACTCCAGCCAAGACTTCAGATAGACTTGCATTTTCTCATCATACCAAGACTGGATAACAGGTGGATTCCACAGGCCTTGATCATAATCTCTATTTTCTCAGGGTCCTGTAAACATGCCAGCACCCCATATTGGGAGGAAAAAGTCTAAAACACATGATGCCCACATTCCCAAGAGGTGGGGCAGATGTTTTTTGCTCATTCAGTGGATTTGTAGATATTTTCATTGTTTAGGTGTATTGGTTACAAATAGTTACTGGATGTGTTCAAGAAAATCCTATTCAAAGTTAGATTCAGTGATCCATTTTCTGAAAAGAAAAAAAGATGGAATATAGGAATGTTAAGGAAAAGGGTAGACTACGGAGTCTACTTTAATCTCAGAGCAACTATTAATCTTAAACAATTTTACATTAATATGGATTTTGGTATATGTATACAATTTAAAGTTTATGTTTCTAGTCTTATTTAATATATTTTGTATGTTGATAACCATTCAAGGTTATTTTATTATACTGAACATATGTTTCTATTTTTGTTTAAGATATTGTACCTATGCAGCACATTTAGTTATGTAACATAAAGTTTTAGTCCTTAAAAGCTATGTAGGATAATAAAGAAATACAGGTTAATAGTCATCCTTAAACATCAAACTTATAGTCACATTAGGTGTGTTTTCAAGGTCACACAGTGATATATTTTAGATAGATAGGTAATCTTCAAACACTTCAAAGACCTACAGAATATGGCATATAATATGACTTAATAACATTAGGCTTTTCTTGACAATGAGTCATGCTTGTTCCTGGTAGTACCAATCTACCTGAAAAAAGGCTGAAGGCCATCAAAGAACTTTCAAAATTGGAGTTTACTTTTTGTAGCAAATGCTGGCCATTTGGGAAAGAAACTTCCTTGCCACAACTGTTGACAGTATGCTGTCCAAACTGGACAAACAGGATACAAAGAAAAGGGATTACCAAACTTTTCCAAAACATGGTAAGTCCTTCAAATTTTCCTGCCTCTCCAAAATGTCTGTCATATATTCTTGGATTATAGGCTGAAGTTGGATTCCCCACCATCACATAGGAACCTAGGGTGACTATCCAAGCAGCCAGCTGTTTCTTTCATTTCTTATAATTTTGGAAATTGCTTGCTCTGCAATTCCTGTTTGCTTAGGTAATATTAATTTCTTCTCAAGTCTCTGATGAGGTTTATGACTACATATTAACTGTTACAGTTTTCCATATTCATGTTAGAAAATAAATTAGATATGAAACTTTGGACTCTTCAGAAGAGGACAGATGATGGAATATCTTTTCAAATTTGCCAAAAACAAATTGACTGGGCATTGTGAAGGTACTTCTAACTTGATAATTGTTATTGCTGTATATAGGTCCTTTTGTTAATGTTAATACCGTTTCTTTCTATTTGGACAACACATGATAATAATTTTATTGTATATAGTTTTACTATGTTAGAGTTAGAACTTTTCCTTTATTAGACAAAAGGGGGAAATATTACAAGAATTTCATCTATGTTGTGGTCTGATATCCAATGAAATAGAGCATTTGGTTTGAGAGGCAGTGTTCACATTCAGCTATCTGGAATGTGTCATGGAGTTACCTTGAAGACACAGCACAAGAGAAGGAAAGACCTTCAGAAGAGGATGATATGGTAAAAAGTGGTTACAGGGCCTTTTTGAGCAGGGAAATGGACTTTGACGGTGTGTGTCATGGTTGATTGTAATTATCTCAGGTTTTATCTTTAATGTTTATGCCAAAATTTTATTTTATAATAAATAGTAAAAGACATCTCTATAAATATGAGAGGCAGTTTATAGTCAGAATCCACCAGAGACACATCATGTGTCCTCTTCCTGCATCACTATTGTGGAATATTATTTCAGATAAAATTTAGCCCTGTGCTCAGAGTCTACCTCTCAGTGATATATAAATTAATACGCATAAATTAGAAAGTTTGCAAGATGAATTAAACATTTTATTAGAATTCATACTTTCTTTTTCATATGTAAAGAATTTATATAAATTATAAAAGGATTAAAAAAATCAAAGATTATGCCTGTGTGTGGTCACACATGCCTTTAATCCCAGAACTCAGGAAGTAGAGGCAGGAGACTCTCTTAGTTAGAAGCCAGCCTGGTCTACAGAGCAAGGTCCAGAAGAGCTAGGGTTACATCAATGATTTTGAAAAAGAAAGAGGAAATCAAAAAATGATTTTCATTAAGAAAAAGCATAGTACTCTTCAAAATAAGCAGAAAAATACATACAAAAACTTCACCTTGATTGATCTTTTTTGATAAATGAAATTAATTTTTTGTAAACTTTTACAGTAACATCTATACCAATTATAAAATCCACATGATTATAGTCATCAATCTTCTCGTGATAAACTAGATTGTTGGTTTTAGCTGCCAAGTTTTTAACATCCATGGGATTTGCCAATGTATCTTTTACACCACAATATATGACAGTATGAACCTTCTTGTTCTCCAAGTTGTATATTGGAGGAGGAGACTAAGAGAAAATGAAGAATAGCATGTTTTTATTTATAACATATCAAAGTAGGAACTGTAAGATTTAAATTCTAACCTATGAATCAATTCAGTGATTATATACATCAGAACATAGACAACATTTATGAATTCTCAACATTTGCCAAGGCAGGAATGGACTACTGGTAAAGTATTATCAAATATCATAATAACTTTATCGAACTAGAAATCCTGTGAACTTTACATTCTTTATAGTTGAGATGATGATATCAATAAGTATCTGATAGGTTGTAAGGTTGTTGTGAAGTTCAAACGATAAGCATTGAAATACTTTTTATAGCTATAGATAAGCAATTTTCTATTTCAATAGATAAGTCATTTCTATTACTATGGATCACCTGTAGATATACATATTTCTATGTGGATTGTTATGAAAAGAAGTAATTTCCATCTTTTAAAATTCTCTATGGCCTCAGTCTACCTATACCTTGGGAAGTATAAAAATGTTCAGCAATATTTTAAAAAATAATCATTTCTTTAGAACTTTCATACACTTTCCAAAAGGGAGGAATCATTAAAATTAGTAAAAGGAGACTTACCTTATTGTAGTGCTGCATGTTTAGAGCCTCACTGCCCCAGTTATAAGCTTGGCCTAAACCGGTTCTGATTCCCTTAAAGGTAAAATATGCTGTTGCTTATAAATTTTCCAATAGCAAATTACTAGGAATTAAGGATCTGTGTCAACCTTTTTTCATGGGACCCATTGGATCAGATTCAATATAACCACATATATGTGCACTGTAATTCTATGATCACATCGTGTAATCCTGGATGAATGCAACTGAAACATATGCATAAAGATTATGTATCATTCAAACAAAGATATGATATCATTAAGAAGATGACTATTTAAAAAAAATAGCCAGAACCTGGAAGCAACCTAGATGTCCCTCAACCGAAGAATGGATAAAGAAAATGTGGTACATTTATACAATGGAGTGGAAAAAAGTAATGCAATCTTGAAATGCGCAGGGCAATGGATGGAACTAAAAGAAACCATTCTGAGTGAGGTAACCCAGTCACAGAAAGATGAACATGGTATATACTCACTCATATATGGATATTAGACATGGAGCAAAGGAATACCAGCCTACAATCCACACCTCCAGAGAAGCTAAGAAACACGAGGCCCCTAAGAGAGACATAGTCACCCAGAAAAGGGAAAAGTGACTAGAGCTCCTGAACAAATTGGAAGCACAAGGGAAGGGGGAGGGAGGACAAAGGGGAGCGAAAAAGGGAAGGGGAGAGGAGAATATGAGGAATTAGGAAGATTGAGTCAGGGATGGATAGAGGAGAGCAAGAAAAGAGATACCTTAATAGAGGGAGCCATTATAGGTTTAAAGAGAAATCAGGCACTAGGGAAATGTCTAGATATCCACAAGTGACCCTAACTAAGAATCTAAGCATTAGTGGAGGGGCTACCTCAAATGCCCTTCCTCGATAATACTACCTTAAATGACATCCTAGAGCCTTCATCTAGGAACTGATGGAAGCACAAGCAGAGATCCAGAGCTAAGCACCGATCTGAACTCCTGGAATCCAGTTGTAGAGATGGATGAGTGATGAGCAAAGGGGTCAAGACCATGCTGGGGAAACCCACAGAAACACCTGACCTGAGCAAATGGGAGCTCATGGACCCCAGCCTGACAACTGGGGAACCAGCATAGGACTGAACCAGGCCTCCTGAACTTAGGTGACTGTTAGGAGGCCTGGCCTCTTGCAGTGGAACCAGTATTTATTCCTAGTGCACAAGGGAGGGACACTCTTTCAGCCTAAATTCACAGCGGAGGGCCTAGGCCCTGCCCCAAATGCTGTGCCTCACTCTCCCTGGGGAATGGATGTGGAGTGGAAAGGGGAGGAGGGAGAGGGTTGGGGGGGCATGGGAGGATCAGAGGGAGAACGAACTGGAATTAATATGTAAAATAAGATTGATTCTAATAAAAAATTAAAAAACAAACAAAACAATATATATATAGTAGTACTTATGTATGATATTATCACATGTAGGAAGACACTGAAATGTGAAAATTTTAGTATTATGATTTCATAAGGGATGAGTGTTGCACAAGTTATTTTGTAATGTAAACTTGTTATAACATTAAACTTCACAATATTTAAATTTAGTACTATACATAGAATTCAAACTGTAAATAATAGTTAAAAGGAAAATATTTTAGAACTGGAGAATAATCTTAGTTAGTATAATTTCTGTTTGGAAGGCATCAGGACCTAAATTTAGTTGCCACAACCCTGAACGAAAAAGCAGATAGTGGTGGTTTTTACCTGAAATCCTAATGCTCAGAAGGCAGAGAAACAGAACCTGGGGCCTTCAACAGAAAGCCTAAGCTACCTAGACCGTTTCAGAAAAGTGTGTGATAGTATCTCAGAAAGCAGTTGCATAGTGTCTTAAAACAACACTCAGGGATATTCTCTGGTAACCACATGCAAGTGCATCCATTTTCCAAGACACTGACACACACTTGTACACCATCATACAAGAACATTCACACAGGTACACACACACACACACACACACACACACACACACACACACACACACACACACCCTTTTAAATTAGGTAAATGCACATCAGTAAACCTATACATTAAGAAATGAGGTAATGGCTATGGAAAAACTTTTTAAAAATAAAATTTAATTGACTTCAACACCTGTTATAAAGTATCATTTCTATAAGAAATAAATTACAATTGAACTATTTTTGCATTCACTTAGAATTTATTTTGTTTAAAATATTTCCAATGATTCCCATGATGAAGGAAATTTGGTCAAATAATAGCACTGTTTTTTGAAAACCCAAATGATTTAGCTCTAAAAAATCAATGAGGAATGAGGGCTTCATAGAAGTCTAGTCTTCAGACATGTGTACACTGACTTTTTCACAGTGTTCGAATGCTGGGAGGACAGAGAGGTGATTAACAGATTTCTCCAGTCAAGATAAGAGTATGAAATACCTGCTAAAATCTGACACATGTCACTCTTATGGGTATTGCCCAATAGAGCCAGAAACTTCATACCAGTGAGTCCAGGCAAAATGAAGAATACAGCTCAGACATGAATTATGAAAAAATGAATACCCATGAATGAAGAAGAAATTCCAAATAAGAGGATATACATCTTGATGATAGGTACTATCTCACATCCTGGCAATGTTCTTGGTAGGGTAAGGTCATTTTCAAGTTTATTCCACTTTGTTGTCATGGAGATATTAAAACTTATGAAGGAAATGTTTCACAATTTATGCTTAGACCTCAAAGGCACCTAAAATTTCTACCTTTCACTAATACCTGATACTTGTAAAACAGTATTAATTTTATGTAAACAAGGTTTATACTAGTTTTCTCTGTTTTTAAATTAAATATATTTTCTTGTTTAGAAAACACAATGTTCAGTCATCCTATCTGTGATATCCTGCTCTAGCACCAATCATCTCTACCCTCTATGGTCAAAAGCTTCTGGACTGGGCTGGGTTTATAACCTCAGCTCTCCTGGAGGCCAGCTTCCTCAGATCATCAACAAAATTTACAAGTTTTAAAATAAAAGTTACTGCTTAGAAGATATAAGAATGGAAAAAATCCTTTTCACAATGAACATTTCTGCACAGAGCAGGGATTCTCCTCTCAGCATCAGAAATATCATTGTTACTATCTACTCTCATCATCATCATCATCATCATCATCATCATCATCATCACAAGATAGAGTATTGACACAACCCTCCAAGGAGGGAAGATTTCAAACAAAAGAGAAAAGGAATTGAAGTACAGAAAAAGTTTACCTGAGAAAAATGAAGTATACTCCTAACTGAAGTTCCTACCCGAATTTGCCCAGCATACACATCAATATGACTCTGGGAAATAGCAAAACATGGTTAGTGTCTTTCTTTATTTTTTTCCAAGAGATTATATTTTATTAGTTAAAATTAGAAACAAGGTGGCTCTCATCTCAGTCCCCTCTCCCTCTCCTTCCCCTTCCCCTAACCCCGACTATTACCCCCCTTAACCCCCCTCTATTTTCCTGACTCAACCTTCCTGATACTCCTTTTCATCCTATCCCCACCTCTCCTCCCCATCTCATTCATATATGAATTTTAGACATAGAGCAAAGGATTAGCAGCCTACAATCCTCATCACCAAAGGAACCAGGAAACAAGAAGGACTCTAAGAGAGGAATGCATGGACCCCGGGAGAAGGGAAAGGGCAGGATCTCCTGAGCTAATTGGTATCCTGAGGGTAGGGAGAGAGAGCTGGGTGAATGAGAAGGGGATAGTGTCTTTCTAAGAGTATGAGAGTTTAAAATAGTATTGCAGAACTGTGTGACTTTTATGATCAAATCTTTACTGAATCAATTAAAAAGAAAGATTGGATTTTGACCACAGCAAGGAAATTAAGTGTTTTTGTTTGTTTTATATGATAGTATGTGATGGAGAAAAACTTTTTCTGGAAAGAAGTCTTAATCTTAATGTGATTATTGAAAAGAAATAAGAGAAAAATATTAGTTTATCCATAAATACTATAGATGGATTTTACGGCCATATTCATAACTTTAGAAATTATATGCAAACTCTGCCAAATTTTATAAAATGAGCTATTCATATTATGTCAGTTAAGTTGTTCTATATTCTATGAGCAAGTACTTTGCATTTTTAATGTCTACCTAATAATAAGATGATAGCATTAGCAATCACTATCAAAAAACACTGACCTAAAGACAAAAATCACACATACCTCATTTAAATTTTGGGGATTATGTCCGAATAGCAGTGTCAGTAGATTATTACAAACAGTTCTGATTGTCTGCCGATGGCAAATGAACTGAATGATATGGTTGTCATCTTTTCCAGTCATTATTTCCTTTTCTCCAAAGACTTGCTGAAAAATTACATATTTAAATAATGGTCCTGAGACTATTGTCCAGTAAGAAGCAATGACAGATGGAGTTTGAGATGCAATGCAACATATCAATATACTGATAAATTTATATGGTTTTGTGCACTATGACATCTTCTGCCTCCTAAGTGGTATGCCCTGAAATAGTTATTTTCTGCTCCACAGAACACTTTTATAAATAATGAATTATCTGAGGTGATGGAGATTACCTCTGCCATTTTTTAAATGAGAGAGAATTATGTCTTTTCATGTATTGAAAAAATTTAAGTCTACATCTGCAGGAGTGTCTTTTAATTCATGCAAGCCATAAATCTATCAAACTAATAAAGAAACTAATGTCTAAAAAATAGATATGTGACATGCTATGTAAAGTAATTATTGTGTAAGTTAGATAATGAAAAGAAATATCTATAGTACATGACACTTAAGAATATTTTATAAAGTTTTGTATGCCATGGTGCATGGGTAGAATTCAGAGGATATAATTCAGGTGTCTCCTTCCATCATGTGGGTCTCAGGGTTTGAACTCAGGTCAACAGGCACAGCTCCTAGTGCCTCTACATACTTACAAGCTCAGTACATGACAACAGATTCTATCAAAATTAAATTATTAAAAAAGTCTGATATCACAAACCAATTGTAATGGCTACCTGGAAAGTAAGGAATAGAAGCCCAAAATGACTGTGAATAGAGGAACTTGATAAAACAGCACAAAAAGCAACTGATTTCTAATATTCATACAGATTGAAAACAGATACCCTTCGCTTTTTTGAATAGAATCAAATTTACCAAATTTATCAGGAAAACATGTTTTAGATTTGTGTCATAAGGACAACCAAAAACAAATAAAAAAACATGCTCTTGGTCACAGCAATGAGAATACTGATTAAAGTATCCAGACTTCTGATGTCTCTAGAAATTAATAAAAAATTTTCAACAGTCTATGTAATGTCTTAGAAAAAAATAGAGACTCTTATGAAGAATAATGTTCTAGGAGACATTAACAAGCTACAGTGAAAACCATATCAAGATACTCTATACCCAGCTGGTGATAAGAAAACCATGCATGTACTTTGGGTAGACTGAGTGCACACCAAATGGGTGCCCATCAAAGCCCCGAACTCATAAACTTTCAAGGTTTACTTAATTCATCTATTTTGCTGTATCAGCATCAAGCTTAATGAACAGAAGCCTAAAAAAGGATACACAAGCTTTACAGAGACATGTGATACATTGATTTAAATAAGAATGAGAAAAAATCCAATGGTCTAGGAGAAAAGAACATTAAACTGAGGAAATCTTATGACCGTGGTAACTGATTGTTTTTTAAAACTGGAAAAAATAGAAATAGAAATAGGATAAAGCAACATCTTTAAATTGTCAGTGAAATCTTAAAAAGCTTTATATTTAAAATTCTTTTAAAGTATGTTTTATTTTTGTATATTTAAATATGTGCCTGTGTACATTGCCCACAGAGATCAGAAGAGGGAGTCAGGTTCTCAGAGATGGAATTTCAGGTGGCAGTGGGCCACAGGTCTTGGAGCAAAACTCCAGCCTTCGAGAAAGGTACTCACAACCACTAAGCCATGGCTCAAGCCTCTAAATTTAAAATGTTATCAATAACAAAAGTATTTTTATGTACTTAGTTAAAATAAGGTTATTCACAAGTAAAGAAACCAGTATAATTAATGGCTAATGATACAAGAAATGTTAGAACTGCTTTTCTTTTAAATCAAGAGGATATGGTAATGACACTGCCAAGGATGATACAGACTTTGGGGATCCCCCATGGAGGGCCTTACCCTTCCTGGGGAGCAGAGGAGGAATGGGGTGGGAGGTTGGTAGGGTGAGAGTAAGAAGGGGAGGTAGAGGAAACAGGGATTGACTTGTAAAACAGGCTTGTTTCTAATTAGATCTAATATAAATAAATAAATAAAGTCAATAAAACCAGGCTTGATTCCTCCAGGATATTATCAAATGACACCTCTAGCCAAGCTTATCAGAGCTGAAAGGCTGGCCAAATAATTCAGTAGAGACTGAAACAAATAAAGAAGCATCACTTTGTGTTGAGATGAGGATTGGCACTATATGCCAGGCTGGCCTGGAAGTCACAGTGATCCTTCAGCCTCAGTGTTACTGCCTACTGCAATTACCAGTGTGCACCACAACACCTCACAGTATCCTGCATCTCTTAATTGAGTCACTAGAAAATAATTCCATGATAATAATGTCACTTCAATAGATTCAATAGACAGACTGTTTGAAAACAAGTGTTAGAAAGATCGGTCTAGTAAAATAGCATTTGTTGGTTAAACTTTCAAATAAACAAAATCCATAACCAGATAATTTCACTACTGAAATCTCCCAAATACCAAAGCATCTATAATTAAACAATGCCTTTGATAGAAGTGAAGCAAAGAGAGTCGTTTCCAGCTATTTCAAGAGGTTTTCCTTACCCAGGCACTATAATTATAAAAGAAGGTTGAAGGAAAGCTAGCAGCAAGTAATAATTTGCAGAGCTCTAAATGCCAAAACATCTTAATGTTTTGAAAGAAGGAATGTTAATATACAAAACCAATAATACATTAAGAAGTAAGGTTTGTCAATGAAAAGAAAATGGGACTAAACTTTCAGAAAAATCTGTAGACACAATGGACCATATTAACTGACTGAAAAGAAATAATAAACACGAGGTAATTTCCATAGAAAGAGATGACGCATCAACAACATTGAATATATGTTTGTTATTGACATTCTCGACATACTAGAACAATAAAACAATGCATGGGGCTGAGATGATTCAGCTGGGAAAGCATCTGCTGCATTAGAGCATGAGTTCAACTCCTAACCAGCCCAAAAGCCAGGTGTATATCTACTGCCCAAACCCAGAGTCAGAAGAGCCAGGCAGATCCTCAGCCCAATGCCCAGTGGTCTAGCCAATTGGTGAGTCCTGAGTTTGCTGAGAGATGCTATCTCAAAAGAAGACAAGACTAAGTCAGAAATTCTCCAGACACTGACATTTGGATCCTCATACAGGTGCACAAAATTGCAAGAACAGCTGCATACATTTGTGCCTTCCCACAAAAACTATACACAGTTTCCACAATGTGTATGAACACACACACACACACACACACACACACACACACACACACACACACACACACACACACACAAACACAAACAGAGTATGTACTTACACAGACACATCCAAATATGCATGAATAAAAACAAACACTAATATGGAAAAGTATTTCATCTATAGAGAAAACACCCTTTTGAACTTTAGAGTTGACATGTAGGTTTTGAAAGGCTAAATGTTCCCCTATCTGATCTGCAACTAAACTAGGACAAGAGAGTTCCAAGTAAGATTAATAAAGTGGTTTTCTCTGTTCTTAATATTCCTGAGTAGAGGCTGTTAATCATAGACATGTATGAGAAAAGAACAGCTGGCAGTTTTATCTGCTTTAGAGAATGTATCTATGTAAATGCATAGAACAAAAAATCAGAAATGTATTAGTTAAGAAGAGTCAGATGAAACTTTCTGAATAAATGAAATGATGCTGAGTCATTTGTCATTATTGCAAGTAAAAGCCAAACAAATTATAACTCAATGTCAGTTAGATGGCTCACTATTTTTAAAGAGACAAACTCTAGCAAGAATACAAAAGATATGTGATCAGTAGACTGTTTATAATGCAAACCCGTCTATCCAACTTTGCTAGCTAAAGATTTTCTGCAAACTAAAGCATTTATAATTAATATATTTACAACACTTTGTACAAGATGGGATTAAAATTAGTTCTAAAAAACAGGGAAAAGTGAATGCTACAGTCACGTCTATAGGAAGAAAGAGAAGATAAAAGGGGATAATCCCATTCACTCTATTGTAATTTCAGTTGAAAACCAGACATGATAGAAAACTTTAAAAAGAAATGCAGATTGCACATTTGTATGATAAAATCTATTAATAAAGGTTTCAGTAGATAAGAAAAGTAGATGGGTAAGAAGAAAAAAAAGAAGAACTTTGGTCAACTGATGGATAACAAGACCTGGCAACCTGTGACATACAGTACCAGCTGTGGGGGGGCTGTGTGGTTACAAAGACTCCAAGCAGAGAGGCAACATGGTATTGTCTCAGCATCTCTGGTCTTAACTGGGTACCATTTGTATTCTTGAAAACTGCACCTAACTTCTACTTCTGAGGGGTCCTAGAAAGTATTACAAAACTTGATCACTGTTGGGTCAACGTATGCAATTGTGAAAAGGCACCTGACAGATACCTGGTAGTCACAACAGGGGCCAGGGCAAGGTTGGCTTTAATTTTCTGGGCCAGCTGTGGGTTTGTTGCAAATGCCCCATAAGCTGAAAAAAAACAAGAGAAGAGATTACATTTTTCCTATTCTCTCTTGGTTCCAAGTACTGTGTCATTTTTAATCACAACAGAGACTCTATGTGTATTCTGTGTCATATTTGTGAAACTTTGCTTGAAATTCTGATTCACCTGGAAGCACACCAATAGGTTACTTTCTTTAAGCTACATTTGATGTGGACCTCATTTTAACTGTCACTGTGAAAGGTTTTGTTTGTTTAACCAGATATTCCATAACTTAGTATGCTATATTACAAAAAAAAATGACTAATTAGCCAGAGCATTAGGGACAGGCCCTGCACCCACAACTAGGGGTCTCACAAGTAGATCAAGCTGCACAGCTGGCACACATATGCAGAGGACCTAGGTCAAACTCATGCAGGCTCCCTGCTGTCCATCCAGAGTCTTTGAACTCCTATGAGCCCAGGTTAGTTGTTTCTGTGGGTTCCCTTGTGAAGACCCTGGTTACCAGGAACCTATTCCTCATACTGGGTTTCCTTGCTAAGCCTCAATACAAGTAGAGGAGCTTAGTCCTTCCTCAACTTGATATGTTATGCTTTGTTGACACCCATGGGAATCCTTCTGCTCTCTGGTCAGAAACAGGAGTAGGGAGGGTTGGGTGGGGGATGGGAATGAGAGTAGAGGAAGGACAGAAAACTGTGGCTGTGATGTAAAATAAATGAATACATTTCATTAACAAAATAAATAAATAAAAATTAAAAACGTAAAAATTAAAAAGTGACAAATGTAGAAAAATCAAGTATTTCCTGATTGTTAATTAATCTCTCTTACAATTTTGGAATCTAGAATGTTACATTTCTGTTACATTGATCTTTTAAGTATTTTCCTTCTGGTCATACTGAAAGTGATTTGCATGGAAGACTTGTATACACATTCACATTTAGATTATTGGTTATCAGGGCTGAATAGCCTATCTTTAGAAAAAGACATCAAAATTTAATGGGCACCAAAATTTAAATTAATTTTTATTTTATCATTAAAATCTTCTCTAATAGTTGGATATTCCCTCTTCTATGGCTGGAGAATGATATTTATAGCTTCTACTTGTCTGGTCCTCCAATCCCAGGCCTTGTGTGTGTACACAAACACAATAACAAATTATAGTTTAAGACTACTTGGAAAACGTTTGGTAAATATTATTTCATTTTTGCTCTAGTTTTTCCTTAAGGATTTCTTTGATCTTAGGGAACATTACTAACATGATGTTAGAAGTCCCATCTATTTAGTAGACACTCTAGATACCACTTAGCATCATAGAATGTATATCATCCAAAGACATCCTCAAGAGAAAACATGTGGCCCAGTAAATATGAGGACCTGTGCTATTGATCCCTTATCTTTCCTCAAAAGACTGAGAGTTTCAGGAGAAGTAAATTTCCTTAGTGTACTATGTGCATGGTAGCTAACTGCCAGCAAAGTACCCAAGCAGTAAAAGGCTATTTTCAAACCAGTTGCATGCAAACTGTTTAGAAATGTTTTTCCAGGGAGTAAAAGGTTTGGAAGCATGCATTTTTTCTTGTATTCACATTATGTAAATTAGCATGCCTCAGATTATCCCATTAAAATACTACTCAAAGCTCTGTGGATGCTCACTGGGGCCTCAGAAATCAGTTAAGGATATCAAAAAACAATGTGTTAAGCTTAGTTTTGGAAAGTGCTAAGAATCCCAAGTGACTCTATCACATTTTTGCATTGTTCACATATCTCATTTCTTTGAAATGATGATTATTTTAAAAAAACAAATAATGAATGTATCTATTATTCTATCTGTTATTTTGAAGATTAGCCAAGTGCTGTCAGCCATGCCTGTAATCAACCATTTGAGAAGTGGAGTCAGAGGCTTGCATGGTGGAACCCAGCCGGGGTAGGCAGCAATACTCTGTGCCAAACAACAACAAACATGGCTGTCTGTTAGCAAATTAAACCACTGCAACAAATGAATATATTTTTTGGCTAGTCTGAATGTTTGTAAATACTGACAAAATGTCATTTCTATAAATGAAGTTATTTTTAAAGAATGCTTATGTGGTTTACAATTAAAAATTACAAGATGGGCAGATTTTAGTCTCTCTCAGCATACCAAGAAGGGTGCCCTGGGAATGGCCAACATAGTAGATTTGTTTTTGTCCTGTCTTGTTCACAATGAAATCAATGATGGCTGGAATGTCAAATTTTATTTGTTCATCAAAACTGTATAAAACAGAAATTAAGGAGTTTGGTTAATTATAATAATTGATCATTATCTTTTCAGGGGAAACCCTGACTTGAAAAAAATTTCCAAAGAGATGCATGGGTACTGAGATAACACTAATCTACAAATACCTACTGCACACTCTGCTTCATGCTCCCCATCACACACACCCATTTCCTACAATGCTCACAATGCTTTGAAATGATCTTTTGTTTGGTCCCTTTGAACAGAGTCAAGGATCAGAGCTAATTAAGTGAGTTACTATATCTCTAATTGCATATGTTCTACATCTGAATTTATTAGATAATATGAGAGATAATATTCCCATGACATATTTATGTCTAGTTTTTATTTGTGTGTAAGACATGTTACAATGATCAATAAAGTTAGAGTATCTTCAAAAATGGAAACAGGAAGAAGTTTCTCAATGATTTTCTGACATTTTGTGATAGAAATGAACCTTGTACATTTTGTTCCTTTTATTCCTTCCCTGTTTTTGTTTTCATAAAAATAAAAGCCTCATCAAATTAAAAAATAAAAAATATAGATGATTAGAAGTTAAGCATATGCTCATCAAGTTGTATACACAAAATATGAATGCTTTATCTATTCAAATATACCTCAATGAAATATTTCCTAAAAGGAGACAAAATAGCAAATTGATTAGTAGTTACAAGTAAGGAGATATATAGAAATGATATTTAAAATTTGCTTTTATCTTTAAATTAATAATACAAAATTTTAGGCAAACATTTACCTATCAACCTTTTAAAATATCATTCATTCAAGGAGCTGGAGATGTCTCCATGCTTCAGGAGACTTACTTGACTCAATAACATCTCACAGACATCTAAACTCCAGCTCTAGGACGATGGATACAAATCCTGGGACCAATGGGCTCCGTATACACACACACACATATATAAATACATACAACACACATACACACACACATCCATACACACACACACACACATACACACACATCCATACACATACACACACACATACACGCACATACACACATACATACACATACACACACATACTACATGCACACACATATGCATACACACATACATACACATACACACAGACCCATAGACACACACACTAAAAGTAAATCATATATTATTCAAAATATTATTCTGATGACATTTTAATGAAGTTATTTTAGTCAAGATGAGTAAATTTATGATAACTTATAAGTGCTAAACATAGCTTTAAGGAAAACATACCAAGATAAAAGATCTTTCCTCTTACCTAAAATCCCAGAATGCTTTACAATTTGGGTCTAGGTACACATGTTTCATGGCATAATTATTGCCTCTGCTGTTCCCCAACCACACATCAAAATTATCATCTGCCAGAAGGAAGCCCAAGAATCCAAGCAGAGGCAGATAGAGTCAAGCCACGCTGCAAATACACTACTCTCTTTGGGGCTGAAAAGAAAACATATTTGTTATTTATAACTGATTTTTGTGAACACAAAATAATGGAGCTCATTATATTTTATGCATGTATATCATTGCAGCATTCTCATATTTGCATCCTCTATTATCCTCTTTGACATCTATTTCCTTCCTAGGAAACACTTGGTAATATTTTCACTCATCATAGTACTGTTGGATCCAGGTTTTTGTTTATTTGTTTTTTGTTTCGTGATACTGTCTCCATGTATAAGCCTGAATGGCCTGGAACTTGTTATGCCAACCCTGGTGACCTCACACTCACACAGATCCACCTGCTTCTGCCTCCCTAGTGCTGTGACTAAAGGCAACAAGGCTTGTTTTTTGTTTGTTGGCGTGTTTGCCATAATGAAGATGTAAATCAAATAGAAGTGTTAACAGCTGGTTATCCTCATACATAAATATCATGCAGTTTGTTCAGAGTAAAATAATCACTGTGCTCATTAGATCCCATTTTCTTCCTGCTCCTTATTGAATATATATGAATTTCCCTAAGGTTTTTAATTTATGAAATTTTCAAGCTTTATTATTTTCTAGTAAAAAGTTTAAACTCATGTAAGGCAAAAGACAATATAAAATTATATAATAAATAACTACAACAATAAGTCATTGAACATGAATATCATCTGTGGGACATCTAAAATATAGTCAGAATGAACCAGGAGCAGCAATCATCACCTAGAAGGATATTGTGAACTCTCACAGCAGCAACTCAAGCATTACAGAGTCAGTGGGCTTAGAGGTTCTTGGCTTTTTAGGCAGGGATTCTGAGCTTTTATCCTCTGCAAAATCTAAATTTATGAGACAGATGGTGTTTATTTGTGTAGTAATAGGAACTACCATGGCAGGTATCACACATACTCCTGATTTGCATGTGGAATCCAGGGAGGATTGGAAGCTTCTTATTAGAGGTAACTGATGGAGGGATTTTCACAGAATGCATTTAAATCTCAGTACTTGTTGTCACTCACCATTACATGAATTCATGGTCTCATTCTTCCCGCATGGAATCCGGTAAATTGGAAGAATGTAACCATCACCACTCACAACTTCATGCACTTCCCATTTATAGCCCCAATAGGAAATAATCTCACTCTAAATGTGGAAGAAAAAACACATTGACTTTCATTAGTTGGGTCGTCTGGACACTTTTGTGATTCTTCAGTAAACTGCCTTTAGAGAGTATAGTAACAATTTCTTTGTAAAGAGAAATTTCAGATTATCATACATGCAACAATTGGGAAAGAATGAGTGAAACTAATAGTGGTGAATCTTTAAAGTGTGTTGATTAATAACAATAACTTACAACATTCATATTGACTTCAGGGTTCTTCGCTTTGGGTTTCAACAAACAAAATATGTTTCCAATTACATGAACAAGGCAAATTGTTTTCAGTAGCCACCACATTTAAACCTGCTGGGAAGTAGGTATTAGCTTGATACAGTACATGTCTCCATGTAAACTCAGGTTATTGGATATGCATCATGTCTATCTGTCACCTTCCTTACTTGAAAGTTGGTCATGTCATCCTATAAGACTCAGAAATATCTCTATGCTTTTCAAAAGACAGCTTAAATGAAATTCAAAGTAATTGCCCAAACTGTTCAGAAAACTACCTTTCTGCCCCTTAGCTTTTCATGAAACTTAAATAATTGTCTGCCACTTCCTGAAAAATATCATGGAAATGTATTTGGATCTTCTCTTAACTTAATCAAAATCATTATCTGGCTTTTTCAATGAAGCTATTACACAAGTTAACCCAAAACAGTTTACAACTTGACTACAACAGAATAAAGCTAAGAAGAGTGATAGACAGACCATAACATAGGGTATGTGAGTGCAAAGTGGGTGGAACAGTCATGTGATATAGAGCTTGTGGCTCAGAGGGACTTTATCTAGTCATTACTGCCAACCCAGCCTTTTTTTTTTTTGAGAAATATCAACACAGAGATATTCCACTAACAGTTTTGGAATTTTCTTTGTAGACATACCTTTAGAAAAGTACAAATACTGGTAATGAAATATTTTCAACAAATATTATTCTCTCTCCCACTGATATGGAGCCCAGAAACTGTAGACCCCTCTCTGTGTTCTGTTCTAGTTTTTTACCCCATAAATCATTCATATCAAAGCACAATGGAGAAAAGAAGAAAGATACACTCTAGTAAAATACCTTCAGTACAATAGATCATGGTGATGAATTTCAATGAAAGTTGTGCTGTGCCTAGAATAGAATGAACTTCACTCATGAATATGTTAATTATGAGTTGAAATTTTAAGAAGTTTGAAATACCACAACTTCATACTCACTGTCACCAATGTAAAGGCTCTAGGTGTTCTGGAGTGTAACTGAAAGTTTAGTTCTCCTTGTTCTTTCCTCTCTATAAATATCTGTGTGAATATGTACTTTGGAAGATCTTTTCTACAAGGAACAGTGGCTTGGATTACAGTGATCTCTGACATTTGCTAAGAAACCAAACAAATGAAAAGCTCTCAAGATGGACATGGTCCTAAAATTTTTCAGAGCTTGGCATGCCTGTGATCTGTCATGTGGTGTAATGTTTCTTGGCTCCCAGTGCCCTGAGTTTTGATTATGGTAAACATCAGAGCATTCTTCCGCAATTACTAAGGGATGATTAATCAATATGTATTTTTGTTAAAACTGTAAATATAAGCATTTGCTATGAACTGTAACTAATTTTATCAGACGTTTTTGCTGTTCGTTGTAAATGGAGTTGTGTACTAACAAATGTTGCAAACATGAACAAAGTCAGGTTTTGAAAGCAGTTTTTCTGTTTTTCTTTTGATTAAGTTAAGATCCAAATACATTTCTGTTTTTTCCTTTAACTATTGAAAAAAGAGCTGTCTAATTTGGGAGATATTCAAAACACATCCATGGCAAAGTGTTAAGAAGTAAGGCATTGGGACACACATGATTATTGTCCTAGTGTGATTTCTTTACTGTGATAAACATGGCAGCAAAGAGCGACATGGGAGAAAATGGTTCATTTGGCTTACATCTCCAATCATAGTCCATCATTAATAGAAGCCAAGACAGGAAGTCAAGGCAGAAGAAGGAATCAGAGGCTTTGGGGGTAATTGTGCTACCTGGCTTGCTCTCTATGGCTGACGTGTGGCTTTTCAAATGAGTTAATGTCATGGTTGATGACATAGTGGGAGAAAGCGATAAATGAATTCCTAAGAGAGAACTTCTCAAACTTTGACCTGTTTAAACCACCAGGATATAACTAAATGCAGCTTCTGTGTAGCGTGGGTGAGGTGCAATGTTCTGGATTCCTAATGGCCCCAACCACCCAAGCTGAAAGGTTCATGCTCCTTGACTCAGAGAAACAGGCTGAGTGCCTTTCCTGTTTTTGAGCAGAAAGAGCAGCTGTTTGTGGGCATCACAGGACCTTCCTCATGCCCAGCCTGTCAAGTCCTTTTAGTCACGTTCTTGCTTCATTGCTTACCATGCTTGCAATTGTTGACGTTTCACAAAAGGGGTTAAACATAGGGAGTCTTCTTTAATCACCCCAAAGAAAACTTACCATCTCTGAGGAGCAGGGTACACTTATGACCACCTGTAACTCAGGTCACCGGTAGGATTAAGCAACACTTATGAATGCTTATTTCCTTATGGATTCTTTACACATGCTAGAATAAACAGACATCTGTCAGATGGATGTGGAACATTAGAGATCTGAATAAGTTCTGAGTGAAGGGATGTGACC
Organism: Cricetulus griseus; assembly: GCF_003668045.3. Classification (NCBI taxonomy): domain Eukaryota; kingdom Metazoa; phylum Chordata; class Mammalia; order Rodentia; family Cricetidae; genus Cricetulus; species Cricetulus griseus. Next base: position 27,864,998 of record NC_048596.1, on the reverse strand, counting down.
TCACCCACTGTCCCCAGCTTCATTTGTTTCATTTTTCCAATGATAAGAACTTTGACGTGCAGTTCCCCAAAGGCAAGCGAAACTGCTTGGCTTATACCAACCTGAAGAATCCAAATCTCCACAGCATTCCCAAATCCACACTCTATAGCCTACCAAGATATTGTAAAACTGAGGATATATCATCACATTAGAGAAAAAATACAAGCCATGTGTTTCTTATTTGTCTTCACATAAACTGTTCACTGGCACTATATGGGTATTGTAATACATACTGTATTTAAATCAGACATCCTGACTTCTGTGTTAGTGAGAGTTTCCATTGCTGTGACAACTTCAGGACAAAGTTGGTTCACTTCATCTTATATCTTATAGTCCATCATCCAGGGAAGTCAAAGCAGAAACTCTGAGGCAGCAGACTAACGGAGGGGTCATGAAGAAGTGCCATGGCTTGCTCCCACTGTTTGCACTGCCTGCTTTCTTCTCCCCCAAAGGTCCACCTGACCAGGACTTGTACCTCCCATGTGTGCCCCCACATCAACCACTAATTAAGAAAATATTCTACACACTTGTCTACAGGCCATACATTTTCTGAATCTCTCTTCCCAAATTACTCTAGCTTATATCAAGTTTACATTAAAATATCCAGGTCATATTCCTGAAACTTTTCTTGTTCTAGTCCATGTTGAGCTATGTCCAATATCAGAAAAGGCAGGTGTAACTAAGTCTAATTTAATGACATCCATAAAATTCATCTATAAACAGAACTAAACTGTTATTAAAGAGCAACATGGATTGCAAAAAGATATTAACAGATGAAGTAGTGCTTCACTTCACCACACATGCTGGTTTGGAATAAAAATACATTGAATCTGTACATATTAGACACAGCATTACCATGAGACAAATACTCTTTTTCCTCCTCTGACTCCCCACATACTCTGGATCCCTTCCTCTTTCATTTTTATCACCTTCTCATCAAGCGTCATCCAATTTCTACTACTGCCACAAATTAAGGATTTCAGTATTGGTATGTTTCTTTGAGTCATGAGATGCAATTTATACCTAGGCTAAGAAACTATTATAAACTTTGTATATTATAATAAGCAAATGACTTAAGTATCTTAGACACATCATGAAATTTACCCACCCCTACTGAAAGCATAATTTATACACTTTGAATGCTTAATGCATATATAATATACACGTAAACATCTATTATATGTATAAAATCATTTGAGATATTTTTAAGTGTAAAATATTGTTTCAATATTGTATTGTCCTTCGAGGGTAGTACTGTGTATACACTCATTGTCAAAGTCATATAGAGATGGCAATTTCAACCGTAAAATGTTTAACAAAGCACATTTGGCATTTTTGTGTGTGTGTGTAAAATTGGTGAAATGCAAATTTTACTATTTCTCTATGTCTGCTCTTTTTGAGTTTGCTTGTGTGTGTTTACACAATGCCTTCAGGTAATAGCGATTAACAATTAAGTCATCATTAAATTATGATTTTAAGGTCTCTCCAAATTTTTAATTTAAATATGATTATAATATTTCTCAGTTTTCTTAGTTAATGACAATACATACACGATAGAACATGGTTGTCATAAGAAGAATGAGTTGTGTGCATTTTCAACAAAATAGATTTAACCAGAAATAATCATATTAAATGAATTATAGTCATCAGAGCCTAATGGAATGTTTCCTTACTCCTGGGTTTCCTGGATTTTATATAGATAGGCAAAGCTGTGTAGGCATACCAAAGTGCATGACCCATGATATGAAAGTGAAAGGGCAATGATCCAAGTGACAAAGGGGTCTAGCAGGAGTCTTTGGGGAAGGGGAATAAAAGAGAATGGAGGATAGACAGGATTATGAGGGAGGCAGGACACATTCAACAGAAATGTGACTTTGTTGACATTTCAGTGTTTCAGTTAGAACTCTACATAACTTCATTTTCAAATTGATTTCCATCAAAGCTCCTCAATATACCAGAGTCATATTTAAGCTTAGGTTTATCTCTAATCGGTTATCATTTTTATTGTTTTCTAAATCACTTATACTCACTAATCCTTTGACCAATGTTTACATTAGTTAAAGGTTAATGAGGGGAGGTAACGCTCTGTGCACACAGCTGCAATGTTTGATTTTAAGGGTTGTCCTTTAATATCCATGATGATGTCCAGATATGAAGGACCTATGATAATTTAACCAAAGAATGAACAATCAATTCAGACCATTGTTGATGTTTTGTATATAAGGAGAAATTGCCCTTTGGCTAAAGTAGGCAAGCAGAGAAGCACAATCCTGTTTGTGAGGACACTGTAAGTACGTTTGACGATCAGAATGAATTGAAATCCTGGTCTTTTTTTCTTTACTTCAATTATCACATATAAAAGTGTCTGTTTAATTTATGTATTATTCTTTTGGAATTTGGCTTACATTTTTCTTTTTTATGTATAAATACAATTCTTAATTACTAATTGATGAATTTATCTATTAGTGTCACAAATATCTACTGTGAGTGCATTCTTTCAGGTTATCCCTTTGAGATCAGCCTCTTTAGCATCACAGAAAGCATAATTTTTGATATCGAGTAGCATAACATTTACCACCAACTGGTATTGAGTTAACCATTATTAGTAATGTTGGCCAACAATGTACTAATATATGTCTTCAAATGAAAACCCAAGAAAACAAAGTTTGGTTTGCATTATAGAATGCTTTGGTGAATTGTCCCCAATTCACTGCTTATATATGTGACTTAAGGTCATTCTAGTGAGGCAGTAAAGTATTGGAGAAGACAGTCTTTGGAAACAGTCAGCACAGTTTTAATTACAGGTGGGGGTGCTTTCCACATACATGTTGGGTCTTTCTTTGCCCATCGGCAAAGTAAAGAACATGATGCTAAGTACTTAAAAGGGGTGTTTCAATTAAATGTTAGAACATTAAATATTTATAATTATAGCAATAATAATTATGCTAACCTGCTTAATCATAATGAATGTCCCGGAGCACAAAGAAATATACTCTTGTTAGCACTATTTTACAGAAAAGGGAAAAACTGTGAAAATAACTCACTTGCATACTATTGGACACATGACAGTTACTGATATTATCTGGGAATTTGGTATCAGATATTTTGAAAATTTAATCATGCCTCAAGTATTTCAGAGCCTATCTTGTATACATTTTTTTTTTTTTTGGTTTTTCAAGACTGGGTTTCTCTGTGTATCTTTGGAGCCTCTCATGGCACTCGCTCTGTAGACCAGGCTGGCCTCAAACTCACGGAGATCGGCCTGCCTCTGCCTCCCGATTGCTGGGATTAAAGGCATGTGCCACAACTGCTGGGCTCTTGTATACTTTTGTTATTGGGATATACAATAACTTAAGCCATTGGTTAAATGACCTCACTTTAGAAAGACAGATTACTTAATTGAGACAACAAAGGCTAAAAAGAAACCACAAATTCTTTAATAGCACGACAATCATCTAGCTTGTGTGTTAAAGTGGCAGTTAGTCTTTATAAATTAGTTTATTCTTTCAAGAATTTTCATTATACAGAAAATGTTTAGTTAAATCCATTTCCAAAGACATCGTTATACCCAATTTCAGGCTAAGTGGCTGAATTCTCAGACCAGATAATTAGATTTAGGTCTTGGAATCTCTGGTTCAACACCATGACTGTTGGGGACTTTGCAAAATGTGTTCAGTACTAGTGTTTACTGAAATATTGACAGCAACTGAGACCTGTAATAGTACTGGTTCATTAGCACTACCACCCTGCAAATAATAACATGGAGACTTCTTATTTATTAATTATGAAAGATAGGCCTTAGCCTAGGCTTGGCCCCAACTAACTCTTATAACTTAATTTGTTAATATTAATCTATGTTCTACCACATGGCTTTTTTATCTCTTTTCCATTTCTGTTATCCGACTTGTTCCATGCATGTCTCCTGGTATCTCTTGGCATTTCTTTTACACATAGATTCTTATTCCCAGTCTCTCTCTCTCTCTCTCTCTCTCTCTCTCTCTCTCTCTCTCTCTCTCTCTCTTCTGGAGGTCCCAGCTATACATCCTGCCTAGCTATTGACTGTTCAGCTTTTGATTACACCAATCTCAGCAATACATTTTCACACAGTGTACAAATACCCCACAACAGAGACCTGATCCTCTTTCAAAGAACACCATTTGAAACAAATGATCCAAATTTTACAAATCCTTCACTGTTCACCCTTAAAATCTTTTTGTATATGATCTCCAAATTTGCTTCTAGCATACAGTACTGGCCAAAAGGGAAAAAAAAAACCTGAATGACTTCAGACACACTAAAAAGATCTTTATTTAAAATTAACCTCCATGTGGCATCTCTTGAAAAGAGAAAAATACCACTTCTCACTTTGGGTTTTTTTCTTAAGCTTACTATTGAATATTCTAAAATTCGTAGTTGGTTCTTACAACATTGAAGTACATTGAGAGTCTAATGCCAAATATCATCCATACTAAAGGATAAATGACAATTACAATTGCTTGATCAAAAGGAGTTATTGTAATGTTCCTTTCCAAAATCAAAGTTTATCCTTTGAGATAGTAATCAAAATATAAAAACACAAGAAACTAGAATCTTTCCAAGGTTTATGAGTGGTTATCTATAGTAACATAGGTTCATTAGTTGGGATATTTTCAGTCTAAATTTTTTCATTCATTTACTACCATCCTGCATTGCTTTACAATGACATAATTGACAACAACTTTGAAAGCAAGTTATATGACAGGTCAATTATTTAGATAGTAGCATAGGTTCAGTCTTTGTGAAGTCATTATTTTCCAAAACAAATTTTTAGTTTTATGCTTAAATATGAGAAGATTCAACTAGTACACCCTTAGTTTTCTTAAAAATAATAATAGTAAATTCCTTTTTCTGAAAAAGATATTCAGCCATATAATACACTACTGGTTTATAATCACTCTTACTTACATAATTTCACAGTAATAATCTCAGTAGAAAATTAAAAGACCTATAGTTTTCTAGAATTACACCCATGCATTATTCTTATTGTGACATCATTGTGAGATGGTGATGTTACCTTTCAAATTCACAGTGTTTTCAAACCTCTAAATAGTTATAAAGTGACTATTATTAATTGTCTTAACATAATGACAGTTTCATTTATTTCAGCATATGTGTGACTGTACAGAGCACATGTGGATTTCAGAGGACAGCTCTTGGGAGTGGGTTCTGAGAATCAAATACCAGGTCATCCTCTAAGCCATCTCTCCAACCCCACAATGATAGCTTTGAATGCAAATTATGTTAAATTTGATGTAAAAACATCAAATGCCCATATATATAGCCTTCAGTCCCACTCAGTGCTCAAAAAGAAAGTTTGGTCTTAACCATACAGAATAATAAAACTATGCTTCACCTGTAGATGGAGGATTAAAATTCCTGATTAAAATTCCTGAGTTGGAGATTAAAAAAAAAAAAGAATCAGGACTGAGTGGATGCCTCAGCTGGTGAAATACTTGCCATGCATGGTTAAGAACCTGAACTCTATCCCCAGAACTCAGTAAAATAGCTGGGCATGGTGATGCATACTAGTAATTCCAGAGCTAGGGTAGCTGAGACAGGTGGAGCTCTCTGACCATTGACCCAACTTATTCAACAAACTCCAGACACACACACACACACAACACACACACACACACACACACACACACACACACACACACACACACACACACGCCCGCACACACACACAAAGAAACAATTGAAGTGAAAGTATGCTAAACATTAAATTTGCCAATGTCCATATTACCAAGGCTTATGCTCAACAGAATATAGTCAAACTCAGCCAATCCCACAATACTTTTGGAGGTAAAACAGTCACAAGCTCTGAATGTTATGGAAGCATGTAGGTTAACTATAATATAGCTTCTCCTTTTGTTTCAGGGCAGTCCAAGATGTGGCTGCTGTTGACAGTAACAAGTGTGATATCTGCATTTGGAGGCACACATAGCTCATCTAGAAAACTGACTCCTGAGAGCCTTGAAGCAAACATGAATATTGTGAGTTACTAAGGGAGATTACTGGGATGAGAGCCATGATAGGTCTAAACTTTTAGTTAAAAGTTAAAATTCACTAGAAATACCTGTTAGATGCATTTTAAATTAATTAAAACATAAAAATTTTGTTTTTAAAATTTCTTCCTCAGAATCTGATGATAAATTTCTGGGGATATCCAAGTGAAGAATATCAAGTTATAACTAGAGATGGCTACATTCTGGAAGTCTTCAGAATTCCTTATGGGAAAAAACATTCAGAGAATTTAGGTATAAACTTTCTTCCTGTTCCTCATTGCTTCTTTTCTTCCTTGCCTTTTTCCCTTCCCTTCATCCATCTCTCCATCTGTTCCCACACTTTTCTTTGTTTTTCCCTTCATTTCTTTCTAACAATGAAATGAGTCTAGTTTACTCTGTATGCAATGCAAAGTTGTATTTCCAATCTTCAATAAGCAGCAATCAAGTCTACTGAGACAAAGGAATGAGAAAGCAATCATGATTAAAAAAAATAAGGACTATCAAAGGCCTCTAACCCAGTTAAAGAAATCAGGGACAATTTCTTTCAACACAGTAGCTGAAATCCAGTGCATGGAAAGAGTTAGCCAGTTTGTATTGTAGAGGGGAGGCTGGAAGTAGCTAAAGGTCTATTTCCTAAATAGACAAAGGTCATTTTATTTTGATAACATTGATAGGTTTTCATCTTTTTCTCACTACAGAAAAATAATGAAACATAACTTTACTACTCTTAACCTACATTTACTCAATGCTTAATTTCCTTAGATTATCATTTAATATCTTTATTTACATATAACTGACAAGTAAGAGTAAATACATTTCATGTACACAATATAAGATGAGGATATAGTTCAACTGTACATTTGCATAGCATATGCAAGGTCCTGTGTTGATAAATACAAATGCACTAAATAAAAATAAAATTTATGTGCCAGAGTCTCAGTGGTTAAGAACCCTAGTTGCTCTTGCTTAGACCTGGGTTCAATTCTCAGTACGCACAAGCTGGCTGCTCACAACTATACATAATTCCAGTTCCAGGAGATTGGATGCTATCTTCTGACCACTGGAGGCTTCTGAAAACATGTGGCACACATAAATTCATATAGGCTTACACAAATGCATAAAAATAATAAATAAATAAATAAATAAAGTGTACAATTTGATTAATTTTGGCATGCCAGACACACTCCAGAAAAGATATTTTAGATTTCAAATACAAACATAACAAAATAAACATACCCAATTTGACCACATGTCTAACTACCATAAGGAATAACTTTATAATGTTTGAATAATCTTTTTCCTTAGGCAAGAGACCTGTGGTGTTTTTGCAGCATGGTTTGCTTACATCAGCCACAAACTGGACGGCAAATCTGCCAAACAACAGCCTGGCCTTCATTTTGGCAGACGCTGGTTATGATGTGTGGCTGGGGAACAGCCGCGGGAATCCATGGTCCAGGAGAAATTTATATTATTCACCCAACTCAGTTGAATTCTGGGCTTTCAGGTAAAGAAAGGATAATTTAAAATGAGTACGTACTTGAACTCTAGAAGCATGGCCATTCTCACTTTCTCATTGGAGCCAATTACACTCCAGGTAGGAGGTAAAAAAAAAAAAATCCTATCTTTTTAATTCAACATTTGAATCTTCTATACACCTCATTCCAATGGTAGTTTTCCTTCAAATTGGCTATCATCTCTAGACCCAAGATCAAGAGATGCCTAAAAATTCTTTTCCAAATAAAATTAACAATACAGCAAAAAGGGAGGATGCAAGGCAAACTCCCTGTTGCTAGAAAGCTCCATGGGGAGAAACCAGAAGCCTGGGGATGTGTCAGAACTGGAAGGAAGGGACAGCAGCTTGCATCGGCATGAAAAGCCCCAAGTTTGGACACAGGAATGTTATCAAAGGCATCCAATTCCTTCTTGTGTCCCAGTTAAAAATGACTAATGGAGATGCATGGCAGAAGAGCATCAGGCTGATGCTGCTGAGGTACAAGGATGATTTTATGGTTTTGAGAACTGATAGGAAGCCCATGTGTACCATCTGGTGTAGTGGGGAAGAGAGAGACAGTGTCACAAGAGAACACTATTAATGTTGACACGAACTGGATCTAGAGAGAGTGTTGAAATTCATTCTGTGCACAACAAGAAGCCACTAAAAATTGTTCAATTCAAGAGTTTTCTCATTTTTCTATTGTAATAGCTGATTTAAGAAGAATGTACTACAGGATGGGACTCATGTTATATGGAATCATAATGTAGAATGCAAGTGCTTGTTAAATCTGGTATTCCACTTTATGTATGAAAATAATTCCCACCCATTGAGACTATCTTCAATAGATTAGATTGTAGCCATTATGCATTGTTTGAAAAATATGGCCTTTGCTTACAAGCAACCTCCATCCCCTCAAAGGCATCTGACGCTGACTACAGGTTTGTAACTGCAATAATTAAAGTGTCTAGTTTTTCTGCTTTATAGAAGAAATAGAGTGTTCTCAATAAATATGCTTGAATTTTAGAAAGCATAACAAGAAAATATGTTTTGTTGGTTTTACTTTTTCTTACAGCTTTGATGAAATGGCTAAATATGACCTTCCAGCCACAATAGACTTCATTGTACAGAAAACTGGGCAAGAGAAGTTGCACTATGTTGGTTATTCTCAGGGCACCACTATTGGTAAGTAAAAGCACTGAGACTGGGAACAGTTTCTAAACCACTGCCCAATAGCATAACCATTGCTATGCAACTTTATAAAATGTCATGTCCATGGCAATACAGTAACATGAGGACAATTATTCCTCATACCCTAGAGATGGATAAATCAAGCAGTGAGATAAATAACTCAGGCAAGTAGCATGAGCCTCTATGAATAGTCCAAAGTTATGGTTCAGATACCAGTCCAGGTCAACTGACTCTCACGGCAGCATGTTCCAGCATCCAGGCTGAATTTGTTTTTTTCTTTCATCATTTTTATGGAAACCAAATTATTTGTCCAAATAATATACCAAAGAAGATAAGTTAAAGTCTGTACCTTTATATTACTTATATGGAGGGGGACAGAAAAGTAACATTAAAAGTAAATGGAGTTCAACAAACCATGGTAATGTTATGGGAAATTATAACTCATGGAGGATTTTAGCGATTCTCAGAGGGCTTCTGAATTCATTTTCAACAGAAAAAATTCTGCAAACACTCTCTGAGTAGACACAGAAGAGTCATGTAATGACATAGAAGAGTCATATGGAAGGAAGTCTGTAAGAAAAGCTGATATATAAGGACATCAGGAACTCAGTTTGGGAACACTCTGTCATCTATTAAAGATTTGGGTAAAGATGTCAAGGATTAGTAATAAACTATCTGAACTTAAAGAAAGAACACTGGACTAAAAACACTCGACAGGAGGCATCAGTCCATGAGACTAAGTTAAAATCCCAAGGAATCAATTCAGACAGCCGAGAGAATAGGTCTCAGCACAACAGAGTTATCCCTTCATTTTCAAGAGGAGAGTTCTGTGACAAAGGAAACAAAGTTAGAGGTAGTGATAATGATATGCAAGCAGCCAGAATTCTGGAATCCAAAGGGAGGGCAGGTTTCCTACTTATCAAAATACTATGTGAAATGATGTCTGAGAGGGAGTTGTTGGAATTACCTTCCTAGAAGTCATAGGCATCTTTGTTGTTGCAGATGGTGGCTTTTTGAAACAAGACTGTCCTGTGTAGCTCAAGCTAACTTCAAACTCCTGACCTTCTTGACTCAGCCACCAGAGTGCTGAGATTAGCAGCATCTGACAAGAACTGTGTTTGGCTATAGGGAGCTTTCACAACATTAACGTTCTGTGACACACACTTCATCTAACTTAGTGTTTTCTCACAAATATGTTATAAAATTATTGAATGATATTGAGATGAGTAAAACTGCTCGTCTTGACACTGAATTATTCTACTCTGCCTCTATCTTGAGTTAACTGAAGACTGAACTCAACTCTTCTTGTTCTTTAGTGGCTATTTTAAAGAGTCATCACTGTGCTCATACATATCCCAACAAACTGATGTGCCATTTTGACAGCTTGCCTCACACGGCATTTGCAGCAAGTCCAAAATAACATCACACTTGTGAAAACAGAACAGAACACACATGCACACAGCTTCGTCACTGATGGTCTGTTCTATTTCAGGTTTTATTGCCTTTTCTACCAATCCCACACTGGCTAATAGAATCAAGACATTTTATGCATTAGCTCCAGTTGCTACTCTCACATATGCACAAAGCCCTTTGAAAGAACTTTCACGTATTCCTGGGTATCTTTTAAAGGTATGTGATTCTATTTTAGGTATCCAATTGCCTTTGGATTCCAAAGTGTTCAAAATAAATAAATGTTCTTAGGGATGAACATATTCATATCAACAAACCTAAAGTTTGCATGTTTATATTATCTCTCTCTGGCATGAAAATTATCGACCCTCTTGCCTTTGAAATCCCCATCTATTCCTTTGGTTTTCATTAACTTACAGTGGGTTGTCAATGCTATGAGTGTTTTGCTTTCTACAAATATTCTACACACCTGTGTCAAGGTAGCAGCTTCACTCCTGCAATAGAGAATGGGGTGATAAATGACTAGAAAAAAATAATCAAATAAGAATCCTAGTAGGGCTATAGAAACTTGCAAGAGGAGGAAAAGAAGGAAGATGAAGGGGAGGGGAAAAATAAAGCAAAGAAATCAATGAATGAGCAAAAAGTAAATACTGTGTAACCTCCAAGTAAATGCTCTTGGGCTGTCTATGAGTTCTTGTCCCAAGAAATGGGAATTTCACAGGACAGTAATATAGAAATGAATAGACCATGAATATTTAGTGCCTTGTTGAACAAGCCCACACAGGAATGTAATAATATCACTTACTTAGTCAAAAATTTAATGGCCTACTTTTCCTGTACTCATGCCAACACATGCAGGCACACCTGCACATTTGCACAATTTCCTTTAGAAGAATGATTTAGCCTGAGGCTGTAAATACTGTACAGTAATTGTATCTTTCCCTTCAGTATATTGTTCATTAACTTTCACTCTAAATTAGCATGCATACCTAAACCCAAAATCACTGCCTATAGCCAAAATTATTAACAAAACTTTTCTGCAAAACCTGTGACAGTAAAATGACTGTGGCCATTTCCTGCTGCACTGAGCCTCTTGTTTCCACTTGTGCTCAGATAATCAGTTAGCAAGAGCAGAAAAATTGAAAGGAGAAGTTGTGGACATTAAATCACAGGCATGGATCAGAATTACAGGAATAACTTCATTACTAATTACTGAAACACTATTCCCTAGCCATGTTTTCTTGGGTATAAAATTAAGAAAGCAAAATGTCTCAAAGCTCAACACAATTGAGTCTAAAAATTTTTCCTAAAGATATCTGAGTCCCTATTTTCTCCTCTGATCTCATAATTTATTACTCAGATAACACATGTTGATATGTAATTATGACAATCTGTCTTATTATTTCATGGTTTGATTCCATAGCTTTTATTACTCCAGCTGGATTATAATTCTTTGTGTCTTATATTGCTCCAAGAGGCTATGCAGTTCTCAATTGCAATAATACACACCGAATGTTGTATCTGCACTTTCCATTTCACAATTTCATTGAGAGAATTAAATGAGAGAAAGAGGGGGGGGAATAGCTCAATGGATACAGCTGATTGCCAAGTCTGACAACCTAAATTCAATTACTGAGGCACACTTAGTGGGAGGAGAGAGCAATGAACTCCTACAGGTTGCTCACTAAGCTCTACACACTTCCTGTGACACACATGTACCGCACATGCCTCTATACACATAATGAATATTTTATTTAATATTTGATATTGTAATAACATTTCCCCTCTGCTCCCTCCAAACACTCCCATGTATCCTTCCTTGATATCTTTCAAATTCATAGCCTCTTTATTCATTAACTGTTGCTACATGCATAGATACATATATTATGAATATAGCCTCCTGATTCTGTATAGTGAAACTTGTGTATATATTTTCAGGATTGACCATTTGGTATTGGATAAACAATTGGTTTCTGCTTCCCTAAAAAAGCACTCCAGTTCCCACTCCAGTTCTCAGCTTTTCTGATTTGCCTATAGTTCCTTGTGTCAGATTGAGGCCTCATGGTCATTCCTCATGTCCACACCTGTCAAATGTTGTCATCCTTGTTCAGCTCATGTTTAGGCAATAACGTTGGTGAGATTTTGTGGATGTAGCTTCTGGCATTACAAAGGCAAACAGTATCACAGCAAACTCACTGTCAATTTGGCTCTTACAGTCTTTCCATCCCTCTTACACAATGCTCTCTAAACCCTTGGTGTGGGGTGTTTTGTACATGCATCAGTTGGGATTTGGCTCCACAAGTCTGCAGTTTGACTGATTGTGGTTTTCTATAATGGTCTCTTGCCTGTTGCAACGAAAATTTCCTTTACGAGGGGTCAGAACTACACTTATTTGTGGACATAAAGACAAAATTTTAGAATGTAGTTTGGGGTTATGCTGGTTTAGTAAAGTTGTGGTTGTAGATTATCCGAAGTCCATGACTTTCCTATCTCTGGGGAGTTAGATAGGTTTTCTATATCTGCATGAATTCCTCTTATTGAGGAATTCCAATTAGAAAGTTGTTGGTTGCAATCAAAGTACATGTGTGACCATGCAACCTTAGGGTTATCTTGCCATACTGCTCATTGATGTGGTTCGTAGGAGTCATAGCTGATTAGAACTATTAGTTGCTCCCGGTTCTTAGGGAGGAGCCATTCCTGTTAGTTTCAGCCCATGGGCTTCTGGTCCTATATGTGAATTGCTTCATGTCTTCAACAGTTGAGTCTTGTCGTTTACATCCTGGGAGCGAACAATGACAATAGCAATAGTCTGTACTGTTTTGGAAGTCTCTTGGACAACCCTGATCAACAACTTCAACCAATCAAATGAGGGTTTCTCATGCATAGTGTTACGGTTTTCATTAGATGGTCTTTGGCTCTTGGAGAGAGTGTTATCAGTCCAGATGAGAAATTTTCATTTAAACTATATATATGTCTGTATATTTCCACAAAATTCATGTATTATAATAGCATCTGAGAAGTATGACATGGAGTCCTGTGTGCATATGCCAATGAGTGATATAGATAGGTAGATTTAGTTTTAGTTTGTTGAGAATTCTCCACACTGATTTCCAAGTGGCTGCACAAGTTTCTAATGCCCTCAACAGGAAGTGTAGAGCTCCCTTTCCCTGCATTCTACCGACAATAATTATTATTATTATGTGTTGCTTTGTTGACCTTTGCCACTCTGACAGTGATAAGATAAAATCTTATAGTTGTTTTGATTTTCATTAACCTAATTGTTAGAGACAATTAACTTTCTGTGATATTTCTTAGCCACTATGTGTTGTTTGTTTATTTTTACGAACTCTCTACTCATGTTCTGGGTCAATTTTTTTTGAATGGGTTTCTTTTTGGTTTGGTTTGGTTGTCTTTTATATATTCTGGATATTAACCCTCTGCCAGAGGTATAACTAGCAAAGATTATTTCCCATTGTGTGGCCCTCCTCTTTGACTAATTGGTTGTTTCCTTTGCTGTGCAGCTTTTTGGTTTTATGAGGTCCCACTTGTCAACTGTTAGCCTTAATTCTTAGGCTAAGAGAGTCTCATTCAGAATGTCCTTTACTATTTCTATATCATTTATGGTACTGACAATGCTTTCTTCTAGAAGCTTAGCTGTTTGGGGTTTCACACTTAGGTCTTTTATCTGTTTGGAGTTGGGTTTTTGTGCATAATGAGAAATACTGGTCTAAAGAAGAGGAAATTTCTAAAACTACTTATAGAACTAAAGAAAAACAAGCATAATCACTACCTGAATGAGTGTTTGCAACAATGAAGAGGGCTTTCTACAGCTTGGCGGCTGCCATGTTCTAATGATGCTCTCATTTTTCAGATTATATTTGGTGACAAAATGTTCATGCCACACACCTTCTTTGATCAATTTCCCGGTACAGAAGTGTGTTCTCGGAAGCTGATGGTTGGTCTCAGCAGCAACGCTTTATTCATTATGTGTGGGTTTGACAGAAAGAACTTGAATGTGGTATGTATGCTTTGTGGCCTGCATTATTCAAGACACTCTTCCCAAACACTTTTGATTGTTTTTTCATCATCACCTCAGAACTGTGCCCACAGCATTGTGGTAGAGTCCAGAGAAGTCAGAAGCTACTGCTCATTCCAATTTCAGCTCTTGTTCCCATTCAAAACATGACTGACTTTTGGCTAGCGTGGCATTTAGCTTCTGTGACAGAAGGGAATGAACCTTAATGCCAGGCTCTTCTGAGGAACAATGCATAGTCATCAAGTAAATGCCATGAAGTCTTTTAATACTGCTAGTCATAGCCATTCATTTGTAAAACACATTTCGGTGTAGCTATGAAACAGGTTATCCATATCTTGCTCTGCATTTTTACCCCTGGAGTTGGAGTTTCAAGGCTTATATGAGAAATTCCAATATCATGAGGGCCTTAAACATATGGATTCAAGTCAGCCTAATTTAAATTCTACTTTTGGAACTGACTTAAACTCCTGTAGTGGTTTACACACACACACACACACACACACACACACACACACACACACACCATGCTATTGTAAAGTTCAAATCACCTAAGGTATTTAATACAAATAGAACAGAACATAGCATAAAGCACATAACAATGATCATAGTATACATATTACTATTACTATTATACATACACACACTTCTTCTGGCTGATCATTCGTTTTGTTTTTGTGGTTTTGTTTTGTGTTATTAAGCACAGACCTTAGGAATTTTAAGACCATGCTATACTTATGAGATATATTTTCAGTATTTTTAAATAACATTTTTTGTGAGACAGCATCTTGCTAAATTTCCGAGTCACTCATTCTATAGCCAATGTAGGGCTATATCCTCTTAATTCAGCCTCTCAAGTAGCTGGAATTACGGGGTGATCTTGACTCTAATTTATATCTTTGAACTCCTAAAAAATGAATTTTAAGTTAAAGAGGTAGCTTACTAATTTCTGCACTAATTGAGAACATAGTAGTTAAAACACGGCTACTATCAGATGTAACATACTAATATCTGTACTCATTGGGAACACAGTAGTGAAAACAAAGCTACTACCTCCATGGAGACTAAGGAGTTTTAGTTGTCTTTCTCAGTGCTGATGATAAATACATTCACATTTGTTTATAATTTTCCTTTAGGTTTTACTTACGGTGGTAAGGGCCCCTTCTTGCTCTTTTCAATTTGAGGCTGTTTCTCTTTATGTATGAGGAATGTAAAAGAGAATCCTGGGCTTACTCCACAAAAACACAAATTGATTCATTTTCATATCTATAAGAGTCTTCAGAGAAAGATAATAGCAAACTAGAGATATGGAAAAGAAACAAAAATAGAGCTCTTGTCTTCTGCATGCTGCTTATATAAAGGGAGATCTCAGTCTCTTTGGTGATGGTTATCTTACTCCACAGTCTAAGACCCACTATTGAATTGGCCCATGCAATCTGGAAATGGAACTTGAGAATGCTAACAGGTGTGAGCAATGTGACTTAAGGACTAGATAGAATACTATAAGTAAATATATATGGTAACTATTATATACATATGTGTGTATATATGTATAATTATTTAATATAAATTAAAATCATGCAAAGCAAGCAACATGTATATAATATTTAACCTCTTGCACACTGATACTAAATAGAAAGTTGAGAATTTAGGTTCAGAAACTAGGTAAAACTTTCTAGCCTCATACTGATGGTCACTATTCATGTGAACCTGATATTTATTTCTTTGGGTCTCAAAATCTGCTTGAAAAAAATATAGAGCTGGTAAATCAGCTACCTTGCTCATCATGGTTAAAACCAGTGGTGTGCTTTGTAGATTCTAAGCTGTCATGCAACTGTATTGTTCATCCTTCCGTTAGAGGTTACCCTGCAACACTTGCTTGAACCAGAAAACTTAGCTACTGATTGTTTTTCAGAAACCAAGTATGTCTAAGCCTATGTGTATGTGTGTGTGTTTGATTCCTAGAGTCCTTTTGATGAGTACCCAGGTGATAATCCAGCAGGAACATCTGTTCAAAACATCCTCCACTGGACCCAGGTATCATTATTTCAGTGTTGCTAGCATTCATTTTGTGGGATTGAACCTTAACCCCAAGCACATTCTTAAGATGTTCCTGACAGGCAATTCTTCTATGTACGTCAACCTGAAAAAAAAAAAAAACCAAAAACCTCTTAACCTGTGTGCATGAAAATCTTATGAAAACATGTGCTTTGAGTAGCAAAGAAATAATTATGTTTATGATTTGCCATGCAAAAAAGAAGTTGGAACAAAGCTGCATTTGCACTCACATATGTTATGTATTGAACCCACATATCCTAGATGGTTAGTAATTATTTGGAATGAGAAAATATTTTCTCACTAATTTTAAAAAAATGAAAATGAGGTATTTGGAGGCTGAATTGTTTTCAGGTGGTTTATGAGTTTTATCCAATTAATTTCAATTACTTGTAACTAATTTTTAACTTAATTTTTACATTTACATTTTCTTTAGGTTGCTAGAGCTGGGAGACTTCAAGCCTTTAATTGGGGAAGCCCATTCCAGAATCAGTTACACTACAATCAGGTAAGTTTCTTGAGAATGAAATTGTTCACAATTTAAAAGACAGAGACATAAAAGTTTGGAAAGGAAAGTATGATAATTGGGTATCCAGTTTTCAAAGTAATGTTGTTGTCCAGTTTCTTGTTATCCCACTACTCTACTCTGGAAATGGACCTCAGAGTCTTGCCAGATCACATGTGAAGATGTTCCATAAATTAACAGCTCGTGGTCTTTGCACAGCCCTGCTTTACAGTCCAGCCTCCCCACAATACGCTCTTCTTTCTGAAGTGGAACTGGGTGAAGCAAGTTAATAGTTATGTCCATTCATGAGTCTAACTGGTTTACTCATGCATTAGCCTCGCCTTCTGGACAGCCAGACAAATGATTTTATGGAACACATTTCCAATTAGAAAAAAAAATGTGGTGTGTTTTCAGGTCAGAGTTGGAAATAATTTTGAGCATGAAGGTGCGTTGTAATCTTCATACTTGCTGTGGTACAAAGGACCCAAATCCTGGAGTTGATCTAATTGGTGGCCAATACAAATTTGCACAATAATTCACAGAGTACGAAATTACTAATAGGATATAACCCTTTGCTCAGGGCAAAATCTCTCATTATCATTGATTAATTTTGAGCAAGTCAAATAGTTTGTGAGCCACTCTTCCTATTTAAACAACCCAATTTTCTCCACAAGTTGTAGCTGAATAACCTTAATTTTCATTAACTGCCCTGACTCACAACTGAAAAGTATATGTTTTCATAACAAGATTCTACATATAAAGAAAAGCCCCACTCTGTTACTTATCTGATGTCTTTAAAAGAGATTTTTCAGAATACTCTCAGACAAACTCAGAAAGTTCAGACTTGCTTTGAATTTACAGTGTTATTTCACTCTCATTCTGGTAACCAAAGGATTCAATCATAGATAGCCAAGCAAGAACCTGAGAACCAATCATCAAGTCTACCCTTCTTCCAGCCAATCATACATCTGGTTAATTGTCATTGAAATCAGTGACGTTAATTTAGAAGTAGAGATGACATCTAAGAAGGTGTTTCGTCAATAGTGTGTAAGCAAAACTAAGTGTATTATAGATATTCTCCACATTTTAGCCAACATGTGAGGGAATGTAAGAAAAGGCAGAAATTACTGTAACAATAATGTAATAAATGTTTTGCACATGTAAGTTGGTTTGTTCACAAAGTGTGAAGACACAAACTTTGGGGATATTGGATTTATATCCTTGAAATAATATCTAAAGTACAAAAGCACCTAAGTAAAGTGTGTGTGGATATGTGAATCATGGAGATGCCTCTCTTGTACTACTTTTTGTTTTGTAAATCTTTATAAACTCATTGTGTTAATAGTGGTTTTCTAGAAATAAAAAGCCAGATCAATAATGCTTTTTCTCAGGAATTGAAGCAATATTTAGTAAAATTATATGAGTGTGCAGTAGATACAGCTTATTAACTGAACCACTGTTCATGCCATGATACAGGCAGTTCTTTTGTACAGGCCAAAGAGTGGTTTATAATAACCATGCCTTCAGCTTTGAGAAAGTGAGTATATTAACTATATTACAAGCAGATAGTGAGATGCACAAGAAAGAATCAACAGAGCAATAGAAAAACATCATTAAATAAGATACTAAAAACATCCAGCAGATACCCCTGGATCAGGCTGATTGAGAAGCCAAACAAAATATAACACCATTAAATTGCAGTTAAGAAACAACCAGCAGGAAATAGTGGGAGACATCCTGTTAAAGTACCAGATGGAGCTCTGTATCAAGAGTCCTTAGGAGAGTAAAGCATCCCCTCAGATGAGGCTGAGGAGTGAAAGAATGAGTAGGGAGCAGCAGAAAACCATCATTAATTCAGGCACTTACAACATCTAGCAGAAATGACTGAGGGAAGCTCTACTACTGAAAGAGTCATGCTGAGGTTCCTAATTGAGAGATTGCCAAGGAGAGCAGCTTCTAATGAGGTCAGATAGCATTTAAAAATATGCCAATATAATGTATACTGTAGAAGGCAATACAAAGTCAAAACAAATGACTCAGGATCCAGGACTGTTTGAGATCATGTTTCAGAGTGGTGGAGGCAATCTGCCAAAGTCATAATCTAGTCAAATCCTTGCCAATGTGATAGATCAATGTGCAGTGTTTTCTATGTAAGCCTAGTCTATAATAACTCAGTGTGCCCCTATTAGGAGGGAGGCAGAGACAGGAGAATTACCAAAAGCTTGTTGGCCAGCTGGCTTGGCATATGCATCAGTGGATGGGAGAGACCCTGTCTGATGGATGCCAAGGACCAGTATGAAGGCTGTACTCTAACTTGCACATGTGCACAGAGGTTTGCATGTACCCATCACACACACAAACCCAAGAATCTAGTTAAATCCTCTTCCTTCAGCTAAACTAAAATCTAGGTTTTTAATTGGTATGAATTTTCATCTACAGACCAACCATTTAGTTCTTAGTTTAGAACCAACAGCATCAACATCCCCTAAGTGTGAGATCTCTGACTTTGCTCCCAGATCTGCTGAGTCAGTCTTCATTTTAACAAGAGTCCTAGCAGATTGACAGACCTATTAGAAGTTGAGAAACATTTGTCCAAACTATGATGTTTGTTTTGCTCTGTGGGTAAAGGTGATTTCCTTGAATAGATCATTAGATTTTATTTGGAACTAATACACAATTCATACTGTTTCTTAATTATGGTTGCCTAAACTCCATGTCTTTTACCTGTCATGTTTTAGAGCACACCTCCTGATTATGACGTGTCAGCTATGACTGTGCCAATTGCAGTGTGGAATGGTGGCCAAGACATCACGGCTGATCCCCGAGATGTTAGCATGCTGCTTCCCAAACTCCAAAACCTCATTTACCATAAGGAGGTTCCCCGTTACAAGCATCTGGACTTTCTCAGGGCCATGAATGCTCCTCAAGAGGTTTACAATGAGATCCTTTCCATGATGGCAAAAGATCAAAAGAATTAGTTACGTGTATTCCAAAATCCTTTCTTCTTTCACATAGTTTCCCAGTGTTTAAAAAGAAAACTTATCACTGTAATTTTGACTTTAGAAATATATTGGCATCAACAAAGTTCTCATTTGTCACTTTGGTTTTTTTTGTAATTTATTTAAAGAAATACAACATTTCATTTGGGAGCTGGGATTAGAAACACCTAAGAAAGTACATTTCTGGGATAGGGTGAAATTTTGCAAACTTCTTTTCTAAACTCAGTTTAGATTACGGGGAGCCATGGTTCATTCAGAATCCTGAAACTGAATGACGACTTTTCTCATGTGTCTTATCATGATAAAACTGCTCCCAACCACCATTCATGACCACTGCTGTGTCCACATGCTGAAAAAATCATGTACTCCTCTTGTTGAGACACATGAGAAATCCAACTGTACTGAGTACGGGTGAGGAAGCCAGAAACAATTCGGATGCAAACTCAGGAATCTCGGAGATGCACAGTGTGCTCTTCATTACTCCAGACCTCAACCACAAAACAGTCACCACCCAGCAAAACTATTTTAAAAGTCCCTGGCAATGTCCTGGTACCTACAAGAAGATGTAGAGACATTCCTTGTAGCATATGGACCAAAATAGACATCTGCCACAGGTTGATGAAAAATAAAAAGCTCCAAATTTGGAAAACACCCAAAACACCCCTAACTTAGGAGTTTTATTATCACACTCCCATTTTCAATGTGACTTCAGGTTCTATGTAACTAATCCTTCTGATTTCTACTTTTTGTCCAGAGTGTGGTTAAATAGATGAGATATATTAAGTAAGGTTTGTTTGTTGCCTGTGTAATGAGTAAAAGACAAAGAGCCTTCACAAAAATGTTCCTTTTCGTTGTGTTGTCCTGCCCCATGTATTTTGCCAGGACTCTTAAGGATTTCTTATGTACTGTCCATTTCTCCTTTATTCTTATCAGGGCAGAAATTTTAAGAGGGGATCACTTGGGAGCCTTTAAAATTTCAGTGAATAATTAGTGATAAATATTTGTGGTGGTTCCATCAGTTAAGAACCAAACATGTTCTCTATACCATCCTGAGAAAGCATAACTATTGCATTCTTAAGTTTCTGGCATTTCCAACCCTGACTGCCTTATTTTAGCCCATGTCTAACAGATGAGGGCAGTGTGGATCTTGTTCTCCGAACTGAGGTAAAGGTCACTGTATTTGCTTCCACAGCATCTCACTTACACTCTCTCCATTGCTACTCTGAAGTGTGGGCATATCCCCAGTGTTGGGGGGGGGATACTCACATGGGATTCCTTTGCCCATCCCCTGGATAACATCTCATCATATAAAGCTCAACAGTGCCAAGTTCACAGACACCATTCTCACTTCTCTGAATCAACAAAAGTCAAGCAAATGAAGTGTTTCCGGCTACACTGGAATGCGTCTTTGGAGTCAGCTTTGAACCTCATTTTCCCCTTAAGGGTATAGAAGATTAAATCTATTTAGTATTAGTATAGTTTGATGAACTTATCTGTATTCTTTGTTATTTCCACTTTCTCTGTCATTCCTGTTCCACCTGTGGCTTCGGCCACTTCCCTCCTCCCGCAGGATCAACTTTGAAATGATAACTTCTCTTATCCACATAATGATACCATTATCATGTCAAAAACGTCCTTAAAGTTACATATCCAATCAGCTCAAATGCCTCAGCATCTCACAAGTGTGGAGCTGTTTAAAAGAGAATCCAAGCAAGATCTACACACATATATTTTTAAATTTATATTTCTTCTTCTCTCAGTGGATACATCCCTACTACAGCTTTCTCCCCATCCACTCCTCCAAGTTCCCCTCCCACGCACATTCCCTGTCCAGGGTATTGCTAACCTTGTCTGGACTCTACCTACTAGATGCCAGTAGCACTCACACACTCCAAGTCACTATAACAAGTATGTCTCCAGACACTGCTAAATAGTTCCTGAGGTGCAAATTGTCTACTTTGTGTAAACTTTAACCTTGATGATGCTGTATGTTTAATTTGCTTCACAACCAACTATTTTATTTTTACATCTACTTCGGCACAATTCGTTTCTTCATGTATCAAGAACTTTTGTAGATAAAATTTAATGTCTCAGTGACCACATATTTCAAATCACAGACAGGTCTAGAAATGTATGCCATTAAAAAGGAAAATGATTTGTGGGTACATCAGAATTACTGAAAGCCTAACAGAATTTTGCTTCTAGAAACAAAATAACTATAATAATGCTAATTCCATAAGTGGGTAGATATGGAAATGTAAGTAATATTATTATTGCAAAAATAGTTACTTAAAATAGCATTCTCCCTTCCCATAACTTTTTTGATTTTTTAATTTTTGAAATTAAAATATAATTAGACTGATTTCCTCTTTCCTTTTTCGCCCTCGATCCTTTCCTCGGTAGCCCTCCCTTGTTCTCTCTCAAATTGATGGCCTCTATTTCTGTGTTTTACACACACACAATCTCTAATATATATTAGAATATATTATAAATAGACACATATATTTATAAATATATGTTCATAAACATATATATATATATATATATATAATATATATATATATATATCCTGTTTGGCACATATAACGTTGCTGGGATGTGTATGATATCAAGGCTGACCACTTGGCATTGGATTACCAAACATTTTAAGAGGGAAGTCTCAGGAATAACAGGGTATGCGTTTCACCACGAGGGGGCGAGGTGGACTTAGCGGTTGTGTTTTTATCTGCAGGGGAGCAGTTACTCTAATTTACCCCACATCTTAGCCTCCTTAGTGAACCCTATGAAGCCCACTTGGTAGTTTCCTGTCGTGCAGCGTGGGAGAAAGCCGAGCCCGGGAGACACACTGTTCCTTCAGTTCTGCACCTCTCCTCCAGAATGAGCTCGGCTCTCCACTGCTTCCACTTTTCTGTGTTCTCATGCACACCTCTCTGCATGGACCATGGCTGTCCCTGGTGTGAGACTGGAGGAGCAGGTATCTCTGAAGTGATAGGATCCTGCCCGGGCCCACAGGCCACAGAGTTCATTGGGGTCCGCAAGGGGTTTCAGTACACGAAGAGAAGCAAGTGAGGTAAGTGGAGGCTTGTTGTTGACAACACAGCCCCGGCCAACCTACCATCAGTCAACACACAACGACCTACACAGAGTGGGAAGACAGAGAAACCAGTATTGGAGCAAGTGAAACAGAGCTTAACAATCTTCTTTTTTTCCTTTTATTGTTTTTATGTGTGTCTACCTTTTATTTGTGAGAACTGAGCCTAGGGCCTGGTAAAGACTGGGTAAGGCATACAGCGCTGGGGCTTTTTCTCAACTTTGTTTGCATTTTTTGTTTGGAGACAGGTTATCACAAATATGCCTAGGCTGGCCCTTGACTCACTCCATAGTCCAGGCAAGCCTTGTATTTATGATCATTCTTGCCTCATTTTCCTAAGTAACAGGCCCAGTTTTATTTTATTTTTTTTATTTTTACATTTTTCATTTGTATTTCTCTTTCCCTTGAATAATTTGCTTAAGCATTTGTATTTTGTAATCAAATTGCAGTCTCTTTATTTCACTTCTTTGTGCTGTTTTCTTTTGTCTTTACTTTAACCTGATTTCTCTTTTTCCCCCATTTCCCACCATCCTCCTTACTTTAATTCTTGTGTTATTATCATCTTTACAAACATTAATTTTAATTTTGTAATTTATGCTATATCATCTTGCCCCTTTCCTTTCAGTGGTTGTTGGTTGTTGGCCTTTTCTGTTACTTGTAATTGACTTTTATTACATTTCTATATGTGGTTTGTTTTTGTGTTGTGGTTATGGTGATCTGTAGTCTGTTCTCTGAGTGATACTGCAATGGAGACCTCAAGAGAAGTCTGCTCACTGGGAAGACCTGGATATAAGACAGACAGTCATCTCGAAAGATGTACAGATTCCATCAAAGGAACATGAGTAATCCAGGCAATATGACTCTAGAAAGGATAATAACATCTCATTAACTTAATCCAAAGGTCCTGAACTCTGTTGAAATGTTGTATAAAAATCCAACCTAGTTTTAAAAAACAATTGAACCTTGCTCAAAACATGCTCAGTGGCCTCAAAGAGAACTTAAATACATACATGCAAAAAATAAATAAGTCACTTGAAGACTTGGATGGAAAACTCTGGAACTTGGACAGGACGTTCAGCAACGAGACAGAGATTCTGGGGGGGGGGAGCAAAAATGGCCAATGTTGAAAATAAACAACTGAGAAAATCAAATGATAAAACCCAGTGGAAAGCATTACCAACATATTATATAATGTAGAAGACAAAAAAGCATTTGGAGACAATGCTGAGAGTTTATTACATTTAAACAGTAATAGAGAAAAATTGAGAACAGTGACAACACTGAGGACATCTGTGACACTTTGTAGAGACCAAAGCCATAGAGGTGTGGTGTAGAAGAGGAAGCTGGAATGGAGACTATTCAAAGAAATCATAGCAGACACTCTTCCAGAATGGAGATGGCCAGAAAAGAAGTCTCCATGTCATGTAGTTAACTCCTCAGGGGTTCATTGTGTCCCATAAGTTTGGGTATGTTGTGCATTCATTTTCATTGAATTCTGGGAAGTCTTTAATTTCTTTCTTTATTTCTCCCTTGACCCAGTGGTGACTCAGTAGAAAGTTGTTCAGTATCCTTGAGTTTGTAAGCTTTCTATTGTTTCTGTTGTTTTGACATCCAGCTTTAATCCATGGTAATCTGATAAAAGACAGGGGCTTATTTCAATTTTCTTGTATCTCTTGAGACTTTGTGAGCAAGTATGTGGTCAACTTTGGAGAAGGTTCCATGAAGTGCTAAGAGGAAGGTATATTCTTTTTATTCTTTTTCATTTGGGTGAAATGTTCTGCAGATTTCTATTAGGTCATTTGAATCATAATGTCTGCTTAGTTTTTGTCTGGACCTATCCATTGGTGAAGGAAAGATATTGAAGTCTTCCACAATTAATATGTGGTGTTTGACATGTAATGTAAGCTTTAGTAATCTTTCTTTTACAAATGTGGGTTGGGTACCCTTGCACTTGTGGCATAGATGTTATAAATTGCAATGTACTCTTGGTGAATTTTTCCTTTGATGAGTATGAAATGTCCTCCATCTCTTTTGACTAAATTGGTTGGAAGTCTATTTTGCTAGATATTAGATTAGAGATACCAGCTTGCTTTCTATGTCTATTTGCATAGAAAATCTTTTCCAACCCTTCACTCTGATATGTCTACCCTTGGTGTTGAGGTATATTTCTTGTATACAGTAGAAAGAAGGATAGATCATGTTTTCATATCCATTCTGTTGGCCTGTTTCTTTTTATTGGGGAATTGAATACACTGATATTGAGAGATATCAATGACAAAAGATTGTGAATTCTTGTTATTTTGGTGGTGGTGGTAGTAGTAGTAGTAGTAGTTGTGTGTGTGTGTGTGTGTGTGTGTGTGTGTGTGTGTGTGTGTGTCCCTTCTTTGGGTTTTGCTGGTGTGGGATTATTTATTGCTCGTGTTTTTTGTGGATGTAGTTAACCTTCTTGGTTTTTCTTCTAATACCTTCTGTAGGGTTGGATTTTTGGATAGATAGATAGATAGATAGATATTTGTGGATATATATTATCTAAATTTAACATTGCTGTGAAATATCTTGTTTTCTCCATCTATGGTGCTTGAAAATTTTGCTGGGTATAATAGTAAGGGCTGGCATCCATGGTCTTTTATAGCCTTTATGTTTTACTTGACCTTTTCCTTTTCAGTTTTTAATATTCTTTCTTGTCCTGTAAATTTACTGTTTTGATTACTACATGGCACAGGAATTTTCCAAAAAAACAGCACAAGAAAACACACAGAAGGCACTAAGTTGGGCTCATAGTGTCTCCCAGAGCATGAACTGCCAACAAGAAAACTTGCATGGAACTGACCTAGGTCCTCTGAACCTATGTTACAATTGTGTGGCTTGGTCCTCTTGTACAACTCCTAACAGTAGAACCAGAGTCTATTTCTGACTCTGTTACCTGTTTTGGGGACCCCTTTCTCCTACTGTCTTGCCTCATTCAGCCTTAATAGGAGAGGGGTTGCCTAGTCTTACTGCAACTTGATTTTCCATGGCTGGCTGATATACATGGGAGACCAGACCTTTTCTGAAGAGAAAGGAGGAGGGGTGGATGGAGGAGGTTAGGGGAGAGATAGGAAGGAGAGCAAGGGGAAAGGGGAGGAGGGATGACAGAGGGAAGGAGGGGAAACTGTGATCTGGATGGGAAAATTAATTAATTAATTAGTTAATTTTAAAAGCCTCAAGTATGGAGAATGAAAGCCAAGAGCCACAAAGGAGAAATTATGAGTTACTTAGACAGTCAGATATATCACACAAACAGACTTCTCAGCAAAGACCATAAAATCCAGAGGAAACAAAGACTATGAACCAGAATAGTTATTATTTAAAACTGAAGGATAAAAGCCTGCCTCAATCAGAATAAACTAAAGTAATTGGTGACCCCTAAGCCACAGTTAAAACTACACTTAAAGAGGGAAAGATTTGCAAACTCATAAAGCCCACAAAAGAATAAATCATGTTAGAAAAATTTTCAAGTGAGATGTAGGAAAGAACAAACCCAGCATCACTAGTTCACTGTTTTGGTTATAGACGAATTTTGTTGTTGTTGCTGCTGCTGCTGCTGCTGCTGCTCTGAAAAAGCACTGGGCAGAAGCTGCTAGCCATCATCAGTGAAGAGGCAGCCTGAGAGGAAGGATCCTCGTCCTTGTTCTGTGGCTTACACGCCTCCACAGAAGCATGCGTGTACACAATGAGCATTAACATTTAAGATCCACAGGTGAAGGAAAATTCATTTGTCTTGTGAGTCTGCCTTTGTGTGTCTCTCTTTGCAACATTTGTCTTTCTGAGCCTGGCTTATGCAAGTTAGTATGGTAATCTCTAGTCCATTTATTTTCCTGCGAATGCCATGATTTCATTTTTCTTTGTGACTGAATATAATAGTGTTGTGTGCAAATACCACATTCTACTTATCCAGTCATCTGTCAGGGGATGTAAGAGATTTGCTCCACATCTTAATTACTACCAAACATGATTTTAAACATAATATTTCACTCCTGACCTGCAAAATCTTATCACCTCATGATTAATGCGAAGTATACTTAATCCGTCTTCAGATGTGTGCAAAGCCTTAGCATGCCCAATGCTTCCTAGAAATCTGAGTCTCTACTGACATTTAAGCTTTTAACTATGAATCCCAGAAAAACTGCTTTTTCGAGAAAAAAAATTACATACTTCCGGTGTAAAGTGTCACAAGGTTGACATTCACATTCCAAAATGCTAGAGTCAGAGGATGACAAGGAAATTCAGATGAAAGCAAAGTGGAAAAGCCTCAGAATAACCTTGAAGCTCCACGTCTAACATCTGAGAATTGTGAAGGCATTATCTGGGCTTCAGGCTTGAACAGACAACTTGCTCCAGTTTGGAGGCCTGTAGCACATGTCATTTCTTTTTCAGACTGCATCCTTCCTCAGTAAACACCCCTTGAAGCCGGCATCTCCAACATACCAGAGCTTATTTTTAACTTAGGCTTCACCTTCACAGCTTCACACCATGGCCTCTTAGGGCTTCCCTGAATGGGCAATAGCTGGTATAGACTGTCTGGAGTCAGCAATTTTCAGGAACCTTGATATAAGCCTGCATGATGCTGCAACTCTTGCAGTTTTTCCTTACCTACTGTCTTAGTTTTGTTTCTATTGTTGTGATAAAGACTATCTGGGAAGGAAAGGGTTATTACACCTTATATATCTTAATCACAAAATATCATGAAGGGAATGGCGTCATGGCAAGAAACTAGATGCAAAAAATGAACCAGGTGCATAGAGGGATGCTTACTAATTTGCTCACCATTGCTTGCTAAGTTACCTTTTTCATACAAACCAGAATAACCTGTCTAAGGGTGACATTGTTCACAGTATACTCATCAATCACTAATGAATTTGATGCCCCATGGTCCTGTCTGGAGGCAAATGTGATGGAGGCAATTCCTCAATTGGCATTCCTCTTACCAACTTGGGTCAAGTTGACAGCAAAGAAACAAACAAAAACGCTTACAGCATCACTACACATAGATAGGATTTTGAAGTTCTACTAGCTTAGAACTCTGGGCATAATGTGGCCTTATGTCACATGCAAGTATCTTAAGATTACATTCTTCTCTGTCTCATTTGCTCTCATTTACTGGTTTCCCACGTCAATTTCGGTAGTGTAATCTTTCCTTGAGAATGCTTCAGAGGGATTTTATTTTTTCCACTAATAATTTCTTTATTCTATGACCATAAATGCTATCAATTTTATATCTAGGTTTTCAACTTTTAAAATATATTTGTCTTTAAAAATATCTCTGAATTGATTTCTTTTACATTATGATAACCAAAATACCTGAGAGAACAATGTTAAAGAAGTTTGAGCCACCATGTGGGTGCTTAGAATTGAACCCAGGTCCTCTGAAAGAACAGCCAGTGCTCTCAGCCACTGAGCCATCTCTCAGAGCAGGGAGGAATAAGGGGAACTTGGACTAGTATGCAAAATTAAAAATATTTAAATAAAAAAGGAAGTTTGATTTTTCCAATGTTTTCAGATGCTTAAGTCCACAAGCACTTGGCCCCATGCATCTGAAAATAGCATCACACCATGTGATCTGTGTCATGGAAACTTTGTTATCTTTCTGAGGACAGGAAACAGAAAGGGGACAGAGATAAGAGTGACCAAGGACCTGTTCCCACCTGCCTACTTTGCCAGCCAGGTCCCGCCTCTCAAAGCTTCCATGACCTTCTAAAATTGCACTACCCAGAGATCAAATGCTGGCACTTACACATTTCAGGAAGACTGTTCATGTCTAAGCCATGATGACTGTATTTAATGTATGTATGAGAGTACTAAATCCCCAGTAAAATACCACTCCTAATTTCTTCCTCCATCATCTTCTCCCATCAATCCCATAAGGCTCTACTCAGATTTATGAATGAGAGCTGGAATGTCTGCATTGGCTTTGCCATGTTATCGTCCCTGATCAAAGTCTGCACAACAAGGCTCTCACTCAGAAAACAGGGCTTCTACTAAAGTAGAACTGAGTTACTTACATGTTTCTTTCATAAAACTTCTCCCACTAAGCTATGATAGGATTTTAACACTAATAACCTTGCACTTCAAGGAAGACATTACCATTCCCTCAATTCCTACCCTCCTATCAAAGCATTAAGGTATGCTTTCAGGAATAATTAGTGTAAAATGGGTTTGTTTTTCTTCCTAGACTTGTTTGATTACTCTGTTGCCTGTGTCAGAATTTGTACTCATTTATACCACTCCTAACAATTAAACGCTCTTTCTGGAATTTTTATTATATTCTGTGAACAGACAGCATGATGGAGTCAGACAGGCATTGTCACCATACTGGTTGCAAGTCTTAGAACAGTGAGGTCACTGCTCACAAAGCATGATGAGCACTGAGGATTCTGCAAGAACTTCACCAAGCAAAGTCTTTTTTGTGTTTCCAATTTGATAAGGCAAATCTCTTTATTCAAAAATACTCGTGTACTTTAGTCCTCAATAGTCTAAGATATAACTCATAAAAGTCAAACTTAATACATAATACAATTACAGATTACTTAGGCTGATTACTAAACTATTAATCTTGATAACTACAATTCGAGACTCAAGGGACTGAGATGATTCAAATCTTTTTAGAGTCCTGTTAGCACAGCTAAGACTCTGAGGGCTCGGTGGTGAAGAGCTGCACACTGCTCCTTGAGAGCACCAAGTTTGTTCCCAACAGTAGGTTAACAACTGCCTGCCACTCCAGTTCCAGGGGATCTGACTCTTTCTTCTGAATTTCTCAGGACCCAATACTCACATGTTCAAACCCATACACAGATACACATATACACATAATTCAAAATAAACTAATATAATAAAAAATTGCCTGAAAAATATTTGAAGTACTTATTAATTAAAGGTACTTAAATCATGGTTATTTTATATAGGAGAGTGGTTCTCAACCATCCTCAAGATGGAAGATATTTTTCTCAATTTGTGATCAATGGGAGAGAGCCTCAAATGGTATGTGGTGCCATTCTTGGGATAATAGTCCTAGCTTCTATAAGAAAGCAGACTGAGAAAAGCATGAAGAGAGCAAGTCAGTAAGCAACACTCTCCATGGCTTCTGGATCAACTCCTGCCTTCTGGATCCTGCTCTGTTTGAGTTCTTCTAACTTCCTTTTGTGATGTGGAAGTGTAAGTCAAAAACCCTTCCTCCTTAAGTTGTTCATGGTGTTTATTCACAGAAATTGACCCCCAAAGTGAGGTACCTGGGCACAAGGCAAGTCTTTATACAAGAAAATTGCAGAAACACCCTTTATCCAATCTGACCATTGTGGATTTAATCTTAATACCAATGACTATTGAAATAGCAGAAAACATATGAACTCATAGAAATTGAACAATTTAGTACTGAGTGAAAAATTAGTCAAGACAGAAATAAAAAAAAAATTTAGAATTGAATAGAAGTGAAAACACAGTACAACCAACTTTATGGGACACAATGAAGGCTGTTCTTTTCTTTTTAAAGTTTTCAACCTTTGTGTACATGATTTTGGGTTTGAGTTTCTATCATTTTTCTGAAACGAACCATGACCATGTCTACCAGCAACCTTTGAAGTTTCCAAAAGCAGGTTGGGGCCCCACACATGATAATTCCACTAAACTATGTTAATACAACACAGCTGAAAAACTCCAACTAAATATTTGAACTAAAAGCTGCTCAGAATATTTAAGAGGTAGCTTGCTGAGATGATCCAGCCACACAGACAACTCTAGCTAGGACTTAAGACAAGCCCTGACTTTCTCATTATTGAGACCGAACAAAAATGACACAGTTACTCCCCCACCCCCCGACTTGACAATTAGCACAACATTTCTTTTCATGATTCCCTAAAGATGCCATCATACCAAAACAATATGAAGTAAATTTAAGAATATGATGTCCACATTCCCAAAGATAGGTTGGGTGGATTTTGGTCACTCACTGAATTATGAATATTTGTCATTGTTTAGTGAATTGTTTACAAGTTGTTATTGGTAATGATTAGGAAAAAGGTACACAAAGGAGATTAAATTAAGAGTTTTTGTTTTGAAAAGAAAAAAAAGGGGTACATAGACATGATAGGATAAAAGGGTAGATTATTGCATTTATTCTGAAAAGAAAAAAGGGAGGATATAGATATGATAAGTTATTAAATCTATTTTTACAAATCAACTACTAGTTTTAAATATTTTAAAATTAGATTGGACTTTGTATATTGTATGCAAATTTTGTATATTGAGATTAATTTTTTTAAAACATACTGTATATAAATTTCTAATATTGTTCAAGGTGTTAGACCCCTGGAAAACTCAAGTATCCGGGGTCCCAGGCCACGACCTCAGTCACCCCAATCACCAGGCGGATTTGAGAGCTTGCTGCAAACTGCATGAGGCTTTATTGTAATTTAACGAGCTAACCCCATGTTAGCTCGGGTCTTTCACCCACCCACCATGGCAGATGGCTAGCAAAGACAGCTTGAACTGGCTGCATACAGATCTTGTAGGGCAGCGTAAGGGGAGTGTCTTGAGGTACCCACAGGCTCACTATTGGTGTGCCTCCAACCTTTGAGGGCTTTCCCTGTGTTGATTGGTCAACTGGTTGTTATGGCCTATAGGCCCACCCAGGGTGGTTGCTATGCTCTGCGTCATTGCTGTGTGCTTGTCTGTAAAGTACATCCAGGGTCGTAAAGCATAGCGCCACCAGCTAACTTCTGATTGGTTCCTTTTCACGAGGCAGGCATCTGACTTTCTAGTGTCCAGGACAAGGTCACACCAGCACATGTTCCGCCACTATGAAAGCCGAAAGGAGAGCTGGTCCCTTCAGTACTGGCAAAGAGACTGGGACCTGTGGACCCAGGATCAGATACTATCACCAAGATGATGATGGCGAACTCTTACTACAGTAACTAAAGGTCCAAACAGGGCCAGTAGGCCTGAAAACCTGGGACTTTTATGCAGTAGGGACTCTGTCCTTCTGTCCAGTAGTACAGAAAGCTAAACTCAAGAGCCACTTGGTGCTCATGTTTCTCATCATATGGATAAACATATAAGGGCTATGGCAGCCCAGCTCAAGAAGGCTCAGAGAGAACAACAGAAGCAACTGTTCTAGAGATCACACTTGTGGTAGTTTGGAAAAGAATGTGGCAATTTCTGTACTGAGACTAAAATATAAAGACAGCTTACTATCAACTCTGTCATATGGTTCCTAGTGATCACTCTTACAAGGATCTACAAAGAAAAGGAGCAAGTAGAACAAAACAAATTAAAAAAATTATAGTGTGAAGAGAAAACAAACACCAGGAAATTTAAAAGTTGGAGCCAAGGCTTGTATTAAAAGAGGTGAGATGAAGGTGAGGCTTGATCCAAAATTTAATACAGGGAGAGGTCCTCTCCAAGAAAGTCCCCACCCAGCTAAGCTTACAAGTTGTGGAAAGGAAAAGTATGATGAATTTCCATTCCTGAAAAACAAAATCAACAAACAAAAGCTGCTACAAATGTGATCCAATGGGCCAGCCTTGCTGTGCCTGGCTTCAGAGTCATGAAGGATGTGAGTAAAGGGATTGTGGAATCTTCCTCCACAGTTAAGGAGAATCACAGAGGGCAGCCATTGATTGTGTAGAAGGTTAGACCTGCATGAAGGTCCTGAGAGGGAAACAGGCCCTGAGGGGACATTATATGAAGCTTTAAGAGTGAAGCCTGGATTTTATTCATAATCCCAGAGGACTGTGGACTGGAAACTTGCCCAGAGTTGTGTTGCTACCTTGAATGTGTAAGGCATGACAGGAGGACCCTAGCGAGGGTCATTAGGTCAAGGTGACTTTGCTGTTTTGTAGGTTAATATTGTATAGCAGCAGTAGATCAGGTCTGGTTGGGAGAGATTCTTCTCACAGAAATATATTTCTGATATTTTTAATTAATTTTTTAAAGAAGTCCTGGCAAGATGTCTAAAGAGGTCAAAGGAATTACAGTGAAAGACTAACAACCTGGGTTCCATTCATGGAACCTGCAGATTCTCAGTAGTGGTAAAATGGAAAAAGAGAAAGCAGTATCTGTCTTCCTAGCCAGCTAGTCTAGCCTACGAGGGAAAGTTCCAAGCTAAGCCATTGAGAGTTGGCTGCTTGTGACCACCCTCTACACCACGGCCCCCATCTTTCATAGGTGTTCCCAAGGGACACAGGCTGGCGTGTAGTGAAGTCACACATATTCATCCTGTGAGTGCCTGGTTTGTTTTGTATCTGATGAAGTTCCTTTACCACTTTTCATTTTATCTGTAACCAGAGCCACTTCACATCCTCTCCTTGTTATTATTGATCAACTCTTCTGCTTGCTTTCCTTACTTGTAACTTCTTACTATTGCTCTGAAACTATCCAGTAATCTTATTCTGCTTATTTTCTTTACATCCTCAACTCAGTAACCAGTATCTTGGTACACAGAAGGTATTGATGTCTATCTACATTAAGAAACCATCATTAACTTTGTGTAGTGATGTTAGCAAATGATGTGTTTGTTTGTTTGTTTGTTTATTTATTTATTTATTTATTTATTCTCAAGACAGGATTTCTCTGTGTAGCTTTGGAGCCTGTCCTGGAACTCCCAGAGATCCTCCTGCCTCTGCCTCCAAGGTTCTGGGATTAAAGGTATGTGCTACCACCACCCAGCTAGGATGTGAGTGTTTTGGACAAATAACGTAAACATCTTTTCTTCCCCACAGAAGGTATCATTTGCAAGCTTACAAGTTTTTTTTTTAAATATCTATTTAAAAGTTATTTGAAGTCATTCTTAAATATTTTGAAAATGTTAGGTAAGAGATAGCTTCAGTATAACACAATTTATTACATAATCCACTATCATATTCTCTTACATAAATTTCTTATTTATTAGGAGTTCTATGCTTCTATTTATTGACATGGTGATCTGGCAATGGGAAAGTCAACCAAAGAGTGTTCACCAGAGACAATTGGCATTTTTTTTTAGGTGTATGTTATGTCAGGGCACCACTTGTGTGTCTGATTCCAAAAGAGGTTGTTAGATGGTGTTAAAACTGGAGTTACAGATGTTTCAGGTAATTGTACCTGCATGCTCTTGCTTCCCGTTTCACCAAATGATGTCTTCAGTTTCTATTCCACCATTGTAATGATGCCCTCACCAGTGTGAGGCAACATCTTTGCCATATTCTTAAATATCCAAAATTATAAACTAGATAATTCTGCTTTTCTTGTAACACATAGAAATTCAGTATTTGGATACTAGAAAAAAAAAAAGAGGATGATGAGATTTTACCAAACTGCTTAAAATAAAGCAAATTCTCACAGTTAAAATAAAGAATAATGTAGTCAAAACAACATATGGCTGCATACAAAATAGAAGTGTGTTTTATGTGACTCATAAAATATTTTATTTTAAACAATAGATATTATATTCAGACTTTTATATTATATAGTGATTATTATGTACACTTACTATAATATTAAATTCAAAAACTAAACCTATATTACATGATATTGTGCCTAATTGTATCTCACAGTTCATATCTTCCTTTATAATCTCAGTTCCTTTCACTTTCTGGCATCAACAGCCTTTATTGTGTAACATAAATGCCGTAACTGTATAATATCTCCACAAACTTGTACAAACACTTGCCTCCACTTGAATGTCATTTCCCATTCTTGTCTTGTTTCCTGTGATGCTAGAATCTTTTTCAGAACATCCTTACCTGTGTATACAAATTGAAGCCTTTTTCTCCCCTTCTACTGCTTTCAAGATATGAGGTCTCATGTTGGGGATCTTTGACCCAGTTAGAGTTGACTTTTCTGTACAGTTAGAGATAAGAATCTAATTTTATCTTTTTACCTGACAAAATCCAGTTTTCTAAGCACCATTTGCTGAAAACATAGTTTATTCTGTGTGTATTTTTTTGGCACCTTTGTCAGAAATCAAGACAACTGAAGTTGTGTGGACTTATAGCTGGGTTTCCAATCCTATTCCATTGATTAATGTATCTGCTTATGTGTCAGTACTTTGCAGTTTTACTACTATATTTATGTGCTATAGTTTGAAATTAAGTATGATAATACTTCCTGGCATGTTATTTTTGTTTGGAACTGTTTTGGCCTCTCACACTTGAGAAAAATGTCCTTACCTGTCATCATGATCCTAGGAAAGCTGTTTCTGCCAGTCACCTGAAGGGTGTGATCCAAGAGGCCAGGGCTGAGCAACTCAGCAGACACCCAGGTACATATCCATAGCTCTGATTTGGAACACCCAAACATACACCCTTTTGCATGTTACCCTGCTAGGACACCCCTTGGGGGAAGGGGTGAAAATACACAGCACCAGCAACTTAGGCACTGAGAGTCAGTGAGTAGCAGAGCGTGCTGCAGACTTGTTTATTAAGGTAGTTAGACCTGCCTTTATACCCCCTCCCAAGGTCCTATTGGCTCAGGTGGCTGACTCTGCTGCATTGTCTTTTCCTCATTGGTGTCTCTGGGTCAGGTGTCTCACTGTCAGTAGTATCTGGGTATTGAGTCAGGCTTGATGGCTTGGCTCAGGGAGGAAATGCCTGCCTAGAATGCACATGTTCATGCAAGCTGGCCTGGGCACCGAGGGCAGAGTATCTGTGGCTTTGGCTGGCTGGCCATAGTTTCTCTTATAATACCCCATCTATTATCTACTGGAGTGAATGAAAGGAATGGTCCTGCAATGTTACGATAAATCATTCTGCTAACGTCGCCCGAGCCCCACCACCACGTGTGTGCTTTAGGCCAGCTGCCCACCCTAGTTAGGGCCCAAATTAACTCACAGAGAGACTTGTGTTAGGTCAAAGCTGTTTGGCCAATGACTAGGATTCTCATCGGTTAGCTCAGTCTTAACTATCATAAATCTATATAGTTTATAAGACTTGTCTTATAGAGGATGCCTTTCGTTGGTGCCCTCTCTTGCCTGTGGCTCACATGGATCAGCTGGAGGAGCCAGGGGACAGGGGCCTTCCTCTTTCTCTTTGCTAAAAATGAATCTCCTTGCTATGTCACTTCCAGCCTGGATCACCACTACTCTACTACATTTCCCAGAATCCTCTTTGACTCCTAATCCTGTCTAACTTGCTGTTTCTTTTGGCCAAACAGAACTTTATTAAACAATCAATAAGATAAACATACACATAAGTATTCCCATATCACTTCAGAGCTATGGCTACATGATCTGCATGAGTCTGGGCAACAGTGGGATATATGTGGAGTTTCCATTGGAGTTCAGGATTGATGGTGTGCAGGGAGCCAGAGTCCTTGAACCTGACTAACAACACATTACACAAGGAACATTTGCAAGAATAGCAGCTTGCACAGAACACTGTAATGCACAATACACAGCAGCTCCTAATGCTGCTAAGAATAATGAAAAGACAATGGAGAGGCAAAGATGGAGGAGCAAAGTGGACTTTTTTGTTGTTGCTTTGTGTGCGTACTTTTTTGTTTTTTTATTGAAGTTGATATTGTTATTTGTATTTGTGTTTTTGTTTTTACTGTATTGTTTGTGTTAATATTTTTCTTCTTTTTATATTTAACTGATTTTCAAAATTTCGTTTATACTTTTCCTTTGGGGGACATTACAAGGGTGGAGGGTGGATGTGGAGCACTGGGTGATAGGTGAGATTAGGGTACATGATGTGAAATTACCAAAGAATCAATAGAAAAATAAAATAAAAGGAAGTATTTTATATTAAACTTCATATAGAATGGCTCACTTGACAAAGATGTAACTTGCAATTTAGAATCATATATATATATATATATATTTCTACATATATTTCTACATATATTTCTACATATATTTTTGTGAGCTATTTCTAAAACAAAGATGATTGTATTAGTTAGGGTTTTCTAGAGTCACAGAACTTATGGAAGGAATATGAATCTATCTATCTATATTTATCTATCTATCTTATCTACCTATCTATCTGTCTGTCTGTCTGTCTGTCTGTCTGTCTGTCTGTCTCTGAATGGAAAGTCCAAGAATCTAGTAGCTGCTCAGTCTCAGGAGGCTGAGTATCCCAGCTGGTCTTCTGTTTATGTTGGAATCCCAATGAAGTAGGCTCTACTCCAGTGAAGGAATTAATCTATTGACAAGGTGAGGGCAAGCAGGCAAAGAACTAACTCTTTCTTCTTTCATTGTCCTTATATGGGCTTCCAGCAGAAGGTGTGGCCCAGATTAGGGGTGTGCCTTCCAGCCTCCATATCTGATTAAAAAACTTTTTGTCTTCCCCTCTGGTGGTCTGGATTCAAGGCATGTTGTATCTTGCCTCAAGACCCAGATTACAAGTGTGCCCTCCATTTCTGGATTATAGTTCGTTGCAGATATAATCAAGTTATCACAATGAGTAAGAGCTACACATGTTTGATAGAAAGATTGGGTATAACATTAGGTTAAAAATCTATTTCTAGCTGTCTTTATTACCCCTTTCTGTTTATTAAGCATATTTTTAGAGTTCATTTAGATCTTTCTATAACTGCTTGCCCTATAGAATGATGTGGTATGCCTGTAATATTCTTATTAGGGATTTTGGACATTATGGGAATACCTGTATAAATTAAAATCTTTAGTAAAATACAACATTTATTTTAAACATATTATAGGATAAATCATATTACAGGTATACCACACAATCTTAAATAACAATAAGTTATAGAAATATCTAATATCACTTTAAAAGAAATGGTTAATCAACTGAAGGGGGTACTAATGACCACTAGAGATCAAATGCATCATGGTTTATTAACCTTAAAATTTATAAATGCTAATGAAAAAGGGAACACCAACTTTGGAGAGACATTGGATAATAGAAAAAACCAAACTGTTAAACTAAATCTCCCTGTACATTTTACAGATGTGTTGACCTCAGAATGGTAACCAGGGTATGTGTCACATTGGGAAAGAGGTTTTGGTTCTGTTTCTATGGGAGAAAAAGCTCTGGATACTATCAAATTATAAATATTCAATTCAAACATGAGAGACCTCTTGATTAGGAGAGGCAATAGTTCATAAAGCAGCATGGCAATTCAAACTGGCAAAAAGGAAAATTCACCAAAATTAAGGCTGGGCCTGGTTTTCTTTTGTTCTTTCCAAGAGATTAAAAGCATCTGAAGGAATCTGAAGATCTTTGGACATATGAAGCGTCTGAAAAAGAAGGGTGAAAGAATGTCCCCAGGAAAGAAGGAAGTTGACCTAATGGCATAGCACACTTCCAACAGGATAAAATTTCATGAAACTTTCAAAATGTTTTCCTGTTCTCTACAGACATGTTAGGCAGTTGGACTTCATATAGTCCCAACTTAATTAAAAACTAAAGCTGGTTTTGGAGTTGGAGCATGGCTGTCTCCTTCTCTAAAGCCAACCATGTTTGTTAAAATAAAATCCAAAATCTCTGTCTTATGTCAGAAAAGCCACCTGGTATGAGACAGAAGAAAAGCAAAATCTATGGACTATTATATTGTCATTAATGTTATGTCCCTAGGATTTATTTTGTCTTTAAAGCTTTTATTAAAGTATAACTATTATCTCAAATTTTAAATTTTCTGTCTTGATATTAATGGTCATATAGAGTATTAAGTAATACTAACTTTAGGCTTCATGTAACTTTCAGTGTGTGATTTTAGGCTTGAGTCTAAAGCAAGTATTTAGGAATTAAGACTATATATCCTGGGTATATTTAATAGGTTGTGGTCATTTAACCTTTCCTAGATCTGCTGCATATGACAGTTAAAATGTTTCCATTTTCTACAGTGAATGATGAACAATACTATCAGTGACCTTTGAAGTCTCCAAAAGATGATGGTGTCTCACAATGATGATCACATTGGGATTGTGGTAACACCACTAATCTGTAAAATGCCATCCATGATCAGCTTTGGACTACAAACTGCTCCAAACAATTTCAAGACAGTTATTTAATATGGTCCAGCCTCTTAGACTACTCCAGCTAGGACTTCAGATAGACTTGCATTTTATCATCATACCAAGACTGGATAACAGGTGGATTCCCCAGGACTTGATCATAATCTCTATTTTCTCATGGTCCTGTAAAAATGCCAGCACCCCATATTGGGAGGTAAAAGTCTAAAGCACATGATGCCCACATTCCCAAGAGGTGATTAACAGATTTCTCCAGTCAAGATAAGAGTATGAAATACCTGCTAAAATCTGACACATGTCACTCTTATGGGTATTGCCCAATAGAGCCAGAAACTTCATACCAGTGAGTCCAGGCAAAATGAAGAATACAGCTCAGACATGAATTATGAAAAAATGAATACCCATGAATGAAGAAGAAATTCCAAATAAGAGGATATACATCTTGATGATAGGTACTATCTCACATCCTGGCAATGTTCTTGGTAGGGTAAGGTCATTTTCAAGTTTATTCCACTTTGTTGTCATGGAGATATTAAAACTTATGAAGGAAATGTTTCACAATTTATGCTTAGACCTCAAAGGCACCTAAAATTTCTACCTTTCACTAATACCTGATACTTGTAAATCAGTATTAATTTTATGTAAACAAGTTTTATACTAATTTTCTATGTTTTTAAATTTAAATATATTTTCTTGTTTAGAAAACACAATGTTCAGTCATCCTATCTGTGATATCCTGTTCAGCACCAATCATCTCTATCCTCTATGGTCAAAAGCTTCTGGACTGGGCTGGGTTTATAACCTCAGCTCTCCTGGAGGCCAGCTTCCTCATATCATCAAGAAAATTTTCAAGTTTTAAAATAAAAGTTACTGCTTAGAAGACATAAGAATGGAAAAAATCCTTTTCACAATGAACATTTCTGCACAGAGCAGGGATTCTCCTCTTGGCATCAGAGATATCATTGTTACTATCTACTCTCATCATCATCATCATCATCATCATCATCATCATCATCACAAGATAGAGTATTGACACAACCCATCAAGTAGGGAAGATTTCAAACAAAAGAGAAAAGGAATTGAAGTACAGAAAAAGTTTACCTGAGAAAAATGAAGTATACTCCTCACTGAAGTTCCTGCCCGAATTTGCCCAGCATACACATCAATACGACTCTGGGAAATAGCAAAACATGGTTAGTGTCTTTCTTTATTTTTTTCCAAGAGATTATTTTTTTATTAGTTAAATTTAGAAACAAGGTGGTTCTCATCTCAGTCCCCTCTCCCTCTCCTTCCCCTTCCCCTAACCCCGACTATTACCCACCCTTATCCCCCCTCTATTTTCCTGACTCAACCTTCCTGATACTCCTTTTCATCCTATCCCCACCTCTCCTCCCCCTCTCATTCTTATATGAATTTTAGACATAGAGCAAAGGATTAGCAGCCTACATCCTCATCACCATAGGAACTAGGAAACAAGAAGGACTCTAAGAGAGGAATGCTTGGAACCTGGAGAAGAGAAGGGGCAGGATCTCCTGAGCTAATTGGTATCCTGAGGGTAGGGAGAGAGAGCTGGGTGAATGAGAGGGGGATAGTGTCTTTCTAAGAGTATGAGAGTTTAAAATAGTATTGCAGAACTGTGTGACTTTTATGATCAAATCTTTACTGAATCAATTAAAAAGAAAGATTGGATTTTGACCACAGCAAGGAAATTAAGTGTTTTTGTTTGTTTTATATATGATAGTATGTGATGGAGAAAAACTTTTTATGGAAAGAAGTCTTAATCTTAATGTGATTATTGAAAAGAAATAAGAGAAAAATATTAGTTTATCCATAAATACTATAGATGGATTTTATGGCCATATTCATAACTTTAGAAATTATATGCAAACTATGCCAAATTTTATAAAATGAGCTATTCATATTATGTCAGTTAAGTTGTTCTATATTCTATGAGCAAGTACTTTGCATTTTTAATGTCTACCTAATAATAAGATGATAGCATTAGCAATCACTATCAAAAAACACTGACCTAAAGACAAAAATCACACATACCTCATTCAAATTTTGGGGATTATGTCCGAATAGCAGTGTCAGTAGATTATTACAAACAGTTCTGATTGTCTGCCGATGGCAAATGAACTGAATGATATGGTTGTCATCTTTTCCGGTTATTATTTCCTTTTCTCCAAAGACTTGCTGAAAAATTACATATTTAAATAATGGTCCTGAGACTATTGTCCAGTAAGAAGCAATGACAGATGGAGTTTGATTTGCAATGCAACATTTCAATATACTGATAAATTTATATGGTTTTGTGCACAATAACATCTTCTGGCTCCTAAGTGGTATGCCCTGAAATAGCTATTTTCTGCTCCACAGAACATTTTTATAAATAATGAATTATCTGAGGTGATGGAGATTACCTATGCCATTTTTTAAATGAGAGAGAATTATGTCTTTTCATGTATTGAAAAAATTTAAGTCTACATCTGCAGGAGTGTCTTTTAATTCATGCAAGCCATAAATCTATCAAACTAATGAAGAAACTAATATCTAAAAAATAGATATGTGACATGCTATGTAAAGTAATTATTGTGTA
Source organism: Cricetulus griseus (assembly GCF_003668045.3). Lineage (NCBI taxonomy): Eukaryota > Metazoa > Chordata > Mammalia > Rodentia > Cricetidae > Cricetulus > Cricetulus griseus. Next base: position 27,823,594 of record NC_048596.1, on the reverse strand, counting down.
AGTTAGATAATGAAAAGAAATATCTATAGTACATGACACTTAAGAATATTTTATAAAGTTTTGTATGCCATGGTGCATGGGTAGTATTCAGAGGATATAAGGCAGGTGTCTCCTTCCATCATGTGGGTCTCAGGGTTTGAACTCAGGTCAACAGGCACAGCTCCAAGTGCCTCTACATACTTACAAGCTCAGTACATGACAACAGATTCTATCAAAATTAAATTATTAAAAAAGTCTGATATCACAAACCAATTGTAATGGCTACCTGGAAAGTAAGGAATAGAAGCCCAAAATGACTGTGAATAGAGGAACTTGATAAAACAGCACAAAAAGCAACTGATTTCTAATATTCATACAGAGGGAATACAGACACCATTCTCTTTTTTGAATAGAATCAAATTTATCAAATTTATCAGGAAAACTTGTTTTAGATTTGTGTCATAAGGACAACCAAAAACAAATAAAGAAATATGCTCTTGGTCACAGCAATGAGAATACTGATTAAAGTATCCAGACTTTTGATGTCTCTAGAAATTAATAAAAAATTTTCAACTGTCTATGTAATGTCCTAGAAAAAATAGAGACTCTTATGAAGAATAATATTCTAGGAGACATTAACATGCTACAGTGAAAGCCATATCAAGATACTCTATACTCAGATGGTGATAAGAAAACCTTGCATGTACTTTGGGTAGACTGATGCAGACCAAATAAAAGCCCTGAACTCATAAACTTTCAAGGTTTACTTAATTCATCTATTTTGCTGTATCAGCATCAAACTTAATGGACTGAAGCCTAAAAAAGGATACACAAGCTTTAAGAGACATGTGATACATTGATTTAAATAAGAATGAGAAAAATCCAATGGTCTAGGAGAAAAGAACATTAAACTGAGGAAATCTTATGACCGTGGTAACTGATTGTTTTTTAAAACTGGGAAAAAATAGAAATAGAAATAGGATAAAGCAACATCTTTGAATTGTCAGTGAAATCTTAAATAGCTTTATATTTAAAATTCTTTTAAAGTATGTTTTATTTTTGTATATTTAAATATGTGCCTGTGTACATTGCCCACAGAGATCAGAAGAGGGAGTCAGGTTCTCAGAGATGGAATTTTAGGTGGCAGTGGGCCACAGGTCTTGGAGCAAAACTCCAGCCTTCAAGAAAGGTACTCACAACCATTAAGCCATGGCTCATGCCTCTAAATTTAAAATGTTATCAATAACAAAAGTATTATTTATGTAGTTAGTTAAAATAAGGTTATTCACAAGTAAAGAAACCAGTATAATTAATGGCTAATGATACAAGAAATGTTAGAAGTGCTTTTCTTTTAAATCGAGAGGACATGGTAATGACACTGCCAAGGATGATACAGACTTTGAGGATCCCCCATGGAGGGCCTTACCCTTCCTGGGGAGCAGAGGAGGAATGGGGTGGGAGGTTGGTAGGGTGTGAGTAAGAAGGGGAGGTAGAGGAAACAGGGATTGACTTGTAAAACAGGCTTGTTTCTAATTTGATCTAATATAAATAAATAAATAAAGTCAATAGACCCAGGTTTGATTCCACCAGGAAATTATCAAATGACACCTCTAGCCAAGCTTATCAGAGCTGAAAGGCTAGCCAAATAATTCAGTAGAGACTGAAACAAATATAGAAGCATCACTTTGTGTTGAGATGAGGATTGGCACTATATGCCAGGCTGGCCTGGAAGTCACAGTGATCCTTCAGCCTCAGTGTTACTGCCTACTGCAATTACCAGTGTGCACCACAACACCTAACAGTATCCTGCATCTCTTAATTGAGTCACTAGAAAATAATTCCATGATAATAATGTCACTTCAATAGATTCAATAGACAGACTGTTTGAAAACAAGTGTTAGAAAGATTGGGCTAGTAAAATAGCATTTGTTGGTTATACTTTCAAATAAACAAAATCCATAACCAGATAATTTCACTACTGAAATCTCCCAAATACCAAAGCATCTATAATTACACAATGCCTTTGATAGAAGTGAAGCAAAGAGAGTCGTTTCCAGCTATTTCAAGAGGTTTTCCTTACCCTGGCACTATAATTAGAAAAGAAGGTTGAAGGAAAGCCAGCAGCAAGTAATAGTTTGCAGAGCTCTAAATGCCAAAACATCTTAATGTTTTGAAAGAAGGAATGTTAATATACAAAACCAATAATACATTAAGAAGTAAGGTTTGTCAATGAAATGAAAATGGGACTAAACTTTCAGAAAAATCTGTAGACACAATGGACCATAATAACTGATTGAAAAGGAATAATAAACACGAGGTAATTTCCATAGAAAGAGATGACATATCAACAACATTGAATATATGTTTGTTATTGACATTCTCGTCATACTAGAACTATAAAACAATGCATGAGGCTGAGATGATTCAGCTGGGAAAGCATCTGCTGCATGAGAGCATGAGTTCAACTCCTAACCAGCCCAAAAGCCAAGTGTATGTCTACTGCCCAAACCCAGAGTCAGAAGAGCCAGGTAGATCCTCAGCCCAATGCCCAGTGGTCTAGCCAATTGGTGAGTCCTGAGTTTGCTGAGAGATGCTGTCTCAAAAGAAGACAAGACTAAGTCAGAAATTCTCCAGACACTGACATTTGGCTCCTCATGCAGGTGCACAAATATGCAAGAACAGCTGCATACATTTGTGCCTTCCCACAAAAACCATACACAGTTTCCACCATGTGTATGAATACACACACACACACACACACACACACACACACACACACACACACACACACAGAGAGAGAGAGAGAGAGAGAGAGAGAGAGAGAGAGAGAGAGAGAGAGAGAGAATGTACTTACACAGACACATCCAAATATGCATGAATAAAAACAAACACTAATATGGAAAAGTATTTCATCTATAGAGAAAACACCTTTTTGAACTTTAGAGTTGACATGTAGGTTTTGAAAGGCTAAATGTTCCCCTATCTGATCTGCAACTAAACTAGGACAAGAGAGTTCCAAGTAAGATTAAGAAAGTGGTTTTCTCTGTTCTTAATATCCCTGAGTAGAGGCTGTTAATCATAGACATGTATGAGAAAAGAACAGCTGGCAGTTTTATCTGCTTTAGAGAATGTATCTATGTAAATGCATAAAACAAAAAAATCAGAAAGCTATTAGTTAAGAAGAGTCAGATGCAACTCTCTGTATAAATGAAATGATGCTGAGTCATTGGTCATTATTGCAAGTAAAAGCCAAACAAATTATAAATCAATGTCAGTTAGATGGCTCACTATTTTAAAGAGACAAACTATAGCAAGAATACAAAAGATATGTGATCAGTAAACTGTTTATAATGCAAAACCCTCTATCCAACTTTGCTAGCTAAAGCTTTTCTGCACACTAAAGCATTTATAATTAATATATTTTCAGCACTTTGTACAAGATGGGATTAAAATGAGTTCTAAAACAACAGGGAAAGTGAATGCTACAGTCAAGTCTATGGGAAGAAAGAGAAGATAAAAGGGGATAATCCCATTCACTCTATTGAAATTTCAGTCTAAAAACCAGACATGATAGAAAACTTTAAAATCAAATGCAGATTGCACATTTGTATGATAAAATCTATTAATAAAGGTTTCAGTAGATAAGAAAAGTAGATGTGTAAGTATAAAAAAAAAAGAACCTTAGTCAACTGGTGGATAACAAAACCTGGCAACCTGTGATATACAGTACCAGCTGTGGGGGGGCTGTGTTTTTACAAAAACTCCGAGCAGAGAGGCAGCATGGTATTGCCTCAGCATCTCTGGTCTTAAGTGGGTACCATTCGTATTCTTGAAAACTGCACCTAACTTCTATTTCTGAGGGGGTCCTAGAAAGTATTACAAACCTTGATCACTGTTGGGTGAACGTATGCAATCGTGCGAAAGGCACCTGACAGATACCTGGTAGTCACAACAGGGGTCAGGGCAAGGTTGGCTTTAATTTTCTGGGCCAGCTGTGGGTTTGTTGCAAATGCCCCATAAGCTGAAAGAAAACAAGAGAACAGATTACATTTTTCCTATTCTCTCTTGGTTCCAAGTACTGTGTCATTTTTAATCACAACAGAGACTCTCCGTGTATTCTGTGTCATATTTGTGAAACTTTGGTTGAGTAATTCTGATTCACCTGGAAGCACACCACTAGGTTACTTTCTTTAAGCTACATTTGATGTGGACCTCATTTTAACTGTCACTGTGAAAGGTTTTGTTTGTTTAACTAGATATTCAATAACTTAGTATGTTATATTACAAAAAAAAATAAGTGACTAATTAGCCAGAGCATTAGGGACAGGCCCTGCACCCACAACTAGGGGTCTCACAAGTAGATCAAGCTGCAAAGCTGGCACACATATGCAGAGGACCTAGGTCAAATTCATGCAGGCTCCCTGCTGTCCATCCAGAGTCTTTGAACTCCTATGAGCCCAGGTTAGTTGTTTCTGTGGGTTCCCTTGTGAAGACCCTGGTTTCCAGGAACCTATTCCTCATACTGGGTTTCCTTGCTAAGCCTCAATACAAGTAGAGGAGCTTAGTCCTTCCTCAACTTGATATGTTATGCTTTGTTGACACCCATGGGAATCCTTCTGCTCTCTGGTCAAAAACAGGAGTGGGGGGGGTTGGGTGGGGGATGGGAATGAGAGTAGAGGAAGGACAGAAAACTGTGGCTGTGATGTAAAATAAATGAATACATTTCATTAACAAAATAAATAAATAAAAATTAAAAATGTAAAAATTAAAAAGTGACAAATGTAGAAAAATCAAGTATTTCCTGATTGTTAATTAATCTCTCTTACAATTTTGGAATCTAGAATGTTACATTTCTGTTACATTGATCTTTTAAGTATTTTCCTTCTGGTCATACTGAAAGTGGTTTGCATGGAAGACTTGTGTACACATTCACATTTAGATGATTGGTTATGAGGGCTGAGTAGACTATCTTTAGAAAAAGACATCAAAATTTAATGGGCACCAAAATTTAAATTAATTTTTATTTTATCATTAAAATCTTCTCTAATAGTTGGATATTCCCTCTTCTATGGCTGGAGAATGATATTTATAGCTTCTACTTGTCTGGTCCTCCAATCCCAGGCCTTGTGTGTGTACACAAACACAATAACAAATTATAGTTTAAGACTACTTGGAAAACGTTTGGTAAATATTATTCCATTTATGCTCTAGTTCTTCCTTAAGGATTTCTTTGATCTTAGGGAACATTACTAACATGAGAAGACAATTTTGCTTGTTACAAGTCCCATCTAGTTAGTAGACACTCCAGATACCATTTAGCCTCATAGAATGTATATCCTCCAAAGACATCCTCAAGAGAAAACATGTGGCCCAGTAAATATGAGGACCTGTACTATTGATCCCTTATCTTTCCTCAAAAGACTGAGAGTTTCGGGAGAAGTACATTTCATTAGTGTACTATGTGCATGGTAGCTAACTGCCAGCAAAGTACCCAAGCAGTAAGAAGGCTATTTTCAAACCAGTTGCATGCAAACTGTTTAGAAATGTTTTTCCAGGGAGTATAAGGTTTGGAAGCATGCATTTTTTCTTGTAATCACATTATATAAATTAGCATGCCTCAGATTATTCCAGTAAAATACTACTCAAAGCTCTGTGGATGCTCACTGGGACCTCAGAAATCAGTTAAGGATATCAAAAAACAATGTGTTAAGCTTAGTTTTGGAAAGTGCTAAGAATCCCAAGTGACTCTATCACATTTTTGCATTGTTCACATATCTCATTTCTTTGAAATGATGATTATTTTAAAAAGCAAATAATGAATGTATCTATTATTCTATCTGTTATTTTGAAGATTAGCCAAGTGCAATCAGCCATGCCTGTAATCACACCATTTGAGAAGTGGAGTCAGAGGCTTGCATGGTGGAACCCAGCCGGGGTAGGCAGCAATACTCTGTGCCAAACAACAACAAACATGGCTGTCTGTTAGCAAATTAAACCACTGCAACAAATGAATTCATTTTTTGGCTAGTCTGAATGTTTTTAAATACTAACAAAATGCCATTTCTATAAATGAAGTTATTTTTAAAGAATGCTTATGTGGTTTACAATTAAAAATTACAAGATGGGCAGATTTTAGTCTCTCTCAGCATACCAAGAAGGGTGCCCTGGGAATGGCCAACATAGTAGATTTGTTTCTGTCCTGTCTTGTTCACAATGAAATCAATGATGGCTGGAATGTCAAATTTTATTTGTTCATTAAAACTGTGTGAAACAGAAATTAAGGAGTTTGGTTAATTATAATAATTGATCATTATCTTTTCAGGGGAAACCGTGACTTGAAAAAAATTTCCATAGGGACGCATGGGTATTGAGATAACACTAATCAAATATCTACTGCATGCTCTGCATCATGCTCCCCATCACACACCCCAATTTTCTACAATGCTCACAATGCTTTGAAATGATCTTTTGTTTGGTCCATTTAAACAGAGTCAAGATCAGAGCTATTTAAGTGACTTACTATATCCCTAATTGCATTTGTTCTACATCTGAATTTATTAGATAATATACCAGATAATATTTCCATGACATATGTATGTCTAGTTTTTATTTGTGTGTGAGTAAGACATGTTACAATGATCAATAAAGTTAGAGTATCTTCAAAAATGGAAACAGGAAGAAATTTCTCAATGATTTTCTGACATTTTGTGATAGAAATGAACCTTGTACATTTTGTTCCTTTTATTCCTTCCCTGTTTTTGTTTTCATAAAATAAAAGCCTCATCAAAAGTAAAAAATAAAAAATATAGATGATTAGAAGTTAAGCATATGCTCATCAAGTTGTATTCACAAAATATGAACGCTTTATCTATTCAAACATACCTCAGTGAAATATTTCCTAAAAGAAGGAGACAAAATAGCAAATTGATTAGTAATTACAAGTAAGGAGATATATAGAAATGATATTTAAAATTTGCTTTTATCTTTAAATTAATAATATAAAATTTTAGGCAAACATTTACCTATCAACCTTTTAAAATATCATTCATTCAAGGAGCTGGAGATGTCTCCATGCTTCAGGAGACTTACTTGTCTCAATAACATCTCACAGACATCTAAACTCCAGTTCTAGGATGATGGATGCAAATCCTGGGACCAATGGGCTCCGTATACACACACACACACACACACACACACACACACACACACACACACATAAATACACCACACATACACACACACACACACACATCCATACACATACAAACACACATACACACACACACACAATACACACACACATATATACACACATACATACACACATACACACACATACACACACTCACGCACATACACACACACATACACGCACATAAACACATACATACACATACACACACACATATACTACATGCACACACACATGCATACACACATACATACACATACACAAAGACCCATAGACACACACACTAAAAGTAAATCATATATTATTCAAAATATTATTCTGATGACATTTTGATGAAGTTATTTTAGTCAAGTTGAGTAAATTTGTGACAACTTATAAGTGTTAAACATAGCTTTAAGGAAAACATACCAAGATAAAAGATCTTTCCTCTTACCTAAAATCCCAGAATGCTTTACAATTTGGGTCTAGGTACACATGTTTCATGGCATAATTATTGCCTCTGCTGTTCCCCAGCCACACATCAAAATTAGCATCTGCCAGAAGGAAGCCCAAGCTGCTACTGGGAGGGTTGAGAATCCAAGCAGAAGCAGATAGAGTCAAGCCATGCTGCAAATACACTACTGTCTTTGGGGCTGAAAAGAAAACATATTTGTTATTTTTTATTGATTTTTATGAACACAAAATAATGGAGCTTATTATATTTTTATGCATGTATGTCATTTCAGTTTTCTCATATTTGCATCTTCCATTTATCCTCTTTGACATCTATTTCCTTCCTAAAAAACACTTGATAATATTTTCACTCATCATAGAACTGTTGGATTCGGGTTTTTGCTTGTTTGTTTTTGTTTCGTGATACTGTCTCCATGTATAAGCCTGAATGGCCTGGAACTTGTTATGTCAACCGGGGTGGCCTCGAACTCATCAGATCCACCTGCTTCTGCCTCCCTAGTGCTGTGATTAAAGGCAACAAGGCTTGTCTTTTGTTTGTTGGCGTGTTTGCCATAATGAAGATGTAAATTGAATAGAAGTGTTAACAGCTGGTTATCCTCATACATAAATATCATGCATTTTCTTCAGAGTAAAATAATCACTGTGCTCATTGGATCCCATTTTCTTCCTATTCCTTATTGAATAGATATGAATTTCCCAAAGGTTTTTAATTTATAAAATTTTCAAGCTTTATTATTTTCTAGAAAAAGTTTAAACTCATGTAAGGCAAAAGACAATATAAAAATTATATAATAAATAACTACAACAATAAGTCATTGAACATGAATATCGTATGTGGGACATCTAAACATATAGTCAGAATGAACCAGGAGCAGCAATCATCACTTAGAAGGATATTGTAAACTCTCACAGCAGTAACTCAAGCATTACAGTGTCAGTGGGCTTAGAGGTTCTTGGCTTTTTAGGCAGGGATTCTGAGCTTTTATCCTCTGCAAAATCTAAATTTATGAGACAGATGGTGTTTATTTGTGTAGTAATAGGAACTACCATGGCAGGTATCACACATACTCCTGATTTGCATGTGGAATCCAGGGAGGATTGGAAGCTTCTTATTAGAGGTAACTGATGGAGGGATTTTCACAGAATGCATTTAAATCTCAGTACTTGTCACTCACCGTTACATGAATCCATGATCTCATTCTTCCCACGTGGAATCCGATAAATTGGAAGAATGTAACCATCACCACTCACAACTTCATACACTTCCCATTTATAGCCCCAATAGGAAATAATCTCACTCTAAATGTGGAAGAAAAAACACAATGACTTTCATTAGTTGGGTCATCTGGAAACTTTTGTGATTCTTCAGTAAATTGCCTTTAGAGAGTATAGTAACAATTTCTGTGTAAAGATAAATTTCAGATTATCATACATGCAACAGTTGGGAAAGAATGAGTGAAACTAATAGTGGTGAATCTTTAAAGTGTGTTGATTAATAACAATAACTTACAACATTCATATTGGCTTCGGGGTTCTTCGGTTTGGGTTTCAACAAACAAAGTATGTTTCCAATTACATGAACAAGGCAAATTGTTTTCAGTAGCCACCACATTTAAACCTGCTGGGAAGTAGGTATTAGCTTGATACAGTACATGTCTCCATGTAAACTCAGGTTATTGGATAATATGTGTATCTGTCACCTTCCTTACTTGAAAGTTGGTCATGTCATCCTATAAGACTCAGAAATATCTCTGTACTTTCCAAAAGACAGCTTAAATGAAATTCAAAGTAATTACCCAAACTGTTCAGAAAACTACCTTTCTGCCCCTTAGCTTTTCATGAAACTTAAATAATTGTCTGCCACTTCCTGAAAAATATCATGGAAATGTATTTGGATCTTCTCTTAACTTAATCAAAATCATTATCTGGCTTTTTCAATGAAGCTATTACATAAGTCAACCCAAAACAGTTTACAACTTGACTACAACAGAATAAAGCTAAGAAGAGTGATAGACGGACCATAACATAGGGTATGTGAGAGCAAAGTGGGATGAACAGTCACGTGATATAGAGCTTGTGGCTCAGAGGGACTTTATCTAGTCACTACTGCCAAGCCAGCCTTTTTTTTTTTTTGAGAAATATTAACACAGAGATATTCCACTAACAGTTTTGGAATTTTCTTTGTAGACATACCTTTTGAAAAGTACACCACATGACAGATCACAGGCATGCCAAGCTCTGAAAAATTTTGGGACCATATCCATCTTGAGAGCTTTTCAAATGTTTGGTTTCTTAGCAAATGTCAGAGTTCACTGTAATCAAAGCCACTGTCCCTTGTAGAGAAGATCTTCCAAAGAACATATTCACACAGATATTTATAGAGAGGAAAGAACAAGGAGAACTAAAATTTAGGTTACACTCCATAACACCTAGAGCCTTTAAATTGGTGACAGTGAGTATGAAGTTGTGGTATTTCAAACTTCTTAAAATTTCAACTCATAATTAACATATTCATGAATGAAGTTCATTCAATTCTAGGCACAGCACAACTTTCATTTAAATTCTTCACCATGATCTATTGTACTGAAGTTATTTTACTAGAGTGTATCTTTCTTCTTTTCTCCATTGTGCTTTGATATGAATGATTTATGGGGTAAAAAACTAGAACAGAACACAGAGCTGGGTCTACAGTTTCTGGGCTCCATATCAGTGGGAGAGAGAATAATATGTGTTCAAAATATTTCATTACCACTATTTGCACTGCCTACTTTCTTCTACACCAAAGGTTCACCTGTCTAGAACTTGTGCCTCCCATGTGTGCCCCCACATCAACCACTAATTAAGAAAATATTCTACACACTTGTTTACAAGCCATACATTTTCTGAGTCTCTCTTCCCAAATTACTCTAGCTTATATAAAGTTTACATTAAAATAACCAGGTCATATTCCTGAAACTTTTCTTGTTCTAGTCCATGTTGAGCTATGTCCAATATCAGAAAAGGCAGGTGTAACTAAGTCTAATTTAATGACATCTATAAAATTCATCTATAAACAGAACTAAACTGTTATTAAAGAGCAACATGGATTGTAAAAGGATATTAACAGATGAATTAGTGCTTCACTTCACCACACATGCTGGTTTGGAATAAAAATACATTGAATCTGTACATATTAGACAAAGCATTACCATGAGACAAATACTCTTTTTCCTCCTCTGACTCCCCACATACTCTGGATCCCTTCCTCTTTCATTTTTATCACCTTCTCATCAAGCGTCATCCACTTCCTACTACCTCCACAAATTAAGTACTTCAGTAATTTTATGTTTCTTTGAGTCATGAGATGCCATTTATACCTAGTACAATATTGAAGAGATATGGAGAGAGTGGACAGCCTTAGCTTGTTCCTGATTTTAGAGGAATCGCTTGAGTTTCTCTCCATTTAGTTTGATGTTGGCTGTTGGTTTGGTGTATATTGCCTTTATCATGTTTAGACATGTTCCTGTTATTCCTGTTCTCTCCAAGGTCTTTATCATGAAGGGATGTTGGCTTTTGTCAATGGCCTTTTCAGCATCTAGTGAGATGGTCATGTGGTTTTTCTTTTTCAGTTTGTTTATATGGTGGATTACATTGATGGATTTTCATATGTTGAACCATCCTTGTATCCCTGGGGTGAAGCCTACTTGTTCACAGTGGATGATTTTTCTGATGTGTTCTTGGATTCAATTTGCCAGTGTTTTGTTGGGTATTTTTGCATCAATGTTCAAGAGGGATATTGGTCTGTAGTTCTCTTTTTTAATTATATCTTTGTGTGGCTTGGGTATCAAAGTGATCGTAGCCTCATAAAAAGAGTTTGGCAATGTCCCTTCTTCTTGTAATGTGTGGAACAATTTGAGGAGTACTGGTATTAGCTCTTGTTTGAATTTCTGGTAGCATTCTTCAGTGAAGCCATCTGGCCCTGTGCTTTTTTTGGTTGGGAGACTTTTGATGACTGCTTCTATTTCATTAGGGATTATAGGTCGATTTAAACTGCTTATCTGTTCTTGGTTTAATTTTGGTAAGTAATATCTATTTAGAAAATTTTCCAATTTCTTTAGATTTTCGAATTTTGTGGAGTACAGGTTTTCAAAGTATGACCTGAAGATTCTCTGTATTTCCTCAGTGTCCGTTGTTATATCCCCCTTTTTGTTTCTGATTTTGTTAATTAGCATGCTCTCTCTCTGCCTTTTGGTTAGTTTGGATAGAGGTTTTTGTTTATCTTGTTTATCTTCTCAAAGAACCACCTCTTTGTTTCATTGATTCTTTGTAATGTTTTCCAAGTTTCTACCTTATTGATTTCAGCCCTCAGTTTGATTATTTCCTGGAGTCTACTCCTCCTTGGTAAGTTTGCTTCTTTTTGTTCTAAAGCTTTCTGTTGTTCTGTCAGTTCTCTAGTGTGAGTTTTCTCCAGTTTCTTCATGTGGGCACTTAGTGCTATGAACTTTCCTCTTAGCACTGCTTTCAGAATGTTCCATAAATTTGGGTCTGTTGTGTCTACTACATTCTCATTAAATTCTAGGAAGTCTTTAATTTCTTTTTTTACTTCTTCCTCAACCCAGGAATGGTGCAATTGAGTGTTATTCAATTTCCATGCGTTTGAAGGTTTTCTGCAATTTGTATTTCTGTTGAGTTCTAGCTTTAAAGCATGGTGATCTGATAGGATACAGGGGCTTATTTTAATTCTTTTGTATCTGTGGAAGTTTGCTTTGTTGCCAACTATGAGGTCAATTTTAGAGAAGGTTCCATGGGGCTGTGGTGCTGGGAAGAAGGTTTATTCTTTTGTGTTTGGATGGAATGTTCTATAGGTATCTGTTAAACCCAGTTGGGTCATAAGTTCTGTTAGATCCTTTGTTTCTTGCTAAGTTTCTGCCTGGTGGTCCTGTCTAGTGGTGAGAGTAGGGTGTTGAAGTCTCCTACTATAAGTGTGTGTGGTTTTATGTGTGATTTGAGCTTTAGTAATGTTTCTTTTACAAATGTGGATGCCTTAGTATTTGGGGCATAGATGTTCTTGATTGAGACTTCATCTTGATAGACTTTTCCTGTGATGAGTATGAAATGCCCTTCTTCAACTTTTTTGATTGATTGTAGTTTGAAGTCTAATTTGTTAGATATTAGGATTGCTACACCAGCTTGTTTCTTGGACCCATTTGATTGGAAAATCTTTCCCAACCCTTTACTCTGAGGTAATGCCTGTCTTTGAAGTTGAGGTGTGTTTCTTGTAAACAGCAGAAGGATGGATTCTGTCTTCATATCCATTCTGTTAGCCTGTATCATTTTATAGGCAGGTTAAGACCATTGACTTTGAGGGATGTTAATGTCCATTGATTGATGGTTCTTGTTTGTTTTGGATTTATTGTTGGTGGTATCATTGTGTGTGGATTTAACCTTCCTGTTTCTTTTCGTGTTTGGTGAAATTGGATTATCTATTGCCTATGTTTTTATGAGTGTAGTCATCTTTGTTGGGTTAGAGTTTTCCTTCCAGAACTTTCTGTAGTGCTGGATTTGTGGATATGTATTGTTTAAGTCTGGTTTTGTCATGGAATATCTGGTTTTCTCCATGTATAGTGACTGAAAGTTTTGCTAGGTTCAGTAGTCTGGGCTGGCATCCATGCTCCCTTAGTGTTTGTAGGATATCTATCCTGGACCTTCTGGCTTTCAAAGTTTACATTGAGAAGTCGGGTGTGATTCTGATAGGTCTGCCGTTATATGTTACTTGGACTTTCTCTTTTGCTGCTCTTAATATTTTCTCTTTATTCTGTAGGTTTGGTGTTTTGATTATTATATGTCAATGGTATTTCTTTTTGTGGTCCAGTCTGTTTGGTGTTCTGTAGGCTTCTTGTCCTTTCATAGGCATATCCTTCTGTAGGTTGTGGGGGAGTTTTCTTCTATGTCTTTGTTGAATATGTTTTTGTGCCTTTGAACTGTATTTCTTCACCTTCTTCTGTACCTATTATTCTTAGGTTTGGCCTTTTCACTGTGTCCCATATTTCCTGGATATTTTGTGTTAGGGATTTGTTAGACTTGAGATGTTCTTTGATCGATGACTGTATATCCTCTAGCAAATCTTCAACAACTGAGATTCTCTCTTCCATCTATTGAATTCTATTGGTTATACTCACATCTTTAGTTCCTGATCCTTTATCCAGCCTTTCTATTTCCAGCATCTCTTCATTCTGTGTTTTCTTTATTGTGTCTATTTCAGCTTTCATGCCTTGAACTGTTTCGAGTGTTTTCTTCACTTGTTTGGTTCTTTTTTCTTGGCTTTCTTTAGATTCTTTAAGAGATTTGTTTATTTCTTGACTATTTGGTTTATCTTTTCCTCCATTTCATCTAATTTTTGCTTGTTTTTTCTTCTATTTCTTTAAGGGATTTTCTTGTTTCCTCTTTAAAGGTCTCTATCATCTACCTTAGATAATTTTTTAGGTTCATCTCTTCTTCATCCTCTGTGTTGGGCTTTTCAGATCTTGCTGGTGTGGAGTCTCTAGATTCTGGTGGTGTCATATTGGTTTTTTTGTTGTTGAGTGTGTTCTTACTCTGTCTTCTTCCCATCCCTTCTTCCAGTGAGTGCAGGTAGGGTCTCTCCCTCTCTCTGGTGGCAGGCAGAGGGCTCAGCCTCTGGCAGAAGCCGGGTGTCAGAGGGTGGTGGGTGGACAAAGGTGGGGTGTGTCCAGACTCAGGGTGGGCCCTCCCAGGTCTGGGCCAGTCCACTCTTGTCCAGGGGCGGGTCTTCAGGCACAAGTGAGCAGGGGTTGATGGGGGAGGTTGGGGGGCAGAGCAGCGCCCAGACTCACCTGAGGCTCAGGCGCTGGCCGCGGGACAGAGGGCAGAGTCCAAACCAATCTTTATATTGCTAGAAAATGGATATTACATACATATTGTTTTTCATGTAAGAATTTATTTACTTGGACTCTAGTAATTCAAATCATTTTATTTAAAATTATTTTTAAGCTGAAATTTATTTGCCATGATTAAAATTAGATATACTAAAAAAAGAGAATATTATTAAAGTTTGCTTTTAAAACAAGAGCTAATATTTGTTTTGAAATTAAATTAATAGTTAATTCACATCATTTTTTAGATATTTTCTTAGGTGACAGGATAAGTTTTCTTTCCATAATGTTGTAATTTCAATATTTTTATACTTGTTTTAAATATGATCTCTTGGAAAATGTTCTGTAGATACTTATCTAATGCACCTAGAGTTATGGCAAGCAGTAGTCATCTTGTGGAACACATTTAATTTTCACCCAGCAGTTATAGTATAAAAAGAGAAAATAAGGAAATATTAATTTCTTATTCTATTTATTTTTAAGTAATAATGTGTTTGTCTTTTTAAAGATTATTCATAAAGGTACATTTCAGCCTTATGACTGGGGAAGCGAGCTTCTAAATATGCAACACTACAATCAAGTAAGTTTCCTTTATTTAAATGCAATGTCTCTCCCCAGTGAGAAAGAAAAGATCTAACCAAATGCCTAATTTCAAATGATTAGGGAGTTATTATATATTTCCCAGGAACATGATGGAAAGAGACCTTTGGATGTGTTCACAATGACACAGTAATATGTTCCCTGGTATAACCCTGCGTAAAGCACATCCCTATACACCATGACATTCGAACCTCACAACTCTGTGATTTGTCAGACATTATCAATCCCACAATCTCTGGAGACTCTAGTCATAAAGCTTGGGGAAATATCATTGGACCAAACCAAACCAAACCCTCTGAATGTGGGTACCAGCTAGGAGTTCAAGACAGTCTATGGGTCCTTTAACAGAGGAGCCAGTCTTTATCCCTAGAGCACAAATGGACTTTGGGAGCACTTTGGGAGCCCATTCCCTTCAGAGTTATACTATTGCAGTCCAGATACAGCAAGGAGGGTTCTAGACACTCTCCCAAACCATATGACAGATGTTGAATATCCTTGGTAGAGGGCCTTACTATCCCTGGGGAGGAGTCGGGGTTGAGGGGTGCGGGTGAGGTTGGGGTGGGTTGGGTGGGGAACATGGGAGGATGGGAGGGAGAGGGAATGGAGGGATGGATATGTAAATATGAGTAATTAAAAACAATAAAAAAATGAAAAAAGAAAATAAAATAAAGATTTGGAGAGCTTCTAGCTTGAAACTCACTCATTTTATTTGATTTAAGGCACAATCAATAATCTGTTCCTAAATAACCAGAGCTGAGAGTTCATAAACAAGTTTATGGTTTAGCCAGAACCATTATCATTTCATTGAATAGGATTTCCTAGTTTTGAGTGTTATCCTTCCTTATTTTCCTTTAGACCATACCTCCATTTTACAAGATGGAGAACATGAAGGTTCCAACTATCATGTGGAGTGGAGGACAGGATACTTTGGTAGATCAAGAAGATGTTGAGATTTTAGAAGCTAATATCTCCAAGCTCCTATACCATAAGAGGATTATCATATTGATTTTGTAATAGGTGTAGATGCTTTTTATTACATTTTCAGTGAAACTTCATCATCAGTGAAGATGGATCATATTGATGCTTTTATGGTTTCTTGTGTGTTTTTGTCTGTTCATTTGTTTGTTTTGTGGGGTTTGTTTTTAGTATGTTTGTGGGGATTTTTTCTGCTTTTGAACATCTCTTGCTTTTCTCAGTATAAACAATTTCTCGGTTGTCTCTTTATTCTTACTTTTGATTTGTAAGTTTTTGAGTCATTTTGCTAAATTACTTGCATAAAGTGGGAGCACTAATAAATTATTTCACTCACCTTGCAAATGCTGTCCAATTCATGAAGTTAGAAATTACTCCAATGAGAAAAAGAACAAAACTTGAAAACAAGATTGACAGCAGCAAGAATCATACAGATGCACCTACTAAAGAACTATAAAATAATTCTTGGGGTATATTCTCTGTCATCAAACAATAGAAAGTCCTTACTTTAAGATGTCCTCATGCAAATTTACTCTGTCCATAGCCAATAGTGGAAGAAACTTCCAAGATCAAACAATGAATATTTGTAAGTTCCCAGTACACTGTGACACACTTGTTCTACATGCCTGTTATTTTTTTAACCTCTACACTATATCACTTATAGCGAGAATTGCTATCAGTAACAACTGTACACCTAAGGAAAGGACATAGTTGCTATGGAAGATATTGGAAATCTTTTTTGTTCACAAAGTTAATATGAAGGGGAAACTTATAACATGAAAATTCTATTGAGGTGGATGGAGCTGTCTAGTGGAGCTCTCATTCCAGCATAACTTCCATGTTACATTGTTCTGATCATCTGTCTGACCTAAGTCCAGAGACACCTCCCTGAGCACCAAGGATCTAGTCATTTAGAATTTGCATTGCTAATTTGTGACACTTGATCAATATCCATTTTATTGACAGCTATTCATATTTACCATGTATATAGTAATCTCGAAGCAGGCATCCTTATAGACAAGGGTGATGTTGGGAAAATAACCATACTTGTTTGGGTCAGTAAATGTCATAATTTTGTATAAAACATAATGCTCTCTAATTTTTAGAGAACTCAAAGGCCCAGAAAAGATATAAATTACTTTCCTCAGTTTGACTATTTTAATTATCCCTGAAGTGTTCCTGAAGAAGCACAGGAAATTACCCCAGTTCTTAAGTTTCACCACTAGAGGAGTCTAGTGAATACCGAGGGTGGTAGAGATGAGTGTCTAGTAAAGTGTACAGGGAAAGTAGGGGAAATGAAATGTGAAAGAAGACACCAATTTTTTGTCTTTTTTTCTGTATGGGGAATTCATAATGAAGCAGATAACAAGGATCCAATAGAATTCCAGCAACTATACAGTGAACATCTAATAAAAATAATTTTGATGAGTCTATGAAATTCTGTTGTTATGTCTATTTATTGGAATACTACATAGCATTTCCTAGTTTCTGTGTTTGTTGAACAAGAACAAGGATGATGCAAATACATACTGGTTTCCCAGAGCAAGCAACCTGAGACATCACAGCTTTTTATTTCATTTTACATTCCAGCCAAAGTTCTCCTTCTCAACCTTCCTCCCATCCCCCAGCCTCAGCCCCAAATCACTCCTCCATTCACTCCTCCCAACAGGTAAGGGCTCCTATGGGAGTCAACAAAGTCTGGCACATTAAATTGCATTAAGACTGAGAATGGCATGCCCTCAAAGAGAATGGGTTCCAACAAGCTAGCTCCTACACCAGGGATAGATCCTGGTCCTACTGCCAGGGGCTCCTCAGATAGCCAACACTTCACAACCATCTCCCACATACAGAGGGCCTAGTTCTGTCCTACATCTTTATCCACGTGTGGAAAGCAGAGAGAGCAAGCTAGAAGTGGGAAAAGGCAACAACTCTCAAAGCCCTTCCCCCAGTGACATACCTCCTCCAGCAAGGCTGTACCTCTTAAAGGTTCTATGACTTCCCACAAAAGCATCATTGACTGGAGACTAACTGCTTAAACACAACACTGTTGGAGACATTTCTCACTCAAACCACAGAATTCTCACTCATGACATGACCTACAAAATTAGAGTGGAATGGAAATTGCTTTCTTTAGATTGGCAGCTCTGATGTCCAAACAGGGGACCTGAAGTCGTATGCTACTGAACTCAGGACAGAAAGGCCTCTTCATAGGGTCCGCAGTGTGTGTGTGTGTGTGTGTGTGTGTGTGTGTGTGTGTGTGTGTGTGTGTACATTGTTTCACATCTCTTTTCACAATTTTACCTACTCCCTCTTCCTCTGTGGCCTCTGCAGGACTACAGAACCCCAGGGGCTGTCTATGTTCTTTCTCACCATTTGCTCTAATAGCTAATATGTCTGCATCTCTCCAAGTCTTTCTCTGTCCAAAGTTGAACTTCATTTACTTTAACTCTTTTCCCTAAACTACTCTGAAGAATATGTTTTACAAAACTAATTATTCTATAATTTTAAAGTAATTTTATCTGGAGCCAGTTGCTTCTCTAAAATAAAAAAAAAAAAAACAAATCGTGACAAAAGACCCATCAATCAATTCCAAATAACAATCTCACGAAGTGTTCAAATGTGTGTTTACTGATATTTCTGAATGAAGACACTAGATGGGGCTGTGACACAGCTCACTGGAGTAGTATTTGTTAATCATGTGAATAGTTCCCTCCTTTTCCACACAAAAAGACACAGAAAATATTTTTGTAAGGCTGGTCAATAAATTTTTGCAATGTTGATGTAACAAAAAGTAATCCCCATCCAGAGTATGTAGAAAAATTTTACCAGACTAAAGATTGAGAGTTAAAGGGGCAAAATAGAGGCACCATTGTTAGAAAAAGTCCCTTATAGTCTGAGAAGTTTTAATAGCATGTAGCCAAAAACATATACATATTACACACACACACACACACACACACACACACACACACACACACACACACACACACACAACACACACACTCAAATGTATGCATACACCTCATAATTCAAAAGAGATTCATACTTCGGAAGTCTGGCTCACTCTATACAACAGGAAACAACAATGACATCTGTGTTTCACCCCGTGTTTTGTGAATGAGTTAATCTTGGCCCATATAGTAACTCATTACTATGGTTAAATGACTAATTCATTCACTCTCTCATTCATTCATCCTTCAGCTTCATTCATCTAGACCCCAAACACTTTGGGTCCTATTTTATACTATCATTTTATGTACAACAGGGATGAACTCTGCAATATACATTATAGTAGGAAATATTCTCACTGCTTAAATTTGAAATGTTTCCCACAGGATAAAATAATGAATGCTTGGTTCTGAAAATGTGGAATCATTTTGGGAAGTCTGGCGAATTTTAGATAATAGATTTCATTGTAGGTAATAGGTCATTTCATTGTGACATTGAGGGTTATATCTTACCTCCTCTCTCTCTGTCTATCTCTCTGTCTCTGTCTCTCTCTCTGTCTCTATCTCTCTTGCTCCTACTCAGTTGTCTAACTTACTGCCTCACCACTACCCTGAAACAAGGGCCTGTGGACCATAAACTATAAAGCCTCTCAAATCATGAGTTGAAATAAACCCTGTGTCTCTCTCGTATGTGCCACAATGATGAAAGTCTAAGATAGTTATAGAAAAAAAACTGTATCAACAAGAGCCAATGCTTCAGACTATGATGAGAGTACTACATAATTAGAACAACTGAGGAGTGAATTGTTGAAGTTTATGTTCTTTGTCAGGCAGAAAAGGATTCCATTTGGAGCTGGACAAACCAGGTGATGTGGCCTGGCCTTTTAACATCTTGGGATATCAAGAAACAAGAGGGGAGGGGCAGAGAAAGAAGAGAGGAAGAGAGAAGAAGAAAGAGAAGAGGCCCACTATGGGTATCCAACCAGGAATGCTTATGGTTCCCAAGGTTTATAACCTCCCAAATTATCAAGGTCTTCTGGAATACTGTGTACAAATCCAAGACCTTTCAAAACGATCTCTGGAAAAACTATTTGAACATTACATAGCCCTATTCAAATGACACTATTGTGGTGCAATATTATTTATGATTTATTAAAGCTTGCTTGAGGGTACAGAATGCAAACCTAGTCACAAGCCACAGAGCCAGGCAGTGATGACACACACCTTTAATCCCACAATCCAGGAGACAGGTAGACGGATCTTTTTGTTCAGAAGCCACACTGAGCTACATGAAATTGATCCAGTCTAAAAGAGAAACAGGTCACACAAAGATTATCTCAGCACTTGGGATCACATGCATTTAATCCCAGCACTAGGGAGGTAGAGACAGGAGTGAAATGGCTGGGCAAAGAGAGTTATAAAAGTAAGAAGCAAAGGGTTTCATGATGGAAATTTAGTTTCCAGATAGGGAGAGCACTTGTTTCTGAGGATTCATGTAGCTAGCCAGATCATCCTTTCAGTCTGAGGTAGAGGTAAGAGCTACTGGCTTGGCTGCTTTGCTTCTCTGATCTTCATCTTGAAGTTTGAACCCCAATCTCAATATCTGGGTTTTTGTTATTCGTACTATACACTACTTCTAGGAATCTCAGTATCGTGGCTTGTGATTTCTATGTGGACAAAGACTGGGTTCCTTTTCAGATATCAAGTTAACAAGAGATTGTATTTAACTTACTTGTAGATCTCTATATAGTTATCTGAGGCCATAATCTAGGTAGATTAGCCTAACAAAAGCACTATGGATGTGGCCATATCTGTGATGTTAGAGTTTTCTAGGCAAAGAAAACTCCTTTGTGGTGATGCAGTATTAGAAAATTCCTCTAACATTCTAAGAGACTGGAAGCTTTGATGAACCTCACAGCTGTAGTTAATAATACACGTGCGATTACTTAAGACTGTTAGTCCATTGTGTACTCAGCCCATTTGTTTAACCTGGTTTTTTTATTTATTTAAACATTTATTTTTTAAAAATTATTCTTCATTTTATATACCAACCCCAGTTCCCCCTCATTCCCCTTCTCCTCCCTCCTGTTCCTCCATTCCCACTCCTATCCACTCCTCAGAGGGGGTAAGGCCTTCTTTGGGGGGTCAGCAAAGTCTGGCATATGAAGTTGAAGTAGGATCAAGCCCCTCCCCCTGTATCAAGGTTGAGCAAGGTAACCCACCGTAGGAAATGGGCTGTCAAAAAGAAAGTTTACGCCTCTGGGTTAGTTCCTGGTGCCACTGCCAGTACCACCCCCCAAAAGATAAAGTCACATAACTGTCACCCACATTCAGAGGGTCTAATTCAGTCCCATGCAGGTTCCCCAACTGTCAGTCCATAGCCCGTAAGCTCCCACTAGTTTAGGTCAGCTGTCTCTGTGGTTTTCCCCATCATGGTCTTGACCTCCCTTGTTCATATGATCCCTCCCTTTCTTCAACTTAACTGCAGGAGCTCAGCCCAGTGCTTGGCTGTGGGTCACTGCATCTGCTTCCATCAGTTACTGGATACATGTCCTATGATGACAATTAGGGCAGTTATTAATGTGATTAAAGGGAAAGGCCCATTCAGACACCCTCTCCATTATGGCTAGGAGTCCTAGCTGGGGTCATGTAGGGTCATGCTTGTGGATTCCTGAGAATTTCTCTAGCACTGGTTTTCTCCCTAACCCTATTATGGCTCCCTCTATTGAGACATCTCTTTCATTAATCTCCCCTTCCATCCCTCCCCCAACTTGGTCTTTCTGATTCCTCATGCTTGCATCCCCCATCCCTCCTTTCTACTCCCCCTCTCAGTTTACCTAGGCGATATCAACTATTTCCCTTCCCAGGGCCCTCCATGTGTGTTCTATAGTGGGAAATTACCAATACGGAGTCAGGTAGAAATATAAGGGTATTTAATAGGGAAAAGCCTTACTTACAGAGCAACCTAGCCAGCCGGCGTGGTAGAGGTCTGTACAGCAAGAAGCAAAGAGAAACCGAAACCGAAAACGCAGTCCCACTATGTCACTCTGACCATGCCCTCACAAGCCTAGTCAGGCACACCTGTAGCCAGCCCCTAAGAAGGCGTGGCTACAGCTTCCCCTACAGTGTTCCTCTAAGGGTCCCCCTTAACCTGTTTTTTAATAGAGCAATATAACAACTAACCTTATTTGCCTTAGAATTCCCATGTAATTAACTTTCATGACCTAAACTAATACACAGTTGTAATCTTAAATTATGTACTCTTGCATGCCCCTGACCCAGAGCAATGCATGCATGCATATCATCTGCTGAAAGCAGCAAATACAGAAACAGTCTTCTAAAACTATCTATTTATGGTTGGTTGATGAACAATGATATTTGTAGTATTGTTTGAGTCAGTGACTTAATCCCTTATAAAATTCTGTTAGCAATTTATATGAAGTATGTCATTTTTTTTCTGTATGATGCCTTCTGTGCTGTTCAATAAATACAGAGAAGGTCTTTGTTAGGGACAGACACAGAACACCAGACATACAGCCATACAGCAGACAGAAATGCAGAGACATACATAATCACACATGGAAACAATAACATTAACACATTCTGATTCTTATAATAGACAAAGGACAGAAGATGCAGGAAGCGTGAAGTAGAGAATTCAAGTCTACACTCAATTGGTTAAACAACTACAAGCAGGGAAGTGGGCAGTAGGTGAATGCTCTTATTTTTTTTCCTTAATGCAACAGCATCACATTATTAGTGACTGAGAGTTCATCACTAATCTGCATACTCCTCAAACAGTTAAAATGTAAAAATTAAAGGGTATTAGTGGTCTTCACCCATTCAAAAAGCCTATTATATGCAGACAAATAGCTTTGATTTTGTGTCATGGGCTTTCCTCTTTCTCCTTCTGAGAGCTCATGAGGCCATTCATTTTTATTCTAAGGGAGCACTCCTGAGATCTATGTCCACCTTAGAATGTCAGACTGCTGCTAAACAACGGTTCTTCACCAAATAAACTCCTGGTCAAAGCTATGAACACTCCTCTCCTGTAACAATAGAAAATTCTTCTGCATAAGAAAGGGTGTAATCATGTGGTTGCCAGCAGGTCATCCCAGAAAAGGGACAATGGGGAGGTGGAGAACTGACATAGTTACTCACACAGATGGTAATAGTACAATTTGATCTAAAAATGTCATTATCATTTCCAGGGTGGCATAAAAAGGTACTAAAAACTTCTTATACACCAAAACTTACACACACACACACACACACACACACACACACACACACACACACAGAGAGAGAGAGAGAGAGAGAGAGAGAGAGAGAGAGAAAGAGAATTTCACTTTATCTCTGAATGGCCTTCAGATATTCTGAAGAATGAATTTTTCTCACACTGCAGATCATGATGCCTGTTCCTACAAGTTATTGGTCTAGGAGGGCCCAGAGATCACCCAAACATCACAGGGTGTTGCCATTGCCCTTGGTTACACCCATAACTCATGTTAAGACCTTATTGCTGAGAGCACCAATCACTCTGACTGCAGGACATAAAGAAAGCAACCTCACATGTAGAAAATTTCTCCCATCCTACCTAGCTTTCATGGTGTCAGATAGAGCTTTGCAGGCAGATAGGAAAGAACAGACATCAATGTTCTTACCCAGCCCTGAGCCCTGTATGCTACAATACTGTCCTGCAAGACGAGATATGCTCTCTGGTGCAATATTGATGTGACTGTTGTGGGGTCCAGAGGATGGGGAGGAGTGCTCCCAAAGCTCTCTTCTGAACATGACATGGCTAATGGTCTAAAGATGCTCTGGTTGTCTTCCTTACGCATGCACAGGGTAACACCAGCAAAAACTCAACTTTAATAGTTTCTGTGGTAAAAATTATTGTTTTGAGGATATGGCTATAGACAGGATCCTGATGCTCCAATGGATATCTCTAACCCATGCCAAATGGGCATTACTAACTGAATTTAGTATGGACTTGACAGATTTATAATAAAAGAAGACATGAAGTTGGGAGAAGAAAAATGTTGGTGAAATATGAGAGTAGTTGGAAGAGGAATTGGGGTGGATAAGTTAATATTTTATTGTATATATGAAATACTTGAGTATTAAGAAAAACATTTTTATAAGAGTATTTTCATAGAATATTAGAAAGCAGTTTAATACAAGGATGATTAATTTTTGTGCTTTGCTGTTATTTTTTTTTAACATTGTCTTTTGGACCAAAGATTAAGATCTTCACAGATGCATGGAAACAAGCAGGTGGGTTTTAGAGTCATTCTTTTACAAATGTGTGAGAAATCATCCTGCCAATCTGGTTATTTACATACATGTACATATATGCACAGGAGAGAAGAAAACATCAGGATGAAAACTGAAGTAGGAAAAATGGGTGGTGTGACTCATGGTGAGTAAAAAGGTATTCATGTTCTCCCACAAAGGTTCAAGACGCATAAAATGAAATGCTCTGTCTACTTCACTTAACACAAAGGTAGCTCAAGACACTGTGATAGGGGAAAAAGTTCCCAGTTGTATGGTATGTTAGTATACCCGCTATGCTTTGGCATAAAGCCATCAATGAGGTGAGAGTACACTATTATTTTAAGAAAAATGATATTGAAGTGATCATGGGAATAGAGCTTAATGTAAGTGTGAATCTAATGATTGGATTTCATGAAAGACATAAAACAAGGCAAGAGTAGCATTTGTGAACATCTCTATGAGATACTGACTAAAGCTAATCACTAATAATACTGCTTATAAATAATAATTTTGAAATCTAAATTTGAAAAGAAATTTTCTATGTACCAGGTATTAAATATTAGGTAAAATTTTATTTTTACAATACAACAGAAAGCATAATAATTCATATTATTATGTCCTATTCATAACAAAACTTTCAAATGTAGAACCTTAGTAGTTAGTTGATGGAAAGAATACATTCATTTTCATTAGCCAAAGGAAGTAGCTACAAATTTTATCTTCCATCACATGGCACTGTTGTGTGGAAGAGAGTAGAATGAAGAGGGGGGCACCTCTGTAAAAATCTACAGCTCTGGGAGAAGGCCTTGAAGGTTAACTCCTCTAATAGCAGTGGGGAAAAAAGAAAGCCACCTACTGAAAAGGCACAAAGTTTATATTCATTGTCTTGAAATTGCAGCCAGGCAGGTACCAGAAACATCCCCAAGTGTACAAAAGCAGCTGGAATGGCCACACACCACAAAATTATTCAAATTTTGGTCTAATTTGTGGTAATATTTCTTCAAGACAAAACTTCAGAATATCTGCTCTTCCAGCTATACTGGCTTGGTCCTGTTTTTCACTAACTTCACAATGAACATATCATTAGAATTTTGTTTAACAGTTTATTTTTTTTCTACAAATATACATACCTTGCACTAGGCAGTAAATGAACTCCTGGGACATTAATGTGAGCCTTGTTTGTCCTATTTAGTATGAACTAAGAACTGCAGATTTGCATGGCTTTTCCTAATATTTCTGCTGCCACTTGGATTATTCTGGAAGGGTTATCAAGATACTATCCTAGAAGAGTACCCTGTGCTACTCACTACTACTGTCCTCAGTCATGTCTGGAAAGCAGGATGGGGGAAGGGGAATGATGTATGTGGGAATTTTTGTAGTTTATTTTGCAAGCTTTGGTCATTCCATTGTAAGATTTACATTTAACTAAAATTAATAATCTGAACAGAGTGCTTGAGTTAATCATGAGAATCAGTGCTATCCCTGATAACCCTGATAAGTAGATCTCAAGACTAAAGACAGTGTACTGAAAACTTGGGATTGGATTATTGGCTCTAGTCTATGAGCTAATTTATTTACAGCTGCCCCATGGCCATGAGAGAGAGAGTGTGTGTGAGAGAGAAAGGAACAGACAGAGACAGAGAGAGGGAGAGAAAAAAGAGAGAGGGGCAGGGCTCCTTTAAAGGGAAACATAGTGAATGTGCACAGGTGGTGCTCTTAGTGGCTGCAGCTGAGGGCGTATCCTGTCAGAACCCCAAGGACAGATCAGTACAGATGCCTGAATACTAACAACCTTCACCTCTTCCATTCTTCCCCTTTCCACAGCACATAAACTGTTACACTTCTCTTTCTCCACCACACGTTTGCTCATCCACTGTCGGGAACAGGAAGGTGCCAAGAGGGCCAGTGAATGTCTTCCTGCCAGCCTGGGCCTTAAAGACCTAAGCTGGCCTGTGGGTAGTTTCCAACTGCCTGACTTATTCCATATTCTTTAGGGTAAAAGAATTCTCTTCTTTTACTTCCCGTCCCCCTCTGAATAAACATGCACTTCTTTACTGGTTTTTAAAAAGAGTTCTTTTAATTATGTGCATATATGTAAGTTCAGTTGCCACCAGAGAGCAGAGACCAGAAGAGGGTGTCTTGGAACTGTAGTGATATGGGGGCTGGGAAGGGAACCCTGGGTAAGTGCTCTTAATCCCCGAGACAACTCTATAGTCTACCTTACTGGATGTTTTTAATTTCTAAATTTATAAGTTGTATTGTTTTAAATAAAGAGTTCAACACTATGAGAAGGAAAAGACAAATATACAGAAATAAGGATATTTTGTGACATAAAGATTAATGTGTAAATGACTGCATAAATATGAACAATAACAACAACAAACCCTAACCTCACAGTTTAGACATTAAGAAAGAAACAGATCTCTGATGATATCATCAGAACAATAATTACAAATTCTATCAAAACTTAGAGGTTGGATTGTTCTTCTCTGTTCTACTGCTTTTCCAAGCTCTTTACTCTTAAGACCCAAAGGAGCAGAGCAAAGGACACACTTCAGCTTAATATCTTTCTGTGCAAAAGAATCAAGCCTGTGGGTTTCAGCAGGAAGTTGGCCTTCATCCAAGACACAATTAAACTTCACTTATAAATGTTAATTATGATTTGAAATCAAAAGCTTTGTGATAACAGAATACGACCCTGTCACCACATGTATTCTGGTGGATAAATTGTTTTATTTCTCTTTGCATTCCCACTTCTTGTAAATATTTGTCTTTTTTTTTTAAAAAAGGGAGCAGGGGCTACCTTTGTAGTGAAGTCTGATAAAGAAGTTAAACATTGCAAAGCTCTCCAGATGGAAATGGTTCCAAAACAACTTTTTAGTTTCATTCCACTGCTAAATTGCCTGCTAAAATCCTTAATCTCAAAATCATGGTTCCCATGGTGTTCTTTGTAAGTACCTTTTTCCCTTTTAGGTCAGAAAATAATACATCTCATCAGTATGTGTGTTTAAGTCATAAATATGGAAGTTTGTCCTGTGTCAAAGCATCATAGGTAATCAGTTTTATGAGAAAAATTTGAAGTTTGCTGTAACAAAGTAACTGTGTGAACTATGAAGCTAGAGTTAAGCCTCATCCAGTGAAAAGGACACTTGTGGTCAGGCTTGATGGCCTGACTTTGATCCCCAGAGACCACATAGTAGAAAGAGAGACTCAACTCTAAAAAGTTATCATCTGACCTCTATAGACATGCTGTGGCAACATAGACAGACATACATGCATACAGACAGACAGACAGACACACACACACACACACACACACACACACAAACACACATTAAGTGAAATAGTCAAATGAACCATTTCAAACCTTGCAAATGTGAAGAGTTAGTTTTAAAGATTTACTTCTATTTTGTGTATGAGTGTTTTTTCTGCATGTATGTAAGTGCATCGCCTGTGTGCGGTGCCCTTGGAGGCTGGAAGAGTGCATTGGATCCCGGGAAACTGGAAATACAGGTAATTGTGAGCCACTATCTGGGTGCAGGGAACCAATCCCAAGCTCTAAACAAGAGCAGGAAGTACTCTAAACCACTGAGTGTTCTCTCCAGCCTCCAGAATGAGGTTATACACACAGTTTTTCTGTAACTGAACAAGCACAAAAACCTGATGAAAACTGGGAAATGATAACTTCAGAACACAGAAATAACAAGGCATTCATAGCCAAAAAGGAACTGAAACATCCTTGAATTCATTAGGAAAAAAATCTTATCTCAATAGCAAAAAATAAAGAACAGCAACAGCAAATCTTATCACAAATACTAACACACTTCATATTCCTTATAGAAGAATAAATTTAAATAATCTCTTTGGTAATTAAATAGAATTACCTATGTATTTCTACTCCTTTACACCCCACAAAATAACCAATCACACACACAAGGTGTGATTTATGTCCCAAAGGTGCACGTGTTGGAAGCCAGGTGTCCTGAGTTAACAGTGCTGCGGTGGCAGAATTGTTAGAGGTGAGCCTTCATGAACATTTTCTGACTGCACCAATATATGGATTAATACTGTATCATTGGCATGGCTCAGGCCTGAATAAAGGGACTTCTTTTCATAAGTTTATTTTAAAAATGAACAGCAGCCGGGCGTTGTTGGTGCACGCCTTTAATCTCAACACTCGAAAGACAGAAGCAGGTGAATTTCTGTGAGTTCGAGGCCATCCTGGTCTCCAGAGCAAGTGCCAGGATAGGCTCCAAAGCTACACAGAGAAACCCTGTCTCGAAAAACCAAAATAAAAAAATTAAATTAAATTAAATTAAATAAAAATGAACATCAAGGCCTGTACAAGGGGGAATACATGGACCCCAGACTGCTGTCTGGGAGGCCAGTACAGGACTGATCCAGACCCCTGAACATGGATGTCAATGAGGAGGCCTCCGCACTGTAGGGGGCCCCTGATAGTGGATTAGTATTTTTCCCTGGTGTAAGAAGGGACTTTGGGAGCCCATCCCACGTGAAGGGATGCACTCTCGGCCTGGACACATGGGGGAGGGCCTAGGCCTGGCCCAGGATGATGTGGTGGACTTTGGGGAGCCCCAGTCAAGGGCCTATCCTGCCTGGGGAGTGGAGGGTGGATGGGGTAGGGGGTAGGGGTGGGGGAGGGGAGGGAGAGGGAGAAGGGATTGACATGTGAAGCAAACTTGTTACTAATTTGAACTAATAAAAAATATTTAAAAAAAATGAACAGCAACAAAAATCCCTGCTTGCCCTGTCCCCAACTCTTGTTTCTTGGGTCACCATGGCATATCTTCTCCTCCTTTGTTGTAGCATCCAGAATTATGCACGGACAATAGCCACACATCTGTCTTGGTCTAAAATCTCCATAAAAGGGAAATGAATGACACTCTTTTTATAATGTACGCAATTTTATGTTTTTGTTATAGCAGAACAAAAAAAATGGCATGCATAAGAATATCCAACAAAGAGTTTTCCTAATGGAATATACAATATCTATGCACAGATTGCTACAGTAACAGGAGAATAGTATAATAACAAATATCATTATCAGTTTAAAAGCCAGCATCCAAGTGATACCTGAGAGGAAGAAACACTGGCTTTCATTAGTAAAGCAATATCTATTTTTGCAGAGCAGAACAGAGAGAGAGCCCATAATCTATTAGAAAGGACTCCTCTCTGATTGAGGAGTGCTCTCCTTCCAGTAAAAGGCAACTGCTGCAGGCTGTAGCCATAGACTAAGACAGAAGAATAAAAAAACTCCGTATTGCACTTTTAGTAGTGGGTATTTTAAAGGGGGGAGGGAAAGGGGAGAAAAAGAAGGAGTAAGAGGAAAGAGAAGATGGGAGAGTAGGACAAAGCTGGTCTATTAACGTGACATTAGATATTAAACAAGAGAAGTATAAAAAGGAAGAGAGAAAGGACGTGAGTGGTAAAGACACTTGTCACCCAAATGTGCAAGCATGGTGGCCCAAGTAAAAATCCTAAAATTCATACCTGTGTGGAAGGAGAGCAGACTCCACAGAGCTGTCCTCTAACCTCTGCATATAAGTCAGAGTGCTCTTGAGCACACGCGCACACACACACACACACACACTACTAATACTAATAGTAATAATAATAGTAATAATGATAATAATAATAATCTCAACATGAAAGAGAAAAGAGCTGGGTGGAGAAATCGTGTGTGTGTGTTTGTGTATGTGTGTTTGTATGTGTGTGTGTGTGAGAGAGAGAGAGAGAGATGAGAGAGAGAGAGAGAGAGAGAGAGAGAGAGAGAGAGAGAGAGAGAGAGGAGAGAGAGAGAGGAGAGAGAGAGGGAGAGAGAGGGAGAGAGAGAGAGAGAGAGAGAGAGAGAGAGAGAGAGAGAGAGAGAGAGAGAGAGAGAGAGAGAGAGAGAAGATTGTGAGTCTTTGGCCTGGATGCTGATTCATATTTCCCTCTGGGTAGTCCTAGGAAATGTCATATCATTGGTGTCAGTTCTGACTCTGAACGCTCCATCATGGGGTGAAAATATGCTTAATGTTCAAGCCCCTGGGACATCCTTCATGGGATCCAAGTATGCATACACACCTGTGTTTTTTTTTTCCAGAGAGCACAAGCTGGCTTTTAGTTGATTGAAAGTTTTGCAGGCTCAGCCTGCTGAGGATTAGAGTTTTTATAGGTTGCCTGATGGCATTTCCTTATCTTTGTTCATTCTAGCTTTAGCAAGAATTTCATTATAACTTTCTTTGTCTTTTTTGTTCACCATTTTTAATGATTTTCTTTTACTTCTTCTCTGTCACCCCAATACTAACCACTAATCTTACTTTGCTTATTCCCTTTCAATTCATGCCATCAGTAACTAAAATCTTAGAATAGTCAATGCTACCTACACTCCTTGGCAACCAAGACTTTTTCAGTGTTCAAAGGCAATTGTTTTTAATTAACTCTTACAGTATCTTTACAGGGAACCTGAGCATTGTTTATGACTGGTTCTATAGTATTGTATCTTTTATGGAGAAACAAGGGCAGTGCTCAGAATATAGTTAGTACTCTGGCAGGTTCAGACTACTGATACTTATTCCTATTCTAATTGAGAGAGAAAACACCTCAACCCTACTACATACAGTCTAGTCCCACTTGAATACCACCACTGAAATAATCTAAGCAATGGAGGAGAGGCTACCTTAAATGCCCTCCCCTGATTATGAGATTGATGACTGACTTATATGCCATCCTATAGCCCTCATCCAGCAGCTGCTGGATGTAAAAGCAGTCACCCACAACTAATCTCCGAACTGAACTGGAACCCAGATGCAGAGAAGGACGAGTGAAGAACACAGGGGGCCAGACCAGGCTGGTGAAATCCACAGAAACAGCTGACCTGAACATCCGGGAACTCTTGCTCCCCAGACTGATAGCTGGAATACCAGCATGGGACTGACCCAGACCCCAGGAACATGGTTTTCTCTGAGGAAACCTCAGAAATCTACAGGACCTCCTGTAGAAGTTCAGTACTTATCACTAACATAGGTGTGGACTTTGGGAGCCCATTCCATATAGAGGAATACTCCCTGAGCCAAGACACACAGGGGTGGGCCTAGGCCCTATCCCAAAGGATACAACAGACTCTGATAACACCCTATGGAAGGCCTCACCATCCAGGGGGAGCAGAAAGGATATGTGATAGATAGGGTTTTAGTTGAGGGGGTAGGGGAGGATGGGTGGGAGAAGGGAACTGGGGTTGTCATATAAAACACTCCTGTTTCTAATTCAAATAAAAAAGAAAATACATACAATAATTTAGTCCAAATTGAGCAAGTTCTCAGTGGAGACACAAATGCCCATGGCAAATAAACTGTCAAACCATGGCAAAAAGAAATATGGAAAATAAAATATTTAGAAGGTCTCAGAAAACCTCAATTAAACGCTTCAACAATAGAATTATAAAGTTATGGTAGAGTACCAGGACTTGAAGATAACATATGTGAATTAGAACATTGAAACAGAATGAAGATAAATTAATAAAGTAAAAATAGAACACATGGGATCTACAGGATACCATGAAATGACTGCATCTACCACTCCACATAGAGGGTTACTCTCTCAGCCTAGACACAAGGGGGAGGGCCTAGACTCTACTCCAAATGATATGACAGACTCTAAAGATCCCCTATGGAAGACCTCAGCATCCCTGGTGATCAGAAAGGGGTTGGGTTAGGAGGTTGGTGGCAGGCAGGGGAGGAGGGAGAGGCAACTAGGATTGACATGTAAAAGAATCTAGTTTATAATTTAAATTTTAAAAATCAAAAAAGAGAAATGATTGCTTCTAATACCAAAGGAACATAAGAATAATAAATATAAGCAAAAGGTACAGGGAAAAACCAAATCAAGTCATATGATAAATTTTCCTAAACATAGGGAAAGAGATGACCATACAGCATCAGGAGACATTTAGAATATCAGACAAACAAGAACAAAAATGAACTTCCTGAGATTATGTTATATTAAGACATGCTGAACAAATGAATTATATTGAAAATTGTAAGGGAGGAGCACAGAGTGGCATATAAGGGAAACATACCAGCCTAGCCAGTCATTTCTCAATGGAGATTCTACCATCCAGAAAGGCTTCCAAGCTCTGGAAGACAGCTGCCAGCCCAGATTTTTTGTATGCAACATGCTATTCATAATTGAAGAAGAAAGAAAAACTTTATGATAAACATGAACTATGAATTTATGACCAATAAACCAAATCTGAAAAGCATTAGGAGCCATCCTCCCTGGAAGACAGGTCCGAGCAGAGGATGTAAGGAGTAGGTGGGGGACAGAGGTAAGCCAATTCATGGTGATGGTGAGAATCTTGCAGCCTGACTGGCATTGGTGTTTCATTTTTCTCACAATGTTCCACCATACCACCATAATTAACTTTGCACTGTAAGCTCTAAATCCCACGTTGTAACATCACAACTCTAAATTCTGTCACCACAGTACTGTTTGCCACTGTGATGTGCCATTATGCCATTACAATGCTGAATTATCGCATAAGAATGCTCAATTTTAGGTGGCAATTTTTTTAAGTTTCAAGGGACATTAAAAATAAGGCTTCTTCTTTTATCACCTCAAAGATGTTTGCCAATTCTCAACAGGATATTTGTGAGACACTTGTAGCTTCAGGCAATAATAGCTTACAGGAAATATTATGCATGATTATCCTTGTGGAGTAGATCCAAAAGCTAGAATAAATAGTATTCTGTTGTGTGGTTCAGAACATCGTGTGTTTACATAATTTTCAGTATGTCTGATGTGACCTTTCAGTATCATGTGTCTTATTCCACTGGAAAGAACCTAGCCTTTTAGTTTGTACACATTTTGTATTTCATGGCTAGTTTCAGACATCTTGACTTAGTCTGACTTGAAAGAGACAGTTTTCCATAGCTCTTACAAATACACATCGGATAACCTCACATGACACTGTAAATAATGCATGTGTCATTAAAATTATTGAACAACACAAATTGCTGTGGTTCTCTATCACAATGGATTCATTCTCTGAAACTATGCTCCAAAACAAACCTTTCTTCACTTAAATTTATTCTGACAGATTATTTATCATCAAGATAAGAAAACTTACTACATATATATCTCACCTTGTAATAAAGATTCTACATGACTGACAGAAAAAGGTGTCAATTTAATGATGCCTAGTGATATTCTGCAATATTCGCAGGTTGGTACCTACCCAAATTGTCATTGGAGAGGCTTTATCCAGCAACTGATGGAAACAGATACAGACCCACAGTCAAACATTAGGCAAAACTCAAGGAATCATGCAGAAGAAGAGAAGTGATTGTAGGAGCCAGAGTTGTCAAGGACAGCACAAGAAAACTCAGTCAATCAATTAACCAGGGCTCATAGGGGATCATAGAGACTGAACTGACAACCAGGGAGACTGCATGGGATGGACCTTAGCATCTTTGTTATAGTTGTATAGCTTGATCCTTTTGTGGGACTCCTAAAAGTGGGAACAGGTGCTATCATCTCTCACTCTTTTACCGGCATTTGGGACCCTACTCCTCATACTGGGTCTTCTTGCCCAGTCTCAATACAACTTGTTACGCCATGTTTTGTTGATATTCAGTGGAAGCCCTAGACAGAAATGGAGGAGGAGTTGATTGGGGCCAGGAACAGAGGGTGGTGCTAGAAGGAGAGGAATGAATGGAGAAACTAATTAATTAATTAATTAATTAAAATTAATTTTAAGAAAAGTTCTTAAATTTCTAAAGGAAGTCATGCTTTACCTAAAGTAGAAATACACTTCAAACATAAGTGTATTTCCTGAGTCTTTTCATCAACACACATCATACTTCCAGGGAGCCATACTGAGTCACTAAATATTATTTGAAGAGGATCATATATTACTTCACTGTTACCATCCCTTTCTTTACACAGATAATTGTGGTAATAGATCAAAGTTTTATTGTCTGTGTCCTCCATAAGCTCATGATTGTTAGCACATGGTCCCCAGATGCTGGCACTGTTTGGAGAGTTAACAGAGCCTTTAGGAGGCAGAGCGTAATTGGAGGAAAGGACTTCAGGGGTTTTTGGCCATGGCCTATTTTTCTCTTTTATTTAAATTAGAAATAATCATGTTTTACATGTTAATCCCAGTTCCTTCTCCCTCCCGTCCTTCCCTGTCCCCCACCAACATCCTATCGCATCCCCTTTTTGCTCCCCAGGGAGGATGAGGCCTTCCATGGGGTATCTTCAAAGTCTGTCACATCATTTGGAACAGGGCCTAGGCCCTCCCCCATGTGTCTAGGCTGAGAGAGTATCCCTCTATGTGGAATGGGCTCCCAAAGTCCATTTGTACACTAGCAATGAATACTGATCCATTACCAGAGGCCCCATAGATTGGCTAGGTCTCCTAATGGACACCCACATTTAGGGGGTCTGGGTTGGTCCTATGCTGGTTTCCCAGCTATCAGTCTGGGGTCCCTGAGATCCCCCCTTTTTAGGTCAGCTGTTTCTGTATGGCCTACTTTTTGTTAACAGTCATTATGTCATAAGTTGGGGTTTCTATTTTTGTGGGATAATATCATGATCAAAAGCAACTATGAAAGGAAAGGGTTTTTTTTTCCTTTTTTCTCCATTTTTTATTTATATTAGAAACAAGATTGCTTTACATGTCAATCCCAGGTCCCTTTCCCTCCCCTCCTCACTTGCCCCCCCACTAACACCCTACCTATACCATATCAATTCTGCTCCCCAGGGAGAGTGAGGTCTTCCATGAGGGGTCTTAAGGGTTTGTCATAGCCTTTGGGATAGGGCCTAGGCCTTCCCCCCATGTGTCTAGGCTGAGGGAGTATGCCTTTATGTGAAATGGGATCCCAAAGTCCACTCCTATGCTAGGGATAAGTACTGATCTACAAGAGGCCCCATAGATTTCTGAGGCCTCCACACTGACATCCACATTCATGGGGTCTGGATCAGTTCCATGCTGGTTTCCCAGTGATCAGTCTGGGGGCCAAGAGCTCCCCCTTGTTCAGGTCAGCTGTTTCTGTGGGTTTCACCAGCTTTGTCTTGATCCATTTGCTCATCACTCCTCCTTCTCTGAAACTAAATTCCAGTTCATTTCGGTGTTTAGCTGTGGGTGTCTGCTTCTACTTCCATCAGCTGCTGGATGAAGGATCTAGGATGGTGTATAAGTTACTCATCAATCTCATTATCAGGGGATGACATTTAAGGTAGCTTCTCCACTGTGTCTTAGATGGTTATTTGGTGTCATCCTTGTAGATCTCTAGACATTTCCCTAGTCCTGATTTCTCTTTAAACCGATACTGGCTCCCTCTCTGATGGTATCCTTATTTTGCTCTCCTCTATTCTTCCCCCTACACAATCTTCTTGCCCCCTTATGACCTCCTCACCCCACCTCTTCTCCCCTTCTCATTCTCCTAGTTTCTTCTTCCCTCCACCATGCTCCCAATTTGCTCAGGAGATCTTGTCCCTTTTCCCTTCTCTGGGTTGACCATGTATATCTCTCTTAGAGTCCTCCTTGTTGCCTAACTTCTCTACTGGCATGGATTGTAGGCTGGTAATCCTTTGCTCTATGTGTAAAATCCATATGAGTGAATGCATACCATGTTTGTCTTTTGTGATTGGGTTACCTCACTCATGGAAATATAGTACCAGCCAATTAAAAACAGTGCCCTTTCAGCCCAAACAGTCTTGGGAGAAAAAATTAATAGTAGCATGATATGCACAGAGAGTTGAGTTAGTAAGAGCATCAATGCAAAAAGCATAAAGAAACAAGAAGACTAATAACTAGTAGTAGAGACACTGAAAAAATAGAAGAGGAGAAGCAAACAGAAGATAAGAACAAGAAAGGCAATGAATCTACAAGGGCAATTTCAGTTATAGGTACAATGAAAAGAAAAAGAGGCAAAGAAATGCCACCAGAGAATCAGTACACATCTAGTTTAGTCCTATTATGTTCTTTGGGAAGATTATCTCTAGTAAAAGAAAATCAGAAACATTTTTAATTCAGAGAAGCAGAACTAGGTAGGATAAGGCTGATCAAGTAAATAGAATTGACACATTTAAAGGGGAAACACAAAAGTAAAGGGAAGAAGGCTGATTGGGGACAGATAAAAGATTTGCCCATTAATAGTCCTCTTAAGTTTAAGGCTCAAACTAGATTTGTAACTTTAAAATTAATCACAAGTATTCTTTATCTAGAGGCATCCAAAATGCCATGTTGTTGAATACAGTTTAATGATAAGAAGAGGTGGCAATATGATATATGATCCCAAGGTTCCTAACTGGTTAATTGCTCATCAGCTCAGAGATGCATCCACTGTTACTTGTGACTTTGAGTCTCTGTCCTCATACAGTTTGATCTCTTATGCTAGCAAAGGATGCCTCTTCTTTCCTCCTCCTTTCCTCTCTTTCCTTCCCCTCCCCTCCCATCTGCTCCTCTCCTCTCCGTTTCCTTTTTACTTATTTCCATTGAAAATAGAGTGCAAATTTCTTCAGGCTCTCTCTCTGAGGTAAGCAGAGTTCCAACATTCTGCGACTGTACACAGTCCACAGTGAGAACAGTGAATTGTACTGCAAGGGCTGAACTGTAACTATCACTACTACCCCACCCCTACTCCCACAACTACAACCCCACAACCACCTCCACACCCCACCCCTGCCAGACCTTTAATGGATTCTGGATTCTCTTCCTCTCTTCTGCTTCTAAACTTCACTTTTTCCCTTTTTTAGTTGTTGCTGCTCCCCCCCATTTTTAAATTTTTTTTATTTCACTTTACATTCCAACCACAGTTCTCCCTTCCATCCCTCTCCCCTCCTCCTACCCTCCCTAACCTCTCCCCTCACCTACTCCCAGTCCACTCCTCCTCACAGGTAAGGGCTCCCATGGGGAGTCAACATAGTCTTTCATAATAGGTTGGTGCAGGGCCAGGCCCTTCCCCTATGCATTAAGACTGAGCATGGCATCCCATCGTGGGAATGGGCCCTGACAAGCTAGCTCATGCACTGGGTTTGTATTGTGGTCCTACTGCCGGGGGCCCCTCTGATCGTTCAAGCTTCAGACTTGTCTCCCACATATGGAGGACATGGTTTGGGGGTGGTAAGAAGGCAGGAAGGGGTGAGAACAGGAGAGAACTAGATGGCCTAGATGGGGAGGGATGCAGTGGAAGAGCAATAAAAAGGTATGTTAATAGAGAGAGCCACCATGGTCTTAGGGAGGAACTTCGTGCCAGGGTAACTCCCAAAAATCACAAGGAGGACCCCAACTAAGACTCCTACCAATAGTAGAGAGGATGCCTACCCTGTAATCAGATTAATGAATACCCCAATTATCATCAAAGAGCCCTGAACCCAGGAATTGATGGAACCAGACACAGAGATCCACCACCAAGAATCAGACGGAGCTCTGGGAATCCAGGTGAAGAGAGGAAGGAGGGAACATATGAGCAAGGGACAGAGACAGCTGAACCAAGCTTGTGGAAACTCATGAACCTTAGACTTACAACTCTGGAGACTCCAGGGGACCAAACTTCACTTTCTTTATGTGCTATGAAAACCAATGTTCTGCTTGTATCCAACTTATAATGTATCTGCTCTCCAACTATATCAGTTTGTTACCAAGAAATGTTGTGGTCTCTGCATGGTTATTACACATCTTCCTCCCTGGAACAATGTATAATCATTATTTTAAAGATTTTTGTGCTAGTATGGATGAGAATGGACCCCATAGGCTCCTATATTTGAATGCTTGGTCCCTCGTTGATTGAGAAGAACTAGAAGATGTGGGCTTTTTGAAGGAAGTACATTACTGAGAGTGTGCTTTAACTTTCCAAAAGCTCATGCCATTCTAATTGGCTCTCTTTCTCTGCTTGTGGTTATTGTTTCAACATTAAGTTCTGAGCTACTGCTCCAGCACCATGAGTGCCTGTCTGCCTGCTGACATGATCTCCACCATGATGGTCACAGATTCTACTGTCCTCTGGAACTGTGAGTCCCAAATTAAATGCTTTCTTTTATAAATTGTCTTGGCCATGGAGTTTCTTCACATCAATAGAAAACTAAGAAAGATCTTATGTTTCTAGATGGAGTATTCTTTAATGCTTATAAGTTTATGTTATCCAAAACCATCATCAAAATCTGTATCTTTACTGATTTTCTATCTCTGATACAAATTATCAATAGAGGAAAATCAAGATCTATGAATGTAATTGTAGATTTGTGTATTTCTCCTGACAATTCTACCAAATTTTTCTCCATGTGTTGTGGAGCTTTAAGTAAATATATATTTAGGATCTTATAAACTATTAATGAAGTGGTCCTGTTATGTAATTCTTTGATTTTTCTCTCAATATTCTATGTCCTACATTCTACATTGCTGCCAATTAGTATAGCTGCAGTTTCCCTTTTGATTAATTCTGTTTGGTTATTTCTTTTCCATTCTTATATTTGGTTTTATTTAGGATGTTTAGACTAGAAAGAACAGAGTTAGTCCTTAAATTTATGTTTAACCATCACTGTGTTTTAACAATTGTATTTGGCCTTCTTACCTCAAGGACATAGTTACACAAAATCACACAATGAGTGGCATTTTGCCAGAAATAGTTACATAACAGAGCTCATCACTCTTTTGTCCATTGGAAGATGTGAATAAGTCCTAGGCAAATATTCTTCCAGTTTTAGAGGAAGATTTGTACATTTGTAGGCTTTTGTGTCTTCAGAAATCCTGGAGCTGTACCTTTGCATTTATTTAAGGATGGTTTTAGATATAAAGAGTTAATAATTGTACATTGAAATTTTTAAGTACATTGTATATTTTTTAATCTAAGAAGTTTCAAAAAATACAGAGGAAAGATTGCAAGGCCAAGAGTCTTAGAGTAGCTGCTTGACAAAGATCACAGAGCTCTGAAGACTTGGACAGATCCTTCACTGTCCTAAGTGGAATTTGCTGTACAACTCTTGCCTATGTCTTTGACATGTTCAATGTTTGAATTCCTTGCTGCTAAGGCCCCTCAGTGAAGGCAAATGGTGGCACGATGTAATAATTCTTATGAAAGGTGATGTTAAATAAGAATAAAATTTACAGTGATTCCCTGGGAGAATTGGCTATGCAAGAAATTGAAACTTCTATGGAACGTATTACTTATGTGTTTCTGATACCAGTTTCTCCTGAGAGAAACCAGGTACATTTGAGGTGATTGTCATCTTGAAGGCTCTATGGAATTGTTTGCTGAATGATTGCAAAGCTATATGGCAGGAAAACTGAGATTTTATTTGATGGAACTCTCCCAGCTTGTTTGCACTTCTGGATAGCCTGGTATGACATTATGTGTTTGGATTTTTATTTGAAATTTTCTCCATGTTTCTATTGTGACATTAATTTGGACTCATCCTGGTTCACTTTGCACTGGCAGATGACATGAGACCAGTTGATTCTACTATCTGAGGCTTCCACATTATTAGGACACTACAGTTATACAGTAACAATTCAGAAGACTGTGATTCTTAGGAATTGTGTCTGCTTGTAAGACAAAAATGTGTGGTTAACAACTTGGCAATCTTGGCACCATCCCCCTTGAAACGAATTTTCTCCCGTTCTCAGTAGGGCAACACCCAGAACCTCATTCCTCTGAATAATTTATGTATTGATGACGATAAAACTTAAACCACTTTTGGGTGCAATCTATGTAAAGGCCAGTTTATCATCTCAGGTTTGCAAAGGTTAAGGTATTCAATGTGGATGGGGAAAGAGCGACTTCAGAGGAAAAGAGTAAGAAAGCTGAGAGTTCCCAGGAAAGCATCCCCTTAACTAGATCTAAATAGCCAACTGAAATGAAAGCAATAGCTTTGATTAAATTTATTTAAATTAAAAACAATCTTATTTTACACACCAATCTCTGTTCCCTCTCCCTCCCATCCTCCCATGCCCCCCACTGATCTCCCATCCCACCTCCCATTCACTCCCAAGGGGGGAGGGAGGAGGACTTTCATGGGGGATCATCAAAGTCTGTCACATTATTTGCAGCAGGACCTAGGCCATACCCCATGCATCTAGACTAAGAGAGTCATTCCTCCATAGGGAATGGGCTCCCAAAGCCTGTGCACTAGGGATTAATACTGGTTCCACTGCTAGAGGCCCCATATATTGCCCTAGCCTCCCAACTGACACCCACGTTCAGGGGTCCTGGTTCAGTCCTGTACTGGTTCCCCAGCTGTCAGACTGGCTCAGTGCGCTCCCACTTGCTCAGGTCAGCTGTTTCTGCGTGCTTCCTCAACATGGTCTTGACTCCTTTGCTCATCTCTACAACTGGATACCAGGAGTTCCACTCAGTGCTTAGCTGTGGATCTCTGCTTTTGCTTCCATCAGCTACTGGGCGAAGGCTCTAAGATAGCATTTAAGGCAGTCATCAATCTCATTATAGGAGAAGGGCACGATTGCTTAGATTCTTAGTTAGGGTCATCCTTGTGGATTCCTGGATATTTCCCTAGTGCCAGGTTTCTCTTTAGAACTATAATGGCTCCTTCTATTAAGTTATCTCTTTTCTTACTCTCCTTCTCTATTCTTCCCCTGACTCTATCTTCCTGACCTCTCATGTTCTCCCCCCTCCCCTTCTTCATATTTCCCTCCCCCTCTCCACCCTCTTCCCCCAGTTTGCTCAGGAGATCTTGTCCCTTTCCTCTTCTCCCGGGGACCATGTATATCTAGCTATCATGTTTTATGTGACCATACCCTCATATCTTTTCATAGACAATTTACAGTTCTTTTTTCACTAAATTCAATCATTATTGCAATTATTTTTATGGTTTGGAGGGTTAGTTTTGCATAAATTATTTTGAAATGCTTTTCTTTCACCCAAATCCTGTCACTTAATTCTAGAAGAATAATTCAAACTGCCTTTGTAAAAAACATTTAATTTTAGTGTCTAGTTTGTCCTTCCTCGCTCCAGCCACTTCCAAATCTCCTCCCTCCAAATCCTTCCATGTCCCCAGACCTCATATTATTGGCCCCTTCTCTCCAAATGTTATTTTATACATATAAATACATGCATAAACACATACATACATATATTGGAAAATATAATTACCATTTCAATGGCTCTTACTGACAACTCACATG
Organism: Cricetulus griseus; assembly: GCF_003668045.3. NCBI lineage: Eukaryota > Metazoa > Chordata > Mammalia > Rodentia > Cricetidae > Cricetulus > Cricetulus griseus. The sequence continues at coordinate 27,782,158 of NC_048596.1, read as the reverse complement.
TATTTCCATCTCTCACCTTTTCTCCTTGTTGGTCCTTGAAAGGCACTTGTGAATGGGTACTTGCTGAGTCCAAGTTTGGTCTGTAGAAACCCTTTGGTTATCTCCTGCAAAAATTTACCTAAATCCTTCAGCCAGGGTTACAAACAGAGATCTCTTGTTCCTCTCCCTTTCCAGTTCTGTTTGTCTGTCTGTCTGCCTCTCTCTTTCCCAGAGTGAGGTCTAGCCATGCTGAAACTCTTGGGGGGTGGCTTTAAATATATTTATATAACAAAGGATTCTTTTTATGACAATGAGACATGTCTGCTCCTGGCAGCATCAATCTACTTCCTAGAAGATAACAGGCATCAAAGAAATACCACATAGAGTTTACTTTCTTTTTTTTTTTACTTTTTATTTAAATTAGAAACAAGATAGTTTTACATGTCAGTCCCAGTTCCCTCTCCTTTCCTTCCTTCCCTGCCCCCCACTAACACCCTACCTATCCCATACCATTTCTGCTCCCAGGGAGAGTGAGGTCTTCAGGGTCTGTCATAGCCTTTGGGATAGGGCCTAGGCCCTCCCCTGTGTGTCTAGACTGAGGGAGTATCCCTCTATGTGAAATGGGATCAAAAAGTCCATTCCTATGCTAGGGATAAATACTGATCTACTACAAGTGGCCCTATATATTTCCAAGGCCTCCTCACTGACACCCACATTTTTGGGGTCTGGATCAGTTCCATGCTGGTTTCCCAGTGATCAGTCTAGAGGCCAAGAGCTCTCTCTTGTTCAGGTCAGCTGTTTCTGTGGGCTTCAATGGCATGGTCTTGACCCCTCTGCTAATCACTCCACCTTCTCTGAAACTAGATTCCAGTACAGTTCAGTTTTTAGCTGTGGGTATCCACTTCTACTTCCATTAGCTGCTGGATGAAGGTTCTAGGATGGCATATAAGTTATTCATCAATCTCATTATCAGGAGAGGGCATTTTAGATAGCCTCTCCAATGTTGCTTAGATGGTTAGTTGGTGTCATCCTTGTAGATCTATGGCCATTTCTCTAGTGCCTGATTTCACTTTAAAACTATACCGGCTCCCTCTTTGATGGTATCTCTTATTTGTCTTTTTGTGACTGGGTTACCTCACTCAGAATGGTTTCTTCTAGTTCCATCCATTTGCCTGCGAATTTCAAGATTCCATTGTTTTTTTTTTTTCTGCTGAGTAGTACTCCATTGTGTAAATGTACCACATTTTCTCTATCCATTCTTTAGTTGAGGAGCACCTAGGTTGCTTCCAGGTTCTGGCTATTATAAATAATGCTGCTATGAAGGTAGTTGAACAGATGTCTCTTCTTTCAAATTCTCCACTTGCTATTCCAGCTTCCCACCTGGGCTTTCTTTGGATTTCCGGCAGACTGTTTCCCAGTTCTCCCCTGCAGTGCCTTCTTGAGGGCTGCAGGTCATGAGGCCCAGCCTCTTGCACAGGGATAAGAAATGCAAGCCTATAGTGGCTGACTCACAGGAGCAGCATCAGGTGCCACTGCCTCCACTACCATCTCCAGGAAACATCTTTCATTCTTATGGTTTATTACATGCTGCTTATACAGTAAACTCCTATTTCAGGATTTTTTTCTGTTCATCCTTCTGTTAATGTCCTGTCTGTTTCATGTGTATGGATGAATATATGACCACACACTTGTCTGGATATCTGACTTTGTGTGTTCCCTGTGTTTTGAATCTTGGCTTTGCTGAATCTGATATGATGACAGAAACGTTTATTTTATGGTGTTCTACCTTATTAAACAAAAACAGCTAAGATATTGGGTATGGTTAAAAAATCTCCAACAAAATTTACAGTCAACCACCTGGACATTTTGGTTGAGGTTAAAGGGAGTCTTCACTGACTTCTTTAGTAAGGGTGACCACATGGACTGGCCCCACCAAGGAGACATGAAATCTCCAATATATTTTTGTACATGATAATTCCTGACCTGTAATAAAAACAAGGTTTATAAATTATGCAATTTAAAACAATGCTGGTTTACCTAGTTATTAAAGCCATATCTCCATGAATTCATGTACAGGGATGTATGTTGCTGAACAGCCAGATTTTATAGCATAAAAAATTCCCTTGATAATTGATTATAGAAACAATGAATTGCTTACAATGTTAAAACTTGTTTATGCCTTATACAGATTAGGATTGTGCTCTATGTCTCAGGTCACAGTAAAACCCTAGAGACTGAGATATTCCTATTTTATGACACCTAAACAGTCTGATAAAGGGTCTCTCCTATTCAAGCTAACAAAGACCAATTTGAAAATATATATCTTATCTTCTTGTTTTTACTAACATTGGTAAATCATAAATGATTAGGTAAACTATATGTCCAGATTTAATTTATATATGCTCTCAAAGTTAATGCCAACTTTAGATATACCTAACAGATAATTTTACCCTGATCCTCAAATGACATTAGAGATCTGAGGATATGTCATTCAATAATATTTTTGTGATAGATATGCCAGCTCTTGGTAGAATCCTGTATCTTCTCCAAGAAGATGGATGGCCACAGAAATTCTGCCACCTGGAAGCTTGCAAATGAGAGACCTTGGAACACTTGACTGTAAAAGAGAGGTCTCCATCAAATTCCTCCCTTGAGGAAACCAGTAGAAGATGAGGAGACATAAAGAATTTAAAAGCAGTGGGGCTGGAGAACACCAAGAAAACAAGGCTCTCTAAACCATCAGGATCAACACACATATGAACTCAGAGAGAGTGAGCAGCAAGCACAGGGCCTACCTACATCAGTCTGCATCAGATCTTTTGCAAATATGTCTTTCAGTTTAGTGTTTTTGTGGGATTCCTGGGTGTGCAAATGGGTGTCTGTTTCTTGGGCCTCTCTTGGGTTCTTTTTCTACTGTTTGCTTCTTTTGTCCAATTCTTATGTGTTAGTTTCTGTCAGCGAAGTGCTTGGTGAGCAATCATGAGAATCCAAGTGTGAACCTCTAGCATCCATGTAAAATTCAGGCATAGTGTCAAATGTCTACAATGCCAGAACTGGGAAAGTAGAGACAGGGAGGTCCCTGGAGCTCATTATCCAGACAGACTAACTGAATCAGTGACCTCTAGGTTCAGTGAAAATTGTTGTTCACAGAATAAAGTGGAGCACAGTGCACAAGCAAAGAAGATACCCAGCATCTACCTCTGACCTCCCCACGCATGTACACACACATGCATACCCATCCTTCATACACACATGTACACACCCATGCAAATTCACAATCACACATACACACACACCCTTCATACACAGATACACTCATCTGTGCAAACACATACATCACACACACACACACACACACACACACACACACACACACACACACACTTACCATAGCCAAGCAGGTGGTGAAGGAATTCACCTACAATCCTACCGCTCCAGAGGCAGAAACAGGAATCTCATGAGTTAAAGCCAGCCTGTCATACATAGAAAGACTCTTTCTCAAAACACCATAGTATGAAAAATATAGCTGAGTGATAGAGTCCTGGGTTTTATCTCCAGCACTGTTAAAAAAAAAACTGACTTTTTTCCTAATAATCTACACACACAAATATAATTTTCCTAATAAAAATTCTTATATGTATCATACTTAATATTGAATTAATGAATGATTTGCCTCTTAGAGCAGAGATGAGGCTAGGATAGCACTGCTCAGTTTCTAGTCAATGTCACACTGGAGATTGCAGCAGATTCAATAAAGCCAGGAAATGGTACATTTTGAGAGCATGGTTGAAGTGCAAAAACATTATGCTCAGTCACAGAAACCCAACAGGAAGAAAACGTATCATAATACTACATCAGAATGAACTTCTAAAGCCAAAAGTACAGAGAGAGGACACAAACTAGTGTCCCTCAGGGCCAGGACTACAGTAGGAATGTGAAGGACTGAAATGTTACCTGTCTTGATTATAGCGATGGCTCTAGGATAGCAGGCATTTATCAAAAATCCTAAGGCACCATGAAAAAGTTACATTTTATTGCTTGTAAATTGTACCCAATAAAGATTATTAGCAGGCGGGAGGGAATAAGAAGAAAAGTTAGTCTGGAATGGTGGTGCATGCCTTTAACCCCAGCACTCAGGAGGCAGCAGGCCCATCCTGGTCTATATAGTGAGTTCCATGAAAGCTCGAGTTACATAATAAAAAGACTGTCTCCCCCACTCTCAAAAACAAAAGAGAACAGAGTAACAGTATGTTCTGATATTTTATGCTCCAATTTATCTAAATCTTCTGTTTGTGGACTCAGAATTCTTACTTTCTTGGAAATACTCATTTTTCTTTATCCCTAACATTAGGTGTAGCTTGCTTTCTGGAGCCAGAGTATCAAAAGTTCTCATTGAAAAGCAGGGAGCAGAATCAAAAGGTGGATTTGGAGACAGAATCCACAATACCAAACTGGGAAAGTACATAAGAGCATTAGATAAGATTTGCGAGTCAGGGGTGAATTTGCTCAGCTGAGGTTACCCAGGCATTAGAAAACACTGGCGAGACTATTGACATAAACGTAATCATCAAAATGACCACAAACTCTGAAATAAGAATTTGATAAAGGCTTCTCCTTTTTGTATTAAATTTATTGATGTACAGCAATGCTTTATAATTTGGGTATCAATTCTGTTTATCAAATATGCATCATTAATGTCAGTATTAAAAGTAGCATTTTCAAGTTATATTGGTAACAATGGTGCATATCACGTGTTGCTAGTTCACTAGGAAGATTATCTCTGTTTCTGTCAATATGATCTTTAAAATTTATTAGAAGGCTAAGTATTTTTTCTTGTCTTTCTCCAACACTCTTTGGGGGAGAATCAAATTTTAGGACTTCAGGTCTTGCTATGACTATCTTGCTATGACTATCTAGCTATGACTATCTTGCTATGACTATCCTATTCCCCTTATGGGCTGTCTTGAAACACGCAGGAACTATGTTCTCCTCCCTTTGACAGTAATTTCCTGTTTGGGAAAACGGTAAGAATTGCCTTGGTAAAAATTCACATCGTGACACATACTAAAGAAAACCATCAAACATCTCTGAAGGTTTCTATTGATCAGACCTTCAAATTCTTGCTTATTTTAACCTAGGATTGAATGTATGCTGAAAATTATTCACTCAGGAAAAGATTTACTGGAGAAAGAAAAGATAATGGAGTTGATGAGAGTTGGGGAAGTCAAGATTCTCTGTCCATTAGTTTCTCCATTCTTTCTTTGTTTAACTCCCAATGGAAGCGGAATATTTAATTTATATGGATCTGGTAAAATCAATTAATGATGGAGATCAAATGAGGACCACTGTTTCTAAAAATATATGTACCGTAGAGACTTAAACACAAATGTAATAGTCATTAGAGGAGTAAGAAACTATAAAAATGGGAAATGGAGAAATTGTTAGAGGAAGGAAAGTGCTACTTTTCAATATCCAGTGTCCAAATTGATTATAAATAGACACCTGTTATTAGTTATTACTAATCTTTGCAAGTAACTTTGTTTACAGCTGAGATAAACCAAAATAATATCATCTTTTAGGGATAATGTAACTTACAAGAGCAAAATGTACCCAAACTGAACTTTTACATATGTCAATACAAGATCTTAGTTTACGACAAATTCCCTAGAAGTAGAGAATGTAGAAGGTTGGCGGGACCAATAAAAATTACCCTTTTATTGGACATAACATAAAAGCATCCACTATCACCAGTGCTTAGCTAAATGGGCCCACCCAAGATGTTTTCCTTGCTTGTAAATTAGAGGTTTTTCAAGTATCCTACTATGCCTTGTGCTTGACTCTAAAAATTACACATAACACTTAATAATGCAAGCAAAATTCCATATAATACACTAAGTGTTATCTTTACCTAATAGGTCATTAATAACCTCACAACTGTGTGAGCTGTTCTGGTCATTTCATATCACAGACAAGGGTGATTCTATTCTTGTGCTTCTACAGTATGCTTGGATCATGAGAGAGGCAGCAAAATTGACTAGAAAGTCTGAGTCAAGACATCTTAGACTTTTCTTTTCTACAAATCACCTTTACATAATTTTATCCCTGTACCTCTGAGTCTTTAGATAAAAACCTTTCCAATGCTTTTCTTAGCATTGTGTCAGAGTTCTTCAAAATCTTTCTTGCAACTGAGCTTCGAGCGGGAGGCAAGTCTCAGCAGGACAAAAGCCAGAATTTGTTAATTCTGAGGGTGAGATCAGTATCCTTACCCCTATACTTAGAGAATTAATTTAAGACTAACTAGCCAAGTAGTATCATATGGCAACTCCATAAAGCCAGTATTTGTCTAGAAACTCTAAAACATACCTATCTTACTCTCTTCAAAGAAGTCAACAAAACAGTTCCGGCTTGATTTCTAATAATCTATTCTACTGTTGACTTAAGGATAAGGAATAAAAATATTTCCTGCCCTATCTCATCTGGTGTAAAAGGGCAATGTGTTACTCAATTTTCTATCTCCTACAAACGCCTAAGAAAACCAACTTAAGGCAGGAAAATTTTCCTTTCTCTTCTTATTTGAGAGGTCTCTTGGCTCCACCACTCTTTGCCCTATGTGTGGTGAGGCAGAATATCACAGTGGGAGGACGTGGACCACAATGTAATGATGGATAGTATACAGGGAGATGGAAACAACTCAAAGGTCCTTTAGTAGAATGCCTGTTACCTGTTTCCTCCAAGTAGTCCCTACTACCAAATAATCTGTTCAACTGTGAATTTGTCAATTAAAAGACAGGAGGAGTTTGGAGCAAATTCCTTCTCACCTTTATAGGTCACCATAAAATGGTGATTCTTCCATGTCTAGACCTTAAGACTCCTGAAATTCTGAAAGAATCATGAACCATACACTTTCTCACCTCTCCTGCCTTGTCACAGTAATGCTCCTCTGAAAATGATCTGAATGCATAAAATTCAATCATCAATATTTAAATTTTCTCCTGGCAATCCTAATACAAAGCCAAAATTGAGTTACTTTCCTTTGGTGATTTCATCTAAATCCAAGGTTAGCTACCATATGTATACTTTTTACACATGCATTCATGTTTCTCTGTCAGTATTTTTCTTGAATTCTAGATTCCCATGAACAAACACCGGCTTCATGTTCTTCTCCACCAATCTCCTATGCTGGGAATGGATTCCTCGCGTTCCAAACATCAGTGCTGTTGGTTAATGCCTGTATCAAATGTTTTAGAAACAAGGACTCTTCCATGGGACCATTTGTACAAGACTAAATGATGTCTTTTGTTTTGAAAGTTTGTAAGTTGTTTTCTAATGCAAATGACATTTTCTCTCTTTCATATATGGATTTTTTAAAGGTTGGCCAGGATTTATAATAATAAGCACTATAAACTGAGAAGGGGAGTAGCACATGCCAATAATGAAAGGTTGGACAACTGATAATCCAAAAATAAAAAGTAAAAGTGACATTACAACAAACTATGAAACACTAGGAGGAACAAAGATCATGAGGAACTATTACATATGTAATGAATAATTAGGAGAGAAAAATCTGGAGCTCCACACACAAAATAATGTAATGGAGACAGAAGTTAATTATTCAAATGCATCAGAACATATTGTATGCACATTTTGAAATATAATGAGCTGGAGTGGGCTTAGTGGATTAGCCCACTGATTAGAAGTGGGGATGCTGGTCGACATGTGAGAATCTCTGAATTTGATCCCCACATTAACAATCAAAGTAGAGGCAAATTTGGGGGTTAATATGATCAAAGTGTGTCATGTAAATGTATGTATGAAAATTCATTGTCTTATATAGTTAATATTTCCAAATATGTGTATTATATCTCAAAGAATGTACAAGTATTATGCTGGTAAGTTTTTTAATATTTTAGGGAAATAGAAACATTAATTGTTTGAATTTGATTATCACACATGATATACAAGTATATAACTATTAATTTGTCCCTGCATGAAATTACCATACTATATACCATAATTATACACAATTAAAATAAAATTTAAAGGAAAAAATAGTTTCCTATCTTTATCACCAAAATTATACTGTTGGTATTACTAATAAAAATAATTATATTCATCTGGGTTGTGGTGGCACACACCTTTAATCCCAGAACTTGGGAGGCAGAGGCAGGTGGATCAATGTGAGTTTGAGGCCAGAATGGTCTACAGAGCAAGTGGCAGGACAGCTGAGGCTAAACAAGAAATTTTGTCTCAAAAATCAAATAATAATAATAATAATAATAATAATAATAATAATAATATTCTATCCAACTTTTCCTCATGGATACTTAAGCATATTCTTTTGTAATATGCTCCCATGAAAGCAATCATGTGAGTTTTTAATTACTTGAATTACAGAGTTGGTTACTGAAAAGTATATATTGAAAATATTAGTTATACATATTTACAAATGTCTGCAGATAATTTTGTAATTATTTTTCTGTCTAAATATTTTATAATTAAAATGTATAAACCATATATACTATATATACATATATACACATATATACATATATATATACATATATATGTATGCATACTGATCATGTACACACTTTGATACAGAAAAATTCTAGGCATTAAGAAATAAGAGTAAATGAACAAAATGTAGTTCTTGAACTTCAGAAGTGTGTATATGCATGTGGGCCTGTGTGTGTGTGTGTGTGTGTGTGTGTGTGTGTGTGTGCTAGTGAATAACTATAATAACCTATCAAATAGTCCTTGAATAGATGTAAGTATGGAGTCTTACAGGGAAGTAGGAATCAAGTCCTTAGTCCAATATTTATGGATAAAGAACAATGTATGGATAGTCTTCCTATAAGAAAGGACAACTAAGCTGAAACCCAAGATGAAATCAGGGATAACAGAAAGAAGAAAGACAATATGAGGACAATGGGCCAAGTAAAAATCATCTTGCAAACTGGAAACTAAATTCCCCTTTAGTAGCTTATGTGGCCACACTAATTACCCCCAGAGAATCAGATTTAAGGGAAATTTAAGGTAAAGAATTAGGAGTTTACTGTTCAGGTGAAATCTTTCAACAACTAGTAGGATTTGTATTTTTTTCCCAAAGACTCTTTTTTTTTTCCGGGGGTGGGGGGAGTTCAAGACGGGGTTTCTCTGTGTAGCTTTGGAGCCTATCCTGGCACTCGCTCTGAAGACCAGGCTGGCCTCGAACTCACAGAGATCTGCCTGCCTCTGCCTCCCGAGTGCTGGGATTAAAGGCATCACCACCAACGCCTGGCCCAAAGACTCTTAGACCATATGTTTTTCTGCTTTTATTTAAGCAAGTGGGTGTAGAAACATGAAATCTACTTTCTATTTGCTAGTGAACTGAATTGAAATTGTTTTAGAACAGTAAAACTTTCTTTTCCAACTTGTTCTTTATAATACAGTATCATCTTTGCCTTTACAAATTTAGTGGATATCAATGACCACCAGGGCACAGTGGAAGTGGAACCTTAGTATACAGAAATATATAAATACACATACTATTTGATAATCCCCAGTGTTTCCTTATGTATTCAACATACTTCCAGTTAGTTATATTGTGGAACTTTCTAAGTGCTAGAATACGAATTGACTCTTTTCCCCAACAATAATTATTCCTCACTATTTCTGCTAGATATTTAAATACTAGTGTAGAAATATAGATGCTAACATAGCTCACTCTGTTCAAACTCTAACCAGAAAATTTCACAAAGACTACATGACACAACTCAAGTGTTCTTAACAATCTGGGGCTGTGTTTCTTCAACCCCTTGGAGAAGATTGGCTTATCTATCCATCCAGTCACAATAGCTGGTGCCCTATTTTATGAAGAAGTCATTTTTTTTTTGCTATCATAAGCTTTTTAATCTAAGTCCAGACGCAGAACCATTTGTGTTGTAAATTATGTTCAACGGTTTTTATACATTTAAGCTTAGGTTTATCTCTAATCGGTTATCATTTTTATTGTTTCCTAAATCACTTCTACTCAATAATCCTTTGGCCAATGTTTGCATTAGTTAAAAATTAATGAGGGGAGCTAACGCTCTGTGCACACAGCTGCAATGTTTGATTTTAAGGTTTTCCTTTAATATCAGATGATGTCCAGATATGAAGGACCTATGATAATTTAACCAAAGAATGAACAATCAATTCAGACCATTGTTGATGTTTTGTATATAAGGAGAAATTGTCCTTTGGAAAGTAGGCAAGTAGAGAAGCACAATCCTGTTTGTGAGGACACTGTAAGTACATTTGACGATCAGAATTTATTGAAATCCTCGTCTTTTTTTCTTTACTTCAATTATCACAATATAAATGTGTCCATTTAATTTATGTATTATTCTTCTAGAATTTGGCTTACATTTTTTCTTTGTTATGTATAAATAAAATTCTTAATTACTAATTGATGAATTCATCTATTAGTGTCACACATATCTACTGGGAGTACATTCTTTCATGTTATCCATTTGAGATCAGCCTCTTTAGCATCATAGAAAGCATAATTTTTTATATTGAGTAGCATAACATTTACCACCAACTGGTATTGAATTAACATTATCAGTAATGTTGGTCAGCAAGGTGCTAATATATTTCTTCAAATTAAAACCCAAGAAAACAAAAGTTTGGTTTGCATTATAGAATGCTTTGGTGAATTGTCCCCAATTCACTGCTTATATATGTGACTTAAGGTCATTCTAGTGAGGCAGTAAAGTAGTGGAGAAGACAGTCCTTGGAAACAGCCAGCACAGTTTTAATTACAGGTGGGGGTGCTTTCCACATCTTGTTGGGTCATCTGCAAAGTAAAGAACGTGATGAAAAGTATTTAATAGGGGTGTTTCAATTAAATGTTAATAATGTAAATAACATTAAATATTTATAATTATAGCAATAATAATTATGCTAACCTGCTTAATCATAATGAATGTCCTGGAGCACAAAGAAATATACTCTTGTTAGCACTGTTTTGCAGAAAAGGAAAAAAACAGTGAAAATAACTAACTCACTTGCATAGTATTGGACATATGAAAGTTACTGATACTATCTGGGAATTTGGTATCAGATATTTTGAAAATTTAATCATGCCTCAAGTATTACAGAACCTATCTTGTATACATTTTTTTTTGGTTTTTCCAGACAGGGTTTCTCTGTGTAGCTTTGGAGCCTCTCCTGGCACTTTCTTTGTAGACCAGGCTGGCCTCAAACTCATGGAGATCCACCTGCCTCTGCCTCCCGAGTGCTGGGATTAAAGGCATGTGCCACAACTGCTGGGCTCTTGTATACTTTTGTTATTGGGATATACAATAACTTAAGCCATTAGTTAAATGACCTCACGTTAGAAAGACAAATTACTTAATTGAGACAACAAAGGCTAAAAAGAAACCACTAATTCTTTAATAGCCTGACAATTATCTAGCTTGTGTATTAAAGTGGCAGTTAGTCTTTATAAATTAGTTTATTCTTTCAAGACTTTTCATTATACATAAAAGATTTATTTAAATCCATTTCCAAAGACATTGTTATATCCAATTTCAGCACTAAGTGGCTGAATTCTCAGACCAGATAATTAGATTTAGGTCTTGGAATCTCTAGTTCAACACCATGACAGTCCGGAACTTTGCAAAATGTACTAGTGTTTACTGAAATATTGACAGCAACTTAGACCTGTAATAGTACTGTTTCATCAGCACTACCATCCTGCAAATAATAACATGGAGACTTCTTATTTATTAATTATGAAAGATAGGCCTTAGCCTAGGCTTGTCCCCAACTAACTCTTATAACTTAATTTGTTAATATTAATATATGTTCTACCACATGACTTTTTTTTACCTCTTTTCCATTTCTGTTATCCAACTTGTTCCATGTCTCCTGGTATATCCTGGCATTTCTTTTACACATAGTTTCTTATTCCCAGTTTCTCTCTCTCTTTCTTTCTGGAGGTGCAACCTATACATCCTGCCTAGCTATTGACTGTTCAGCTTTTTATTACACCAATCTCAGCAATACATTTTCACACAGTGTACAAATATCCCACAACAGAGACCTGACCCTCTTTCAAAGAACACCATTTGAAACAAATGATCCAAATTTTACAAATCCTTCACTGTTCACCATTAAAATCTTTTTGTAAATGATCTCCAAATTTGCTTCTAGCACACAGTACTAGCCAAAGGGAAAAAAAACCTGAATGACATCAGACACACTAAAAAGATCTTTATTTAAAATTAACCTCCATGTGGCATCTCTTGAAAAGAGAAAAACACCACTTCTCACTTTTGGTTTTTTCTTAAGCTTACTATTGAATATTCTAAAATTCGTAGTTGGTGCTTACAACATTGAAGTACATTGAGAGTCTAATGCCAAATATCATCCATACTAAAGGATAAATGACAATTACAATTGCTTGATCAAAAGGAGTTATTGTAATGTTCCTTTCCAAAATCAAAGTTTATCCTTTGAGATAGTAATCAAAATATAAAAACACAAGAAACTAGAATCTATTCAAGGTTTATGAGTGGTTATCTATAGTAAGATAGGTTCATCAGTTGGGATATTTTCAGTCTAAAATTTTCATTCATTTACTACCATCCTGCATTGCTTTACAATGACATGAATGACAACAGCTTTGAAAGCAAGTTATATGACAGGTCAATTATTTAGGTAGTAGCATAGATTTAGTCTTCGTGAAGTCATTATTTTCCAAAACAAATTTTTAGTTTCATGATTAAATATGGGAGGATTCAACTAGTAAAGCCCTTATTTTTCTTACAAATAATAATAGTAAATTCCTTTTTCTGAAAAAGATATTCAACCATATAATACACTACTGGTTTATAATCAGTTTTACCTACATAATTTCACAGTAATAATCTCAGTAGAAAATTAAAAGACCTATACTTTTCTAGATTACACCCATGCATTATTCTTATTGTGACATCATTATGAGATGGTGATGTTACCTTTCAAATTCACAGTGTTTTCAAACCTTTAAATAGTTATAAAGTGACTATTATTAATTGTCTTAACACAATGACAGTTTCATTTATTTCAGCATATGTGTGACTGTACAGAACACATGTGGATGTCAGAGGACAGCTCTTGGGAGTGGGTTCTAAGAATCAAATACCAGGTCATCAGGCTTTCAACCACTAAGCCAACTCTCCTGCCCCACAATGATAGCTTTGAATGCAAATTATGTTAAAATTGATGTAAAACCATCAAAAGCCCCTGTAGTCTTCAATCCTACTCAGTGCTCAAAAAGCAAGTTTGGTCTTAAGCATACAGAATAATAAAACTATGCTTCACCTGTAGATTGAGGATTAAAATTCCTGGTTAAAATTCCTCATTTGGAGATTTTTTTTAAAAGAATCAGGACTAAGTGGATGGCTCAGCTGGTGAAATACTTGCCATGCATGGTTAAGAACCTGAGAACCCAGTAAAATAGCTGGGCATGGTGATGCATGCTGGTAATTCCAGAGCTAGTGGAGCTGACACAGGTGGATCCCTGGGGTCTCTGACCATTGACTCAGCTTATTCAACAAACTCCAGTTCAGTGAGAGACCCTGAATCCTCAAGAAAAACAGCCAAGTTGTTCTTTGCCCTCCTACATATGCCCATTTGAAAACACACACACACACACACACACACACACACACACACACACACAATCGAAGTGAAACAATCGAAATGAAAGTATATTAAACATTGAATTTGGCAATATCCATATTACCTACGTTTATGCTCAACAGAATATAGTCAAACTCAGCCAATCCCACAATACTCTTGGAGGTAAAACAGTCACAAACGCTGAATGTTATGCAAGCATGTATGTTAACCTGAATACAGCTTCTCCTTTTGTTTCAGGGCAGTCCAAGATGTGGCTGCTGTTGACAGTAACAAGTGTGATATCTGCATTTGGAGGTGCACATGGCTTATTTGGAAAACTGGCTCCAGAGAGCCCTGAAGCAAACATGAATATTGTGAGTTACTAAGGGAGATTACTGGGATGAGAGCCATTATGGGTCTAAACTTTTAGTTAAAAGTTAAAATTTACTAGAAATACCTGTTAGATGCATTTTAAATTAATTAAAACATAAAAGGGTAGATGCATTTTAAGTTAATGAAAACATAAAAGGTTTATTTTTAAATTTTCCTCCTCAGAGTCAGATGATAAATTACTGGGGATATCCAAGCGAAGAATATGAAGTTATTACTGAAGATGGCTACATTCTGGGGATCTACAGAATTCCTTATGGGAAAAAAAATTCAGAGAATTTAGGTAAAAACTTCCTTTCTCTCATTGCTTCTCTTCTTCCTTGCCTTTTTCCCTTCCCTTCATCCATCTCTCCATCTGTCCCCACACTTTTCTTTTTTTCCTTCATTTCTTTCTAACAATGCAATGAGTCTAGATTACTCTGTATGCAATGCAAAGTTGTATTTCCAACCTTCAATAGACAGAAATCAAGTCTACTGAGACAGAAGAATGAGAAAGCGATCATGATTTAAAAAAAAAAGACTATCAAAGGCCTCTAAACCAGTTAAAACAGGGACAATTTTTTCAACACAGTAGCTAAAATCCAGTGCATGAAAGGAGTTAACCAGTGTGTATTGTAGAGGGAAGGCTGGAAGTAGCTAGAGGTCTATTTCCTAAACAGACAATTTCATTTTATTTTGATAGCATTGTTAGATTTTCATCTTTTTCTCATTACAGAAAAATAATGAAACATAACTTTATTACTCTTAATCTACATTTAATCAGTGCTTAATTTCCTTAGACTATTATTTTAATATCTTTATTTATATTTAACTGACATGTAAGAGTAAATACATTTCATGTACACAATATAAGATGAGGATACAGTTCAACTGTACATTTGCATATCATATGCAAGGTCCTGTGTTGATAAATACAAATACACTAAATAAAAATAAAATTTACGTGCCAGAGTCTCAGTGGTTAAGAACCCTAGATGCTCTTGCTTAGACCTGGGTTCAATTCTAAGTACCCACAGCTGGCTGCTCACAACTATACATAATTCCAGTTTCAGGAGATTGGATGCTATCTTCTGGCCACTGGAGGCTTCCGCAAACATGTGGCACATAAATTCATACAGGCTTACATAAATGCATAAAAATAATAAATAAATTAAGTGTATAATTTGATCAATTTTGGCATACCAGTCACACTCAAGAAAGGATATTTTAGATGTAAAAAACAAACATAAGAAAATAAACATACCCAATTTGACCACATGTCTAACTACCATAAGGAATAACTTTATAATGTTTGAATAATCTTTTTCCTTAGGCAAGAGACCTGTGGTGTTTTTGCAGCATGGTTTGCTCGCATCAGCCACAAATTGGATCGCAAATCTGCCAAACAACAGCCTGGCCTTCATTTTGGCAGACGCTGGTTATGATGTGTGGCTGGGGAACAGCCGCGGGAATACATGGTCCAGGAGAAATTTATATTATTCACCCGACTCAGTTGAGTTCTGGGCTTTCAGGTAAAGAAAGGATAATTTAAAATGAGTACGTACTTGAACTCTAGAAGCGTGGCCATTCTCACTTTCTCATTAGAGCCAATTATTCTACAGGTAGGAGGCAAAAAATCAAAAGCCATATGATTTTAATTTAACATTTGAATCTTCTATACACCTCATTCCAAGGGGAGTTTTCCTTCAAATTTGCTATTATCTCTAGACCCAAGATCAAGAGATGCCTAAAACTGCTTTTCCAAATAAAATTAACAATACAGCAAAATGGAGGATGCAAGGCAAACTCCCTGTTGCTAGAAAGCTCCATGGGGAGAAACCAAAACACTGGGGATGTGTCAGAACTGGAAGGAAGGGACAGCAGCTTGCATCGGCATGAAAAGCCCCAAGTTTAGACACAGGAACGTTATCAAAGGCACCCAATTCCTTCTTGTGTCCCAGTTAAAAATGACTAATGGAGATGCATGGCAGAAGAGCATCTGGCTGATGCTGCTGAGGTACAAGGATGATTTTATGGTTTTGAGAACTAATAGGAAGCCCATCTGGTGTAGTGGGAAAGAGAGAGACAGTGTCACAAGAGAACACTATTAATGTTGACATGAACTGGATCTAGAGAGAGTGTTGAAATTCATTCTGTGCACAACGAGAAGCCACTAAAATTGTTCAATTCAAGAGTTTTCTCATTTTTCTATTGTAATAGCTGATTTAAGAAGAATGTACTACAGGATGGGACTCATGTTATATGGAATCATAATATAGAATACAAGTGCTTGTTAAATCTGGTATTCCATTTCATGTATGAAAATAATTCCCACCCATTGAGACTATCTTCATTAGATTAGATTGTAGCCATTATGCATTGTTTGAAAAATATGGCCTTTGCTTACAAGCAACCTCCATCCCCTCAAAGGCATCTGATGCTGACTACAGGTTTATAACTGGCAATAATTAAAGTGTCTAGTTTTTCTGCTTTTTAGAAGAAATAGAGTTTTCTCAATAAATATGCTTGAATTTTAGAAAGCATAACAAGAAAATATGTTTTGTTGGTTTTACTTTTTCTTACAGCTTTGATGAAATGGCTAAATATGACCTTCCAGCCACAATAGACTTAATTGTACAGAAAACTGGACAAGAGAAGTTGCACTATGTTGGTCATTCTCAGGGCACCACTATTGGTAAGTAAAAGCACTGACTGGGTACAGTTTCTGTACCACTGCCCAGTAGCATAACCATTGCTATGCAACTTTATAAAATGTCATGTCCATGGCAATACAGCAACATAAGGACAATTAATCCTCATACCCTAGAGATGGATAAATCAAGCAGTGAGATAAATAACTCAGGAAAGTAGCATGAGCCTCTATGAATAGTCCAAAGTTATGATTCAGATACCAGTCCAGGTCACCTGACTCTCACAGCAGCATGTTCCAGCATCCAGGCTGAATTTGTTCTTTCATTCATCATTTTTTTTGAAAAACAAATTATTTGTCCAAATAATATACCAAAGAAGATAAGTTAAAGTCCATACCTTTATATTACTTATATGGAGGGGGACAGAAAAGTAACCTTAAAAGTAACATGGAGTTCAACAAACAATGGTAATGCTATGGGAAATATAACTCATGGAAGATTTTAGAGATTTTCAGAGGGCTTCTGAATTCATTTTCAACAGAAAGAATCCTGCAAACACTATCTGAGTAGACAGAGAAGAGACATGTAATGACATAGAAGAGTCATATGGAAGGAAGTCTGTGAGAAAAGCTGATATATAAGGACATCAGGAACTCAGTTTGGGAACACTCTATGCCATCTATTAAAGATTTGGGTAAAGATGTCAAGGATCAGTAATAAACTATCTGAAGTTAAAGAAAGAACACTGGACTAAAAACACTCCACAGGAGGCAACAGTCAATGAGACTAAGTTAAAATCCCAAGGAATCAATTCAGACAGCCGAGAGAATAGGTCTCAGCACAACAGAGTTATCCCTTCATTTTCAAGAGGAGAGTTCTGTGACAAAGGAAAGAGTCAGAAGTAGTGATAATGATATGCAAGCAGCCAGAATTCTGGAACCCAAAGGGAGGGCAGGTTTCCAACTTATCAAAAAGCTATGTAAAATGAAGTCTGAGAGGGAGTTGTTGGAATTACCTTCCTAGAAGTCATAGGCATCTTTGTTGTTGCAGATGGTGGCTTTTTGAAACAAGGCTGTCCTGTGTAGCTCAAGCTAACTTCAAACTCCTGACCTTCTTGACTCAGCCGCCAGAGTGCTGAGATTACCAGCATCTGACAAGAACTGTGTTTGGCTATAGGGAGCTTACACAACATTAACGTTCTGTGACACACACTTCATCTAAGTTAGTGTTTTCTCACTAACATGTTATAAAATTATTGAATGGTATTGAGATGAGTAAAACTGCTCATCTTGACACTAAATTACTCGACTCTGCCTCTATCTTGAGTTAACTGAAGACTGAACTCAACTCTTGTTCTTTAGTAGCTATTTTAAAGAGCCATCACCATGCTCACGCATATCCCAAAATAACTGATGTGCCAGTTTGACAGCTTGCCTCACATGACATTTGTAGCAAGTCCAAAATAACATCACACTTGTGAAAACAGAACAGCACACACATGACACATCTTCATCACTGATGGTCTGTTCTATTTCAGGTTTTATTGCCTTTTCTACCAATCCCACACTGGCTAATAGAATCAAGACGTTTTATGCATTAGCTCCAGTTGCTACTGTGACATACGCACAAAGCCCTTTGAAAAAACTTTCACTTATTCCTGGGTATCTTTTAAAGGTATGTGATTATATTTTAGGTATCCAATTGCCTTTGGATTCCAAAGTGATCAAAGTAAATAAATGTTTCTTAGGGATGAACATATTCATATCCACAAACCTAAAGTTTGCATGTTTATATTATCTCACTCACGGCATGAAAATTATCGACCCCTCTTGCCTCTAAAATCCCCATCTATTCCTTTGGTTTTCATTAACTTACAGTGGGTTGTCAGTGCTATGAGTGTTTTGCTTTCTACAAATATTCTACACACCTGTGTCAAGGTAGCAGCTTCACTCCTGCAACAGAGAATGGGGTGTTAAAAGCCTAGAAAAATAACCAAATAAGAATCCTAGTAGGGCTATAAAACTTGGAAGAGGAGGAAAAGAAGGAAGAGGAAGGGGAAGGGAAAAATAAAGCAAAGAAATCAATGACTGAGCAAAAAGTAAATACTGTGTAACCTCCAAGTAAATGCTCTTGGGATGTCTATGAGTTCTTGTCCCAAGAAATAGAAATTTCACAGGACAGTAATATAGACATGAGTAGACCATGAATATTTAGTGCCTTGTTGAAAAAGCCCACACAGGAATGTAATAATAGCACTTACTTAGTCAAATGTTTAATGGCCTACTTTTCCTGTACTCATGCCAACACATGCAGGCACACCTGCACATTTGTACAATTTGCTTTAGAAGAATGATTTAGCCTGAGGCTGTAAATACAGTACAGTAATTGTATCTTTCCCTTCAGTATCATATTGTTCATTCACTTTCCTTCTAAATTAGCATGCACACCTAAGCCCAAATTCACTGCCTATGGCCAAAAGTATTAACAAAACTTTTCTGCAAAACCTGTGAGAGTAAAATGACCACGGCCATTTCCTACTGCACTGAGCCTCTTTTTTCCACTTGTGCACAGATTATCAGTTAGCAGGAACGGAGAAATTGAAAGGAGAAGGCATTTAGAGATTAAATCACAGGCATGGATTAGAATTGCAGGAATAACTTCATTACTAATTACTGAAACACTATTCCCTAGCCATGTTTCTTTGGGTATAAAATTGAGAAAGCAAAATGTCTCATAGCTCTACACAATTGTGTCTAAAAATTTTTCCTAAAGATATCTCTTTTAGTCCCTATTTTCTCCTCTGATCTCATAATTTATTACCCAGATCACACATTTTGATATGTAATTATGACAATCTGTCTTATTATTTCATGGTTTGATTACATAGCCTTTATTACTCCAGCTGGGTTATAATTCTTTGTGTCTTATACTTGCTCCAAGAGGCTATGCAGTTCTCAATTGCAATAATACACACCGAATGTTGTATCTGCTCTTTCCAATTTCACAATTTCATTGAGACAATTAAATGAGAGAAAGAGGGGGAAAATAGCTCAATGGATACAGCTGATTGCCAAGTCTGACAACCTAAATTCAATTACTGAGGCACACTTAGTGCAAGGAGAGAGCAATGAACTCCTACAGGTTGCTCTCTAATCTCCACACACTTCCCGTGACACACATGTACCGCATATGCCTCTATACACATAATGAATATTTTATTTAATATTTGATATTGTAATAACATTTCCCCTCTGCTCCCTCCAAACACTCCCATGTATCCTTCCTTGATATCTTTCAAATTCATAGCCTCTTTATTCATTAACTGTTGCTACATGCATAGATACATATATTCTGAATATAGCCTCTTGATTCTGTATAGTGAAACTTGTGTATATATTTTCAGGATTGGCCATTTGGTATTGGATAAACAATTGGTTTCTGCTTCCCTGGAAAAGCACTCCAATTCCCACTCCAGTTCTCATCATTTCTTAATGCCTATAGTTCCTTGTGTCAGATTGAGGCCTCATGGTCATTCCTCATGTCCACACCTGTCAAATGTTGTCATCCTTGTTCAGCTCATGTTTAGGCAATAACGTTGGTGAGATTTTGTGGATGTAGCTTCTGGCATTACAAAGGCACACAGTGTCACAGCAAACTCACTGTCAATATGGCTCTTACAGTCTTTCCATCCCTCTTACACAATGCTCTCTAAACCTTAGGTGTGGGGTGTTTTGTACATGCATCAGTTGGGATTTGGCTTCACAAGTCTGCATTTTGACTGATTGTGGTTTTCTATAATGGTCTCTTGCCTGTTGCAACGAGAAATTTCCTTTACGAGGGGTCAGAACTACACTTATTTGTGCACATAAAGACAAAATATTTAGAATGTAGTTTGGGGTTATGCTGGTTTAGTACAGTTGTGGTTGTAGATTATCCGAAGTCCACGACTTTACTATCTCTGGGGAGTTAGATAAGTTTTCTATATCTGCATGAATTCCTCTTATTGAGGAATTCCAATTAGAAAGTTGTTGGTTGCAATCAAAGTACATGTGTGACCATGCAACCTTAGGGTTATCTTGCCATACTGCTCATTGATGTGGTTCGTAGGAGTCATAGCTGATTAGAACTATTAGTTGCTCCCCGTTCTTAGGGAGGAGGCATTCCTGTTAGTTTCAGCCCATGGGCTTCTGGTCCTATATGTGAATTGCTTCGTGTCTTGAACAGTAGAGTCTTGTCGTTTACATCTGGGGAGCGAACAAGGACAATAGCAATAATCTGTACTGTTTTGGAAGTCTCTTGGACAACCCTGATCAACAACTTCAACCAATCAAATCAGAGCTTCTCATGGGTGGTGTTACAGTTTTCATTAGAGGGTCTTTGGCTCTTGGAGAGAGTGTTATCAGTCCAGATGAGAAATTTACATTAAACTATATATATATATATATATATATATATATATATATATATATATATATATTTCCACAAAAATTCATGTATTATAATAGCATCTGTGGAGTATGACGTAGAGTTCTCTGCGCATATGTCAATGAGTGATAAAGATAGGTAGATTTAGTTTTAGTTTGTTGAGAATTCTCCACACTGATTTCCTGAGTGGCTGCACAAGTTTCTAATGCCCTCAACAGGAAGTGTAGAGCTCCCTTTCCCTACATTCTACCAACAATAATTATTATTATTATGTGTTGCTTTGTTGACCTTTGCCACTCTGACAGGGATAAGATAAAATCTTATAGTTGTTTTGATTTTCATTAACCTAATTGTTAGAGACAATTAACTTTCTGTGATATTTCTTAACCACTATGTGTTGTTTGTTCATTTTTAAGAACTCTCTATTCATGTTCTGGGTCAATTTTTGAATGGGATTCTTTTTGGTTTGGTTTGGTTGTCTTTTATATATTCTGGATATTATCCCTCTGCCAGAGGTATAACTAGCAAAGATTATTTCCCATTGTGTACTTCTTTGATTAATTGGTTGTTTCCTGTGCTGTGCAGCTTTTTGGTTTTATGAGGTCCCACTTGTCAACTGTTAGCCTTAATTCTTAGGCTAAGAGAGTCTCATTCAGAATGTCCTTTACTATTTCTATATCATATATGGTACTGACAGTGCTTTCTTCTAGAAGCTTAGCTGTTTGGGGTTTCACAATTGAGTCTTTGATCTGTTTGGAGTTGTATTTTTGTATATAATGAGAAATACCAGTCTAAAGAAGAGGAAATTTCTAAAACTACTTATAGAACTAAAGAAAAACACAAGCATAATCACTACCTGAATGAGTGTTTGCAGCAATGAAGAGGGCTTTCTACAGCTTGGAGGCTGCCATGTTCTAATGATGCTCTCATTTTTCAGATTATATTTGGTGACAAAATGTTCATGCCACACACCTTCTTTGATCAATTTCTTGGTACTGAAGTGTGTTCTCGGGAGCTGATGGATCTTCTCTGCAGCAACGCTTTATTCATTATGTGTGGGTTTGACAGAAAGAACTTGAATGTGGTATGTATGCTTTGTGGCCTCCATTATTCAAGACACTCTTCCCAAACACTTTTGATTGTTTTTTCATCATCACCTCAGAACTGTGCCCACAGCATTGTGGTACACTCCAGAGAAGTCACAAGCTACTGCTCATTCCAATTTCAGCTCTTGTTCCCATTCAAAACAGGACTGACTTTTGGCTAGTGTGGCATTTAGCATCTGTGACAGAAGGGAATGAACCTTTATGTCAGGCTCTTCTGAGAAACAATGCATAGTCATGAAGTAAATGACATGAAGTCTTTTAATACTTCTAGTCACAGCCATTCATTTGTAAAACACATTTCAGTGCAGCTATGAAACAGGTTATCCATATCTTGCTCTGCATTTTTACCCCTGGAGTTGGAGTTTCAAGGCTTATATGAGAAATTCCAATATCAAGAGGGCCTTAAACATATGGATTCAAGTCAGCCTAATTTAAATTCTACTTTTGGAACTGATTTAAACTCCTGTAGTGGTTTACAAACACACACACACACACACACACACACACACACACACACACACACACTGCTATTGTAAAGTTCAAATCACCTAAGATATTTAATACAAATAGAACATAACATAAAGCACATAACAATGGTCATAGTATACATATTACTATTACTATTATACATACACACACTTTTGCTGGCTGATTATTCATTTTGATTTTATGGTATTAAGCATAGACCTTGGGAATTTTAAGACCATGCTATACTTATGAGATATATTTTCATTATTTTTAAATAACATTTTTTGTGAGACAGAATCTTGTTAAATTTCCAAGTCACTCACACTATAGCCAACATAGGGCTTTAACCAGATATTCTCTTGATTCAGCCTCTCAAGTAGCTGGAATTACGGGGTGATCTTGACTCTAATTCATATCTTTGAACTCCTAAAAAATGAATTTTAAGTTAAAGACATAGCTTACTAGTTTCTGCATTCATTGGTAACATAGTAGTGAAAACACAGCTACTATCAGATGTAACCTATATATTTCTGTACTGATTGGGAACACAGTAGTGAAAACAAAGCTGCTATCTCCATGGAGACTAGGGAGTTTTAGTTGTCTTTCTCGGGGCTGATGATAAATACATTCACATTTATTTATATTTTTCCTTTAGGTTTTACTTATGGTGGTACGTGCCCTTCTTGCTCTTTTCAATTTGAGGCTGTTTCTCATTATGTATGAGGAATATAAAAGAGAATTCTGTACTTACTCCACAAAAATACAAATTGATTCTTTTATTATATCTATAAGAGTCTTCAGAGAAAGATAATAGCAAACTAGAGAGATGGAAAAGAAACAGAAATAGAGCTCTTGTCTTCGGCATGCTGCTTATATAAAGGGAGAGCTCAGTCTCTTTGGTGATGGTTATCTTACTCCACAGTCTAAGACCCACTATTGAATTGGCCCATGCAATCTGGAAATGGAACTTCAGAATGCTAACAGGTCTGAGCAAGGTGACTTAAGGACTAGATAGAATACTATAAGTGAACATATATGGTAACTATCATATACATATGTGTGTAAATATGTATAGTTATTTAATATAAATTAAAATCATGCAAAGCAAGCAACCTGTATATAATATTTAACCTCTTGCACACTGATACTAAATAGAAAGTTGAGAATTTAGGTTCAGAAACTAGGTAAAACTTTCTAGCCTCATACTGATGGTCACTATTCATGTGAACCTGATATTTATTTGAATTTCTTTGGGTCTCAAAATCTGCTTTGAAAAAAATATAGAGCTGGTAAATCAGCTGCCTTGCTCATCATGGTTAAAACAAGTGGTGTGCTTTGTAGATTCTAAGCTGTCATGCAACTGTATTGTTCATCCTTCTGTTAGAGGTTATCCTGCAACACTTGCTTGAACCAGAAAACTTAGCTACTGATTGTTTTTCAGAAACCAAGTATGTCTAAGCCTATGTGTATGTGTGTGTGTTTGATTTCTAGAGTCGTTTTGATGTGTACCTAGGTCATAATCCAGCAGGAACATCTGTTCAAGACATCCTCCACTGGGCCCAGGTATCATTATTTCAGTGTTGCTAGCATTCATTTTGTGGGATTGAACCTTAACCCCAAGCACATTCTTAAGATGTTCCTGACAGGCAATTCTTCTATGTACGTCAACCTGAAAAAAAAAACCCCTCTTAACCCTTGTGCATGAAAATCTTATGAAAATATGTGCTTTGAGTAGCAAAGAAATAATTACGTTTATGATTTGCCATGCAAAAAAGAAGTTGGAACAAAGCTGCATTTGCACTCACATATGTTATGTATTGAACCCACATATCCTAGATGGTTAGTAATTATTTGGAATGAGAAAATATTTTCTCACTAATTTTAAAAAAAATGAAAATGAGGTATTTGGAGGCTGAATTGTTTTCAGGTGGTTTATGAGTTTTATCCAATTAATTTCAATTACTTGTAACTAATTTTTAACTTAACTTTTACATATACATTTTCTTTAGGTTGCTAGAGCTGGGAGACTTCAAGCCTTTAATTGGGGAAGCCCATTCCAGAACCTGTTACACTACAATCAGGTAAGTTTCTTGAGATTGAAATTGTTCACAATTTAAAAGACAGATACATAAAAGTTTGGGAAGGAAAGTATGATAATTGGGTATCCATTTTTCAAAGTAATGTTGTTGTCCAGTTTCTTGTTATCCCACTACTCTACTCTGGAAATGGACCTCAGAGTCTTGCCAGATCACATGTGAAGATGTTCCATAAAATAACAGCACGTGGTCCTTGCACAGCCCTGCTTTACAGTCCAGCCTCCCCACAATACGCTCTTCTTTCTGAAGTGGAACTGGGTGAAGCAAGTTAATAGTTATGTCCATTCATGAGTCTAACTGGTTTACTCATGCATTAGCCTCGCCTTCTGGACATCCAGACAAATGATTTTACAGAACACATTTCCAATTAGAAAACAAATGGTGGTGTGTTTTCAGGTCAAAGATAGAAATAATTTTGAGCATGAAGGTGCCTTGTAATCTTCATACTTGCTGTGGTAAAAAAGGACGCAGAGCCTGGAGTTGATCTAATTGGTGGCCAATACAAATTTGCACAATAATTCACAGACTACGAAATTATCCGTAGGATATAACCCTTTGCTCAGGGCAAAATCTCTGATTATCATTGACTAATTTTGAGCAAGGCAAATAGTTTGTGAGCCACTCTTCCTATTTAAACAACCCAATTTTCTCCACAAGTTGTAGCTGAATAACCTTAATTTTCATTAACTTCCCTGACTCACAACTGAAAAGTATATGTTTTCATAACAAGATTCTACAGATAAAGAGAAGCCCCACCCTGTTACTTATCTGATGTCTTTAAAAGATTTTTTCAGAATACTCTCAGATCAATTCAAAAAGTTCAGACTTGCTTTGAATTTACAGTGTTATTTCACTCTCATTCTGGTAACCAAAGGATTCAATCATAGATAGCCAAGCAAGAACCTGAGAACCAATCATCAAGTCTACCCTTCTTCCAGCCAATCACACATCTATTTAATTGTCATTGAAATCAGTGATGTTAATTTAGTAGCAGAGATGACATCTAGGAAGGTGTTTCCTCAATAGTGTGTAAGCAAAACAAAGTGTATTATAGATATTCTCCACATTTTAGCCAACATGTGAGGGAATGTAAGAAAAGGCATAAATTACTGTAACAATAATGTAATAAATGTTTTGCACATTGGTTTGTTCACAAAGTGTGAAGACACAAACTTTGGGGATATTGGATTTATGGATTTATATCCTTGAAATAATATCTAAAAAACAAAAGTACCTAAGTAGAGTGTGTGTGGATATGTGAATCATGGAGATGCCTCTCTTGTTCTACTACTTGTTTTGTAAATCTTTATAAACTCATTGTGTTAATAGTGGTTTTCTAGAAATAAAAAGCCAGGCCAATAATGTTTTTTCTCAGGATTTGAAGCAATATTTAGTAAAATTATATGAGTGTGCAGTAGATACAGCTTATTAACTGAACCACAGTTCATGCCATGATACAGGCAGTTCTTTTGTACAGGCCAAAGAGTGGTTTATAATAACCATGCCTTCAGCTTTGAGAAAGTGAGTATATTAACTATATTACAAGAAGATAGTGAGGTGCATATAGAAAGAATCACCAGAGGAATAGCAAAACATCATTAAATAAGATACTAAAAACATCCTGCAGGTATCCCTGGATCAGGCTGATTGAGAAGCCAAACAAAATATAACACCATCAATTTGGAGGTTTATAAAAAACCAGCAGGAAATAGTAGGAGACATCCTGTTAAGGTACCAGATCAAGAGTATCAAGACTTGTATCAAGAGTCCTTAGGAGAGTAAAGCATCCCCTCAGATGAGGCTGTGGAGTGAAAGAATGAGTAGGGAGCAGCAGAAAACCATCATTAATTCAGGCACTTACAACATCTAGCAGAAATGACTGAGGGAAGCTCTACTACTGAAAGAGTCATGCTGAGGTTCCTAATTTAGAGAATGTCAAGGAGAGCAGCTTCTAATGAGGTCAGATAGCATATAAAAATATGCCAATATAATGTATACTGTAGAAGTCAATACAAAGTCAAAACAAACGACTAGGATCCTGGCCTATTTGAGATCATGATTCAGAGTGGTTTAGGCAATCTGCCAAAGTCATGATCTAGTCAAATCCTTGCTGACGTGATAGATCAATGTGCAGTGTTTTCTATGTAAGCCTAGTCTATAATAACTCGGTGTGCCCCTATTAGGAGGGAGGCAGAGACAGGAAAATTACCAAAAGCTTGTTGGCCAGCTGGCTTGGCATATGCATCAGTGGATGGGAGAGACCCTGTCTGATGGATGCCAAGGACCAATATGAAGGCTGTACTCTAACTTGCACATGTGCACAGTGGTTTGCATGTACCCATCACACACACAAACCCAAGAATCTAGTTAAATCCTCTTTCTTCCGCTGAACTAAAATCTAGGTTTTTAATTGGTATGAATTTTCATCTACAGACCAACCATTTAGTTCTTAGTTTAGAACCAACAGCATCAACATCCCCTGAGTGTGAGATCCCTGACTTTGCTCCCAGATCTGCTGAGTCAGTCTTCATTTTAACAACAGTCCTAGCAGATTGACAGACCTATTAGAAGTTGAGAAGCATTGGTCCAAACTATGATGTTTGTTTTGCTCTGTGGGTAAAGGTGATTTCCTTGAATAGATCATTTGATTTTATTTGGAACTAATACACAATTCATACTGGTTCTGAATCATGGTTGCCTAAACTCCACGTCTTTTACCTGTCATGTTTCAGAGAACACCTCCTGATTATGACGTGTCAGCTATGACTGTACCAATTGCAGTGTGGAATGGTGGCCACGACATCCTGGCTGATCCCCGAGATGTTAGCATGCTGCTTCCCAAACTCCAAAACCTCATTTACCATAAGGAGGTTCTTCCTTACAATCATCTGGACTTTATCTGGGCCATGAATGCTCCTCAAGAGGTTTACAATGAGATCGTTTCCATGATGGCAAAAGATTAAAAGAATTAGTTACGTGTATTCCAAAATCCTTTCTTCTTTCACACAGTTTCCCAGTGTTTAAAAAGAAAACGTATCACTGTAATTTTGACTTTAGAAATATATTGGCATCAACAAAGTTCTCATTTGTCACTTTGTTTTTTTTAATTTATTTAAAGAAATACAACATTTCATTTGGGAGCTGTGATTAGAAACACCTAAGAAAGTACATTTCTGGGACAGGGTGAAATTTTGCAAACTTCTTTTCTAAACTCAGTTTAGATTAGGGGGAGCCATGGTTCATTCAGAATCCTGAAACTGAATGACGACTTTTCTCATGTGTCTTATCATGATAAAACTGCTCCCAACCACCATTCATGACCACTGCTGTGTCCACATGCTGAAAAAATCATGTACTCCTCTTGTTGAGACACATGAGAAATTCAACTGTACTGAGTATGGGTGAGGAAACCAGAAACAATTCGGATGCAAACTCAGGAATCTCGGAGATGCACAGTGTGCCCTTCATTACTCCAGACCTCAACCACAAAACAGTCACCACCCAGCAAAACTATTTTAAAAGTCCCTGGCAATGTCCTGGTATCTACAAGAAGATGTAGAGACATTCCTTGTAGCATATGAACCAAAATAGACATCTGCCACAGGTTGATGAAAAATAAAAAAGCTCCAAATTTGGAAAACACCCAAAACACCCCTAACTTAGGAGTTTTATTATCACACTCCCATTTTCAATGTGACTTCAGGTTCTATGTAACTAATCCTTCTGATTTCTACTTTTTGTTCAGAGTGTGGTTAAATAGATGAGATATATTAAGTAAGGTTTGTTTGTTGCCTGTGTAATGAGTAAAAGACAGAGAGCCTTCACAAAAATGTTCCTTTTCGTTGTGTTGTCCTGCCCCATGCCTTTTGCCAGGACTCTTAAGGATTTCTTATGTTCTGTCCATTTCTCCTTCATTCTTATCAGGGCAGAAATTTTAAGAGGGGATCACTTGGGAGCCTTTAAAATTTCAGTGAATAATTAATGATAAATATTTGTGGTGGTTTCATCACTTAAGAACCAAACATGTTCTCTATACCATCCTGAGAAAGCATAACTATTGTATTCTTAAGTTTCTGGCATTTCCAACCCTGACTGCCTTATTTTAGCCCGTGTCTAGCTGATGAGGGCAGTGTGGATCTTGTTCTCCGAACTGAGGTAAAGGTCACTGTATTTGCTTCCACAGCAACTCACTTACACTCTTTCCATTGCTACTCTGAAGTGTGGGCATATCCCTAGTGTTGGGGGGAGGGTTACTCACATGGGATTCCTTTGCCCATCCCCTGGATAACATCTCATCATATAAAGCTCAACAGTGCCAAGTTCACAGACACCATTCTCACTTCTCTGAATCAACAAAAGTCAAGCAAATGAAGTGTTTCCAGCTACACTGGAATGTGTCTTTGGAGTCAACTTTGAACCTCATTTTCCCCTTAAGGGTATAGAAGATTAATCTATTTAGTATTAGTATAGTTTGATGAACTTATCTGTATTCTTTGTTATTTCCACTCTCTCTGTCATTCCTGTTGCACCTGTGTCTTCGGCCACTTCCCTCCTCCCTCAGGATCAACTTTGAAATGATAACTTCTCTTATCCACATAATGATACCATTATCATGTCAAAAACGTCCTTAAAGTTACATATCCAATCATCTCAAATGCCTCAGCATCTCACAAGTGTGGAGCTATTTAAAAGAGAATCCAAGCAAGATCTACACATATATATTTTTAAATTTATGTTTCTTCTTCTCTCAGTGGATACATCCCTACTACAGCTTTCTCCCCATCCACTCCTCCAATTTCCCCTCCCACACACATTCCCTGTCCAGGGTATTGCTAACCTTGTCTGGACTCTACCTACTAGATGCCAGTAGCACTCACACACTCCAAGTCACTATAACAAGTATGTCTCCAAACACTGCTAAATAGTTCCTGAGGTGCAAATGGCCTACCTTGTGTAAACTTTAACCTTGATGATGCTGTATGTTTAATTTGCTTCACAACCAACTATTTTATTTTTACATCTACTGTGGCACAATTAGTTTCTTCATGTATCAAGGACTTTTGTAGATAAGATTTAATGTCTCAGTGACCAAATATTTCAAATCACTGACAGGCCTAGTATGTATGCCATTAAAATGGAAAATGATTTGTGGATACATCAGAATTACTGAAAGCCTAACAGAATTTTGCTTCTAGAAACAAAATTTAACTATAATAAAGTTAATACCATAAGTGGGTAGATATAGAGATGTAAGACATATTATTATTGCAAAAATAGTTACTTAAAATAGCATTCTCCCTTCCCATAATTTTTTTGATTTTTTAATTTTTGAAATTAAAATATAATTAGATTGATTTCCTCTTTCCTTTTTCTCCCTCCATCCTTTCCTCTGTAGCCCTCCTTGTTCTCTCTCAAATTGATGGCCTCTGTGTTTTACACACACACACACACACACACACACACACACACACACACACACACAAAATCTCTAATATATATTAGAATATATTATAATTATACACATATATTTACAAATATATGTTCATAAACATATATATATAGAACCTGTTTGGCACACATAACGTTGCTGGGATGTGTATGATATCAAGGCTGACCACTTGGCTTTGGATTACCAAACATTTTAAGAGGGAAGTCTCAGGAATAACAGGGTATTTGTTTCACCACGAGGGGGCGCGGTGGACTTAGCGGTTGTGTTTTTATCTGCAGGGGAGCAGTTACTCTAATTTACCCCACATCTTAGCCTCCTTAGTGAACCCTATGGAGCCCACTTGGTAGTTTCCTGTTGTGCAGCGTGGGAGAAAGCCGAGCCCGGGCGGGAGACACACTGTTCCTTCAGTTCTGCACCTCTCCTCCAGAATGAGCTCGGCTATCCGCTGCTCCCACTTTTCGGTGTACTCATGCACACCTCTCTGCATGGACCATGGCTGACCCTGGTGTGAGACTGGAGGAGCAGGTGTCTCTGAAGTGATAGGAACCTGCCCGGGCCCACAGGCCACAGAGTTCACTGGGGTCCGCAAGGGGTTTCTGTACACGAAGAGAAGCAAGTGAGGTAAGTGGAGGCTTGTTGTTGACAACACAGCCCCGGCCAACCTACTATCAGTCAACACACAACGACCTACACAGAGTGGGAAGACAGAGAAACCAGTATTGGAGGAACTGAAACAGAGCTTAACAATCTTCTTTTTTTCCTTTTATTGTTTTTATGTGTGTCTACCTTTTATTTGTGAGAATTGAGCCTAGGGCCTGGTATGGACTGGGTAAGGCCTACAGCGCTGGGGCTTTTTCTCAACTTTGTTTGCATTTTTTGTTTGGAGACAGGTTATCACAAATTTGCACAGGCTGGCCCTTGACTCACTCCATAGTCCAGGCAAGCCTTGCATTTATGATCATTCTTGCCTCATTTTCCTAAGAAACAGGCGCAGTTTTATTTTATTATTTTTATTTTTACATTTTTCATTTGTATTTCTCTTTCCCTTATATAATTTGCTTAAGCATTTTTATTTTGTAATCAAATTGCAGTCTCTTTATTTCTCTTCTTTGTGCTGTTTTCTTTTGTCTTTACTTTAGCCTGATTTCTCTTTTTTCCCCCATTTCCCACCATCCTCCATACTTTAATTCTTGTGTTATTATCATCTTTACATTCATTAATTTTAATTTTGTAATTTATGCTATATCATCTTACCCCTCTCCGTTCAGCGATTGTTGGTGCCTTTTCTGTTACTTTTAATTGACTTTTTTATATTTCTATATGTGGTTTGTTTTTGTGTTGTGGTTATGGTGATCTGTAGTCTGCTCTCTGAGTGGTACTGCAATGGAGACCTCAAGAGAAGTCTGCTCACTGGGAAGACCCGCATATAAGACAGACAGTCATCTCAAAAGATGTACAGATTCCATCAAAGGAACATGAGTAATCCAGGCAACATGACTCTAGAAAGGATAATAACATCTCATTAACTTAATCCAAAGGTCCTGAACTCTGCTGAAATGTTGGATAAAAATCCAACCTAGTTGTTAAAAAACAATTGAACCTTGCTCAAAACATGCTCAGTGGCCTCAAAGAGAACTTAAATACATAAATGCACAAAGTAAATAAGTCACTTGAAGACTTGGATGGAAAACTCTGGAACTTGGACAGGATGTTCAGCAAAGAGACAGAGATTCTGGGGGGGGGGGGAACAAGAATGGCCAATGTTGAAAATGAACAACTCAGAAAATCAAATGATAAAACTCAGTGGAAAGCATTACCAATGTATTATATAATGTAGAAGACAAGAAAGAATTTGGAGACAATGCTGAGAGTTTATTACATTTAAACAGTAATAGAGAAAAATTGAGAACAATGACAACACTGAGGACATCTGTGACACATTGTAGAGACCAAAGCCATAGAGATGTGGTGTAGAAAAGGAAGCTGGAATGGAGACTATTCAAAGCAATCATAGCAGACACTCTTCCAGAATGGCGATGGCCAGAAAAAACTCATGTAGTTAACTCCTCAGGGGTTCATCGTGCCCCATAAGTTTGGGTATGTTGTGCATTCATTTTCATTGAATTCTGGGAAGTCTTTAATTTCTTTCTTTATTTCTCCCTTGGCCCAGTGGTGATTCAGTAGAAAGTTGTTCAGTTTCCTTGAGTTGTAGGCTTTCTATTGTTTCTGTTGTTTTGAAATCCAGCTTTAATTCATGGTGATCTGATAAAGGACAGGGGGTTATTTCAATTTTCTTGTATCTGTTGAGATACTTACTTGTGAGCAAGTATGTGGTCAACTTTGGAGAAGGTTCCATGAAGTGCTAAGAGGAAGGTATATTCTTTTTTTCTTTTTTCATTTGGGTGAAATGTTCTATAGATGTCTATTAGGTCATTTGAATCATAACGTCTGCTTAGTTTTTGTCTGGATGACAAAACTATTGGTGAGGACAAGATATTGAAGTCTTCCACAATTAATGTGTGGGGTTTGACATGTGATTTA
Source organism: Cricetulus griseus (assembly GCF_003668045.3). Classification (NCBI taxonomy): domain Eukaryota; kingdom Metazoa; phylum Chordata; class Mammalia; order Rodentia; family Cricetidae; genus Cricetulus; species Cricetulus griseus. The sequence continues at coordinate 27,749,442 of NC_048596.1, read as the reverse complement.
AGCTTTAGTAATCTTTCTTTTACAAAATGGGTTGGATAGCCTTGCACTTGTGGCATAGATGTTACAAATTGCAATGACCTCTTGGTGAATTTTTCCTTTGATGAGTATGAAATGTCCTCCATCTCTTTTGACTAATTTTGGTTGGAAGTATATTTTGTTAGATAATAGAACAGTGATACCACCTTGCTTTCTATGTCTCTTTGCTTAGAAAATCTTTTCCAACCCTCACTCTGAAATAATGTCTATCCTTGGTGTTGAGGTATATTTCTTGTATACAGTAGAAAGAAGGATAGATCATGTTTTCATATCCATTCTGTTAGTCTGTTTCTTTTTATCAGGGAGTTGAATACACTGATATTGAGAGATATCAATGACAAATGATTGTTAATTCTTGTTATTTTGGTGGTGGTGGTGGTAGTGTGTGTGTGTGTGTGTGTGTGTGTGTGTGTGTGTGTGTGTGTGTGTTTCCCTTCTTTGGGTTTTGCTGGTGTGGGATTATTTATTGCCTGTGTTTTTGTGGGTATAGTTAACCTTCTTAGTTTTTCTTCTAATACCTTCTGTAGGGATTTTTGGAGAGATAGATAGATAGATAGATAGATAGATAGATAGATATTTGTGGATATATATCATCTAAATTTAACATTGCTGTGAAATATCTTGTTTTCTCCATCTATGGTGTTTGAAAGTTTCTGGGTATATTAGTAAGTGCTGGCATCCATGGTCTTTTATAGCCTTTATGTTTTACTTGACCTTTCTCCTTTGTAGCTTTTAATATTCTTTCTTTGTTCTGTAAATTTACTGTTTTGATTATTATGTGGCACAGGAATTTTCCGAAAACAACACAAGAAAACACACAGAAGCCATTAACTTGGCCTCATAGTGTCTCCCAGAGCATGAACTGCCAATAAGAAAACTTGTATGGGACTGACCTAGGCTCTCTGAACCTATGTTACAATTGTGTGGCTTGGTCCTCTTGTACAACTCCTAACAGTAGAACCAGAGTCTATTTCTGACTCTGTTACCTGTTTTGGGGACCCCTTTCTCCTACTGTCTTGCCTCATTCAGCCTTAATAGGAGAGGGGTTGCCTAGTCTTACTGCAACTTGATTTTCCATGGCTGGCTGATATACATGGGAGACCAGACCTTTTCTGAAGAGAAAGGAGGAGGGGTGGATGGAGGAGGTTAGGGGAGAGATAGGAAGGAGAGCAAGGGGAAAGGGAGGAGGGATGACGGAGGGAAGGAGGGGAAACTGTGATCTGGATGGGAAAATTAATTAATTAATTAATTAATTAAGAAATTTTAAAATCCTCAAGTATGGAGAAATAAAGCCAAGAGCCACAACGGAGAAATTATGAGTTACTTAGAAAGTCATATATATCACACAAACAGACTTCTCAGCAAAGACCATAAAATCCAGAGGAAACAAAGACTATGAACCATAATAGTTATTATTTAAAACTGAAGGATAAAAACCTGCCTCAATCAGAATAAACTAAAGTAATCGGTGACCCCAAAGCCACAGTTAAAACTACACTTAAAGAGAGAAAGATTTGCAAAATCATAAAACCCCTTAAAAGAATAAATCATGTTAGAAAAATTTTCAAGTGAGAAGTAGGAAAGAACAAACCCAGTATCACTAGTTCACTGTTTTGGTTATAGACGAATTTTGTTGTTGTTGTTGCTGCTGCTGCTCTGAAAAAGCACTGGGCAGAAGCTGGTAGCCATCATCAGAGAAGAGGCAGCCTGAGAGGAATGACCCTCTTCCTTGTTCTGTGGCTTACACGCCTCCACAGAAGCATGTGTGTACACAATGAGCATTAACATTTAAGATCCACGTGTGAAGGAAAATTCATTTGTCTTGTGAGTCTGCCTTTGTGTGTCTCTCTTTGCAACATTTGTCTTTCTGAGTCTGGCTTATGCAAGTTAGTATGGTAATCTCCAGTCCATTTATTTTCCTGCGAATGCCATGATTTCATTTTTCTTTGTGACTGAATATAATAGTGTTGTGGGCAAATACCACATTCTACTTATCCATTCATCTGTCAAGGGATGTAAGAGATTTGCTCCACATCTTAATTACTACCAAACATGATTTTAAACATAATATTTCACTCCTGACCTGAAAAATCTTATCACTTCATGATTAATGGGAAGTATATTCAATCCATCTTCAGATGTGTGCAAAGCCTTAGCATGCCCAATGCTTCCCAGAAGTCTGAGTCTCTACTGAGATTAAGCTTTTAACTGTGAATCCCTGAAAAACTGCTTTTTAGAAAAATAAAATACATACTTCAGGTGTAAAGTGCCACAAGGTTAGCATTCACATTCCAAAATGCTAGAGTGGGAGAATGACAAGGAAATTCAGATGAAAGCAAAGTGGAAAAGCCTCAGAATAACCTTGAAGCTCCACGTCTAACATCTGAGAATTGTGACGGCATTATCTGGGCTTCAGGCTTGAACAGACAACTTGCTCCAGTTTGGAGGCCTGTAGCACATGTCATTTCTTTTTCAGACTGCATCCTTCCTCAGTAAACACCCCTTGATGCCGGCATCTCCAACATCCCAGAGCTTATTTTTAACTTAGGCTTCACCTTCACAGCTTCACACCATGGCCTCTTAGGGCTTCCCTGAATGGGCCATAGCTGGTATAGACTGTCTGGAGTCAGCAATTTTCAGGAACCTTGATATAAGCCTGCATGATGCTGCAACTCTTGCAGTTTTTCCTTACCTACTGTCTTAGTTTCGTTTCTATTGTTGTGATAAAGACTATGACCACAAGCAAACTGGGGAGGAAAGAGTTATTACACCTTACATATCTTAATCACAAAATATCATGAAGGGAATGACGTCATGGCAAGAAACTGGATGCAGAAAATGAACCAGGTGCATAGAGGGATGCTTACTGATTTGCTCACCATTGCTTGTTAAGTTACCTTTTTCATACAAACCAGAACAACCTGTCTAAGGGTGACATTGCTCACAGTATACACATCAATCACTAATGAAGACGATGCCCCATGGTCCTGTCTGCAGGCAAATGTGATGGAGGCAATTTCTCAATTGTCATTCCTCTTACCAGATGACTCGAACTTGGGCCAAGTTGACAGCAAAGAAACAAACAAAAACGATTACAGCATCACTACACGTAGATAGGTTTTTGAAGTTCTACTAGCTTAGAACTCTGGGCATAATGTGGCCTTATGTCACATGTAAGTATCTTAAGACTACATTCTTCTCTGTTTCATTTGCTTTCATTTTCTGGTTTCCACCCTCAATTTCGGTAGTGTAATGTTTCCTTGAGAATGCTTCAGAGGGATTTTATTTTCTCCACTAATAATTTCTTTATTCTAAGACCATAAATGCTATCAATTTTATATCTAGGTTTTCAACTTTTAAAATATATTTGTCTTTTAAAAATGTCTCTGAATTGATTGCTTTTACATTATGATAACCAAAATACCTGAGAGAACAATGTTAAAGAAGTTTGAGCCACCATGTGGGTGCTGAGAATTGAACCCAGGTCCTCTGAAAGAACAGCCAGTGCTCTCAGCCACTGAGTCATCTCTCAGAGCAGGGAAGAAGAAGGGGAGGGAGGAGGAACATGGACTAGCATGCAAAATGAAAATTTTTTAAATAAAGAAGGAAGTTTGATTTTTCCAATGTTTTCAGATGCTTAAGTCCACAAGCACTTGGCCCCATGCATCTGAAAACAGCATCACACCATGTGATCTGTGTCATGGAAACTTTGTTACCTTGATGAAGACAGGAAATAGAAAGGGCCAGAGATAAGATTGACCAAGGACCTGTTCCCACCTGCCTACTTTGTTAGCCAGGTCCAGCCTCTCAAAGCTTCCATGACCTTCTAAAATTGCGCCACCCAGAGATCTAATGCTGGCACTTACACATTTCAGGAAGACAGTTCATATCTAAGCCATGAAGACTATATTTAATGTATCTATGAGTACTAAATCCCCAATAACATACAACTCCCCATTTCTTCCTTCCATCATCTCCTCCCATCAATCCCATAAGGCTCTACTCAGATTTATGGATGAGAGCTGGAATGTCTGCATTCCATGCTATGTCATGTTATCATCCCTGATCAAAGTCTGCACAACAACGCTCTCACTCAGAAAACAGGGGTTCTACTAAAGTAGAACTGAGTTACTTACGTGTTTCTTTCAGAAAACTTCTCCCACTGTGCTATGATAGGATTTTAACACTAATAACCTTGCACTTCAAGGAAGACATTACCATTCCCTCAATTCCTACCCTCCTATCAAAGCATGAAGGTATGCTTTCAGGAATAATTAGTGTAAAATGGGGTTGTTTTTCTTCCTAGACTTGTTTGATTACTCTGTTGCCTGTGTCAGGATTTGTACTCATTTACACCACTCCTAACAATTAAAAGCTCTTTCTGGAATCTTTATTATATTCTGTGAACAGACAGAACGATGGAGTCAGACAGGCATTGTCACCATACTGGTTGCAAGCCTTATAACAGTGAGGTCACTGCTCACAAAGCATGATGAACAATGAAGATTCTGCAAAAACTTCACCGAGCAAAGTCTTTGTCTGTTTCCAAATTGATAAGGCAAATCTCTTTATTCAAAAATACTCGTTTCCCTTTGTTCTCAATAGTCTAAGATATAACTCATAAAAGCCAAACTTAATACATAATACAATTACAGATTACTTAGGCTGATTACTAAACTACTAATCTTGATAACTACAATTCGAGACTCAAGGGACTGAGATGATTCAAATCTTTTTAGAGTCCTGTTAGCACAGCTAAAATTCTGAGGTCTCGGTGGTGAAGAGCTACACACTGCTCCTTGAGAGCACCAAGTTTGTTCCCAAGAGTAGGTTAACAACTGCCTGCGACTCCAGTTCCAGGGGATCTGACTCTTTCTTCTGAATTTCTCAGGAACCAGTACTCACATGCTCAAACCCATGCACAGATACAGATATACAAATAATTCAAAATAAAACTAACATAATAAAAATTGCCTGAAAAATATTTAAAGGTACTTATTGATCTTAAAGTCATGGTTAGTTTTTATAGGAGAGTGGTTCTCAACCTTCCTAAAGATGTGACCCTTTAATACAGTTCTTCACATTGAGATGACCCAACAATAATAAAATTATTTTTGTTGCTACATCACAATTCTAATTTTCCTTATGTTATGAATTGTGGTGTAAATGTCCCATATTCATGATATCTGACCCCAGTGACTCCTTTGAACTTTCGTTCAACCCCAAAGGGGATGTGATCCATAGGTTGAGAACCACTGATATAGAAGATATGAGCATGGGCTGATTATGAGATTTTTCTTTCCACTTTTATTTTTTCTCTTTGAATCTACCTTCATTTCTTCCTTCCTTCCTCCCTTTCTTACTGCTTTCATTTATTTATTTGTTTACTTATTTCTCCCTTTCTAGAAATAGTTAGAATAGATATTATACCAAAATTAGTTTACTAATAATGTTCATTTGGGGTGAGGTTTTATCATCTCAGAATTTGAGAATGTTTGTATCATACTGATTCCTTTCACAAAGGAAAACACTTTGTTCTAAGACTACAATCCTCTCCAACATGTCTTTCCATGTTAGCATTTAATATACGACCATTTTCTTGGCTATTGTATAACGCAGTCTTCATGTTATACAATGTATTTTCCATGACACTTGGCTGTTTCATAATGCATTTTGGCCTGTCTACTCTCCTTTACAGACTGCAGTCAACTAGTTCTCAGTCCACAAAGTTGAACCCTTTAACTTTTAAAGTCTATCTTCAAAATATGGTTAAGCCTTCTTTCTTTGTTTCAAATCTATATTCTTAAATTTGTTTATGCCATCACCTTTATTCTTGAAAAAATTAAATTTTCACTGTTTTCAAAAAATCAACAGACTTTTGATTGCAGTTGTATTAAATAATCTTCAAAAACTAGAATAATTGTCCAGGTTATTTGCGCTCAAAATGTTGACTGTTCTAACTTATATTGCCACCTGTGCCTTTAAGTAACATTATGCAGTTTTACATACACAGTTTCCCATTTTTATTATTCAATATGTAGCTGTGACTATTCAAAGACAAGTTTCAAAATCTCTTAGTTTTTCCAACTCATATCAAATGGACCTTTGACACAGACTCCAGAAGAGTCCTTCTCACTTCTTGCTGATGAATTCTTGTCATCCCCAAAATGAGATAAAACAATGTGGAATTTCACAAAAGTAAAGGGGAATAGCTGAAATTGGTGATTTCACAATGTTCTCACATTTTGTTCTTATAGCTTCTAAGAGTTTTCCTTTGTCATGGAGTTATTTGCTTCCTAAAATTAAACAAAGTGTTTCTTTGAGCAGGAAAAATATGGCTTGACTAATCAATCAGCTATGAATCTAATACTTGAGAAAAAAAAAAAAACCTGAAGATCCAGGCAGGGGTGGTGCACACCTTTTTTCCCAGCACTTGAGAAACAAGCAGGCAAATGTTTGTGAATTCAAGACCAGCCCCGGTCTTTAAAAGCTAGTTCCAGGACAGGCTCCAAAGCTACACAAAGAAATCCTTTCTCAAAAAATCCAAAAGAGAAAAAGGAAAACAAAGAAAAGAAAACAAAATCTAGAGTGAAAATCTAAGCACCATGGCTGCAGAAATCTGAACTAGGTCTTTGGTTGGTCAGATTTGAATGCGGAGGGATGCTTGACAGACTGAGGTAATCTAAAAATGAAGGCCAATATGCACTACAATTCTTTTGTTGGCGTTAGTGTGACTCTCTCCAAAGTCCAAATTTCATCTTTTCTTCACCTCTAGAGTTTTTTCTGTCATAACAACAGGTGGATATAGAAACCTCACATTGGATGAAGTTATGCAAATAACTCATTACACAAGACTGTAGGAGGCAAAGAGTGATGTTCTAGTGTGATCTGCTGCTTACAGACTATGTAAATAGTCTTTCCTGAACTGAAAGTAGTACCCTTCCCTATTTCCATAAAGCCAGTGGGTGAGGAGTTAATGAGGGGTTGTCTCTAAGTGTTAGTAACCAAGTTGTATATTTAGAACTTGCAACACAATTCATATGAAAATGTGGCTGTAGATTGGAACCAACTTTAGCTTGTGCTATAATCTAGAGATCTTGATCAAACATACAAACCTAAGCTAGGAGACTCTGACTCAGTAGGTCTGGAGTGGAGTCCATGAAACTACACTTAAACAAGTTCCCAGAGATCCTTGTTGGTTCACAGACTGATCTGAGAAACCCTAGCTTATCAAGTAATCAGATGTCTACATCAGCTCACCTGAATCTATTTAGGTCATCAGACACTGACTCTTGAGATTAATGGAGTCTAATTTACACTGTACCAGAAAATTGCAGGAACATATTCAGTTACAGTCCCAGTTTTGATAACTCCCCAAAAAACTAAAACCATTTTGAACTGCCATATGAAACACATTGTACAAATTCCTAAAGGAGGGAAGGGAAGACCCTGACAGTAACATTTTAAAAGGACTGGAGAGGTGACTCAGAAGTTAAGAGAATTTGTTGCTCTTCCTGGGGACCCAAGTTCTGTTCCCAATATCTACATGGTGACTCACAACCATGGTTTCAAGGGAGCTATCACCCTCTGATGAACATACAAACATACAGGCAAGACAGCTTGTATATAGAGAAAAATTAGTATCTGAGAATGAATTTTTAAACAAAGGATTTAGATAACTAAGGAGGATTAAGAGAAGAAGCACAGTGGGTTGAGATGGCATCAGGGTAAGGAGAATCTATGGGATTAGGGCTTCTTTAATTTTATCTTTTAATTTATTTTACATACCAACTAAAATTCCCGCTTCCTCTCTTCCTACTCCTCTCCCCGGCTCCCTCCAACCCACTCCCATCTGCTCTTCAGAAAGGGTAAGGCCTCTCATGGGGAGTCAACAAAGCCTAGCACATTCAGTTGAGGCAAGACCAAGCCTTCTCCCACCCCTCTGCAAGGCATTCCACCATATGGGATGGGCTTCAAATAGCCAGGTCACGCACTAGGGATAGATCCATGGGACTTTTTGTTTTGTTTTGTTTTGTTTGGTTTGGTTATTTATTTTGGGGTGGGCAGTTTGAGACAGGGTTTCTCTGTGACTTTGGAGGCTGTCCTGGAGCTAACTCTTGTAGACCAGGCTAGTCTCCAACTCACAGAAATCCTCCTGCCTCTGCCTCCCTAGGGCAGGACTTTTTTTTTCTGTCGATGACCAGTCTCATGAAGTTGTGGGAACAGGATTATAAGATTGTGACCACCAATCATAATACCTGCCAGGTCCCCACCCCAGACACACACTAGTAAATTGAGCAGACCCAGAGGAATAGAAAATATAGGATTTAGGGACACAGGCTACCAAAGTGGTCTCGTTCCCAATTCCTGCCAATTTGTAATGTTACCTTTCCTGACCATAGTTAAATATGTAATATTGACTCTGTCTAGAGAGAAAAGGGTGTTAATGAATATTTATTTATTAGATATCAAGGGCTGTTCTAGGCCCACTGCTTGCACTGTCACCCTTCCTTTCTGATGTTATGTTAGAAAAGAGAGCCCACTGTGGGAAAAGCAAAACACTGGTCTTACCCTGCCTCTGGATGCGTGGCTTCACCATTTCAATAACAGTATGGTCATTTGTAAGAGAGGAAAGTCACCCCTTCTTTGCCAGATTGTTGTAAGGATTAATATATGTAGGTCAAAAACAGCATAGTTCTGGCCTATAGCTGACATTCTAATAGTAATTTTTTTGTTATAATTACATAATTGTCCTTGCTGAAAAAAAAACCCACTTAAGAATTTGCAAAACTGAGCCACTTGTTAAGCAATAGGCAGACTTCAAATCTGGAAGGAAACTGTTTTTCAAACTTCATTGCCATTACCCTAGTTTGCCAAAATGAAAATGTGCTCCACATTGTGGTGGGTCTTTGGTATCAATAACCAGACTGACAGAAATAAAGAATCACAGAGTCTACAGAGGTCAATAGAGTCTGAACCAACACTATAAACAAAGTCCTCTGGGTACTAATATGATTTGAGTGATATCTTCTGGTTATTTGTTTGGATATTAAAATTTTGGAACTAAATCTCTGCTGTCACTCTCATTGGTAGCATGATTCCCTTTCCAGAATATAAATTCTGTTACCCATATGCAGGTCTTCCATTGATAGAAAACTCTAAAATATATTTTTCACAACTGTAAAACATACATACACATATATACATATATATTCCAATCACTTTCCAGATTAAAACTTTAATCATGAAACTGTAAATGTAAATAGCATGATTAATTTGTCTCCAACATACCTTCTCAGCCTTTTGCCAAGACTGGGTGTACTTTGTCTCCAGTATTGGCTAAAGAAGTTTCTACCTACCTCAAAGCTGGGTTGTCCTTTGTTAATGGGCTATAAAGCTCTTCATAGACTGCATTTCTTTGAGCGACACAGTGTAAATACTTTATCTTTGCATATTGTTATTTGTGTACAATTTAGACCACTAAATTATATAGATCACAAAATCCTTTTAAAAATGTCGCCTGGTGGTGGAGGCTCACACCTTTAATGCCAGCACTCTGGAGGCAGAGGCAGATGGATCTCTGTGAGTTCAAGACAGCTTGGTCTATGAGAACTAGTTCCAGCACAGCCTCCAAAGCCACAGAGAAACCCTGTCTCAAACACCCATTCCCCAAAACAAAGAAATGTTGTCAGGTAACACATACACTCAAAAGAATACATAAAACATGTGTAAGTTTGATAAACAGTAAATCTAATGCCTAAATACAGAGCAACATGAGAAAATATTCTGAACTCTGGGGTTCTGCCTTGTGATTAGTTGGGGGAAATGCTCCTTACGTAGACATCCAATTCATAATCTTTGTGATAATCGTATGTGTATCTACACACCATTGTATATGCATGTCTGCATATATGTGAATGTATTGTTCATTGTGATTTTGATTAAAGAAGAAAATAATATAAAATTCCAGGAAGGGACAGTTCTATTCTTCACTCTTCCGCAACTCTTCAGTTAATTATAACAAACTAAAATGCAGATTCCTTTTTTAAGTATGGAAATATGAACATACAATCACCAAATACCATAATTCTGTGAAAGCATTCCGTGACACCTACTGAAGCAAGACAGCAGAAGTGGATTAAGTAAAACTTTAACCTAATTATCAACTTAACACACCACATCTAGTAGATTTTGTGTGACAAGTTCCACAGACTGAGGCGATAACTTCAAAAGAATGAGGTCTCCTGGAAACGGTTGTGAAAACTCTTGCCCGGACAAAAATATTGAGCCGTAGTGCCTCATGGCAATTTTTGTTCTTCTATTCTTTTCTCATATTAAGGAAATGTTCCTGAAAGCCTATGCTGACATTTTAAACAAAAGAAATAAATGAGAAACTGACCATGACCTCGTCTCTGGGAAAACCATCGCTTTTTAAATCATTCACACCATTCACATAGGTACAAATAGTATTGATAAAAACTTTCGCAACAATAAAATTTCATATGGCTGTACATGTATAATAGAGAGTGGGTTTAAATGTTTGGTAAAGAAAGCTCTTTAATAAGAAATAGCAAAAATAGCTCTATTTCAAAGATTCACAGGAGTTAGGCAACCAATGTTTAAATAATAACCATAAAAATGTATTAACCTGATCTTAGCTGCAGTTAGCCTTGAATGATTTTCTGATTTATTGTTTTGGTTAGCCTTGGATAAGTTGTGTGTTACTGTACCTAGTAATGATGATGTCATTTGGTCTGCTTCACTGAACATAAACTCAGAGAAGATGTTTGTTTTATTATAAAAAAAAAGTCTTGCTTTAGAGCTGTAAAATACACTCAGATTCAAACTGCCTCTGTGTTTGTTTCTGTTTGTCACCACAAATCCTTACCCACCTAGTCTTCGAGGACCCTAAATCCCAGGGACTCCCATGTCTGGTTGGGGTAGTCCCTGGCATCAACCAAAATAGGTTTTGAGAAAGTTCCTTGTTGTATTTGCAGAAAAAGAAATATAAAAATTTTATGTAGCTTGATGATTTATTTTGTTATGTTTGCCTTTGATGTTATATTTGACATCATTGTATTGTTTTACTTGAAATTTAAACACTAATTTAATTGGGATTTCTGTTATTGCTTGGCATGAGATAGCTATTTAGTTGTATTTTGTTCCAAATATTTAGCTAACTGCCCTAATGTTATCTGGAAAATAATCTACCCTTTATCAATCTCAAGCATTTTTGTGTTCTAACTACTTGATGAATCTATTGTGTTATTTCCCCTCTTTGTGTAATATATTTGAAGATATTTTATTTTGCATTCATTTCATAATTTATAAGTGATTATAGAGTATAGGTAAGCCTTTATCTTTTTATTTTAAGCCAGGATTATTCTAGCTTGCCAAGTACATTACAATTTTCATGGGGCCAGCAAGATGTCTCAGCAAGTAAAGGCACTTGCTACCAAGCCTACTAACCCAAATTAGAACCTACATCATCTATGTCCAAGGACCAAAATGGCAGGAGGAAAGAATCAAGTCCCATTGTTCTCTGACCTCCATAGGCTCACCTTGGCACATTCATGCTCATATACATACATACACACATATTTTTAAACATTGTTTTTATACTCTTTAATAGTTTTATTACTTGATAGAACTATAACCTATACCTCTTTTAAATATAGTGATATCTTATTCATATTCTTTTATTGCCTTTTACATTTTCCTCAAACATATTCATGTTTTTCTTTTGCTTCTGAAGTTAGTATTGATGTTTATATTTCATAATAAAGTTTTTTATCATTGAGAAGCATCCATACAGATAATACTCAGCAAGGATCTCTGAAAGCAAAGTCAAAAGTGTTTCAAACACTTTTATTCATGAATGTGCTGTTACTGTGGGTCCAAAAAAAAAAGAACCTTATATGGGAGCAGGAGTTGCACAACTAACAGTAAGGATCATGAAAGCTTTCAGATAAAAATTTTCTCAGCATGGAATAAACTAGAATGAATTCCAAATCAACTGTGTAACAAATCAACAGTATTTCTGTCAGTGCTGGCCTATGTTTCACTACACAACCTCATTGGAGCTTTGGTCTTGAATGCACATGTACACTGGTACTATGTGTGTCGTTAACCACACACCATCAACAAACACATCTTGAACCACCTTGGCTCTGATCCCAAAACCATTATGTGCTGTGAACTGCAGTGGTTTAACTGTGCATGTTAAGCTTCCCACTCTCACAGAAACATATTTCTTTAGTTACAGAAAACAAAAATTCATTATTTTCCTACTGTCAGTCTTCAGCATGTAAGTATCAATGAAACTTATCTGTGGGTTGCATTATATTAGAATGCTTCATTTTTTAAAAAAATCACCCTTAGTTACTGACATAAGATCTATTTTAACACCATTAAATAAATTATGGATTGAGATACAGACAAAATTTCCAGCAATTTCTGGTTACATTAAATGTAGTTGTGCCATTCTGTATAATGCATTTATATAAAAATGTTGTTATCAATGACAGTTATTAAATGAAACTATTGATCAATTACTAAAAATGTTGAAGATGCTCTCTATGACGAAGAATCAAGTATACAGTTAAGATTTACTTATTTATATAAAATAACTAAGCACACCCATATAATCAGTGTATAGACTTGTTTTTAATAGTAGTAAATGGTATGATTCTATATATCAAATGTTTTATAATAAACTTATGAATTGGCATTGGTGTTTGATTTGTGTGCCTTTTTCATTGACTTACATGTGTGGGCCAAGTCAAAATTTCTTGGCAAAATGAGTTGCAAGTCAAAAAGTTTAAGAAGTCCTGGTTTTAAACATCTTTCCAGAGGACTATTGTTCTAAAGTATACACTTTAGTCAATGCTGTCACAATATCTTAAAATATTCATTGAATTTTATTTTCAAATTCTGTCTTTACAAATAATTACATTTCCCGTATGTTGGCTTTTCTCAACTTACATAATTGCCTTCACCAAATACACAATTAATTTTTCTTTTTTCTTCTTTAAAAGTATTAATATTGTGTTTTCTGTAAAGATACACACATGGACAATAGATTTACATAGAAAATATTTCAAATGCAAAAAAAATCTGCTTTTCATTTTCAGTGGGGCAGATTTGCCCTCTCTATATGTTGTTTAATGGATAATAATATTGGCTTTGAAGCCATCTTCAGACCATATTATTTAAACAGAATTTTTATTTCTATACATGTAAATATGCAGATTATGTCTACAAATAGACACTGGACTGTAAAATTCTCACAAAACATCAAAAGCATATATACTAGAACAATTCAGGTACTTCATACTCTCTGAAGTAATTTTTCCAGGAGAAGTTGAATGTTCCATTGTTTACCCTCCAGTGGCCAGTTCTATATCCAAGTTATAATGTCTCTGAGTTTTTAGCTCCTAAGCTGCATGATGGAGTGTGCAATATCTATCATGCAGGATAAGGATGACAATTAAAGATAATGAGTTGCTTGTTTCAGGACCCTCTTCTTAATAGTTACGGTTTCTTAGAGCCTCTAAAGGAATAAGATCCTTATGGTGCAGAACACTAGGAGATGTGACTTCATAACATGTAAAGCATGGATTTAGCAAACATATAATTTTGAATCATAAAACGCATTTTATAAAGATTTATTATCCTACCACTGTAACAGACTATATTGTTGACTTAAAATTATGTTACAGCTGTATTTATGCTCTATATTCCAAAGCTTTTATATAATTGATGATAGTTTACTAATATAATTGATATTTTTCTTTCTTAATCATACAATACATAATGGCACATTTTACAAACATAAAATCTTGGAAGTATATATTTAAGACACTCGTATAAAAATCTCTATGCCTAGATGAAACTGGAGGAGCAGCAGCTCAGTGGTAACTTGGCAGACTCATTCTGCATTGTAAGTGCACTTTATTTTTATTTTTATTTCTTTTTGGTTTTTCGAGACAGGGTTTCTCTGTGACTCCCCTGCTCCCCACAAACACCCCACCTATCCCATAACCATTTCTGCTCCCCAGGGAGAGTGAGGTCTTCCATGGGGGGGTCTTCAGATCTACAAGGATGAAACCAACTTACCACCTAAACAACAGTTGAGAGGCTACCTTAAATGCCCTCCTCTGATAATGAGATTGATGACTAACTTATATGCCATCCTAGAGCCTTCATCCAGCAGTTGATGGAAGTAGAAGCAGACACCCACAGCTAAAAAATGAATTGAACTGGAATCCAGTTGTAGGGAAGGAGGAGTGATGAGCAAAGTGGACAATACCAGGCTGGTGAAACCCACAGACACAGCTGACTTGAACAAGTGGAAGCTCTTGGCCCCCAGAGTGATCACTGAGAAACCAGCAAAGAACTGATTCAGACCCCATGAATGTGGGTGTCAGTGAGGAGGCCTCGGAAATCTATGGGGCCTCTTGTATTAGATCAGTACTTATCCCTAGAATAGGGATGGACTTTGGGATCCCATTCCACATAGAGGGATACTCCCTCAGCCTAGACACACAGGGGAGGGCCTAGGCCCTATCCCAAAGGATATGACAGACTCTGAAGACCCCCCATGGAAGCAATACACATTCTTAACCCCAGAATCTTGTCTTCAGTCCCCCAATCATGCGTTGTTTACAAGATTCATATGTGTTCTGAGAATATGTGATCATGTCTTAACTATGATAAAATTTTGCAAATTTGTTCAGGAAGACTTCCTCTGTAAATTATTTCTGAGCATGTAAACCTTTGAATGGCATACTGACAAGGAAGAGACTTTCTGGAGAACAGAACAAAATCTTCTGTTTTCCTTTGAGCTATCTGGATATCTTGATTTGTGCGCTATCTCTCCAGGAGAGAGAGAGAAAAGGGACAACATATTATCTGCACTTCTTGACACTTCTAAAAAGCAAAACGGTTAAAAATCTTAAAGTACCAGAAGTGTTGCAAGGGGTTGGTACATGAGGACTGGGAATGTGATAGAGAAGCTTGTATGGCTAGGTGTGTGGCAGCCTTTCTAGGTGAAAAATATTTTCCGAGTGGATAATGCACATCCTACCCAGAAGCTGCCCGCCCACCTCTTCCTTGAGGCCCAGCGCTTGAGGTATTGCTTGGCAGCAGCAGGCATTTTAGTTCTCTCATCACTCTCTTTTTCATCACTGACTAATAACTCACCCAGCAAGACTGTCCCAGCAGTCTCCGTCATATCTGAAGCCATAATTAATCTGCATCTACTTGGGAAATTTCCGATTGCAACATCTTCTGGATTGTTTAGAGCAGAGCGAGTTTCACTGATAGGTAACCCAGGAAGAAACTGGAATCAATCTGAAGCTCTCTCGGGACTTGAAGACTGGCTCTCAGAAGAGTTGAGATCTGGTAATAAGTGTCCATCTGTATGAAGGGGCCAGGTCATGGTATGTCAGAGAGACATGGGAAGGCTTGGAGGGGGCATGAGTTTAGGTATGGGTGAGGAATCCCATGTTTGAGTCTGTTGGGTTAAGCAAGAGATAGATTATTATGAAAACATCATAATGTAACCCATTGCTGTGTGTCCTTAATTTATAAAAGGAAAAACCAGATGGAGAGAAAGAGACAGACAGACAAAGAGTGAATAATAGAACCACTTCAGAGAGGGAGTTACATTACAGTTTTCTAGGTATTTGGGGATGATCTTTCCCTTTGAAACAACTTTATATATCATTCTCTTAGAATCACAGTGAGAGGAGACATAGCAAGTGCCTACCCAGTGAAAGGTAGCAGTAGGTATTTTAATGGATCTTTCTTCAAGGTTGTACATGTAGAGACTTAGAAATTGGTACTTGCATATTTTTTTAAATATTTGCTTTTTATAAATTCTTTATTGCCTCTTCCAATTGCCTTGAGCATGAAATATAACCCAGGTAATCTCTGGGGTAATATTGGTCCCACTAATAGGCAAAGGCCTGCTTACCCATCATTTATAAAAATTGTGAATATTCTCCTGTCATTTATGAAGGAGCTTATTTGCATTATTTTCTGTTCCTTTATAATAGAGTTACCAGCTGAGGAGTGTAAAAACAGCTCATGATACTGTACTTGACATTGATGAATGTCATATGCCTCTGAGCCTTGCAGTTGTAGATCCACATGCAAAGTTTTGGAAGTAAGAATGAACTGTAAAATAGACTAGTATCCTCCAAATACTTTAAGCAGCAGACAAACATCTTCTAGAAGACTCAAACATTTGTACTGCTGCACAAAATAAATAAATACTTTAAGGAAGCACTGAAGTGAAGATTACAAGGTGTAAGTGCTTGATCTCGTAGACTCTAATTTATAAACAGAAATGGAGCATTGGGTTGAGGACATAGAGTGCTTGTTTCTCAATCATGGGGACTTGGGACAGGGCCAGAACAGCACACATACAAGGAGAGCTTCAGAGGTCATTTATTTTAAGTGAATTTATGTTTTTACATTGACATCAAATTATCTTAAACCACCTTTAATTTTAAAAGTAACTCAAACTAATAAAGTCATTAAAAGATACAAACTAATAATTAAATTGGTGTAAGAAGACAGAGCATTATATCCAACAACCAAGTGTAATTATCATTTTAGACTGATTACGTCAGTCTTTTTGACAATCTTATCTTTTTATTTATTGCCTTTGACATTTAAAATAATGACATGTTATTAATATTTGCAACAGCTTCTTGAATTGTTTTTGTTTTTTTCAAACTGAAGTAAAATCTCCAAAACTGTAAATGCTTGTCGAGTTTTTAGGATGCTATAAAACTTTTCATCATAATTTCCAATAGCTAATAAGCATTTATTTTATGTTACATTGTATATATTGGCATTTTAAAGTTAAATGGCTGCATTTTATTTTCTGTGAAACAATAGATGGTAATTTGTTACCCCATATCGTCTGTTGGGAAAATCTCTTTATTTAATAGTATGAAAATTTAATAGAAGTTTTAGACCTGCTGTCTTTCTCAGTGAAACAAAATTCTTCATTAACCTTTTCCGTTTTCAGAATATATGTAAGTGATTCAAAGCTAGGCTCAAATGGTATCATTTACTTGCTGGAACTATTTCTGAAGCTGTGTCATTAGCGATGCATCTGTAGGAAGTGCTGGTATGCTGGGTATGGGGTGAGTTTGAGGCCAGCCTGGGCTATACAGAAACAGCAAAAAGAGGGAAGGAGGATAAAGGGAAGGAGAAGACAGAAAGATTATTTTTTATGATCTTCCTGCTAGCTAGTTGAGTAGATCTCTTTTCAACCCTTCTGTTAAAGAAGTGGAAACTGACTTATAGAGTAATTGCCATTGAAAAAAATACTATAATACAGAAATCTTTTCTTTTCCCAAGGTCAATTTTGAGGATTATCTCGTTTCTTAGAGTATGTCAGGTGTTTTTGTCACAACAATTTTCCTTTACCACACAACAGTGATAAAGAGTGAGTTGGGCAAGTAGACTCTCATCTGATAAAAGTTGTGAACTCACTACTGACTTAAACATGATGTATATAAAGCCCTGTGCCTGGATTCTCACCCCGCTGTTTCTCCTCTTTGGGACAAATATCAGAAAACCGAGAAAAGGAAATGAAAAGGAAAAGTCTCTGGGAATGGATGAATCAGAACACCACAGTACTTTGGTTTCCATACCAAAAATATCACCAAGGTGATCACAAGCTAAAAACTAGTGTACACTAATTTTCTTCTCATTGTGTGAACAGTTATTTGAATTTCTTCATGAAGCACTACAGGCCAGAACAAGACTTTGACTTGAAAAAAATCAAGTAAAACTCTATTTTCCCTGCTAGGCTTTGCCATTTGCCTCAGGATCTCATCTATGACTCTGAAACAGTCATGTGTCTCAGCCACTCTAAATCGGACCCAAGAAACTTTAGGGGCTGGAAACATGTGACACCTTCCTCACCATCCATAATGATGTGGAACCTTGTGATAAATGACAAGTTTACAACAGAAAGGCATAGGGATATCTTCAATAAAATTTTTGTGGGACAGAAATGGACATCCCGAAGGCCAATGAGATGGTTCAGCAGGAAGAGGGGCTTGAAGCCAAGATTGGCCATCTCAGCTCAATCCCTGCATCCCACAGAGGGCCAAGAAAGAACAGTTGCCAAAGCTATACTCTGACCTACAAACATGCACCTTGGTATTAAAATTTGTCTTACAAGAGAAATATGAAAAGCTCAATACCAAGGGAAAACTCTCTATTTGTGTGTCTGAATTTGATGGTAAATGGGTATCTGTGTAGAAAGGCACTTGCACACAGGGCATGATGTAATGGTAACAGACTGAGTGGGGAACCCCAGAAAAGCATATGCAACATTCCTTATTTCCAGGTGTGCAGTAGGACTTCTCTGAGATAATATCAACAAAGGAGGGAGATGGACAAAGTAGTCTTTCTTGTCTTTATGCCCTGTTTCACATAGGACTTCTAATATCTACTGTCTGCTGTAGGCAAGAAGGATTTTGGTTTCTGTGCTTTGGCTCAGGTAGAAGGAGGTAAGACACTGACTAGCAGATGCCTTTAGCTATGTCAGACTTCATGTCTTCTGAATGTCTATTGTTAAATGCCGGGATGCAGGGTTTCTCTGTCCTGCTTTTTGCCTTGCTTATAGACTAACACTATGACATAGCTCTAACAGCACTGTGTAGAAACCCGCTTTGTTTGATGTAAATACACCCACTCATTAGGGTTACTGTTTATGTGGTAAATTTTATGCCTTTTACTTGCAACCCATTTCCCTTTGTGTTTAAACTATGTTGCTTATGTAAAGCAGGCTGTTGGTCTTTGCTTTTAAATTTACTTTAACAATTTATATTTTATAATCTTTGATTACTATTGCTCTCTCTCTAGACTAGTATGTCATCATGGTATCTGTCAAATTATACTAAGTACCTGGCTAATTTATTTTACCTGTTGTATTCAGTTAGGAAAATGGTGGTGCTGTTTAATCTGCTGAAAATTAACTTAATACATTAAGGTCATGTGCTTTCTGCTAATATCTCTCAGAAAATGCATAAAAATAAATAATTCAAATGTCTTTTGTGTTGAACAGGAACATTATTTATCAAGAACTAAATTTGGGAATTACTAAGACATAGACAGTTAAGCCAATTACTGCAAAGAAAACAGCATTCAGGCAGTCTAGGCTTCTGCTGTTTTAATGCAACAACTGATTCTTCCTTCCTACATCTTCTTCCTCCTTTCCTCCTTTATTCTTTTCTTTCCTCTCCCTTCCATCTTCCTTTCTTCCTTCCTCCCTTCTCATTCTTTCCTTTCCTCTTCATTTCTTTCTATTTCCCTCTTCCTTTTTCCATCCTTGCTTCCTTGCTTCCATCCTTTCTTCCTCTCTTCTTCCTTTGCTTCTCCCTCTTTCAATTACTCCCTCATCCTAGGGATGAGAGATGTAAACATGGGATGATTTCTTATCTGTATAGTTCTTAACTCAAAAAATATTAATATTAATATTAAGCAGGAATAAATGGCACGCACCTGCATTCCAATCCCTTAGCAGACAGAGGCAGTCTTCTCAAGTTTGAGGCCAGGCTGCTCTAGATAGTAGGTTCCAGGCTAGCTGGGGCAGTGCAGTGAGACTTTGTCTCAAAAAAAGTGAGAGAAAATGAAAAAGGAAAGACGGACAGATGGACAGGCAAGAGGAAGGAGTGGGTAAGTCATCAATGGTTTCTGTTTCCTTTTATATACACACAAATTTCATAACAATTTTCTCAACTTTCTTGGGCTATGAAGGTGTCTTA
This sequence comes from Cricetulus griseus, assembly GCF_003668045.3. NCBI lineage: Eukaryota > Metazoa > Chordata > Mammalia > Rodentia > Cricetidae > Cricetulus > Cricetulus griseus. The sequence goes on along the minus strand of NC_048596.1, from coordinate 27,729,607 downwards.
CACATATCTGACTTAAATTTGCATGGATTATTTGGTGTTTTGGTGGCTAGCTTCTTGATTTCTTTGTATATTTTGGAGATGAGTCATCTATCAGATGTGGGGTGGGTGAAGATTTTTTCCCATTCTGTCTTGTTGTCTGTGTCCTTTGCCTTACAGAAGCTTCTCAATTTCAGGAGGTCCCATTTATTAATTGTTGCTCTCAGTGTCTGTGCTACTGGTGTTATATTTAGGAAGTGAACACCTATGTCTATGTTTTCAAGGCTACTTCCCATTTTCTCTTCTCTAAGGTTTAGTCTGACTAGTTTTTTGTTGAGGGATTTGATCCATTGGGACCTAAGTTTTGTGCATGGTTTTAGATATGAATCTATCTGCAATCTTCTACACAGCAGCATCCAATTATTCTAGAACCATCTGTTGAAGATGCTTTCTTTTTTCCATTGTATAACTTTAGCTTCTTTGTAAAAAAATCAGGTGTTCATAGGTGTGTGGACTAATATCAGGATCTGCTATTTGATTCCATTGGTCCACCTACCTGTTTTTGTGCCAGTGCCACGGTATTTTCATTAATATAGCTCTATAGTAGAGCTTGAAGTCAGAGATAGTGATGCCTCCAGAAGTTCCTTTATTGTACAGGATTGTTTTGGATATCCTGTTTTTTTTTTTTTTTTTTTTTTGCTTTTCTATATGAAATTGAGTATTTTTCTTTCAAGGTTTGTGAAGAATTGTGCTGGGATTTTGATGGGGATTTCATTGAATCTGTAAATTTTTTTTAGTAAGATTGCCATTTTTACTATGTTGATCCTACCTATCCAAGAGCATGGGAGATCTGTCTATTTTCTGATATCTTCTACAATTTCTTTTTTTAAAGACTTAAAGTTCTTGTCATACAGGCTTTTCACTCATTTGGTTAGAGTTACCCCAGGATATTTTATGTTGTTTATGGCTATTGTGAAGGGTTATGTTTATCTGATTTCCTTCTCATCCTGTTTATCGTCTATATATAGGAGGGCTACTGATTTTTTTATGAGTTAATCTTGCATCTTGCCACTTTATTGAATTGTTTATCAGCTGTAGGAGTTCCCTGGGAGAATTTTTGGGTCATTTATATAAACTATCATATTGTCTGCAAATAGTGAAAGTTTGGCTTCTTCCTTCCTAATTTGTATCCCCTTGATCTTCTTCTGTTATTGCTCTAGCTAGGACTTCAAGTACAATATTGAATACATATGGAGAGAGTGGACAGCTTTGTCTTGTTCCTGATTTTAGAGGAATCATATTGATTTTCTTTCCATTTAGTTTGATGTTGGCTGTTGCTTGCTGTTCATTGCCTTTATTATGTTTAGGTATGTTTGTTTTATCCCTAATCTCCACAAGACCTTTATCATGAAGGAGTGTTGGATTTTTGTCAAAGGCTTTTTCAGTATCTAATGAGATGATCCTGTGGGTTTTTTTTTTTCAGTTCATTTATATGGTGTATTACATTGACAAATTTTGTATGTTGAACCATCCCTGCATCTCTGGGATGAAGTCTACTTGATCATGGTAGATGGTTTTTCTGGTGTGTTCTTGGATTCCAATTGCCAATATTTTATTGAGTATTTTTGCATTAGTGCGCATGAGGGAAAATGGTCTGTGATTCTTTATCTTAGTTGTGTCTTTGTGTGGTTTGGGTACCAAGGTAATTGTAGCCTCATAACAAGACTTTGGCAATGTTTCTTCTGTTTCTGTTGTGGGGAACAATTTGAGGAGTGTTGGTATTAGCTCTTCTTTGAATGTCTGGTAGAATTCTGCACTGAAACCATCTGGCCCTGGGTTTTGTTTGGTTGGTAGACTTTTCGTGACTGCTTCTACTTCATTAGTTAGGGATTATAGGTCTATTTAAATTGTTTGTCTGCTCTTGATTTAATTTTGGTATGTGATTCCTATCCAGAAAATTGTCCATTTCCTTTAAATTTTCGAATTTTGTGAAGTACAGGTTTTCAAAGTGTGACCTGATGATTCTCTGGATTTCCTCAGTGTGAGCATTGAAATTCTTAAATCCCCTTGTTATCCTGTTGAAAAGTGGTATTGGTACAAAATATGCAGTTCAGTTACTTTTCACAACTCAGTTAAAAGAGTTGTGTAATACCTAGTATGAGGAATGCTAGAGGTGCAAAAGATAACATTACATCTGTAGGTAGTGTCTGTGCTATCACATTAGCTGTCACCTTGTCACAGCCTAGAGTCACATGAAGGAAGTTTCAATTGAGGGATTTCCCGGATCAGACTGGCCTACATCCATGCATTATCCAACTTTGTTTTCTGTTGATGTGATAAGACCATAAGCAAAAACAACTTGGGGTTGGGCGTTGGTAGTGCACGCTTTTAATCCCAGCACTAGGGAGGCAGAGGCAGGCAGATCTCTGTAAGTTCGAGACTGGCTTGGTCTATAAGAGCTAGTTCCAGGACAGCCTCCAAAGCCACAGAGAAACCCAGTCTCGAAAAACCAAAAAAAAATTAAAAAGAAGAAGAAGAAGAAGAAGAAGAAGAAGAAGAAGAAGAAGAAGAAGAAGAAGAAGAAGAAGAAGAAGAAGAAGAAGAAGAAAACAACTTGGGGAGGAAAGGGCTTATTTTTATCTTACAACTCCTAAGTTGTAATTCTCCATCACTGAGAGTAGGACCTAGAGAAGTCAGGACAGGAACTTAAGGAGAGGCATTCAAAAAGTTTAGTGAGGCTTACAGTCTCAAAGCATGAATCCATTGTTGTTGGGATCATAGCAACAAGCAGGAAGACATGGTGTTGGAGCACTAGTTAAGACCTGCATCCTGAGATACAGCCACAGGAAAGGAAGATGGGGGAGGGGACATTGGCTTTTTGAAACCGCAAAGCCCATCCCCAGTGACTTGCCTGTGCTGATGGTATAGCCTATATTTTTATACCTCCCAGAACCACTTGGCCAGGACTAGCACTACCTCCAGTTAACTAGGCCATCCCCTATCAGTCATTAATCAAAAAAGAAAAGAAAAGAAAACAAAATAATGCATGGATGTAGGCCAGTCTGATCCGGGAAATCCCTCAATTGAAACTTCCTTCATGTGACTCTAGGCTGTGACAAGGAAATCTGATGAAGAATTTTTTTTTAATTGAGATTCCTCCTCCCAGGTTATTTTAGCTTGTGTCAAAGTGAAAAAAAGTAAGCAAGTCAGCATGCATGTAGGGAGTTGCCTTTATTGTTAATTGATGTAAGAGAATTTAGCCCACTATGGATTATTCCCTCAGCAGGTAGTCCTGGACTACATAAGAAAATTAGCTAAGCATGAGACTGAATGAACCAGTAAGAAATATTCTATTGTTTTTTCTGTTTTTTTTTTTTTTTTTTAACTCCTGCTTGAGTTTCTGGCCTGAATCCCCTCAATGATGGAATGTGACCTGAAAGTATAAGCCAAATAAATCTTTTCAATTTCCCTAAGTTGCTTTTGATCATGTTGTTCGTTGTCATAGGAGCAGAAAAGAAAATCAGACTGATATGCAAGGTGATACTTGCTTAAGATGCCAATGAAGTAGCCGAAGAGCCAAAATACACACATGTGACAGAGTCATCGAGTAATAGAATAATAGTGACAACTTGTTTTGAGCCAAGCATTGTTCCATGTTTTGTAGATATTGTTTGTCATCTCTGTATTACATTAGGATGTATTATCTTAAGCCAAATCTTCATGTAGGTGTCAGTTATGATTTTGATGACACAGACAAGGAAGAACCTTGTGTCACATAGCTAATAGTAACAGAGGAAACCAACACATCCTGTCTTAGGTATGTAACTGAAGTGAGCCCAGGGAAGCCCTGGGAGCATAGGAGTCATGTCTCCTGGCTGTTCTTTCTTTCTGAAGGTGAGAGTCTGGGACCTAAACTTTGTAGATTGCCACAACCACTGAGAAAAAGAGCCACAACTTTAACCCTAAACTTTGCTTGTAGAATTCATCATTAGCTTCCTTCACCACTGAGGAAGCAGACTGATAAGGGAGCCACATGTAGACACAGGTATCTGTATGTTCTCCAAACAAAAACATTCTGCAGCTTCCTGGAGGCTTCAGTTGAAGCATAATTTCCGCCACAGTCTCACCTCTATTTCTGAACACTGGGGGAGTTCCCTTATATGGAATTGTGGTGTGAATTAGTCAAGAATGTGATTCATGTGTCCTCATAAATGCTGCTTAAATGTCTGGTTAATAAAGCCAGCAGTTCCTATCATGGGACAATAAGACACAGAAAGAGTCTCTATTGTTTCTGTCCCCCAACTAACCCTCAACCCCCACCCCATACCCCTCCCCTCTGCTCCCCAGGGAGGTTGAGGCCCCCCATGGGGGATCTCCAAAGTCTGTCATACCATCCCAGGCAGGGCCTAGGTTCTCCCCCATGTTTCCAGGCTGAGAGAGCACCCCTCCATGTGGAATGGGCTCCCATAGTCCATTCCTGTGCCAGGGATAAACTGATCTACTACCCAAGGCCCCATAGATTGCTGAGGCCTCCTCACTGACACCCACATTCAGGGGTTCTGGATAAGTCTCATGCTGGTTTCCTAGCTATCAGTCTGGGGACCAAGAGCTCCCCCTAGTTCAGGTCAGCTGTTTCTGTGGGTTTCACCAGCTTGGTCTGGACCCCTTTGCTCATCACTCCTCCTTCTCTGCAACTGGATTCCAGTTCAGTTCAGTGATTAGCTGTGGCTGTCTGCTTCTACTTCCACCAGCTGCTGGATGAAGATTCTAGGATGACATATAAGTCAGTCATCCATCTCATTATCAGGGGAGGGCATTTAAGATAGCCTCTCAACTATTGCTTAGATTTTTAGTTGTTGTCATTTTTGTAGGTCTCTGGACATTTCCCTAGTGCCAGATTTCTCTTTAAACCTACAATGGCTCCCTCTATTATGGTATCTCTTTTCTTGCTCTCCTCTATTCTTCCCCCAACTCAACCTTCCTGCTCCCTCATGTCTTCCTCATCCCACCTCTTTCCCCCTTCTCATTATCCTATCTCTCCCCTCCCCCCATGCTCCCAATTTGCTCAGGAGATCTTGTCACTTTCCCCTTCTCTGGGGCACCATGTATGTCTCTCTCAGAATCCTCCTTGTCTCCTAGCTTCACTGATGGTGTGGATTGTAGGCTGGAAATCCCTGTTCCATGTCTAAAATTCATATATGAGTGAGCACATACCATGTTTGCCTTACTGTGGCTAGGTTGCTTCACTCAGGATGGTTTCTTCTAGTTCCATCCATCTGCCTGCGAATTTCAAGATTCCATTGTTGTCCCCCCAACTCCCCCGCTGTGTAGTACTTCATTGTATAAATGGACCACATTTTCTCTATCCACTCTTCAGTTGAGGGGCATCTAGGTTGCTTCCAGGTTCTGGCTATTACAAATAATGCTGCTAAGAACATAGTTGAACAGATGCCCTTATGTATTAGCGTACATCTTCAGGGTATATGCCTAGGAGTGGAATTGCTGGATCTTGTGGTAGACTGATTCCCATTTTTCTAAGGAATCTCCATACTAATTTCCAAAGTGGCTGTACAAGTTGATACTCCAACCAGCAGTGGAGGAGAGTTCCCCTTTCTCCATATCCTTTCCAATATAAGCTGTCTTTATGGATTTTTCCTGTAATGAGTATGAAGTCTCCTTCTCCATCTCTTTTGAGTGATTTTTAGTTTGAAGTCTATTTTGTTAGATATTAGGAGAGTTACACCCACTTGTTTCTTAGGTTCATTAGACTGGAAAATCTTTTCCAAACCCTTTACTCTGAGGTAATGTCTGTCTTTCTGGTTGAGGTATGTTTCTTGTATGCAGCAGAAGAATGGATCCTGTTTCATATTCATTTTGTTTGTTTGTGTCTTTGTATAGGTGAATTGAGGCAATTGATATTAAGAGATATTAATGAAGAGTGATTGTTATTTTTTGGTGGTAGTTTCTTCCCACTTGTATCCTCTTTCTACTCTGCCAACTCACTTCCTGTCTCTGCCCAGCCATTTCACTTCCTGTTTGTCTGTATAGACCTCCTGCCCTCTATGGTTAGCTAGTGGCAAGCTCCATCCTCTGATCTTCTGACAGCCTTTATTTGTACAAGCAAGATATCACTACATAAAGGCATTATTTATGCTAAACATACAGAATAAATAAAGAATATTAAGCTGCAAACAAAAAAGGCCAAGTAACATATAAAGGCAGACCTATCAGAATTACACACAAATTCTCAATGGAAACTTTGAAAGCCAGAAGGTCCTAGACAGATTGCTGCAAACACTAAGAGACCATGGATGCCAGCCCAAACTACTATACCCAGCAAAACTTTCAATCATTGTAGATGAAGGAAACATGATATTCCATGCCATAACCAAATTTAAAAATGCCTAAAAGTTTATGTTTCTGCTTTCCTCCTCATAAGTGCTGTTAAAAAAAAGTCACACCAATTTTCCTTTTGCAAGATTTCTCCTTGATGACAAATGCATTGACATTTGCTTTTCCAGGCAGACTCCAAAATGTGGTGGCTTTTAGCAGCTGCATGGTGTGTGCTTCTTCCCGGACCTATGTGTGGCTATAAGCAAGGGAGCATCACAAATCCTGAAGCCAACATGAACATTGTAAGTCATTTATTGAGAAAACAAAAGCAGAGCAAGATAACAAATTACTGATTGCTCACTTTTTGAGGTATAATTTGTGTATCAAGAGTTTCTCTAATGAGTAATTCTGAACTTTGTGTTTTGTGCTCACCAAAACTAGCTAATCCTAGAATTGAAAGCTCTAGACACACATTGCTGCAACAATCCTGGTGGGTTTTTGTTGTTGTTGTTTGTTTGTCTATCTGTCTGTTTTTAAGTGGTGGCTTCCTTAAGAGGAGGTTCAGGATTTATTTAGGTTATCACCTGTCACATACCTAGAATTCTTCCTGAGGCTTTGTGCATGCCATCTTCATGGTTTTGTGAGCTACATCTGTGTACTTTTGAGGTTCAATAAGCCAAGGTTGTTTTATGTACCTTTAATTCCAAAGGAATAGCATAACTTAAGCATGGACTTTGTACCTCACAGGAACAAATTGTAATCTTCTGATAAAAGTATAGACTTTGGAGCTAAACTTACTGTTCCCTTAGTTGAACATTTCTCTATTCCTAATGTATTATCTTGGATAAATCACTAACTTTCCTGATCTTCAGTTTTCTCAATTCTAAAATTTGAACAGTTCTATTGTAAACACTTCTTAAAAGGGTTGATGAAGTAGAGCAAATGTTTCTGCCTCTGTGCATGTCTGTGGATAGAATAGCTTCTTCTGGCCCTTCCAACTTGTTTTGTGTTTCTACTTTTCATTCTATCCAAAAGGTTGGTCCATAAGGACTAGGTCTAAATGGCCTCCTACTTTATTTTGAATATCCAACTACCCAATGGAAATCTTGAGCAGTATGGGTAGAAAGAAAGAGAAGAGTGAGAATTAGTGTTTGGGTATTTGTTTTTGTTGCTCTTTTGAATTGCCCTTGCTCTATTTTGTGAAGTTATCTTAGACAGTCATTGCCCTTGATATGGCCCTGCCCTTTCTCTTCCTGGCTCCTGATAACCACTTCCTTTCATAGCCCCTTGGAGCCAAATTGGTAGAATATCACTTATCTTAGCCAAAAGATATCTCTCAGTCTCCTGTGGTTTCTCTCATTAGCCTACTATTTATATTTCTTACTGCCAAAACATCTTAAGAATTAATTACCATGGTTAGCAACACTAAGCCCACAACATATTTATACACCATCCTGAGGATGGTAAATGTTGCCATTACATTACCCCTTTGCATTCAGTCCCTTCCTGAAATATATTTTTCCTGCTATATGCTGTTACCTAATGCACAGACTCATGAGCAGTAGATTGATACTACAAAAACTATGTTGTGATGTATACATAAAAAGCAAACTGAATTATGGGTATGTATTTTCCTTTCCCCTTTCAGAGTCAACTTATTTCTTACTGGGGCTATCCTTATGAAAAATATGATGTTGTAACAGAGGATGGTTATATCCTTGGGATTTACCGGATTCCTCATGGCAAAGGGTGTTCAAGGAAAACAGGTATGATTTACTTTGCTTTGAAATCAAAATGCCTGAAATAGAAATAACTAGGTGTCCTGGCAGTAGCAAGGAAGCTTTCTGTCTGCAATGGGTCATGTTCCTTTCTATCAGAGAAGGTAAGGCATCCTTACTTCTGTTTAATTTGCACAACTTTTAAAACATTTTGCCATTTTTATGTATACTGTTTATTTGGTCTTTCCCTTTCCCCAAGTCTTTCTTTCTCCATCTACATAAATAAATAAGCAAAGGGTAGTGTATCCTCTTCCCATTAGTAGCTCTATAGGTTAGAAACAAGGGAGTTATCATTGCCATAGTCATCTTACTGACAGCCTAAATACAGTCAGTTGCCAAGATCTATCAGTTTCCCTTCCAAATCTGTGTCACCTGAAAACTTTCTTTAGCTTTAATGATATTCAAATCCGGGTTTAGACATAATCTCTTCCATTGTAATACATGGTAATTGAGGCTAACTAATGTATAATCCCATCCCCAGGCAAATCAGTGTGATTTTATTCTTTTAAGCAAGTTTTATCCCACTAATGCTGTCCTCTCATGTCCTTAAAGAGTCCTTTCCAGCTCTCTGCTGTGTGTAGGAAACAGTAGTGATCCATTTGGAAGGAACACTTTACTACTTTCAATGATAATAAAGTTGTCATTTTTTGAATATTTGCTGAACACTAGGCAACTTTATCATTTGAATTATTTCAGGAAAGCCTAAAAGTTTTAATAAGATGTTTCTTTTAATTAGATTTATTATTTATATATGAACATTTTGCCTGCATTGATGTCCACATCCCCCATGTGTGCCTGTTGCCTGTGGAGGCTAGAAGATGGTGTCAGATCCCCTAGACCTAGTGTTACACATGGTTGAAATCTGATGTGTGGGTGCTTGGAATCCAACCCTGGTCCTCTGCAAGAGCAACTAGTGCTCTAAACCTCTGAACCATCTCTCCAGCTCCCAGCAAGATGCTTCTGAAGAAATAAAATAATGTGAATGAGCATGACAGTAGAGCTAATATTCATTTTTGCTGGGATGTCTTATATGTTCTATTTTTAATTGAATGCTTAAACCTCCCCTAGGAGAGAACATTTGCTATTATATCCTAATATATAAATAAAATGAAACACATATGTATACAACATGATAGATTTTGAACCAGAAAATTGTGATTCTAACAAACACAGAGGTAACATAATACATTATACATAGTCTTCACCTTTTAAATGGGGAAAGTAGGACTTATTCACATGTACAAGAGTCCCTAAAAGAATGGACCCTGGGCTTTCCTGACATAAAATTCCATCGTAACCTTGATTATGTGTGAAGAAATCAGAAAACAGAGTTTGCAAGCAGGCTGAAGGAGTCAGGGAAGGAACTTTTCTTGTCTGTTTTTCAGTTCCAAAGGCAGTTGTGTATCTGCAGCATGGCTTAGTTGCATCTGCCATCAACTGGATTTGTAACTTGCCCAACAACAGCTTGGCTTTTCTTCTGGCCGATAGTGGTTATGACGTGTGGTTAGGGAACAGCCGAGGAAACACCTGGTCCAGAAAACACCTGAGGCTGTCCCCCAAGTCACCTCAATACTGGGCCTTCAGGTAAGAGAAACTTGTTCATGAATGAAGTGTTTACTCACATGCACAAATTCTTCTTGGTTTTCCCTTCTCTGTCCAGATGCACCCAACGGCATCTACAAGAAGGAAACTAGAATTTTTCTCCCTGTTCAGGCTTTCTTTCCCCTCAAAAGAAACGATTTAGTTGCTGCACTGCTGCATGTCTCTAAAGTCATTTCCTGCCTGATGTGACTGACTTGGGAGGTTGTCCTTTTCCAAATGTGGCTAAGTAGCAGAGAGTTGTTCCTGGTGCCTGATATGTTAGTTGCAAGGACAAGGCTTGCACTTTCTCAGGAGCTAAGAACCATGCCACCAAGATCAATAAGGTCACTGGTTCCATGACTTCATTCCTGCATTCTTTCTGGAAGTCAATAGACATTTCTTAAGTCTTCTCTGGGATGAATAGACTGTGACAGCCTCATGGAAAACTTATCAGTAGGCTTTCACATCAGACCCTTTTTTTATTCCAGTTTCCCGGCAGTGGTGCCATTGCAGTAAAGATGTAAAGACAACAACCTGAAAAGTTGTCAAGACACACTGTTCTCACTCTCCTCATGTAGAGTCAAAGCTGAATATCTATGCTACAAGAAATCCTTGCAAATACTGTAGGTTTAACAACCACTTATCTTTTCAAATTCCTTTTCTTTGGCAGTTTGGATGAGATGGCTAAATATGATCTTCCAGCCACAATAAATCTAATCTTGGAGAAAAGTGGACAGAAACAACTCTTCTATGTGGGCCACTCACAGGGTACCACTATAGGTGTGTTTGGGGCAGACACAACCAGACGATGTGAGGAATTTTCTTCTGTATTGGTGGGAGGGGTCAGTTTGTTTGTTTATTTGTTTCTGTGTTCGTTTTTCTCTGTAGTCTCTGGTTTGGGGACTTTGAGAAACTCTTTCCTCTAGGTAGTTTCTAAAAAGAAAATAAAGCAAGACACTGAATTTGGAGGTTGATAGGAGTTAATCTATGTTCTCAGCAAACAACGAGACCCCAGGTTATATTCTGAGGAATCAAAGATAAACATGGTGCCCATTGTTCCCTTGAATCTCTGACAGTCTAGAGAAAGACACTAAAGCACAAGCGCTGAATTATGGAACTGGTTAAATGCTATGGTCAGTTTGGCTTTTCTTGCTGGAGAGGCAATGGGCTAAGCTAGAGAGCATGATGACAGAGCGGCAGGCACCTCTGGCCTTTCTCTGTTCTCCCTTGTTGAAAAAACATACATCTGGGACCACAATATCCATGTTTCTTGGATTGTTAAATTCAGAATTTTTTTCCAAACAGTAAAAGTACCAAGTTACACTTTAAGATTTTATTTCTCTGCATATTTTCTGTATAGTATTTTAATGTATATGAAACTATACATATATGTACATACCTATGTAATCTCATAGATACAAGTAACGGTCAATCTCTGAAGATTCTGTTATCCTTGTTTCTATCTTGAAGAAACTGAGATTGATACAAAGGAGGTAACATTCACAGTTAATGAGTTAGAAGTCAAGATGATCCCTTGGTTTTATATTGCACTAAGTTCGAGCTAATGTAGTCTCTGGAGTTTAAGATACACATTCCACAGAATGTGACTGAACCTCCTCTTCAACACTCTCTATACAATCACTCCACCAGAAAGAGCCCACTCTACCCTTGAGAAATTTAAAATCCCTCCCCATAAATAGTACTCACAATTTTGTTTTGTTTTGTGATGAAAAGATAATTGGAAGTTTGTGTGAGCTAATGTCTTCTTTCCCTGCAGCGTTCATAGCATTCTCGACAAATCCAGAACTGGCTAAAAAGATTAAGTTATTTTTTGCACTCGCTCCAGTGGTCACAGTAAAATACACTAGAAGTCCCATGAAAACATTAACTACCCTTTCCAGGCAAGCTGTCAAGGTAGGTGAGTTACTCAGTTTTAAAGGAGAAGAAACTAGAAATCTCCCTATTTCCACAAATATCAAGAGATGGCATACGGCATTTTTTGTTTGCTTTTGTTTTTCAGGACAGGGTTTCTCTGTGTAGCTTTGCAGACCAGGCTGACCTCGAATTCAGACATCCACTTGCCTCTGCCTCCCAAGTGCTGGGATTAAAGGTGTGCGCCACCACCGCTAGGCTGACAAGTGGCATTTTTAAAACATTTGATGATGTAAAAAGTGATCAAAGGTTCCATACAGGTTTGCCCAGTTCTACAACTGCCTTGCCCCAAATGAACACACAGATACTATATTAATTATGAATCTGTTGGCTGATTACTAGAGCTTCTTATTGGTTAGCTCGGTGTTAATTATTAACCCATAACTACAAATCTATGTATTTCTACATGGCCTTATCTTACTGTAGAATGCCTGACTCTGTCCTCTCCTTCTGGGCTCACATGATGACGCCTCTCTGCCTACACTTCCCAGAATTCTCCTTGTCTCCTATCCCCCACCTATTTCCTGCCTGGCCAATCAGTGTTTTACTCATCAACCAATAAGAGAAACATATACAGAATAACATCTCCCATCACTCTTTTATCAGTAAGAACTAGTCCTGATGCCTTCTGCTCTAGTGTCATCTCTAACCACAGAACATATATCCCTGAGTGTTACCTCTCAAACATAGCTAAAGTGAGACCCTACTGAATATTTCTGAGGAATCTTATTCCTGTTCCAACTTTAGTTCCCTTTCCCCACATCTGCAATACTTGTTATATCCGGAGAATTCCCTTTCCCCACATCTTTTTTTGAGACAGGGTTTCTCTGTGTAGCTTTGGAGCCTATCCTGGCACTCGATCTGGAGACCAGGCTGGCCTCGAACTCACAGAGATCCGCCTGCCTATGCCTCCGGAGTGCTGGGATTAAAGGCGTGGGCCACCAACGCCCCCAGCCCCTTTCTCTGCATCTTAAATGCCTGTTATCTGTAGAGTTCCCTTTATCCCCACATCAAAATGCCTGTTATCTGCAGTACTTTTGATAAAAGGTTCTCTAACTGGAATGACATAACTCCCGTGGTTTTGTTTTGTTTCCCTGGTAATGGCTGAGTACTTGTTTTTCTCACACTTGAAGACTGATTATGCTTCTTATTCTGAGAAACATTTATTTAATTCTATCCCCCATTTCTAATCAGATTTTTATGCTCCTAAATTGAGTCCCTTACCCATTTTGAACACCAACCCCATCTGATGTGTAATTTACAAATGCTCTCTCCCTTTCAGTGTGTGGGGCTATGCCTTGTTTCTTTTGCTGCTCCAAAGCTTCCTAGTTTGATGAGATCCTGTTTAACTACTTTTGTTTTTGTTTCCAATGATGGAGGCATCTTATATATTAAAATTTCCTAAATAATTCCAAAATCCACAATCACTTTTCCTCCACTTTCTTCTGTGAGTTTCAGGTTTTGCAAATTTTATCTATTTTTAGTTTACTTTTCTGTACAGGAAGAGGACTGCCTTCAGTTTTCTGAACGTGTACATCCAATCTTTGCAACATGACTTATTGAAGAGGCTGCATCCTTCCCAGTGTGTGTTCCTAGCCCACTTGGCTGTCACATGTGGCCTTATTTATAGTCTCTTCATTCTGTTCCATTGGCCTGTGTGTATTTGTTTTTATGGTAATGCCATGACATTTCTGTCAATGCAGCTTTGTATTACATCACTAAATTAGGTAGTATGTCTCCAACTTTGTTCTTTTTGCTCAATATTGTTCTAGATGTTCAGGTTCCATATGGATTTTAGGATGTGTTTCTTGTTCTATGAAAATAGGTTGGTTATTTTGGTAAGAATTGCATTTCAACTATTTTTGATAGGGTTTTTTAATATATGCACATGGCATGTTTGGTTGTTATACTCTCTTTGATTGTGTTCATCTATATTATAGTTCTCACAGTAGAAAGTTTTTGCTGCTGGTTAATTTATTCCAAAATATTTTACTTTTTATAGTTACCCTAAATGGGAGTGCTCTCTTTGTTTCCTTTTTGAATAATTTTCTATGGATATATAGAAATGCTATTGATGCCCACCTACTGAATTTTAGATCCTAAAACTTTGTCAAATTCATTTTTTAGTTTTAGTAATTTGGGGCTAATATTTGGGGTTTTCTATATGTATGATCATACCATATAAAATGGTGACAAGTTGAATTTCTTCTTTCAAAATTGTTGGCAAGGTCAGGTTTGGTTGTTATGTCTATTACACAAGAAGTCAGGAGTCTGAGGCAGAGGGACAGTGAGATAAAGGCCAAACTTGGAAATATAATAAATTTGAGTTCAAGTTGATCTATGTATCAAAGACCTTACTCAATAAATATAGATAGTAAGTAGGTAGACAATGACATTTTTTCTGCCTTATTGTTCCAGTTAAGACTTTCGCTCCTGGTTTGTATATTGTGCTGAGTGTGACAATTTTGTCTTGTTTCAGATCCTAGAGAGCTTGCAGCTTTCCCCATTTGTGATGAGGCTAGCTGTGGGGTTATTATGTATGCATTTGATTATGCTTGAGATACATCTCTATCATATCAATTTGTTCATAGTCTTTATATTGACAGAATGTTCAAGCTTATCAAAATCTTTACTGCATCTATTGAACTGATAATGTGTTTTTGTAATTTATTATTGGAGGGGCATGTAGGACATGAATTGTGTATGGGTTGGTTTGTGGATAACTTTGTGGAGTTGGTTCTCTTCTTCTAATATGACATATGTTCCAGGGATCAAATTCAAGTCACTAGGCTTGAACAAGTGCTCTCACCTGCTAAGATATCTCACCAGCCCACTAATATGTTTTTATTGCTACTGGTGTGGTTTTTGTCTTTCATTCTGTTGACTTTTCATTCTATTAGATAGTGAGTTTTATTTCCATATTTTGAACCACCCTTACATCTTTTCAGTGAATTCCATTTGATTGGGATGAGTTATCTTTTAATGTGTTGTATTTGGTTTACTACAACCTGTATTAAGGATATTTCCATCTGTTCATTGGTAATATTTACCTTTAATTTTCTGGTTTTGTTATTTCCTTATCTGGTTAGCATATCAAGATAATATTGGCTCCATGGAGTGAATTTGGAAGACCTCCTTCCTTTTCAATTTAAATAATTTTAAAAAGCTTGGTATTCCCTCTTCTATAAATGCTTGGTAGGATTCACCAGTGAAACCGCTAGTCATGAGCTTTCCTTTGATGAGAGACTATTCTGTATCAATGACTTACTGTTTGCCATTATTGACTATTCTTTATCAATTTCCTATTGTTAGCTGCTATTGACCTGTTCAGGTTTCTATTTATTATTCGGTATTGGATGGACATCCACATCAATGGACTCACTCATTTCTTCTAGAATGTTGATGTTGGCATCTAGTTGCTTGCAGTTAGTGACATTTGATCTTTGAATTTCTGATATGGGTGTTGAGAAACAAACTCAGGTCCTCTGCAACAGCAGTGTGTACTCATGACCACTGAGCCAACTCTTCAGCCCAAGATTTTCAATTTTTAAAAATTCATAGAGGATTTTATTTGCATCTAACATATTATCTGCCCTGGAAAATGTTGCATGTAGTGACTTTTCATTGTCAGTGTTTGCTCTTGGAATTGCTTTAGTGTACCTCCAGCCAGCTCCTAAATCATGACATGGAGACTTATTATTAATTATGAAAGCTTGGTAAATATCCTAGCCTTTTCTAAGTAGCTCTTATAACCTAAATTAACTAATATCTTATGAATCTACTCTTTTACATGACTCAGTTACCTTTAATTTGTAATGCCCATGCTGCTTGCTCTGCATCCTGGTGTCTCTACCCTTCTTCTTCCCAGCATCCTCTGTGCCTAGAAATCCTGCCTAACTATTGGCCATTCAACTTTTTATTAAATCAACCACAGTAACATATCTTTACACAGTATACAAAAAGATTATGTCAAACATGCCTCCATTTTTTTGATGGTAAGTTTCTCTTTACTTCAACTTTAAAATGTTCTCTGAGAATCTGTCTTCACCAAGCTCCATTGTTTACATACAGCTACATATCTCTCTTTCTATCTATGCATCCATCTCCTACACGGTGTATGTGAGTTCTACACACAGATATCTTTTTTCACATGGCTAAACATTTTTTTTGTTTTTTTTTTTGTTTTTTCCTCCCCCCAATTCCCCACCTGCCTCCCACCCCATCCACCCTCCACTCCCCAGGCAGGATAGGGCCCTCGACGGGGCTCCTCACAGTCCACCACATCATCCTGGGTTGGGCCTAGGCCCTCCCCCATGTGTCCAGGCCAAGAGTGCATCCCTTCACATGGGATGGGCTCTCAAAGTCCCTTCTTACACCAGGGAGAAAATACTAATCCACTACCAGGGCCCCCCTAGAGTGCCAAGGCCTCCTCATTGACGTCCATGTTCAGGGGTCTGATTCAGTCCTGTGCTGGCCTCCCAGACAGCAGTCTGGGGTCCATGTGCTCCCCCTTGTTCAGGCCAGCTGTTTCTGTGGGTTTCACCAGCCTGGTACCAACCCGTTTGATCTTCATTCCTCCCTCTCGGCAAGTAAGTTCCAGAGTTCAGTTCAGTGTATATATGTGGATGTTTGTCTCTGCTTCCATCAGCCACTGGATGAGAGCTCTAGGATGGCATAAAAAGTAGTCATCAGTCTTATTATAGGGGAAGGGAATTTAGGCTATCCTCTCCACCATTGCCTAGATTGTCAGTTCATGTCATCCATGTAGATCTCTGGAAATCTCCCTATTGCCAGATCTTTCCTCGGACCTATAATGGCTCCTTCTGATATGGTATCTCTCATCCTGATCTCTATTCTTCCCCCAACTCAACGTTTCTGCTCCTCCATTTCCCCCTTTCCCCTCCTCTTCTGCTCCTCTCATTCTGGCAGCTCCCTGACCCTTACCCTCAAGTTCCCAATTAGCTAATGAGATCTTGCCCCTTCCCATGCTCTGGGGTCCATGCATTTTTCTCCTAGAGTCCTTGTTTCCTGGTTTCTTTGGTGAAGAGGAATGTAGGCTGGTAATCCTTTGCTTTACGTCTAAAATTCATATATGAGTGAGTACATACCATGTTTGTCTTTTTGTGTCTGGGTTACCTCACTCAGGATGGTTTCTTCTAGTTCCATCCATTTGCCTGCGAATTTCAAGATTCTGTTGCTTTTTTTCTGCTGAGTAGTACTCCATTGTATAAATGTACCACATTTTCTCTATCCATTCTTCAGTTGAGGGGTATCTAGGTTGTTTCCAGGTTCTGGCTATTACAAACAATGCTGCTATGAACATGGTTGAACATATGTACTTGTTGTATGGACGTGCATTATTTGGGTGTATGCCAAGAGAGGAATTGCTGGATCTTGAGGTAGAGTGATTCCCAATTTTCTGAGCCACTGCCATACTGATTTCCAAAGTGGTCTTACAAGTTTGCACTCCTACCAGCATAGATTGTCATTGGTGTTTTTGATTTTAGTCATTCTGGCCAGTTTCAGATGGTATCTCAGAGTTGTTTTGAGTTGCATTTCTCTGATAGCCGAGGATTTTGAGCACTTTCTTAAGTGTCTTTCAGCCATTTCAGATTCCTCTGTTGAGAATTCTCTATTTAGTTCTGCACCCCACTTTTTAATTTCATTGTTTGGTGTTCTGGTGGCTAGCTTCTTGAGTTCCTTGTATATTTTAGAAATCAGTCCTCTGTCAGATGTGGGGTTGGTGAAGATCTTTTCCCATTCTGTGGGCTGTCGTTTTGTCTTACTGACTGTCCTTTGCCTTACAGAAGTGTCTCAGTTTCAGGAGGTCCCATTTATTAATTGCAGATCTCAATGTCTGTTCTACTGGTGTAATGTTCAGGAAGCAGTTTCCTGTGCCAATTCGTTCAAGGGTATCTCCCACTTTGTCTACATGAAGATTCAATTTGGCTGGATTTATGTTGAGATCTTTGATCCATTTGCACTTAAGTTTTGTGCATGGTGACAGATATGGATCTATCTGCAATTTTCTCCATGTCTGAATCCAGTTGTGCCAGCACCATTTATTGAAGATGCTATCTTTTTTCTATTGTATACATTTAAAGGTTTGAACTCTAACATAGTAAAACTACATACAATAAGAACAATTATCAAAGCCAGGTGGTGGTGGCACACACCTTTAATCCCAGAACTCAGGAGGCAGAGGCAGAGAGATCTATGTGTGTTTGAGGCAATTGAGTGATTGCCAGGACAAGCTCTAAAGCTACACAGAGAAACTCTGTCTTGAAAAAATAAGAACAATTATCTAAAAGAATTTATGATATTCAGTCCATTAGTATTTGGAAAATTTAGAGAAAATTCTCCATTATTTATCTTATCTTGATGAGCCTAAAGTTTTGTATCTAATTTCCTTTTTATCATAACTAAGAAAAACTATGACTATCTAGTCTTCAATTCCATCAAAGACCCCAAAAGATATAATATTTGACTAAACAAGAAATGCAGAGCAAACAACTTCTGAAACTATAGAAATGGCAGAGACATCTGGATGCCTTACAGTCACCCCAAAATTCCTCTGTAACTTTGAGCATCCATCTTTGGCCTATCTGCCTAGAATATCTGACAACCTTTTCTGTGAAGCAGGAATTTTGAAGTACTGTCCCATCTTGTTTTGGCAAAGTTCAGCTGTCACTTTTCTATATGTCCTGCAGAATGTCTGGTAAACTTTTCTATGAAGCTGGAATTTTGTAGGACTATCTAACCTTATCTTGGAAAAGTTCAATGGTCTTTTTCTGTTGTGTCCTGATTGTACAGTTTGTATAGCATACTGTCAGCATTTTCTTTCCCAAATGGCTAGTTTACCACATTGAAAGCAAACTCTATTTGGAGTTTCTTCAATGGCCATGATCTTCTATGAAGTATATTGGTGCTGCCAGAAACAGACATGTCTTATTGTCATGAAAAACCCCATGTTAACAAAACATTTTAAATCCCATATTCTGTGGATGTTTGAAGTGTTTGAAGACAATCTATCTAAACATATCCATTTGACTTTGAAAACATACCTAACATGATTATGAGTTTGATTATTATAGGTGACTAACTACTAACCTGCATTTCTTTATTGTACTAAATAGTTTTATTAATAACTTTCAAGGACTAGAAATTTACATTACCTTGTTAAATGAGCTGCAATACCTTAAACAAGAGGAGAAATGTGTCATACGGTTGTAGTAGATAAGTGCTGATCCAGGCAGGAAGTGACATAGCAAGGAGACTCATATGTAAAGAAGGAGAAACAGGAAGCATCTCTCTTTTCCCCTCTGCTCCTGCTCCAGCGGCACGATGTGATCCACCAACAAGGGGGGAGGCCAATACGGCGTCTGATAAGATAAGTCTTATAACATATATAGATTTATGATAGTTAAGACTGAGCTAACAGATGAGAATCCTAGTCATTGGCCAAGCAGCATTGTACCTAATACAAGTCTCTCTGTGCATTAATCGGGGCCCTAACTCAGGCAGGCGGCTGGCATAAAGCGCACACGTGGCAATGGGGCTTGGAGGCTTATGGCGGAAAGATTTATGGTAACATATGGTGGTGGTGCATGCCTTTGATGCTGCACTCAGGAGGCAGAGGCAGTCGGATCTCTGTGAGTTCGAGACCAACCTGGTCTACAAGTGCTAGTTCCAGGACAGTCTCCAAAGCCACAGAAAAACCCTGTCTCAAAAAAAAAAAAAAAAAAAAAAAGAGTAGAAATGCATATACACTATATTCTTTTTTATATATTTTTACTTAAATTAGAAACAATCTTATTTTACATATCAATCCAGTTCCTTCTCCCTTCCATCCTCCCATGTCCCCCAATGACCCCCCATCCACTCCCTAAGGAGGATGAGGCCTTCCATGGAGGAATCATCAAAGTCTGTCACATCATTTGGGGCAGGATCTAGGCCCTTCCCCATGTATCTAGGCTATTTTTGTTAGAATAACATTCTCAACAAATATTGCTTAACATCATTAGCATATTCATCAAGCTAAGTTTAGATTTAAATGTACAACACTTGACATTTATTTACTGCTGCTCCCTTCACATTTCATTCAGCCTCTGGGCATTTATTTCTTTGTATTTTTGTCTCCCTACTTTCTTTTAAATCTTCAGTTTACAATGAACCTTTTTTTTCTTTTTTACTTTTTCTGTTCTGCTCATTGGTTAAAGTTCTCTTCATTTCTTAAAATAAAATCTTGAGACTTAGATAAACTGAGCAACTTTTCTCAAATAATCCTGCTAATGGGTGCTAAAGCCAGAACCTCAATCTTATTCTTATCGGGCAACGAAAAGAAGATGATGGTTTCCCTTATATGTAATGATTTCTCTACTGTTTGGATGGTAGTGGTGCTATGTTTGGGCCTGCCAAGCTTGGAACTTGATGTACAAAACAGGCATCTGACTGTGGCAATCTTCCCACCCCTGCCTCCCAGGGCATACTTTACCAAATCTTGTTTCATAATGTTTTCAATGTCAGTCAGAAAAAAAGTCATGTTTGGACACTCACAGATACATACATAAGGATGTCCAGCTGAGTGGACCATTCCTTAGAGAAGTATGCCAACCAATGTTCTGCTTGGCAAGTGATGTGTTCACATTTATATTAGTGGGTAGAATTTCTCAAGCTGTAGTAGTCATTGAGATGATATGTATAAGTGTTATATCCATTTTGCCTACAGCCACAATATGGCATGGTGCCATTTTTTCCAAAACACAAAAATGGCTCAATTCTCACAAAAAGTGCTGATTTTTAGAGGACCCTGAGTGCCAATTATCATGTGACAAACATGCCCTCTCCAGGATCAAGCTGGAATTACATCTGCACAGTAGTGTGTCTACCTGTAAATAGGAGCTGGACTTCTTGCAATATTATGCTGTACTCTCCTGCAGGTCTGGGTAAAGGGGTAATTATTTGTCTTGAAGTAAGTGCATAGTAATGGCCAGAGAGGTGAAGTAAAATACAAGATTACCATGGTATCCCTTCCTGAATTTGGGAGACCTCACTATCACAACAGAGAACAAAGGCCCGTGTAATAAGATGACCTCTTCCTTCATGTACTTTTGAACCTGACTACTTGAATTTAATGGTTGCTTCATGTCATGTACATTTCCCCATACATGGATGGAAAAGGTATTGATAAACAGAAAATGGAAACATTCAGTTACTCAGATTAAATATTTATTTTTAGTTAAGCTACTTATTTTGTGGAAATGTAAGTTTTTACACTTAGAACACTGAATAGGTGTCAATATTCCTTTTAAACATAAATTCACTCTATGAATATATGTTGCCACAATTCTTAAATTATGATGGGGACAGTTTCAAAGTATTACAGTTTGGTAATTGAGTAATCACTAGGATTGTATAGTAATTGTGACAAAATAAAGAACAAGAAAGAATGAATAAGGTAATTTCTACAATGGCCTTCTGACCTAAAGAATTGAGAAACTTGAACTAGTTTAATTGAATCTCATTCTTCCTTCCCTTTCATTCTCTTCTTCCTCTTCTCCTCCAGTCTCTCTTCTTTCTCTTTGATATGAAAGGTCTATTAATTAGGTCATGGTGTCTTAAATATTCTAACAAAGTTTCATAGACTAGTAAGCATTTTATTAAATATGGGTTCCTTTCAATATTGTAATACAAAAAGTTTTTAAATTCATAATTGAAGTTGAACCATGTAGGAATTTACTGGCTCCAGTTTGCCAAAGAAAATATAAGAACTTATAGTGCATTGCTACAATAAAAATAAATGCCCATTATTTTTGTTTTGTCATTGTTTGTTACAATCATCAGTAAATAAAGGATTTCAGAAGAAATCTGTGCCAGTTTTATCAGTAGATGTTTGTTTCTGAAATGTTTAAGAACTAAAAATGATCCCTTTTCTTCCCCTGCAACTTAACCTAATAATATGAACTTCACTGTGACAGAAATAAATGCTAGATCTGACTAATAAACACAAGGATTCAATACTTTGATGTGCAGTAATGTGATAGATTTCTACAATCAAAAAGGGCATTCAACATACTTGCAGCCTTGCCTACAATCTCATTAGTAGGGATGCCCTGTTTTGGGTGCAGCTTTTGTTTCTGGGAAAGCATTAAAGGAATATGGCAGGAAAGGTTCATTAGCTATTTTAGTCACCTCTTAGGATAATAGTTATTGTTCAGAAACTGTTGGTGAGAACTTCACTAGACACTCTTCAAATGTGACCTATAGCCTTCACGGTGACTCTGCTTAGGAGATACCAATTTTCCCATTGTTCAGTTACAAAAATTTAGACAAATAGAAACTAAATTCTTATCAGAAAGAGAATCCAGAATCATGTAGAAATGCTCTTTTCAAAGTTTTACTAATTCCTGTGTAAGCTGTTCTCTAAGGGAATATGCCCAAAACATCCCAGTGAAAAGTTCTCATGAAAGGCATCGGTGGAATCAGGAGTAGTACAGAGACAGAATTTCACTAGCTTCATGGTTTCACCCAGGATCAGTTCTCTCACCTGCCCTGTCTTGCCTGAATGAACAAGCATTCGTCACTGTTGACATCCCTGTATATGACATTTAATGATACTTAACCACCCATCTTGCAGGTATTGTTTGGTGACAAAATGTTCTCCTCTCACACATTGCTTGAACACTTCGTTGCCACCAAAGTGTGCAGTCGGAAGATATTTCATCCTATATGCAGCAACTTCATGTTTTCTCTAAGTGGATTTGATCGCCAAAACTTAAACATGGTAGGTATAAGTAATCACTTCCTGGAAGCCAATAATTTTGTTGCATAAGGAGTGAGAGGTGACATTGGATGTTATGGAAACCACAGTAGATAGCCTCCTCTTTACCTTTTTTGGGTGTAATTAATAACCTCCTGGCTCCAAAAAGGGTTGAAATCTGACTATCCTTTATTTAAAAATTAAAAATAAAGACTTTAAGAAAATATCTGTGCTGACAGTGCTTCTAGTTCTTTCCTGGGCTAAAATTCTACAATTAAAAATTTTCTTTATTTCCATTAGAATTATGACTATTTCAGACCCGTGGAATCTCAGATAGTAGTTCTAGAATCTGCATTTTGTGTTTGCTTTTACGTTTCCATATCTGTGGGCCATCAGAAAATCCTTATCTTGTGAGTCACCCCTAGTTGAAAAAGAGGGATTTGGCTTTTTCAGTGACAGCTACAAACTCTGCATTCAAGAGTGTGGAGAGGGGTGCTTACTGTGGTTCTTTTCCTCAGTTTTAGTATAAATGGGCTCCTTTCCTTTCAAATTATAACTTGAGGGACAAGGAGGGGAAAGATCGGAAGTTACTCTTCTCTTCCTAGATTGACATGGACAATGTTTGAAACAGAGGTAGCACACAGCTGAAGATCACCCCATATATCTCACAGGCTTCTGCCAAGAGCCTGGTCCCCTTGTGTTTTTTAAATATCAGGTTCTCACTAAGTCACCAGGCTGGGCTTGCACTCACTATGTAGCCCAGATGCACCTTGAATTCATGTTACTTCTGCCTCAGTCTCCTGGATTTTCGGAATTACAGGGCTGATGACCAGGCTCGAGGCTTTCATAAGAGACTAGTTTTATGCAAAGCATAAAGCCTGGGCCACGCTGCCTGTCCACATTCTCAACTCAGTTCTCCTGGGCTAATTCATCATGGAGAGGCAATAATGTCATGTAGATGAAAATACGTCACATAAGCAGTGCTAAGCAAATTGGCCCAAATGTTTGAGAGATAATAAAGCAATACCCCTGACAGTAGAGGCTCTCTTTGGACAAATCTGTTTTAGACTGGCAGTTAAGGACTGGATTATGGGATATTATGACGTCTGGAAGAACAGATACTTTAGTGACGCACAACCAGAGGCCTGCTGCCACTTTTGTGGAAACATGTAGATCTATTCCCAATGGTTTTTGAGCTAAGATTTTTCTTAAATTTATTTTTTCAGATTTACTTATTTTCACTTTATGTGGATGTTTGTATACCATATGCAGGCTGTGCTTGCAGAAGCCAAAAGAGGGCACCAGACCCCCTGGAACTGGCATTACTACCAGTTGCAAACTGCCATGTGGGTGCTGAGAATCCTCTACAAAACCAGTCATTGCTCTTAACCACTAAGCTATCTGTCCAGTCCGTGGAAGTTTTATCTTAATGTCAATTTTATATACAAACCAGAGGAGAGAGTCACTAAAATTTTTAACCCCTTGAATGTGTGAGATGAGTTCTGAAAGAAAGGCTATATAGCCTTCTGCATTCAACCAGTCTGGTGTCCTCTGTGGGCTGAAGGGAACCATTATCCAGGACAGAGAACAAAGATGTGGGAGGGGAGTGCTCTTAAAGATGACCTTCTCTTGTTAATATATCCGTAAAGATATAAAATATATTTCCCTAAAGATAATAATTGTTTTTATACATAGAGAGTTGAAGTGTTTTTCAAATGTCTGCATATGTGTTATGAGTAGCCTCCAGATGAGAAATGATCTCTTTACAGAGTCGCTTGGACGTTTATATGGCACACAGTCAAGCAGGAACATCCGTTCAGAACATGCTGCACTGGGCCCAGGTATATGTTCTCTCTTCCTGACTGACACACCCAAACCTCTGGAAAATCCTTGAGGGGGTACTCCCAGAATGCTCCATGTAGGGCCAGCAGGTACCTGCCTATCGTGGTGATGTTCTAGGATCAGCACCAATTCCTCTTTTGATTACCTTTGTTCCATCTATCCATTCTCATTGTCTTCAGTGCCTGAGCTGGGAACCTGCTTCCTACATATTCTGAATCAGTTCTCATCCTTAGATTCCTCCCTCGACTTGTCTTGGGAAGGCTTGTGTTTCCTCTTCTGGGAAATCATTAGCTTTGGTACAACTTGATGTAAAATAATACAATCTATTCCAGAAAGACCTGTTCATCTTCCAGTTAGCCCATGGGGCATTTCAGGGAGCAGAAAGAACACTTTATTCCAAACAAAGGCAGTGTTAAGGAGGTATTAAAATAGACAAACAGTCTGTGGGTTTGCCCACAATTACAATTTTGTCTAATAAGATTACTCAATATCCAGTAAGCTCAGAGATAAATCAAATGCAATTAAGTTGTACAAGTTTCTGAGTCAAGATGTGCATGTATGCTCATTGGTACTTTGTATAACTTTGTCTGTATTGCTGACCAGTCACTTCAGCCCCATCCTTTTATAAGAATTGAACAAAAGAAGCATAATCCCATCTACCTATGAGAGAAAATGAGGTAGTGGGAGACAGTAATTTGCATTTAACATGTATACTATTTTCTCTTAACCTACTTTAAAGCTGAAAATGAGAAACCATTACAGATAGTTAGAAAAACCCTGATGTTTCTGGAAAGGTTGGAAGTTTCACTTCTGGGTAGATATGAATAAAGTCTGCTCAAGCATGAGAGACCCACTACTGATTTATTTATACACATCTAAATCTCACAGGCCAGTTGAAAGAATACTGTCATCATTCATACCTCACAAATATCTTGCCCTGAATAGCAGATTGAATCAAACCTGGATATAAAACAGGCTTATTAGACACTAGACTCCAGATTCTAAATAATAAGCTCTGTTGCCTCTCACTGATTAAACTGTGTGGGATTTTAATATCACACACACACATATATTTTAATTTCCATAACATTTTATGTATTTCATACCATTATATAATAGATAATTATATATTTAAATATATAACTATAAATAATACAATGTATATAATATATGATACATTTTATATAATGTTGTAGAAGCAAACAATTTAAACTAAAAGGATTAAAACTATGAGTGAATAACAATATAAGTTATAAGTTAAGGGAAGAGAAAGTCTCACTGTGTTCTGAGGATAATTTAGTACTTGATATAAATCTGGAGTATCTGCCTTCTTAATTCAGCAAGGTGACAGGTGGCAAACAACAGAATCAAGGAAACTGTAAATTTCGGAATACTTACATGTTTGAAGCCTAAATACCAATGTGTAAAGCTAGTCATCGCCATTGTTTCCAGCACTCAGCCCATAGCTCTTACAGCATGGCATGACACATGACTTGGTCCTGCACAGAAGTAACAAGCAGTCGACATTTGCTGATTTTTTTTTCCTAAAGATGAGAAAAATGTTTAATAATGAGGAATGAATTCATAATAGCATAAGAGCACTTGTTGGGGGGATAGTAAAGAACCTAGTTGTTTAATAACAGCCATAGTAATTTTTAGTGTTAGAAATGTGTAGTCAAACCAGGTGGTGGTGGTGCAGGCCTTTAATCCCAGCACTCGGGAGGCCGAGGCAGGCAGATCTCTGAGTTCGAGACCAGCCTGCTCTACAAGAGGTAGTTCTAGGACAGCCTCCAAAGCCACAGAGAAACCCTGTCTCGAAAAACCAAAAAGAAAAAAGAAAAGAGAAAAAGAAATGTGTGGTCAAAGCTTCTATAAACATATGGAGATATAAATTCTTGAAATCCATTGCATACTGTAACAGTTGAAAGCATTGTTACCTGCAGATTTTCATTCAAAAGATATGGTATGGGTTATAAATGATGTATCAGTTATGCAAAGGAGTATCTGTTTTCATTATTGATCAATGTTCTAATGAGTATACATATTACCAATCTTTGTGTATTTCTTGCTCATTAATTTTATATGTACATTGTTTACTTGTGTCATTTTAATGTGGTTTTGTTTATTTTTTTTTTATCTTAGGCTGTCAATTCTGGTAAACTCCAAGCTTTTGACTGGGGCAGTCCTAACCAGAACATGATGCATTTCAATCAGGTAGATAACACTGATGCTCATCACAGCCAGTGGCATACTGCAATGAGCCAGTGAGAACGGCTTCCACTCAAGTATTTAAGTGCTTACTACTCCGCACTTGCTATGATGGGCATTGCTTATTGCTGTTAGCACATGATACTTCCTGGGTTTTACTGTGTGCTGAGTTGTTGTTTCTAGTCCTCACAATGGTCACTTGAGCTAAAAATGCCCTCATTTTCCTGGAAGCTCAAGGAAGTTAGTGGAGAAATAGCTAGAATATGACCCAAGGATTTCTGTATCTAAATTTATTTCTCTATTTTTTCACTACTCATTCCTTCACTGTAAAAACAAACAAACAAGAGCTCTCAATATTTCATTAACACTGTTTTAAAGATAGAATTAGAAAATATGACCTTATTTCTAATGCATGTCTTCACCTAATAAGACTAGCATTGCTTTAATAGTCCCTAAGGATGTCTTTTATTACTTTAAAAAATCCAATCTATGAGTCATTTAAGACACATCAATCAGAAGTTGCCATCTTTAAAGAGAACTGATACTATCTAATGAATAATGGAATATTAAGATACCTCTTTACATCATCTATGAAAATGAATAGTTACACTAAAAACAGTATATGCTGTTGGTTACTGGAACTTCTTCCAATTATGTTGGGAGAGCCAATCATTGTTTGACTTCCTGGTGGCAGACTGAGATAAAACATAAAACATTGTCATCAGCTTTTTTAAATTACAAAGAATAAATAGCATAGAGAAAACTTATATTTTCAATGTTTTGAAAAATCTGGTTGTCTTCCTAAACTGCTATTCTTGAATGTGCATGGGCTTGGGTGCAAATACAGGTACCAAACACATCATGTCAAATTGCCATGTTTCTGTTTTGATGACCACCTTTCTTCTTCCAACAAGTTTGTGGTTCTCTGGGAAGAGCATTTTAGATACTGATTGCACCTTATGAGCTAGGAGACTTAGATGGAAGTGGGATCAGAGCTTCATCTTTGCATTTACAAATGAAATAAAAATCATAGGTATATGGTGACAGAGGTTCAGATATGGATACTTTGCTTGAAACCTTTGGTGGAAACTCAAACAGAAGATGAACTATACTTGAGGCCAGTCTGGTCTACAGAGTGACTTCCAGGATAGCCTGAACTGTTTCACAGAGAAACCCTGTCTTGAAAAAAAATGAAATATGCATATTTAAAAGGCAGTAGCATTTAGTTACAACTACACTCAATGACACCATAAATTATGTGGGTGCAATTACTGACATAAATCAGTAGTGATCCTTCATTGCTGAGGAAGTATAATTTCTAAATGAATACATA
This sequence comes from Cricetulus griseus, assembly GCF_003668045.3. Lineage (NCBI taxonomy): Eukaryota > Metazoa > Chordata > Mammalia > Rodentia > Cricetidae > Cricetulus > Cricetulus griseus. Next base: position 27,701,865 of record NC_048596.1, on the reverse strand, counting down.
TAAACCTCAGTGTCAGGTTAAAAACAAACTTAAAAGTCCTGGCATAACTTACCAGATACCATTTAAAGCTGAATTTTAATATTCATTTATGATTTGCTGTCTTCACAATGCTTGCTTTCTTAGCAGAGTAATAATTTCACTGGAGTAAAGGCATCCCAGATGAAGGGACTGTGGGTCTGGCTTTGTTTCTGAAAGCTTGTCTGTGTCTGTTGATGCCTTCACATTTCCTTGTTGTTTTGTTGTTGTTTTATTTTGTTTGTTTGTTTTCAATCTTCATTGTGCTCTATCTTTGCAGCTAAGTATTTGTGCTTTGTACCCTGCTCCTAAGGAAACCACCGTCAGGAAAATCCAGCTCCCGCTCTTCCTAGCTTGACTGTACATTGGGGATACTGTGCCAGGCCCTCTGGAACCCCCTACCCCTTGCACGTTAGACACTGACAATCTACACTCACTTCCTTCTCTACATTCTGTGTTGCTTTCTGAGAACTAATTTTCTTTTACCATATTCTAAGACACACACCCCACTAAAGGTGAGAGGGGTAATACACTTTTAATATTTAAGAGTTCAGACTTCCAGGCACCAGCCCATCAACTGAAATGAAAGTAGCCCTCAACCTGACTATACCAGCGAGCTCTGCCTGAGTACCACATTTTGAAGAGAACTTGAGATGCACATCCATCTTGTCATGATCTTCCCCAAGCAGAATTCCATGGAGCTAATAATAAAGAAGCTTTCATGGGTCCTTGGGTCTTCACCTTTGTCCCTGTTACCTCTGTTCTGGAAGTATTATGGCCATGGTAAAGGTGCCATCAGGGCTAGATTGTTGTGAGGATTCTTTTTCTGGCTTGAAGATGCCTGAATTCTTAATGTGTGTCCATGTGGTCTTAGGGTATGTTCCTGTAAATGACACGAGGGAGACAGAGAGGGGAGAGAGGGATTTTGTAGACTTAGAGAGAGACCCACTCTTGGAACATCATTTATCCTAAGTTATGTTCACATTGGAGGTTAGTGATTCAACTTTTGAATTTAAGTAGAACAAATTTCATTCTACAGCATGGATAATCAGAAACTATTTGGTCAATTACTCATTTGCAAGTACCACAATCTAAGTCCCTTTTAGGTTAAAAAGAAAGAAGAAAAGAAATGAGACTAGCTCCCTGCAGCATCATCAGGTCTGCTCCCACCTCTGTCTTCCCAGCTCACTTTCACTTTTTCTCAGGGACTCCTATTTCCATTCTTTGGCTTTTTCCAAAATAATACTCACATGGTGACTTTACATCACGTAGCTCTTGCCATTTCGCAGCCAAAGGAAAAGATATATTTTCTCCACAGCTAAAGAGCAAGGTGCCAGAAAGTCTTCTGGCCTAGTTTTAGCCTTGTGTACAGATGCTACTGAGTTACTGCAGTGGGTCTTCTGGCTACAGAAGGACCAACTGAGGTACTTGGTCATTTAAACCAATGTGTGACCTAGATCATTAAAAAGAGTAGTGTGTAAGGGAAAGCTTGCTCAGTATTTAGCCCTATACCACACTATTTCTGTGTACAAATAAATCCCTTTAAACATATTTCAAGTGTTTGTTTTCATATGTTAGTATAAATGTTCTCTGAAAAACCTACTGATGCACAAGTGTCAAAAAAGCTGCTGAGCCCAGATTTCTGCATATGAAACAGATGTTTATCCTTTCTAGTAATTACTGAAAAGGACACTCTTGGGCCAATCTCTATGGAAAAGAGAAACCCTTTCTTTTTAGAGAAATGCTCTTCCTCAAGTACCTTTCCCTATCTGCCCCAAAGTGCAAGTTGGGAGTGTGATGGTTGTTCCTTGTTTTCCTAACACAATTATTGCATGAACATGCTTTGATTTTTTTTCTATGATGGTGGGACTTTCTTCACCTGTATGCTTCTGTCATGATACACTGTACTCACAGCAGGCCTAAAAACAAACAAGATGTACTACAATCTCTGAAACTCTAGAGCACACCTTTCTTATTTTTTAGTTGTTATTCTAATACATTTTTTCACAGCAGTGGAAAACTGACTGGCAGAATATTTTCAGGTTTATATATCATTAAGTTAAACAGATTAGGATTGAAAAGTTAGCACAATATCCGATGGTTTTATTTATTTCCATAATAGAGCTCTCTCTCTTCCTCGCTTCATTTAGCTTACACCGCCTGTGTACAACATCACTAAGATGCAGGTCCCAACGGCAATGTGGAGTGGTGGACAGGATGTTGTGGCAGATGCCAAGGACACCGAAAATCTGCTCCCTAAAGTCACCAACCTTATCTACTACAAGGAGATCCCACACTACAATCACTTGGATTTTTATCTTGGACAGGATGCTCCCTGGGAAGTTTACCAAGACCTAATTAGAATGTTGGAAGAATATTTGCAAAATTAAAGGCATTCTCTTTCTGCAAGCAGGTGAATGCCTTTCAGTATTAACAAGGCAGACTGACCCTATGGTGATATCTCAACAGTTATCAACTTGTATTCTCCCCTCCTTTTTTGTGAGAGGGAGAATTGTGTGTTCTTAGAGAGAGACTCATGTTTGGAATATCCATTTAATCGTAATTATGCTCACATTGGAGGTTACTGATTCTACTTTTTAAATTTAAAGAGAACAAAAGTAATTCTACAGCATGAATAATCAGAAACTATTTACAGTAGTTGTTTATTCATTTGCAAGTAGCATTCATTGTAAGTAGCATCAACAGTGTTTGCAAAGTTGATAGATGCCATAACCCCTGGCTATGTTATTCTATTTGACAAAGGTGATGGAATGCCATTACCTCATCACATTATAAGACAAGGCATTCTGTTTAAGCAGTCTAAAGTAAACAATTTTTGTTGGCTTGAGACAAACAGAAGTAACAAGGAAGCCCACATTGCAAGGTACAGTGAATGGCTTCTCAGATCTGAGAGTGGTCTTCAGGCAATGTCCAGCAAAAACCAGAACTTTCAACCCATCTCCAGAGACAGGATAATAAATTCTGCCTCAACTCTGCTTGATTATGGAAGCCCACATTTTGTACTGAAGTTTCCCATTATGAAACCAGCCTTGATTGTAGCCTGGAAACCCAGGACTGGGGCCTCCAGCAATAAGATGCCTATATTCCTGAACTACAAAACAGTGGCAAAATAAATGTGTAACATTATAAATTATTAACTTTGTTACAATCTGTTGTCAATAATATTAAGCTACCAACTATTAAGATATATCAATTATATAATAAATGTAATATTTGATTCTGTTAATTGTATAGTTAATATTAAGTATATACCATAATTTAAAGTATTACAATCTTATAATTTTTGCAATACTATATTACATGTACCAAGACATTCATTACAGTATATTATATGTTGATATGTAATTGCTTGAAAACTTGATATACCTCCATCTTAATTTACCTGGTACCCTTTGATCTAATAAGGTTCCTTGAGCATTTGGTTGTAGATTACTAACGACTGGTTCACTCCATGTGTATTTATCTGAAAAAGTCCTTTTGCTTTCTTCTAGAAGACTTTTACTTTCTGAGAATTCAGATTTGCGTCCCCATGTCTAAATTTTGTTTTTAACTTTCAATCTTTTAAAACTGTTCATCTCCTGGAATAAGGGCTAGCAGTCTGCAGCCTGTCTTTTTGGTTTCCTTGAACTCTGCTTTTCTCCTCTGCTGTGACGTTTCTGTTGCTCAGTGGTTCACAGTGACTTGACTCTGGGGAGCTTGATGTGGTGCCAGTGCACAGCCTACCCTTGGATGGGCTTCGGCTTCTTGGATCTGTAGATTTAATGTCCACCAACATAGAATTTAAAGTTTCTATTTCTTCAGTGAATCCTGAAGCCTCGTTTTTTCTAAATCTCTAATTGTGTGCTTGAGACCATTTAATATTGCCTCAATACTCACTGAACAAGGTTCTTCCTGGGAATTTTCCTGTGGGTTTCATGTTGGGGCACTCTGCTAATGTCGTATGTTCACTGCTAGTTAGCTTTTGTCACATACAAATAGCTAGAATCCTTACTGTTGCTCTTTTACTTTAAATACTGAGTTTCTCACATCTAGACATCCTTTTAGGTATGTTTTAATATCTTTCTTAGCTCTCTACTGCTTCACATTTTGTTTAAATCCCTGAATATAATAGCAATTGTTTAACATTTATTTTAATGCACTTTCTGCTTATGCAAGTATCATTATCATTTATTACTCTGTTCCATAGATTTCTGTTTATCACAGTTATGATCCCCTGCTTCACTCTGTGTTTAATAATATTTTATTAGATGTCAGACATTGAGCTTTATATTTCTGGGATTTCTTCTATTCTTTTCAATAACGTTGGGATATGATTTACTATGCATGTGTTTTCAGTAAAGGTTGTTTTGATACTTATTTTGTATCTCATTAAGTACATGCCTAGAGTTACCTCCACTTTGTGAAGATTTTTGCCATACTACACTGGCATGCCCTCCCTGGGGTCTCCACTATGTGGCCTGTGTATTCAGAAAGGTCTCTGTTAAGTTCCCTAGAAAGCACTCAGATTAGCTTGCCCATGTGCTAATTACATGTTAGAAGTTTTGCTGCATTAACCTTCCCTTGAAAAGGAATAGGACGATAGTATCTGCAAGCAGGGACCCTCTGACTTCTGTGTTTTCTATTTGTATATCTTGTATGTCTTTCTCTATCCTAACTGCTGTGCCCAAATCTTTTATGTGAGGACAGGAAGGGCAAGATGTCCTTGTCTTATTCCTTAGAGGAAATGCTTTCAGTCTCCCACCTTCCCCCATTACTATGACGTTGAATATTATTATTATATTATTATGTTAGGCTATTATCCTGCCCCCATCTTCTGAGTGCTAGGATTACAGGTACTAATCACTGTATCTGGGTTATGTAGTGCTGGGCTTCAAACCCAGAGCTTTGTGCATGGTAGGCAAATGTTCTACCAACTGAGCTACATCTCCAGCCCCACCTGTTTGTACATCTTTTTAACACATTTAGCTAGTCTCTATTTTTACTTGGGAGATTATGTTGGGAATAATCATGGAACAATATGATTTTTTTGTCATTTTGTTGAGTTTCTTCTAATTGTTTTGACTGTTCTTTTCTTTTTCCTTTCTTCTCCTCACATTCATCTTGGCAGCTTGGTGGTTAACTGTATTGAGAGCATTTGAATGGTTTCTGTATTTCATTTGAGTAATCTCCCTTCTAATAGTGTTTTTCCTTTTCCTTGATTTTATGACAGTTGTTATATTTCTTCTTTCTATTGATTTATGTCTCCCTTGATTGCTGGTCCAGTAGTTACAAATTCCCCTAGTGCATGCTTTTCTTAGAATGCCTTGCTTCTTCAGTTCTTAAAGATAACTTCACTGGGCACAGTAATGTTGGCTGATAGTTACTTTCTCAAGGACTTAACTTTCTCATGCCCTGCTTGCCCCTATGTTTTCTACTGAGCAACCTCTGGTAGTTGTTTTTAAATTTGCATTGGCACTTATCCCTCATAGAGTTTTAAATTCTTTCTTTATTATGTACTTTTGGCTTTTTATTGTATTTCATTCTGGGGTTCATTTCTGGCCATGTCAATTTGGGGTTCTAAATTCCTTCTACACATGAATATCCAATTCTTACCTTCTCTATTTGGGGTATTTTCTGCTGTCTTTTATTATTCATTCAATAGTCTTTATGTGCTCTCAGATCTTATTTCTGCTGGCAATACAAATTTTTGTTCTTTAAATAGCATCTCAAAGATGTTGAGTGATTTCTACATACACTCCTGTTTGTTCTCTGTATTTCTGTCTGAATATCATTGTTTAAGAAGCCTGTTTTCATACCCTAACATTTGTTCTGCTTGATGTGGTCTGCTATTCGGGTGTTTAACTGATTTTTGTTTTGTTTTGTTTTGTATTAGGATGGGGTCTCACTTGGTTTCATACTTGTAGTCTTCCTGCTTCAGCAACCCAAGTGCTGGGAGCACAGGCATTAACCACTATACCCAGTTCAACCGACTTTTTTTTTATATGGTGTTCTTATTTCCTATATTTTTGATTGGTTCTTTTCCCCCAAACTCTATTCCCATACTGAATTTATAATGCATATAGTTTGTTGACTTCCTTGTTTTATTTAGTTGCTTACTTGTAGTCCCTTGATTTTCATTGATTTTTTTTTAAATCATCACTTAATTCCTTTTTGAGAACTTCATGTACTCCAACACTATGGTATCTATTTTTAAAACCTATGGACTTTAGGAAGTGTCCAAGTTTATTTTTCCATATCTCAAACTCCTGTGTTGATTTTGGTATGTCTGTTATAGTGGGTATCTCTACTGTTTTGTAGGAAGAGGTTTCTCCTGATACTCTGCCTTGGATATCAGTTTGTTGTACAATGTTAAGTATTTCTAGAACCACAGGGTTATTAATCCTTGATGCTTTATTGGTTGTGATGGATGTCTTTGGGCATTGTGAGTACAGTTCCATTGTTAGAGAGTCCCACCCTCCCTGCAGTTCTCACAGAAAGGACACTAGCAATATGAGTCAGCATGGCACAGACAGCAGAACTATTGGGGCCACCTTCTGTACTTACACATAAAATGAGAATGTTGGCTGCTACCCAGTAATGAGGATTTCCATGGGCATGACTAAGATTAGCTATGTTACTTAAGGAGGTTCCTGATACTGACTGTTTCAGTCATGGCATGGGCCTGAAACATTTGCTTTCTGGTTAGACAATGGTCCAGGTCCAGAAGCTTCACAGGGACGGGTGGCAGCCAGAATCACAGCCCTACCCTACCCTATCCCCTGACTTCACTCTCAGTCTTGTCAGTAGTCTGTGTTAAAACAAAGTGTGGTGTCAGGAAAAAAAATGTGTATTTTCCTCTGCTGTTAGTGTGTGTGTGTGTGTGTGTGTGTGTGTGTGTGTGTGTGTGTGTGTGTGTGTGTCCTTTCTGTCTGTCTGTCTGCCTGTCCAGAGGCAAGACTTCAGATTCCCTGAAGCCCTGCTGTTAGCACTCATGTTAGACCAGTAGCTGGAGCTTTTCTTTTCCTTAGTGACAAAGCTTAAAGGTCTATCTCAGTGTTGAGTTGGTTTTGCTAAGGCAATGGTGGGGGTTTAGCTCGATGAGTAATATTCAAGAGTATGAGGTCCTGAGCTCTATCCCTAGAACCACACACAGCAACAATAAAAAGTAACAATAGAAAAGAATCAGAGCAATAAAAATAGCAGAAAAACATAAAATCAATGATAATTCTACTCAACCGAGGTGCCTATGCTGTCTAAGCCAAGCAAAGTCATTCTTTGTGTGTTGTGTTATGCATGACGGAGGCAGGAGGATGTCTGAGCATCCCTCATCTCCCTTTCAGTTGTTGTCTCACTGGGTATTGAGAAAAAGACATCACAACAGAATGTTATTTAATTGTTCTCAACCAGGCTACTTGCAAAAAAAGTAAAACCAAGCTAAAGGGGTATACGCAGCACCAAGTAGAGTTATCTAGAACTTCTTAAACAGAACATCCTAGAAGTGGGGCAAAAATATATCCAAGAGGTTTGTTCAAGACCTTCACAGAATTATCTCAGAGGCAGAGTAATTACTATAGCCACAAAGTCTTATGCTTGAAAAAGGACAATAGGAGCCCCATGACCCAGTGACCTCAGTCATGGTTCCCTTAGCCCTGTCAATCAAGCAAAACTAAATGTGTCTGGCCACGCCCTCAGCCACAGTGAGCAAGCTCCCAAATTTCATGGAGATGGTATCTTCTCTGCTCCATATGCAACTCTGCTGTATACCATGTAACCCTGTCTCTAGGTTTGTGTCAAAGTATCTCCACCAAGACAAGTAAGCAAAGTCTCTCTTACAGAGTGGCATCTCACTTGAAGCTGTGCAGTAAAAATGGTGAAGGATTCCAAAAGATGGGGTTATTCTGGGGTTTCTGGCCCTCCAGAATAGTCTTGATCCACACGGCAGGTCCCTTCACAAGACAGCCCTCAGCTACTGTATCTTGGAAATGAATTGGGAGATGCAAATAATCCCTCCTCCTAAGTCAGATCCCAGGCTTCTTACCTATTTAGAATATAAGCCTGGACTTTGCCAGATCGCATGCCAACAGAATTTGATGGGACTCTCAGCTTTATTCCCACTAGGAGAAACTCTGTGTCCAGCAGTGAATCTGGCCTGTTATTGCTAAGATACTTATTTGGTTGCCCTCATTTTCTTGTCTCTGGATTTTATCAACTTTACACATTTCTCCTTATCTTTTATTTGAAATGAGATTGTTTTATCAGCATGTGTTCATTGTTATCTTCTTTTTTTTTCTTTTTTTTTTTTTTTTTTTTTTTTGGTTTTTCAAGACAGGATTTCTCTGTGTGGCTTTGGAGCCTGGCCTGGCACTCGCTCTGTAGACCAGGCTGGCCTCAAACTCACAGAGATCTGCCTTCTTCTGCCTTCCTAGTGCTGAGATTAAAGGCATGCGCCACCAACAGCAGGCTATATAATTCACTTTTAAGGTTCTCACATGCATAAAGTCCTTTTTATTCCTCTTCCCCCGCTGCTAGTATCCTTTGTTCCTCCAGACAGTTAGTTTCTACTTTAATGGAAACTGTTTGAAAAAAGAAAAATATCATATATAAAATCTAGGATCCACAAGTGAGGGAAATTTGGTGATATTTGCCTTTCTAGTTCTGTCTTATTTTACTTAATATGAACTCTGCATCTAGTTTCTTTCAGACAACATAATTTCATTATTCTTTATAGCTGAAAAAACTCCATTTGTACATAATCCATTGTCCATTTTTCAGCCATCACCTGCTTAAAGACACCCAGGCTGATTGTATAATCTGGCAACTGTAAATACTGCTGCAATCAATGTCAAAATATAAGTATCTGTGGGGTGCATTAAAGTCATATATATATAATATATATATATATATATATATCAAGGAGTGGTATATTGTATCAGGTCATACAGTACTTTTTATTTTACTGAGTAGCCTCCATACTTATTTCCACATTGCCTAGATGATTTTTGCATTAGTACCAGCAATGTATAAAGAAAACTTTACCTCCATAAGTAACTTACTGTTACTTATTTTTGTTTTGATTTGTTTTAACGGTAGCCATTGTGACTCATGAGACACAAAATCTCAATTTAGTTTTAATATGTGTTTCTATGATTGAATTTCTTTAATGCAGATTTATTTTATATGGTTTTGAGTCATTTGACTTGTCTTTTGAGAATTACCTGTTCATTTTATTAGTGCCTTTATTGGTTGGGTTGTTTGGTTCCTTGGTGTTAAGTATTTTGAGTTTTCCACATATTCAGAAGCTAATCATTTACACACATTTATCTAGCAAAGCTTTTTCTTCCATTCTGCAGGTTCTTAACTTCATCAATGGTCTCTTCTGCTGTGCACAAGCTTTGTAAATTTCATTCAATCCAATTGTCAATTCTTGGAATTCTTTTCAAAGAGTATATGTATATACTTGTAGCTTAAAATCTTGTCCCTGCATTTTCCTCTGCAAGTCTAAGTTTCGTATCTTCTATGAAGGTCTTCCATCCTTTTTGAATTGATATTTGCACAGGGTAGAGGGTGGAATCTAACTTTATTCCTCTACATAGTCATACCAAGTTTTCTCAACAACATTCATTGAAGAGGCCCTTTTTTTCTCCAATGTTAGTTTTTGTCATCTTTGTCAAAAAATCAACTGGCTGAAATGGGATCCTATATCCCATTTAACTGTATGCCTATTCTGGTGTCAGTGCTGTGTTGCTTTTGTTAGTATGGCTCTATAGAATAACTTGAAATTGGGTGTGGTGATAACTCCAGCATTGTTTATTTTTCCCTCAGAATTGCATTCACTATTGTGTTTTGTATTTCCATTTAATTTTAGAAATGTTCCATTTCTGTAAATAATGTCATTGGAGCATTGAACCTGTAGATCACTTTGGGTAACAGACAATATTTTTTGTTGTTGTTGTTGTTGTTTTTTGTTTTGTTTTGTTTTTTTGTTTTGTTTTTTCAAGACAGGGTTTCTCTGTGGCTTTGGAGGCTGTCCTGGAACTAGCTCTCGTAGACCAGGCTGGTCTCGAACTCACAGAGATCCACCTGCCTCTGCCTCCCAAGTGCTGGGATTAAAGGTGTGCGCCACCAACGCCCGGCTAGAGACAATTTTAGAGTGTTACTTTGCTTAGCTATGAGCATGGGAGATCATTCCATATTTCAGTGTTGTCTTCAATTTCTTTCTTCAGTGCAAAATCTTCATTGAAGAAGTATTTCACTTCTCTGGTTGGGCTTAGCTTCGTTTTATTTTTGAAGCTATTTGGGCAATTGTTTTCCTACGTTTTTATCATAATATTCATTACTGCTATTTTGTAAAAGTACTCATTATTATGCTTTGTATGGTGATTCTATTGCATGATTATTGATAAATGTGTTCAGCACTCCTCTAAGTTTTTTGGTACCATCTTTAGGATTTTTTTTATGAATAGGATTATTTTGTCTAAATGTAAGGATATTTTGATTTCTTCCTTTCCTATTTTGGTTCCTATTAATCTCTCCTTTTGTTTTGTTGTTTTAGCTGTAACTTCAAGCACTATTTTGAATAGAAGTACACAAATTAAACACTTTTACCTCATTGTTGATTTTAGCGAAAATAATTTGTTTTCTCCCATTTAATATAATGTTGACTATAGGTTTGCCATATACAGTCTTTATTATGTTAAAGTGTATTCATTCTATACTTAATTTGAAGTTATTATCATGAAGGGTTGTAAGACTTTGTCAAAGGCCCTTTCAATATCTAAAGAAATATACATATATATCCCTGGTGTGAAGCCAATTTGGTCATGATGTTTATTTTGTCATGTTGCTTCAATTCTGTTTATTTATTTTACAAACATTACCATCTACTGAAAAAAGAAGATTCTCTGTTGAGTGTTGAAAGATGCACTAATAAATGGGTATAATGATAAACCATTAGAAGTCAGTTTGATGTCATGTCTATTTAGCGGAATAATGATAGTAAGTTCTCTCCTAGGGCCTGTATTTATCTAACCGCAGGTTCTTGGCGTTAAAATGGTGTCTGGTATGGTTTTCATCTTATAAACCAGGACTTAAGTCCAGTCAGGAAATAGTTGGTTACTCTGGTCATGTTTGTGCCACTATTGCAATAATTGGTTTATTCTGCCGGTTTAGTTGTTATTGTAGCTCTCAGGGTTTCTACACGGATAAGACTGATGATTATTTTTCTCCTCTGTTATTGTACATATCCTCTTCTGGCACCATGAAAGCTATACCATAGACATAAAGCTTCCAGGTTAATACCTACTTGATTTCTCCATGTTCCATGACTCAAGTATGTTCTGTCTTCAGCACTAGGGTCTCACCATCAAGTTTTGGATAGCAACCAAGAACAATGGAAATAGCCTTTAATGTTTAGTGTTATTTGGTGCCCCTCAGTCAACAACTCCAAAATGAGTAACCCACTCGTGGAACTGGGCTTTTTAGTTGATGATCTATGGTGTCTAGAAGGAATATTGTTTCCCTGTTATTGGGTAAGTTTATTTAAACTCTTTTTGTATGTGTTTGTTTATGTACATATATATGCATATGTATTTTAGGAAGACTATACCAAACTAGTTTTCCATATGACTTTCTCTATCCTGCCATTCTTTTATCCATGTAACTCAATCATCCCTGTTCCATTATCCCGAACCCTCCTTCATATCACTTGTGTTTCATCCCTCCCCCTGGAGATGCCCCAACCGATTCCCCCTACCATTTTACTGATTTCCATGGGTACTTAAATTTAAATACAACAACCCAGTTTCAGAGCTAGCGTCCACATATAAGAGAAAGCATGCAGCATTTGTCTTTCTGTACAAGGATTGATTGTTTCTAGATCTTTCCATTACCTTAAATTTTCATAATTTTGTTTTTCTGAGCAGCTAAATAATATTCTATTGTATATGAATACCACATTTGCATTATTCATCAGTTCATGGGCATCTAGGCTATTTATATAACCTGAACATTGTGAATAGAGCACAAATGAAAATGGATTAGTGCCCTTTCCACTGACCAACCCACGAACGAGGCCTGCACCTGCTTGGGGTAGACACACACAGACAAGGAGGAGCTCCCTGAATCTGGAAACACCCCACTCTTCCATCCCTTTCCACCGACCGATCCACAACGAGTGAGGAGACTATCAAAAGAGGCAAGACCATCCAGAGTTGCGGACATTGAATTCCTAGCCCACACACACCACTGGGTCACAAGAGGAGATAGAGAGACCCCACCTGCACCCACTAGAAGAAGATGTGGGAAGAACAGAATAAGATTTCACTCAACAACAGAAAGACCAATATGACACCACCAGAATCTAGGGACTCCACTCCAGCAAGATCTGAAAAGCCCAACACAGAGCATGAAGATGAGATGGACCTCAAAAATTATCTCAGCAAGATGATAGAGACCTTTAAAGAGGAAACAAGAAAATCCCTTAAAGAAATAGAAGAAAAAGCAAACAAAAAATTGCACAAAATGGAGGAAAAGACAAACCAAAAAATTCAAGAAATAAACAAATCTCTTAAAGAATCTAAAGAAGCCCAAGAAAAAACATCCAAACAAGTGAAGGAAGTTCTTGAAACAGTTCAAAGCATAAAAGCTGAAATAGACACAATGAAGAAAACACAGAAAGAGGCAATGCTGGAAATGGAAAAGCTGGATAAATGATCAGGAACTAAAGATATGAGTATAACCAATAGAATACAAGAGATGGAAGAGAGAATCTCAGCTACTGAAGACTCACTACAGGATATGCATTCATCATCCAAAGAAAACATTAAGTCCAACAAAACCCTAACACAAAATATACAGGAAATATGGGACACTGTGAAAAGACCAAACCTAAGAATAATAGGTATAGAAGAAGGTGAAGAAACCCTGCTCAAAGGTACAGAAAACATATTCAACAAAATCATAGAAGAAAACTTCCCCGACCTATGGAAGGATATGCCTATGAAAGTACAAGAAGCTTACAGGACATCAAACAGACTGGACCACAAAAAGAATTCCCCCCCCCCGACACATAATAATCAAAACACCAAATCTACAGAATAAAGAGAAAATATTAAGAGCAGCAAAGGAAAAAGGCCAAGAAACATGTAAAGGCAAACCAATGAGAATAACACCCGACTTCTCATTGGGAACTCTAAAGCCAGAGGTCTTGGATAGATACCCTACAAGCACTAAGGGAGCATGGATGTCAACCCAGACTACTGAACCTAGCAAAACTTTCAATCACTATGGATGGAGAAAACAAGATATTCCATGACAAAAACAGATTTAAACAATACATACCCAAAAATCCAGCACTACAGAAGGTTCTGGAAGGAAAACTGGAAGATAACTACACTCACAAAACTACAGGCAATAGATAATCTAATTTTACCAAACACAAAAAGAAACAGGAGGGCAAAATCCACACACAATGACACCACCACCAATAAATCCAAAAGAACCAATGAACAATAGACATTAATATCCCTAAATGTCAATGGTCTTAACCTACCCATAAAAAGACTTAGGCTAACAGAATGGATGCGAAGACAGAATCCATCCTTCTGCTGTTTACAAGAAACACACCTCAACTTCAAAGACAGGCGATACCTCAGAGTAAAAGGATGGGAAAAGATTTTCCAATCAAATGGGCCCAAGAAACAAGCTGGTGTAGCAATCCTAATATCTAACAAGTTAGACTTTAAACTAAAATCAATTAAAAGAGATGAAGAAGGAAATTTCATACTCATCACAGGAAAAGTCCATCAAGATGAAGTCTCAATCCTGAGCATCTATGCCCCAAATACGAAGGCACCCACATTTGTAAAGAAAACATTACTAAAGCTCAAACCACACATAAAACCATACACACTTATAGTAGGAGACTTCAACACTCCCCTTACACCACTAGACAGGACCACCAGACAAAAACTTAACAAAGAAACAGAGGATCTGACAGAAGTTATGACCCAACTGGGTTAACAGATATCTATAGAGCATTCCATCCAAACACAAAAGAATATACCTTCTTCTCAGGGACACATGGAACCTTCTCTAAAATTGACCACATAGTTGGCAGCAAAGCAAACCTCCACAGTTACAAAAGAATTGAAATAACCCCCTGTATCTTGTCAGATCACCATGCATTAAAGCTAGAATTCAACAGCAATACAAATTGCAGAAAACCTACATACTCATGGAAAATGAATAACACCCAATTGTACCATTCCGGGGTTGAGGAAGAAATAAAAATGAAATGAAAGACTTCCCAGAATTTAATGAGAATGTAGACATAACATACCCAAACATATGGGACACTCTGAAAGCAGTGCTAAGAGGAAAGTTCATAGCACTAAGCGCCCACATGAAGAAACTGGAGGAAAATCACATTAGAGAATTGACAGAACAACTGAAAGCTTTAGAGCAAAAAGAAACAACCACACCAAGGAGGAGTAGATGCCAGGAAATAATCAACCTGAGAGCCGAAATGAACAAAGTAGAAACTAGGAAAACAGCACAAAGAATCAATGAAACAAGGAGTTGGTTCTTTGAGAAGATTAATAAGATAGACAAACCTATAGCCAAACTAACCAAAAGGCAGAGAGAGAGTATGCTAATTAACAAAATCAGAAATGAAAAGGGGGATATAACAACAGACACTGAGGAAATCCAGAGAATCTTCAGGTCATACTTTGAAAACCTGTGCTCCGCAAAATTCGAAAATCTAAAGGAAATGGACAGCTTTCTGAATAAATATCACTTACCAAAATTAAACCAAGATCAGATAAACAGTATAAATCGACCCATAACCCCTAATGAAATAGAAGCAGTCATCAAAACCTCCCAACCAAAAAAAGCCCAGGGCCAGATGGCTTCACTGCAGAATTCTACAAGAAATTCAAACAAGAGCTAATTCCAGTACTCCTCAAACTGTTCCGCAAAATAAAAGCAGATGGGATATTGCCAAACTCTTTCTACGAGGCCACAATAACTTTGATACCCAAGCCACACAAAGATATGACAAAGAAAGAGAACTACAGACTGATATCCCTCATGAACATCGATGCTAAAATACTCAATAAAATATTGGCCAACAGAATCCAAGAACATATCATGAAAATCATCCACCATGATCAAGTAGGCTTCATCCCAGGGATGCAAGGATGGTTCAACATACAAAAATCCACCAATGTAATCCACCATATAAACAAACTGAAAAAAGAAAAACCACATGATCATCTCACTAGATGCCGAAAAAGCCTTTGACAAAATCCAACATCCCTTCATGATAAAGATCTTGGAGAGAACAGGAATAACAGGAACATATCTAAACATGATAAACGCAATATACACCAAACCAATAGCCAACATCAAACTAAATGGAGAGAAACTCAAAGCGTTTCCTCTAAAATCAGGAACAAGACAAGGCTGTCCACTCTCTCCATATCTCTTCAATATTGTACTTGAAGTTCTAGCTAGAGCAATAAGACAAGAAAAGGGGATCAAAGGGATACAAATTGGAAAGGAAGAAGTCAAAATTTCACTATTTGCAGATGACATGATAGTCTACATTAGTGACCCGAAAAACTCTACCTGGGAACTCCTATGGCTGATAAACACCTTCAGCAAGGTAGCAGGATACAAAATTAACTCAAAAAAAAGTAGCCTTACTATATACAGATGATAAATCCAATGAGAAAGAAATCAGGGAAAAATCACCATTCACAATATCCACAAGCAACATAAAATATCTTGGGGTAACACTAACCAAAAAGTGAAAGACCTATACAATAAGAACTTTGAGACTTTAAAGAAAGAAATTAAAGAAGATACCAGAAAATGGAAAGATCTCCCATGCTCTTGGATAGGTAGAATTAACATAGTAAAAATGGCAATCCTGCCAAAAGCAATCTACAGATTCAATGCAATCCCCATCATAATCCCAACACAATTTTTCACAGACATTGAAAGAATAATACTCAACTTTATATGGAAAAATAAAAAACCCAGGATAGCCAAAACAACTCTTTACAATAAAGGATCTTCTGGAAGCATCACCATCCCCTACTTCAAGCTCTACTATAGAGCCATAGTTCTGAAAACAGCTTGGTATTGGAACAAAAATAGACAGATAGACCAATGGAATCGAATTGAAAACCCTGATATTAACCCACGCACCTACGAACACCTTATTATTGACAAAGGTGCTAAATCTATACAATGGGAAAAAAAGATAGCATCTTCAACAAATGGTGCTGTCACAACTGGATTCGGACATGCAGAAAATTGCAGATAGATCTATACCTGTCACCATGCACAAAACTTAAGTGCAAATGAATCAAAGATCTCAGCATAAATCCAACCACACTGAATCTTCTAGAAGAGAAAGTGGGAATTACCCTTGAACAAATAGGCACAGGAGACCACTTCCTGAAAATTACATGAGTAGCAACAGACATTGAGGTCTGCAATTAATAAATGGGACCTCCTGAAACTGAGAAGCTTCTGCAAGGCAAAGGAAACAGTCAGTAGGACAAAACGACCACCCACAGAATGGGAAAAGATCTTCACGATCCCACATCTGACAGAGGACTGATTTCCAAAATATATAAGGAGCTCAAGAAGCTAGCCACCAAAACACCAAACAATGAAATTAAAAAGTGGGGTGCAGAACTAAATAGAGAATTCTCAACAGAGGAATCTGAAATGGCTGAAAGACACCTAAGAAAGTGCTCAAAATCCTTGGCTATCAGAGAAATGGAATTCAAAACAACTCTGAGATACCCCCTCACACCTGTCAGAATGGCTAAAATCAAAAATACCAATGACAATCTATGCTGGAGAGGATGTGGAGAAGAAGGAACATTCCTCCATTGCTGGTGGGAGTGTGAACTTGTAAGACCACTCTGGAAATCAGTATGGCGGTGACTCAGAAAAATGGGAATCAATCTACCTCAAGATCCAGCCATTCCTCTGTTGGGTATATACCCAAATAGTGCATGTTCATACAACAAGGACTATGTTCAACCATGTTCATAGCAGCATTGTTTGTAATAGCCAGAACCTGGAAGCAACCTAGATGCCCCTCAACTGAAGAATGGATTGAGAAAATGTGGTACATTTATACAATGGAGTACTACTCAGCAGACAAAAGCAATGGAATCTTGAAATTCGCAGGCAAATGGATGGAACTAGAAGAACCATCCTGAGTGAGGTAGCCCGGTCACAAAAAGACAAATATGGTATGTGCTCACTCATATATGAATTTTAGACTTAGAGCAAAGGTTTACCAGCCTATAATCCTCTTCACCAAAGAAACTAGGAAACATGAAGGACTCTAAGGGATAAACGGTCCCCAGGAATGGGGAGTGGCATGAACTCCTGAACCAATTGGGAGCATGAGGGTAGGGGGAAGGGAGCTGCCACAATAAGAGCAAGAGAAGAGGAGTAGAGGATGGGAAATGGAGGAGCAGAAATATTGAGTTGGGGGAAGAATAGAGGAGAGAGAGCAGGATGAGAGATACCATATCAGAGGGAGCTACTATAGGTCTGAGAAGAGATCTGGAACTAGGGAGATCTCCAGAGACCTACAAGGATGACACGATCTGACAATCCAGGCAATGGTGGAGAGGATAACCTAAAAGCCCTTCCCCTAAAATGAGATTGATGACTTCTCTTTATGCCATCCTAGAGCCCTCATCCAGTGGCTGATGGAAGCAGAGACAGACATCCACAGATATACACTGAGCTGAAATCGGGAATTTAGTTGAAGAGAGGGAGGAATGAAGAGCGAAGGGGTCTGTACCAGGTTGGAGAAACCCACAGGAACAGTTGGCCTGAACAAGGGAGAGCACATCGACCCCAGATGCTGTCTGGGAGGCCAGTACAAGACTGATCCAGACCCCTGAACATGGATGTCAATAAGGAGGCCTCTGCACTCCAGGGAGCCTCTGGTGGTGGATTAGTATTTTTCCCTGGTGCAAGAAGGGACTTTGAGAGCCCATCCCACATGAAGGGTTACACTCTGGCCCTGGACACATGGGGAAGGGCCCAGGCCCAGCACAGGAAGATTTGGTGGACTTTGCAGAGCCCCCATTGAGGGCCCTACCCTGCCTGGGGAGTGGTGGGTGGATGGGGTGGGGGTAGGTTGGGGGGTGGGAGGAGGGATGGGGGTGAGGGGAGGGAGAGGGAGAAGGGACTTACATGTAAAACAAGCTTGTTCCCTAACTTGAACTAATAAATAAATAAATAAATAAATAAATAAATAAATAAATAAATAAATGAAAATGGATTAGCAAGAATTCCTGAAGTATAACATTGAGTGCTTTGGTAATATGTCCAGGAGTGGTATACCTGGATTATATGGTAGATATAATTCTAGATATTTTTAAACATCTCCAAACTGATTTCCATAGTAGCTAAACCAGTTACACTCCCACCATCAATGAGTAAGTGTTCCTCTTTCCCAACAGCAGTACTACCTTTTTTTTTTTTTGTCTTTTTTTTTTTTTTAACTTAGTCATTCTGACTGGAATAAGATAAAATCTCAAAGTAATTTTAATTTGCATTTCCTTAATGACTAAGGATGCTGAATATATTTTTAATGTTTCTCGGCCATTTGTAGTTCTTTTTTAGAACTCTAATCAGTTCCAATTTTTAACTTTTTTCTTGGTTTTTAATTTTTTTAGTATAACAGATACCAACCGTATGTTACAGGTATAGCTGGTACATGATCCGCCCACATTCTTAAACAACCTCTTCATTCAAATACTGGTATATTTTGCTATACAAAAGTATTTTTTAGTTTCATGAGGTCCCATTTGTCAATTTTTTGTTTGAATGCCTGCTAAAAAGATTCTGTTCAAAAAGTACTTTCCTGTAACTATAATTTGAAGCACATACTTTTTCTCCATCAGGTTTGGGGTATTCTTACATCTTACACTGAAGTCTTTGATCTATTGGGATTTGAGTTTGTGCAGGGTCAGAGATGTGGCCCCAGTTTCATCCTTCTGCATGTAGCTATCCAGTTGGATCAGCACAATTGGTTCTCCGATATGTATTTTTGGCCTTTTGAGCTTTTGAGTGCTGTTGGCATGTGAACTTATATCTAGGCTCACAATTATATTTAATTAAAATAATCTATGTGTTTTTATGTCAGTACTATGCTGTTTTTAATCACTGGACCTTTGTAATATAACTTGAAACTGGGATGATGTTGCCGCCATCCCTGTCTTTGTTGTTTAAGGTTGTTTTAGCTATCCTGGGTCTTTTGTGTTTCCATGTAAAATTTAAGCCAGGGGTCCCTTCTTGGACTAATGGAGCACAAGACACAGCACTTTGAGGAGTTAGGGATGGAGTAATAGCAGAAGGTCAGGAGTTTCTATTTGGAAGAGGGGACTTTCATTTATTATTATTTTTCTTTGTCTTTTTTCTTTATTTTTTCTTTTGTTTATTTTATGAGTTTTTTGCCTATATGTGTGTCTATGCATTATATTTGTGCCTTCACCCTCAGAGGTCAGAAGAGGATATTAGTTCCCACTGGGGCTGGAATTAGAGATAGCTGTGAAACTGAGAGACCATAGGGATGCTGGGAATTGAATGGGGTCTTCTACAACAGCATCAGGTACTGTTTACTGCTTAGCCAACTCTCAAGGCCATTCTTTCCTTTTCCTGTTTTATAAAATTTCTCCTTGATCTACCCTTGTACTATAGAACTCTAATGTTCTGTTATAGTCATCTACCTCAAAGTGTAGTCACATCCTTGTGGACTTAGCTTTATGTCATGGAAGAAGGGGCAAAAGCTGGTCTTTTACTCTGGCATCCTGACTGATTACTGAATTGGGTTTGTAGTCTTAAGTATTTTCACCTAAGTTTCTCATCCTGAGCAGGGATTTGTCCACAATGTATATTAAGCCAAATAAATTCTAATGAAATAAATTATGATGTTACATTTATCAAACAGGATTTTTAAAGGTTTCTTTTTATTTCTGTGTATGTATGAGAGAGAGTACATGTGTCATATGTATGTGAGTGAGTGGAGGCACCAGAAGAAGGTGTCAGATCTCCAGTTAATGACCTAGCTGATGGAATTTTAGGCAGTTAATGACCTAGCTGCTGTAGGTCCCTGGAACCAAACTGGTGTCCTCTGGAAGAGCAGCAAGGACTTTTAACCACAGATGTTTTTCGGGTCCCTCAAGTATGATGATTCTATTTCCATTGCTATATCTTAAGAAAATTCTTCTTTGATTAATAATTTAATTTCAAGATGGTTTTGGTGGAACAAGCCAGCAATCCCAACAGTTGAGAGACTGGAACAGAAGGATGACTATAAACTTGAGGCCAGCCTAGGCTATGTGATGAGTGGAAGCCATCTGGGGATGCATAGAAAAATTCTGTCTTGATGTAAAAACCAAAAATATATTCAGTTGGTGTTCCATGGCACATTATCATCAATGCCACCAATCATAGCACCTTAATGTTTTAAAGTTGATTTTAAATTACATGGTCAGGGATATGCAATCCAACATCTTCTGGAAGAGAAAAAAATGTACCATTTGGCCAGTTTTCAATAGCATGATCCTCCCTTGTGAAGGGCTCGGGGAGTCAGACTCCTCCTTAATTGTATTGTATGTTTATAATCTCAGTCCAGGTGATAACTGAAGATTATGTCATTAATACTTAAAACTAATGCACATTTAGAGTGTCACTGGAGAGAGATATGGAGTGAAATAGGTAAAACCCATGGTTTGCCTTTATTCTTTTAATTGAGTCCAAAAACCAATCAAGAGTTCAAGAAATAGTAATAAAACCAATAATTAGTATTTATGGTCCAAATACATGATTATATCATTTAAGTTTAATATGTAAGAGTTGGCATCAAATCTAGTTCTAGAACCAAAACTTACGTGAACCCAAAGCCTAGGCTCTTATTACTTCCTTGCATTATCTCTCCATATGAGGAAGCCAGAAAACACTGTCTTAAGTAAAGAAGCACAGAACACGTTGTTGTTAGAAAACCTCAGAAAATCAGGACAGTGAGCAAGAGCAGAAAGGGGAATAGATTCAAAACCAACAGAAATACTCTGACCAAATGTCACAAGAGGCAAAGAGAAAGGGCATGGTCAAACTGAAAACAGAGGCTGGGAAAGAAATGGGTATTGCCAAGACAGTTACACACACACACACACACACACACACAAAAAAAAAAAAAAAAAAAAAAAAAAAACATGACATACATATGTAAAGTAAGACACCCAAATTCTGAGTCAAGTCAGGTTGGCAGGGATCAGGTCCAGGTCCAGGTCTGCCAGCTTGGTTGCTATTCATTTGATGGATCTGTCAACAGGAAAATCATGATAGTTTTTCTGCAGCCACAGCACCTAAGATAAAGCAGTCATCTTCTCTTAACCCTGTGTGTGTCTCCTCAGTGAGGCTGCATTCTGCATCAGTGGAAAAATATCAACCTCAACAGAAGACTTCCTCACTGCTATGCATTGCGGAATCTTCAGTTTTCAGAGATCATATCCTGTACAATAAAGCTTACTTTTTCCTTATCCTCACACCTAATGCTCCTTATCTGTACACAGACATTGTCACAACTTTCAAAATCGTGTTTGTTTTGTCCAATTCCAATGTGTCAGTTTTGTTTTATTGTATGATTATATTTTATTATTATAAGCCATTAGAAGCCTGTTCATTTTCTAATGAGAGACAGGAAAGGAGTGAATCTGGATTGGAGGGGTGGGGTGGGGGAAGACTGGCAGGAGTAGAGGGAGGGGAAAGCATAACCAGGTTATATGATGTGAGGAGAAAAATCCATTTTCAACAAAAGAAAAATTGTGAAACATGTATGCATTATAAGTATAAATTTTGATGGGATTTAAGAAATTTAAACATTTACATAATAACCTTTCCAGACAAGATGAATATTTTTATCACAATAAAGAAAAGAAAGAGAGGAAAGAAGGAAGGAAGAATGGAAGGAAGGAGGGAAGGAAGGAAGGAAGGAAGGAAGGAAGGAAGGAAGAAAGAAAGAAAGAAAGAAAGAAAGAAAGAAAGAAAGAAAGAAAGAAAGAAAGAGTTCTTCCAGCACAACCCTTTTAATGTTGGTTCCAACTATCAGAGCCACCACCAATATGATGTCAAGCAGACACACTTAAAACATCACAATGAACTGATCTCCGTGGGGCCTTCCTGTCAAAACACTGCAGCTTCTACAAATAATGGCAGAGAATATACTGGGGAAGATGTTCCCACTCATATACTGACTTCAAAGTGATTTCATAGGCATAATTATATTTTTATTTTATTAGCTACATAATAAATTGATGCAATTGTTGACCACAGAATATTATTATAAATCAAACAATTATTCCATTTAGTAAATAGACTCAAATATTTTATTCAGGGCTCTTCTATTGGAGGAAGAAGGTGACTAGAAACAAGATGTTAATATTTATAAAGTTCCTACTATATGTTAAATTTCATACAGAACATACATTGCCACATTTGGTCCTTACCAAAGTTAGGTTTTGACAATTTGGATAAGAAAAATCTAAATACCAAAAATAAGTAAGGTATTCAAAATCAAAGAACAAATAACAAATTGGTCTGGTTATATAATGATTTTCTATGTATTCCTATGTTGGGCATTTAGGTTTAGATACAACCACATGCATGAAAAAGTAACAGGATTACAATATACACTAACAATAGACTAACAGACTATTTGTGAGTGTCTGTACAGGTGCTATGAGTGCTAGATTTGATCAGGCATGAAATTAGCATAAAAAGCTGAAGACTCCAAGAAAACATCCCAGAGGAAGTAAAAGATGACCTGGGTTGTATAGGAAGTACTGGAGTGTCAACAAACAAAGAAAAAGCAGAGAGCAAAAAGGAGGGTAAAGGTTAGCTATTTCCTATGAGACTTGTATGGGAGCACTACTTCTTGACTGCTATACTATGTGTGTCTTGTAACTCAATTACATTCCCCATCACTTAGATACAGAGTCAACAATCAATACATAATTAAGGTAGAGTATCCTACTGTTAGGGAATGCTTGGCTGAGTTCCATGGGAGCTGGGTAATTTTATGACCTGTAATTAATACATCTTTGGCAAATGCTCATTTCTCAAGAATCTCTTGACATAAATAAGAGATCTACAGGTATGTCCTTATAAATAAGATACAATTTTGGCAAGAGAAGGGTGGATAGTGAGGCAACAAAAGGTTCACAGAGAGGTTCCTCTTTTGGTGTACATGGCTTATCAATGGAACACATCCTGATAGGAGCTGTGTCAGTCTTAGAGAAACGACTATGTATGTACACATGCTGAGTCATGCAGCTGAATTCATAAGAACTGCAGAGTGTAGGCTAAAAGACACAATTTTCATTTGAAAAAATAAAACTATGGAAAGATCTATATCAGTCTTTTTCCCATATGAGTACAAAGTTCATGAAAGGTCAGCATGTGTCATAGCAGTCATGAGTTAAGAGGATAATTTGGAGGTGAGTTGCAGAGAAATAGATGTTACCAAGTAGTAGTCTTTCATTATAGTAGTATTTGATGCACTCTATTAAAATAATGTTAGTTTTGTTAAAACATAGAATCTGATTTATTTATTTTGACTATAAATTTCCCCTCGTGGGCCAGGGAATGGTGGAACATGCCTTTAGTCCCAGCACTTGGGAGGAGCAGGAGGATCTCTGCTAGTTTGAGACCAGCCTGGTCTACAGAGAAGTTCCAGGACAGCCTCCAAAGCCACAAAGAAACCCTGTCTTGAAAAAAAAATCCCCTCATGGGTTAAATATTATATAATGTTAGAAAGGTTTACATTGAAATGTTGAAAAGCAGGAAGATTTAGGAGAATTTATGGCCAAGTTAGTAGAATATCAAAGTAAGATATTTGACTCATTGGAAGTATTGAATAAATCATAATCTATTTTTATTGACAGTCATTAACCCTCCTTTTCTGGTCTTCTAGACTCATTCATTCATTCACTTACTCAACCCACAAAGTTTTGATGGTCCTGGCGATTGGGGAGAGATAAAATAGATAATCTGGTCCTAAAACAGGGATAATATTTCTAGGGATAATAAGGATGCTGCAAGGTAGTCTCTCGGTAATTTTATAAAATAAAATATGAAGTTACAAAATATAGAAACAGGTAACTAAGAAACTAGTGTTATCTCTCTCCATATACCAATTACAATTTATTATCACCAAAAGGGGGTAAGACTGTAAACAAAACCATACTCAATCAAAATTCCTGGCCAAGTGTTCCGTATGAGGGGGACCTCCATTTGAATACACCGCCTACAAGAATTCAGACACCCATGAGCTGTAGAGAATGCCATACATACATTGTACGAATTAAGCAAGGTAGGTAGGTGAACCTGCTTGGAGGAGAAGGATTGCTCTTCCTCTCACAAACCTTTGGCCTTAGCCATACGCACAATCCTGAACCTAAGATCTACCAAGACATTGGTGACACTAAGGTCAGCCACTGGCATTTTAGTCCTAACTCATGGTTAAATGTGAGTTTTTCCTTGGACCATTTATATGGGGATGGGAATGTGTTCAAGGTGATTATGCTATAGTCTCTTTAAAAATCCTTTAATGTTTTCATTATTTATGATCAATATGATTATTATTTATATTTCCTTCTTATGTTTCTTTATCATGGCTGTATTATTTTTGAAGATGTGTGAACGTTAGTGGTGAAAAACAACAAATTCATTGTCACTAACTTTTTAAAAAATGTCACTTGATTAGAAGTCTCAAAATAATCCTTTATTTTATAAATAATGAACATTACCAGCTTTGCTACACATAAAAAATGGAGAAATGAAATTCTAACATATAAAGTATTTTTCCACTAACCAAAGTGTGCTAATTAAGCATTTATATGCATGCAATACACATTTATGCATACTTATGCTGCTACTGAGCCCTATCTGATTTTAAGCATAGAAAATAAATTACCTAATAAGAAAGACACCAAAACCAGCTCCACAAATTAGAGTATGATAATGTAAAGTCTTACTCTAGAGAAAATTTGTCTCAAAGGCATAATATTTCATAGTGAATTTTTCAAAATACCCATGAATTTCTACTGTGTATATGAATGAGACTTAAGCTTTTAACTTAAAGTTATAATCAAGATAAAACTATGACCCTTAAGAAAGACTAATTTTCCTTAAGAAATGGCCTTTAGGCAGAGGTACAATAACCATGAATTTGAAGCCATTGAGATTCTCCTCTCAGAAGAGAAAAGAAGCAAGACTTTGATGTGAAAGAAACAATAAAACAAAAAAAGAGGTAAACCTTGTCAGGGCAAATGTCATTTTTGGGCCAGGATACACATGTTTTTAGACGTTTTGGTCAATATATGGACAGTGTTCCTTAAACAATTTGCTGGGCTGTGATAGGATTCATTGATGGAGCTATCAGAAACAGTACATAAATTTTTCCTAAATACTGCCTCTTATTTTAAATTTTTTATCTACAATTACTTTCCAGCTCTAATATCATCTAGTTGTAGAGAAAAAATGAACTCTTAGAGACCAGAGGCTAGCTACTATTTTATATTTCATAGGGTTAAGGAAAATGTTTCAATTCAGTTCATTTAAATCAAAACTAATATGATTGAACTATCTAACCATATTCAATATTACATAGTAGTCATTATTACATTAATACTTATAGGAAATATCATAAACACTGTTATTATACCATATATAATGTTCAGTTAAATATTGAATACTTGTTTTTAAAAACAAGATTATATAAGTTGGGTGATAAATTGTTATCAAATGATTATACTAAATTATTTGGCATAATTTTTTCTATACAAGCAAAACAATATGAATTCCTCAGATTATTAAAATATAAGTCAAATGGAAAATCTTTTGGAGACTCAAACAAGTTTATAATCTATAAAATCTTGAGGAACTGAATTATAGTCATGCTCTCTGTATGCAAAGTCATGACAACAAATCAACACTAAAAATATTGTGCTTCCTGCTGAGCTGTGATAGAGCACTCCTTTAATCCCAGCACTCAAGAGGCAGAGACAGGTGGATCCCTGTGAGTTCGAGGCCAGCCTGGTCTACAGAGCAAGTGCCAGCATGGACTCCAAGACAGAGTAACTCTGTTTTGAAAAACGAAAAGCAAACCAAAATAAATAAATAAAAAAGAACCAGTATTGTGCTTCCTGGAACTTCCAAAAAGTTCATAAAAGTTTGTTAGAAGTAATTAATAGTCTAAAGCTATGCGCCCTTCAAACAAATGCATATGTCTTTGCCATCATGCTGTCAATCAGAACAAAACACGTTTGAATTCTTTATCAAAACTGGAATGAATATGGAGTAGGGATTAAGCTCTTCTTGTTCCAACAAGCTGAGTCTCACCTTTTACTCCACATTGGTGTAATTGGCCTGAAATTTCCCATTCAACTGAAATGGATCCTAGGATTTGGACAAATATGGATAATACCTTCATTCCTGAAAGGATTTCAGGGGAAGACCAAATAGAAATGCTTGTACAGTGCTGGTTTCGGTTCTGTAGGTTTACAGGAAGACACAGAAAGTTGAAGCACACAAACCTCCATTTAGCATTGCTCATGTGGAACTTATAGCTAAAGTGTCTTCACTTTTTTAGGTATACATCTCTACCTCTAAGAAGGCAGTTAGATGTTTTCTAGATCCAAAACCAAATTGATTGCTGCCAAAGTTTACTATAGGTCAAAGTCCTTTGACATGTCGGTCGGTTTCCTCTACCACACTCCCCCTGGTCTTATGTCAAGAATTGGATTGCATCTCAACTGACTCATAGTCACATGCTTCCCTACATACTACACAGCCGATGACAGTACTTTCATACATTGTTTCTGTGGATACTCATCGTGATGCTGATGATGCTGTAGGGTTGGGAGGGGAGAGCCTGTTATCTGATTTTGTCCAATAGGATTCTGAGCTCATTATGCTTCCCCATGTGAAGCACTGGCACAAAAAGGTTGCTGATTCCCCTCAAGAGTGACAGATACTACCTGCAAACATCAGTGAGACTCAGCCAAACTGGTTATTTGGCATCATGTAGACCACTATTTCCCAATCTACAAGTGCATCACTCATTTGGTGTGCTGGGGAGACGCCTTGGGCGTGTCATAGTCCAAGGTTTCCTCATTT
This sequence comes from Cricetulus griseus, assembly GCF_003668045.3. Classification (NCBI taxonomy): domain Eukaryota; kingdom Metazoa; phylum Chordata; class Mammalia; order Rodentia; family Cricetidae; genus Cricetulus; species Cricetulus griseus. Next base: position 27,674,622 of record NC_048596.1, on the reverse strand, counting down.
CCACCAGCTTCCTGTTTGTCACTTCTCTAGCTTCTAACTGTCACTACAGCTGTATCTCACTCTTCAGCCTGATGTCAAAAGCAAAAGTTCGGAAGTCCTCTGGACAGGGGAAGCTCACCTAACTAGGTAAGATGGATATTCATCACAACAAGGAGTCAGATAAGAGTGTCCACAAGGTGCAAGGGTTCTGCAGTGAGGCTGTTTGCATGCCCATTCTAGACCTGTCACCTGTTGGTTCTGTGACCTTGGGCAGATCATAAGTGTCTCTAAGCCTTTCTTTGCTTTGCTATTGTGAGGATGTATTAGTAGCACATTTATGGAGCTTCTCTATATTTAAGTAACACAACTTAAACATGAAGTCTGTGTCTTTGAAGCTTTCAATAGATGCTATTGCCATTTTCAAATTACATATAATATCTATAGATAGGATTTGAAAGAAGATGTAAGGAGTATAAGAGACTACATGCATGAATGCAGACTGTGCTTTTAAAATTTAGACATTAACTGGATATGGTAATGGATTTCTGCTATCAGCCTCTTGCTCATCCTAATAAGAAAAATAGTAGAAACTTTTCTAAGGAATTTACATTGCAGTGTATTATGTCTGTTGTGTCCCTTAATCATCACTGTCACTATGAAAAAGTCAAGATATTATTATCTTAATGCTACTAACAAAAACCTAAGACTCATAGAGATTAGCATCCTTACCCACAGTCAAAAAGCTTGTTTGTTTAGAGACTGAACTTCAAGTACAGGGTGACTGATTTTAACAGCATCGAGGAGATGAGCTCTCCTGCTCAGATGTTGTGGGTCTGTCTTTGAAGCTATGATTCTTTAAACCATGACAATCGAGTATGACTACATATGAGATCGTGCCAGGCTGGACTTTGAAAAATGTACATGGTATCATATCTCTAGAAACTGACTACAAGTTTGATGACTTAGTGGAAACTCCATCTGTTCATTGTTCCCATATGCTCTGTGGGATGAAAGGCAAGGATACAGACGACTCCACTGTTTAATTTGCCATGTTGTCAAAACTTGTCTTCTGAACTAACAACTGAACAACAACAAGGTCTTATAAATATCTTAATTGAAACAAAATTTGAAAGGCCTACAAATTGGCTTAAGATGACACTCCAAGTAATTTTCACTGTATTTGTTTCTCCCATAAAGCACCAAATTTCTCTGTTCTCTTGAGTTTTCCTCATGGTACGATTTTAATTTTAGTCATCAACATAGATGGATAAGATTAACCCATAAACATTCAATGTTTCGTGCCAGGCATGCCTATGATGTGGTTATTTTTAACAACAACTTGCTTGATACATGAAACTTTAAGTGTTAGTGAACTCTTCGATTTGGAAAATGAAGTGAATCCGGAAGTGTGGATGAATACTGTAAGTCCAAAAACTTCAAATAAAAATGGATTAGTGGGTGGTGGGATTGTAAAAGGCCCAGCCCTGCTGTAGGAAAAATCTTGGATGAGATAAACAGTTTATAACATTTTTGCAAGTTTCAGGCTGGTAATCAGCTCCTTTGACTTAATAGCTGATATATATTTTCTAGCTATAAGAAGCAGAACATGTTGTATCTTTTATAGTCATCAATCCCCCTTTTAAATTCATATCATTAATGCCATTTGGATAATTCACAACAGCATTCTCCTGGCATGGGATTTTACCATCTTTAAATCCAAAAGGAAAATCAAAAGACAAATAACAAGGAAATATAGCCTACTCAGATAGGTCAGTGCTAAATATCCATCCCCAATATTTTAGTAGATACCTTCTAGCAGTTTGTTTATTTTTATGAAGGAAAACCTTGTGTAATAAATTTAATTTTACAACTACCTATGGCTATAGATTTTATATAATCTACCCCATAAACTTGTTAGTCACTTTGTGGTGTCTCCTGAAAGGAAGAGCTACAAATAACTCTATGTCTACTACAGAGTGAAATCATCATCTACAACGGCTACCCCAGTGAAGAGTATGAAGTCACCACTGCAGATGGGTACATTCTCACCCTCAACAGGATTCCCCATGGAAGGGCACAAGCTGGACTCACAGGTACAGGAGATTTGTCTCTTGGAGAGAAAGATGCATGACTGAAATTGAATGCTAAGTATTCATCGGGAGAGGGACAGAGTTGTTCAAATCAGTTTGAGTTACTGCAGTATTCTTTTAATGGCAAAAAAGGAGGCTCATTATTTTCCTTCTACTTCTCTAAAGGCTCAAAGGGCAAGATAGATCTTGCTAAGGAAAATCAGGCCTTTGCCTCAGGTGTGAATACCAAGGTGGTAATTATTAACTCATTACTGGCTTTTCGGGCTGAATGAAGTTGACTCTAGTGAGATCCCAAAGTTGCCTCCTCTTATCCCTCTAGAAATTAATGGGTCTCTTCTCTTATCACAGAGTTGAATAACAGTACATTTCTGAAGCCTTCTCTAAGAATGAAAACTAACATTCAGGCAACCATAATCACAGGGACAGTTTGTGAAATGAAAGAGCCAAACATGCAGAAGTACAGAAGTTACACTCTAAAAGAGAAAGCTAATTGCAGCTACTCTCTGCAGAGAGTGAAATAAGTGTAAACAAAAGATTTTCAAAGCATGGGGGGGGGAATAGTCATTGACACCTGCTTACCATGTTGGTCCTGCAGCTTCTTTTCCTCCATCCATATTCAATGGCAGCCAAAACCACCAGAATCAGTGTTTTAGAATCTGCCCCTCTGAGAAAGGACTATGCAATTCAAGAGCTTTCAAATGAAAACCCAGAATGGCATGTGAGCAATTCTGCTATACAAAATATAGTTTTCCAAGTTAGATCTAAATGTCAAGAAACCAATAAATACATTTAATAGAAGATCTATTCTAGGTGATGGGTATACCCTAAATAATGCCCTGTTACCTTCATTTCAAATAAGAATAACATCCTGGATCTGTTTATTTTTCATTTTGTTTTTATTAAATCAGGCAACAAACTTGAGGGAGAAAAGGGTATGGAGAGAAGAGTTTTATAGGGATAAATTTAAGGAGAGAAAATTGTGAAAAGGTGTGGAATTACAACCTGCTTGCTGGCTGTATTGTTCTACGTATTAAACTCTGAGCAAACACTAGCTGTCTCCACTTACAGATGATGGCGAAAGGCAGCTTCTGAACCGGGCACAAAGTCATGCAAACAACAAGTGACAAAACCAGAATTTAAATTTGGCTCCCTGACTCCAGGACCTATATTTTCAGTCATTAAATTATTGTGCTAGTTGCTGCTGCTGCTGCTGCTGCTGTTCTTGTTGTTTTACTTTGTTTTAATCATCAGCCCCAGTTCTCTCATCTCACTGAACATTCACTACCTTGTATGTTGGGTTTTTTATCCTTTGCTCTTTAATTTTTAGGTGCCTGAAACCCAGCTCCAAAAATAAATACACAGAGGCTTATTCTTTCCTATGACTGCCCAGCCTTAGCTTGACTTATTTCTAGCTAGCTTTTCTTAACTTAAATTATCCCATCTACCTTTTGTCTCTCGGCTTTTACCTTTCTCTATTTCTATATACCTTTCTTTACTTCTTACTTCATGCCTTGCAGTGTAGCTGGGTGGCTGACCCCTGGAGTCTCCCCCTCCTTCTCTTTTTGCTCCCTGATCAAAAACACAGTGCACTGTAGTACTTTGCACTGGTGATCCCATGACTATCTAGAAGGTGAAGGACAAGTCTGCCCTGTGTAGCATCTAGAAATAGTATTATATTGCTCCTTCTAGCCTGGGGAGGGGAAATCAAAATTGCAATTGAAGTACAGTTTATATTGAACAGGTATTGATTTGTACCGTGGTAGGATTGAAAAACTGTAAGCATCATAGAGTGGTGACTGCAAATGCACACATAAAGCAAAGCAGTCACAGATGTGTGCTTTGGCATGAGACACAATCAGTTTTAAGTTTCTGCTCTGAAACTTGTTACTAAAGAGACCATTTAGGAAAGCTATTTAATTATGGAAAGCTTGGTTTGCACATCCGTAAACTGTCCCTCAAAATTGAAACTACTTTGTAATTTGTCCTAAGAAGTCAAGAAGCTGATGCATGCACACCAGTCAGCTCAGCACCAGGATATAGTATGTGCTGCAAGAGCTATTCATGCGGATTTAATACTCTAAACTAATACACTAGTGACAAAGGAGAAACGGTATGTTCTGTGTGCATGCATGCATGTGTGCCTGCGTGTGTGTGCTTGCCTCTGTGTGCGTGCGTGCGTGCATGCGTGCGTGCGTGCGTGTGTGTGGCTATAAATTTCTCTTTCTTTCTTTTTTTCTTTCTTCATGGCCCTTGTCCAGGTACCCGGCCAGTTGTGTATATGCAGCATGCCTTGTTTGCAGACAACGCCTACTGGCTTGAGAATTTCGCCAATGGAAGCCTCGGGTTCCTTCTAGCAGATGCAGGCTATGATGTGTGGATGGGAAACAGTCGGGGGAACACTTGGTCAAGAAGACACAAAACTCTCTCAGCAAATGAAGAGAAATTCTGGGCTTTTAGGTAAACTGTATCTAAGAAAAATCTATGAAAATTTGGAGGGGTTTCCTTAAATACAAATTCATGGCTAACACATAATATTTCAGGTTATAAAATCCCTGTGGTTTCTAACATATCCAAAAGAAAATGCAGAAAGCAGAATTAATTCTACTAGTACTTTTAAGTAGTGTTTTCTCTTAGGCAATCCATTTTGCTAAAATTATGCTCATGTTATATATATATATATATATATATATATATATATATATATATATATATTATTTACATTATAAACAATCTTATTTTACATATCAATCCCAGTTTCCTCTCCCTCCAATACTCCCATACCCCCCAACAAGCCCCCATCTCATCTCCCATTCACTCCCCAGGGAGGGTGAGGCCTTCCATGAAGGAATCATTAAAATCCATCAAGTCATGTTACATTCATTTAAAGAAACTGTAGCTGAGATTATATTCCACAGTGCCAGGTATGGTGGCTTATACTTGTAATGCCGGTACTGGGAAAACAAGAGGATTTCCAGGAGTTAAATGCTAGCCTGGGCTATACTGTGAATTCCAGACCAGCCATAGTTCAGTCCTTGTGAAAACAACATGACTGTACCTCAAATAACAAATAAATAACAGCAACAAGAAAAAAAGGAGAGAGACCCACAGAAGGGATTATATAGCATACTGTTTTAGAAAAAACTCCAATATGACATTTTAAAATGTTAATGAACAGTTAATAAAAAGTTTTTTGGTATTTTGACAATTTCTGCTGTCACTAGAGGACAGGGTTGTCCCCCATAGACTTCCCTTCCCTTCCAAAGGACCTAAGTACCAAGTTGACTTACATCCTGCTGTTAGAATAGAGAACACATCATTTTTGTACCAATTCATAGTCATTTCTCCATGAACAGGATTGGAGGAGAAAAGGAAAGGAATACATTTTTTGGACTAAAGCTGTGTGAAGGGGCAAAATTTAGGAAACATTTTATATCTCTAATCTTTGGCAGAAAGCTTGGAAGTGTTTCTCTGTGAGGTACCACAACAATTCTCTCAAATTTGGTTGTACCAATTTATTGGTTCCCTCATGTACACTTTTTACAAGCTCATGGGGTACTTGATCCTACTGAATATATCATCCTTTTTGATCTCTTCTACAGATGCTAGATGAACATAAGATTTTAATATTGCTATTATAGGATATTTAACGTGTGTGTGTATTAACAATAACAATATCAGATAAAGTACCTACTAACAGGCAAGTCATTTCTTCCATACAAACCAAGACCTATAACAGTCCTATAAAGCAGTAACTCCTGGCTCATTTTCCAAGTGGGCATACTTATGATCATAACATGTAAATAACTTCTCTAATGTTGCTCAGTTAGCGAATGATAGAATCATAAATGACAACAGTGATGGATATTGAATAACAGTCATAAATACCATAGGGAAATCAGAAGCAAAAAAAGAGAATGAAAGCAAGAAAGGGGAACAAAGAGGAATATAAGGAATGAGAATGAAGAACTTGAGAGAGTATATGTTACTCCCCTGGTCATTCCTGCTATCAGAAAATAAGCAGAAAAAAATGCAAAAAAAAATGTTGTAATAGTATCCATTTAACTGAGTGAATAATTATATACACACCAAGTAAGTAGGTGGCACAGATTTCCTATGTGAAAAAGAATCAACCAAGTGCCTGAGTTTTAAAACTATATTTATATGTTGTTTCATTTACAGCTTTGATGAAATGGCCAAATATGACCTCCCGGGGATAATAGACTTCATTGTCAATAAAACAGGTCAAGAGAAGTTGTACTTCATTGGACATTCACTCGGCACTACAATAGGTATGTTTACAAGGGCTAATGTCACAACTCTGTTGGAACTAAGTAATCACCTGCCATTTATATTGCCCTTCATTCTCTGTCCTGTGCTGAGAGTAACCCTCCTACTCTGTATATCTGTGAAACTGTAGTCCAGAAGCTATGACTATGAAGAGCCTACCCAATCTTTCCCTCATTTGGGGATCACAGCCGCACACACAACTGTTACGGTGACATAAGTCTCAAGAAATAGTTTGTGACCAAACTCCAGAGAAGTAATTCTAAAGATAAAGTTTCTAGATGCCCCCCCTTTATGCTGGAAAGACAAAGCTTAAAGCAACAAGGCAAATCAACAGATGGGCAAACAGCACAATCCACATGAGTCCCAGCTGTCTCACACTCAGAGACAGTCTAAATAAATGAAAAGTGAGGACTCAACTGTAATTTGTACAAATGGAAACTACTTGGTCACATTTGTTTGTGAGTTGAAACACAAAAACTTACTCTAATAAATCAACTAGCCATATCTATTTATGTAACTTACTCTCTATTTTTAAATGCAATATTATGATTTCTTGACACTTGGTTATATTTTTTCTGCAACACTGGGACTAGAACTCATGGACTCAGACATTATAGGCAAGGGCCCTACCACTGAGCCACACACCCACCCTAAGCTTTACCCAGACATTTTGAAAAAATCATCAAGTGTTGTTTTTTCCAAATAAAAGTTAAAAGAAAATGATATTGACATAGATTTGGATTTGTTACTGATCTTCCATTGAAATTTCCAATGTTAGGAGAATTAGTCATGAGAAGCTGTGACATTTTAGGTTGGGTAAAACTGCAAGAAACAATAAATCTCATAATATTTCCAAACTGCGTAAGTATATCCATTGCTGCCATTACTATTGATCACCAAAAAAGAGATGCTGCTTAGTTCTTCATGCTGATAGCCCTTCACAAGCCTGGGAGAGGAAGTGGGCAGAGGAGAACACAGATCAAAAAATTATCAGCATGCCAATAAGAGAACCCAAATGAAGCTGGACCATTGTATAATTCTATCTAGTACTTCCTGAGCATTTGCTATGTTTAGGGATCTGTGTTCAGTATTTTTCCTCCCCTCATCTCCCAAACAATCCCACTGATACAGAACATAAATTCAGAGCAAGTTGGTTGGAGCCCACCAATGGGATCAGAAGCAATGGCAAAGGACTTGACTTGCAACTCAGTATGTGAACAGGACTTACCCTTACTGAGCTGCAAATGAGACAATCATGCCTTGTTGCATGTGGGCATGAGCATGTTTCATTAAATGCTTCTTGCATTTAGGGTAGAATTTTTTAAAATAAGGGAAGGATCCATTTGGAGGTTGTTTATTATCCCTGACCCTAGTACCTAAATGTCTGACCACCATAAAGTGCATTGCCAGTGGTACAAAAAAAGAACTAACCTCCACACATTTCCAAACATGCTCCGAATACGAATTGTCTACCTGGCACAGTGTCAGTTGCTCAGGTAATTTCAATGACACAAACAGTGTTAACATTTCAGCAAGTATTTCTATGTGTGTTTGTGAGTGTATCTCCAGCAGGGACATAGCAATGCATCTTGGGAAAGTAAATTGCCCAGATAACCCCTGTAACTTCCATGGGTGCAGTACTGATCCTTACCCTTATCCTCACAGGGATATGCATGGTGTCATGTCACTGCTGAAAAAAAGCAGAGCAAATGGAGATACAGAGGTCTTACTGATATCACTGTGTATCCAAGGGAAACATCTTCACTCTGGGAAGCTGGAAAGTGTGGGGGTGGAGTGTGAACATCCAGCAAGACACCAAAGACAATGACAATCAAATCTTACTCTGTAACAGGAAAGGCAGCTTGCAGAATAGCTGCAGAAAGAACAGCTTCATTTCTGTCTTGTGAACTGACTATTTAATTCCAGAATCTCTGTGACTCACTGAACAACTTAAAATTGTGCGTGACCAACGGGCTTAGATGCTTAGGAAATGAAGTTTCTATAGTTGACCAAGCAGTAGCTGTTTCACCAGATTACCCCTTACCCACCAACTACTACTATTTTTCCTAAATGAGTTAAGTGGTCTAGCAATAGTATTAGAAAAAGTTATGGACTAGCCAGACCTTCTGTCATATTATCTAGGCAGAACAACTCAGAGAATTGTTCCAGCTTCTCTCCAAGATCACTGCTGTAGGAAGATAAAGTACAGCAACACAGAATCTCACTCATTCCCATTGATAAAATTTTGCATGAGTATATGGAATTTTTACAAGATTGTCTTGTCTCCTATTCTCCCAGGGTTTATAGCCTTTTCCACCATGCCTGAACTGGCACAAAGAATCAAAATGAATTTTGCCATGGGTCCTGTGATCTCATTCAAATATCCCACAAGCATTTTTACCAGTTTTTTCCTACTTCCAAATTCCATAATCAAGGTAGGCTCCTTGTTTTGCCAAAATTTATCTCAGGATCTCATCTTGTATCATAGATCCGTATTATTTTTAAATCTGTATGAAATAGAAGTAGGAACTTTAGGCAAAATCCATAGAAATCAGAGTCCATGAGTATGTACCTGTGTGTGTGTGTGTGTGTGTGTGTGTGTGTGTGTGTGTGTGTGTGTGTGTGTGTGTGTGTGTGTGTGTGCCGGTGTGTGTATGCCTGTGTCCCTGGTGTCTGTAGGTACCGTATACAATTAACTAAATTCAGTCACTTACAGAGAGGCATGCATAGACTTTCAGCCGAGCTGGGTTCGACACCAGTTTATTATCTATTCATACATTTTCCTGTTCTGTTTAGTTGGGTGGGTCAGTGAGTTCACAATGTCCAATTGGAAGATATTCTTCAAATCACGTATGATTAAGAATGTCTTAGTTTGACATTAGAAAACCTTTACTAACATATATTTTTCCATGTGAGAGCTTACACTGATCATTAAAGAACCCAGTTTTATCCCAGTACTTCAATATCTGTAGCATGAAATAATAGAAGACCCAGAGACTAATACTCGGATTCAAGCTTCAAGCTGAAGATCAGAGAAGCAAAGCAACCAAGCCAGTAGATCTTACTTCTACCCAGCTGAAATGGCAATCCTGTCCCCACGAATCTTCAGAGGCAAAAGCTCTCAGATCCTGTCTCCCCCTGACTTTTATTCTTTTCTCTGTCCAGCCATATCCTCCCGTCTCCACATCCCTAGTGCTGGGATTAAAGGTGTGTGATCCCAGGTGCTGAGATCACCTTTGTGTGAGCTGTTTCTTTTAGGACTGGACCAATTACACGTAGTCACTGTGGCCTTGAACTAACAGAGATCTGTCTACCTCTTAATCCTGAGTCTTAAGATTAAAGGTGTGTTAGCTAGCTTCTATAGCTAACTAGTATGGCTGCTGGGATTAAAGGTGTATATCACCACCGCCTCACCTCTATAGCTTGTGGATGGCTTTGTATCCTGGAACCTGAGGCAAGCTTTATTAAATCATAAATAATATATCACCACAAATAACTCCAAGTTCAAGTATACATTTAAATACTGTTAGTTTTTAAGCTGCAAAATAGTTGTTCAATTAATAATTGTGGCTTTGGAATTCCATTTACTTGAGAGTTGTTTGGGTTTTATCTTCTGTTGGTCTAGGTTTCTCGTTGTCATGGCCACAAATAGCATATCTTGAAGGATAAAATTAATAGTTTGTTGACATTGTCATTTGAGTTTGGAATGATTATAAAAATAAATCTGTACAAAAATGAAATCAGGCCAGGCTTTGGTGGCTCATGCCTTTAATCCCAGCACTTGGGAGGCAGAGGCAGGTAGATCTCTGTGAGTTTGAGGCCAGCCTGAGTTCCAGAGCAAGAGCCAGGATAGGCTCCAAAGCTATGCAGAAAAACCCTGTCTTGAAAAACCAAAAACCAAAACAAAACAAAAATGAAACCAGAAAGCAAATTAAACAATCACAATAATTCTTATAAAACAAGATGAGGCCCTGCTTTGGGACAGAGTTGTATGAAAGAAAGGAAATAATAGTAAATACATCTTCCAAACATGGAAGATATTTTCCTGTGGTCATATGACTGGTTACATGCCATTTTCACTGCCTTGTTTACTTTGACCGAGGGAAATGTAACAACTATTTCAAAATATGTTGTCATCAGTTAGTTTTGACTACCATCTACATCTGGGCAGGGCTGATTGAATTAATTTGTTTCTTATCTGCCTGTCCATCTGCCTTCCTTCCTTCCTTCTTTTCTTTCTTTTGTTGATCTTTTGAGGCTCACACTTAATTAATATGACAGTCATTGAATTTATAGCACTTCTCCTGTTTCTAATTCTTGTATCACCACACTCAAGTTAGTAAAGTGTTTGTTAATGACATTTGGAATAGACTCATCCATCTATAAATAACATCAGTTTTATAAAATGCATTGTTCTTCTTATACACATCACATATGAGCCCAATAATGTTTGTGTTTTATCTGTATGCATTCCCTATTGTCAAAGGTCCTGCCTCTTTAAGACCCAACTCTCTGATTCCCTCACTACTGGTTTTCTGTGCAGATCCTGGACTACACTGGAGATCTGTCCAAGCTTACACTCACAAGCCCTGAATGTTTTAACATGCTATCCTTGTGACATCATAATATATTTGATGGCCAGCACCAAATTCTCTTAGGTGTTTCATTCTCTGCTTTTCATCATGAAGAATAGTTAGTTTAGGGCAGTAAAACACAGCCAATGTGCATATGAAAAATATAGATAAAACCCACATGTCCTTCCAGTTCAGTCTAAGAGTTTATCTTAAAGTGAAATCCTCTTTCTTCTTTCTTACCACTGAACAAAAACTTGGTAATCGATGATTAGACAGATTACAGGAGAGATCCACCATGGACAAGTGAATTTGGGGACAAAGACTCCTTATTACAATTTATGACCTCTGCATTTGGAAACAGATAACTACCCTCCTCTAAGTGACTTTGTCTCCTTGACTACAGAAAATAAATGCAAATGTATATAGTTTCCAAAATTGGTTCATTCATATAATTAAGCAAATATCAAGGTACTTACGGAGACATCTTAAAAACACACTTATTTTTTATTTTATTTTATTTTATTTTATTTTATTATATCACAGCATATATTTGGTACCAAAGGTTTCTTTTTAGAAGATAAGAAGGCAAAGGCAACTTACATCAAAGTCTGCAATAGAAAGATACTCCGACCAATGTGTAGTGAGTTTATGTCCCTGTGGGCTGGATTCAACAAAAAAAATATGAATATGGTATGTATAAGAACTAAGTGGCCATTTGATGCTTAAAGAAATGTCATATTTCATTATACTACATAAAGTCATAGGTGTTGCAAGTCCTTGAAGGCAGATATTTTATATTCATGAAGGATTAGATATCCCAACAGACCATGAACATGAGTACAGGGGAAGAAAAGATTCCATTCCATTGTCTGTCAAAGTTAGGAGACTTAACACTTTCCTAAGGAGTGCTAAGAATATTCCCACATGCTTGTAAGCTGCTGATACTAATGCGATTTCAGTTTACTTCATTTTGGTGAATTAAACTAAATTTTAAATTCTAGGAAAGGAGAAGTTTGAGTAAGTTATACACTTACTACATGGGTGCAGCCATTAATTCACAATTTTGGATTCAAACAAAATTCACTGCTTAATGTGAGAAGTCTAGCCCAGAATGGAAATGTCTAGTAGAGTGGTTGCATAGCTACCCCTGCTATATATCCTAATGATAATGTGGCAATTGCTAATTACAAAGAATACAGACAGTTCAAGTGAAGACAGTTCCAAAAGAGCTGTTCACCATTGGATCTCATTCCTATGTTTTCAAAGGCTATACCCATGAGGAACCACTGATCAAGGACTCCTTGTTCAGGAGTTAGGATGTTCAAAAGCTTCTCTCTATATGAATCATAATATCTAAGGTACAGGTACGGTTATTATTTAACTGCATCATTTTGCCCCTATGATCTCCAGAAAGAGTAAAGCAAACTTTGGAAGGATTCCTCCTTTATTCTTGTAGAATGTATCTCTCCACAGGAACTTAGCAGGTTGATAGCATGATTTTTAATGCATTTATTTATTTGTTTGTATGGTTTTTGGTGACGCTCTCACACTGTGACCTAGATTGGCCTTGAACTCATAATGATCCTCCTGCCTCTGCTTCCTATCCCTACCACCCAGTGCCACATCTACTAAGTTAATATATTTATTTTGTAGATAAAAAGGTAAAACTCAAATTACATAATTTAACCAGAGTCCTAAAGATGATAACTAACAACAGGCAAACCTGAAACCCAGGATCTGTGATCTATCTGTGGCAGTATGCACATGCTTTGCACATAGCATGCCTGTACCTGTATACAATCCTTATGCTTGCACATAGCACTTTACCTGGTTGTTTTGCCCTGCACCAGGATTTAGACTTAGTGCATATTTATTTTTCCTCAGAAAACCCATGCCCAGCTCAACCTAGGTCTGCTCATATTCAGATGTTTCACACAGACACATATTCAGTGATGGTTTGATGTCTTTTTGAAAGCAAAGTTCATATTTGTTACAAACTCTTAATTGTTCTGTCTTTCTGAGACACATGGTTCATTTCCTTGGATGACTGTTTTTAACTTCCTAGAGCCGACTGGATGTATACATGTCACATGCTCCCACAGGATCATCAATACAGAACATCCTGCATATAAAACAGGTAACATCTTTGTCATGGAAAGTCAGGCCCATCTTTGTCTCAGTTCATGCCAAACGTTATAACTCCCCCTATCAACAGGCTCGTCTCTAGACACTTACAAACTGTCTCCATCTTGGCACTTGTTGTCTATCCAGATTTTGATAGGAGACTGGACTTGAGGAGAAAGGTTTTAAGGTAGAGAGCAAGTATGTGACACAAATGAATTCCATTTTAAACTAGAACTGGTAAAAAGTGCCCTCAGCTGCAGTAAAGGGTACCCTGAAGTGAGATGACGTTTCCTCCAAGAGAGAAGTGTGTGGGATTTGGCTTTCTAATGGGGCTTACTTTTCCATGAGTTTCTTCTCCAAAACAAGAAAAACCATCTTAGTCTCTCTGTTGGACAGCATTCTCTGTATTGATACGAAGTTTGCTTCCTTCTGAGAACATAGAGCCCTTTTTCCTCCCCATGTGATATTTCTCTAAGATTCACTGAGGCTCTCATGATTCTTACCCTGAATATCTTCCCTAAAACATTGATTTCAGCTTTACCGATCTGATGAATTCAGAGCTTATGACTGGGGAAGTGAAGCAGAAAATATGAATCACTACAACCAGGTGAGATACTCAGAGACCTGAGAAGAGGGTTTGGAGGAATTTTGATGAGAACTTATTTGAGTAAGAAAAATTCTATATGCTAGTTTCTGACATTTGTATTGATAGGTTTTTCAGTTATTAGTCTGCAGAACCTTGTAACATGAAAACTTTGGGGAAACCAACGGGGTGTACACAAATGAGAGTAAATTGCTTGCATTCCCTCATTCCAGAGGTGCTAAATATATTCATATTTTGTTTTACCTCAGTTTTCTTAGCATGTATATTAGCTTCATGTACCTGTTATTCTTGCTTCTTTATTTCAAATTCCAGTAAGAAACAATCAATGTTAGTGAAAAGTTTCTTTAAACCAAAAATTGGAAGGGTTCACAATAATGGGAATTGTTTCACAAGAATCTTTACTAGCATCCTGGAAAATAAATATGCAGCTCTGATGGGTTCTTGTTTCAGTTTTAAACCTGAGGCCCTCCAGTTTTCCCAGCACCATTTGTTGGGAAGGTTGTTCTTTCTCCAGTGCATGGTTTTTACATCTCGGTAGCTGTGTCATTAGTTTCCAGGTATTTTGTTGTATTCAGTTGGTCAACATGCCCTTGTTTTATTATTATAACTCTATAGTACAATTTGAAATCAGGAATTGTGATGTCTCAAACATTTCTTTATCTACTTAGAAACAGGGGGTTACTTTAAATCTGTAAAGTGCTTTGGTGCCAGCTGCTCTTATTGCTTTAAGGAACCCCTGTACTTTATAAACATAAGCAAACAAGCCTTGCTTTGAACTCTTATTCAATGAAATCCTCATCCCATCCTTCTGTTTCTCCAATGTCTTTTAATATAGAAGTAAAAAAGCCTTACTTCCCCCTCCCTTTCTTTCTTGAACTTTGGAAAAATCTATTTGAGGTCTTTTTCTGACTTAAAGTCATTCATGGCTTTTAATTAGTCAATTTCCTTTTCTGTTCTCACATTCTGAAGATCTTTCTATGAGTTTGGAACAATTCCCCTTGTCCTGCATTTTCATAGTCCGATGCTCTGTTTAGTTGTTTTCCCTCTTTTTCCCTTCTATTAATTACTCATCTTCCCAATCCTCCTAAACGATGACATACTCCTTAGAATCTCCACAGGTTCCCCCTAGTCTTTGGAGAATTTAGTTGTCTCTAGAGCTTTAATTAGAGAACCCACACCCTGTGTCCTCACTATACCAATCATCTACTTATCCCTTCTCTAGTCATCCCACAATTCAGACTTTATCTGTCTTAACTCAGGACTCTGAGAAATGACTCTGCTTTGCCTCAAAGTTTCTAAGAGATCTGGCTTCCTTAGCTTGGTCCATTCATAAGTTTATTACTCCTGGTCATAGTCTGCACACTATTCCTTCACTGGGAGGCCTTCCAGCATACATGGTTACCTGTTGTCTTCATTACATTTCTAATACTGTAACACCATGATGAAGGCAACTCATAAAAGAAAGGGTTTAGTTTGGGGCTCACAGTTTCCTGGGGTTAGAGTATGTGACCATTGTGGTGGGAAGCATGGTGGCAGGCAGGCAGGCAGACATGACACTGGAGCAGTTACTGAGAGCTTCCATTTTGAGACACAACCATGATGCAAAAAGTGGTACTGGACATGGTTTAGGTTTTGAAACCTTTTTAAAGCCTGCTCCCAGTGACACATCTCCTCTAGCATTGCTACACTCCCTAATCCTTCCCAAACAACTCCACCAACTGGTGACCAAGGATTCAAAAATAAGAGTTTATTGGAGGGGGGTCATCCTTATCCAAACCACCACACCTGTCAAAACCCAACCCCCTTAAAAGTCTGTATTCAAGTGCCTCGTTAGCTATCATTCCTTGCATATTTCTTTCACAAACTCCTTGAAGGCAGGAATCATTCATTGTGTGGGAACATTTCCCCCTCTCTCACTGTCGAACAGAGTTATGCTCATATACTCACTTTGCAGGCTTACCTTTCATTGAAGCTCACATGCTGCTAATACAGTGTCTTTTCATGATTGCTTGTTCTCTCTCACACAGAGTCGTCCTCCCATCTATGACCTGACTGCCATGAAGGTGCCCACTGCCATTTGGGCTGGTGGACATGATGCCCTCATAACACCACAAGACGTAGCCAGGATACTTCCCCAAGTTACAAATCTCCGCTACTTCAAACTATTTCCAGATTGGAACCATTTTGATTTCGTTTGGGGCCTTGATGCACCCCAAAGGCTGTACAGTAAAATCATAGGTTTGATGAGGGAATATCTCTAAATCCAATCCATTCTTTCAGTCATAAAAGGCTTTAGGGAAAACACCAATGAATGGTGAGGTTATCTGCAGCATTCACTTGCAATAGCACTTGAAGTGTTCCTGAGTCTCCGTGCTCCACCCAGGAAAGATCTGACATGTGCTTCTCAAAGAAATGTCTAAATCTGACATTTTGGGGCATTGTCCCCTTGACAAGGATCAGAAGCAGGCTCTCTTGTTAAGTCAAGATGATCTAGTGAACATATCTCTGCTAAAGGTATAAATGAGAGAATTGTTATAAGAGAACTTTGTCAAAAGCTGAGGGTGTTATCGCTTCTCCCACTCTTCAACTGGACTCTGGGAGCTCCACCCAGTGCTTAGCTGTGGATCTCAGCATCTGCTTCCATCAGTTACTAGATGGAGATTCATTGATGATAATTCAGGTAGTCATCAATCTGATTACAGGGGAAAGCCAGTTTAGGCACCCTCTCCACTAATGCTTCAGGTCTTAGCTAGGGTCATTCTTGTGGATTCCAGGGAATTTCCCTGGTGCCAGGTTTGAGCAGAGGTGTCAAGACCAGTTTGGGGATACCCACAGAAACAGCTGACCTGAGCTAGTAAGGAGCTCACTGACTCCGAACTGACATCTGGGTAACCTGCATAGGACCAAACTAGACCCTCTGAATATTGGTGGCAGTTGTGTGGCTTAGACAGTCTGTAGGCACTGACAGTGGGACCAGGATTTATCTGTAGTGCTTGAACTGGCTTTTTGGAACCCATTCTCTTTGAAGGAATACCTTGCTCAGCCTTGATATAGGGGGAGGAAGGGCTTGGTCCTGCCTCAGAGTAAGGTGCCAGAGTTCGTTGACTCCCCATGGGAATCCTTATCCTCTCTGAGGAGTATGGATGAGGGGATGGGATGAGGAGCAGGAGGAGGTATAAGGAGGGGAGGGAGGGAGTGGCAACTGGGATTGGTATGTAAAATGGGAAAAAATTGTTTTTAAATTTTTTTTAAAAAATTGATTAAAAAGCTGAGGGTGTAGCTTGGGTAGTAGAAGGTTAACCTAGCATGCACAAAGCCCTGCATTTGAACCTCATATATATGCTCTCCTCCTTTTCAAGGAATTCAGTGTAAGCATGGGAATGTTGCCTAAAGAGAGAGGCTTGGTCAAGGCAGCCATTGGGACACACATTAAGCAGCTGTGACTTTGCCTTACCCAACATCACAATTTGACCCGAAGACACTATAAACAAGACACAAAACAAATCTTAGCTCACATCAATAAGCCAATAAGAAAACAACAGTATGAAAAACTGTTGAATTTATGTTTTCCAGAAGCTTGTTATGCTGCTACAAACTGGCAAGTGAGCAAAGACAAAAATTTGGAAAAATGAACTAAAAGTGAGTTATTAATCACTAAAATTATCTACCATAGGGCAATGACTGAAACAAAGGTAAATTAATAAGGCTTTCTGATAACAGAAAGCCTAATTTAGAACTAAAAAAAGAAGTGTAAAGAGGAAGGAAGGAAGGAAGGAAGGAAAGAAGGAAGGAAGGATCCACCCTCTATTTGGGGCTAAGTTGATGATGTTTCTATAGGTAACAGCATTTGATGTGCAAGCATGTAGACTTGAGTTCAAATTTTTAAAATAATGTTTGTATATGCCTGAAACCCCAGAATTATGTGGAGGAGCAGACAGGAGGATGACTGTAGCTTGCTGGTCTCCAACCTAGCTCCAGGTTCATTGAGAAACCCTGTTTCAAGGGTGTACGATAGAGTGTGATAGAGTAGGACACCTGACACTCCTCTGACCTTAGTACCTTCTCACAGACACACACACACACACACACACACACACACACACACACGTGTGCAATGCACATATGCACCACACAATTCTCTCACATATACTCAAAAATAAGTGTAAATAAATTGATAGATAAATAAATAAAATAACTATTTTCCATCTCTAGAAGGTGCTGTACTTTGATCCTAGAATTTAGTAGAGATGGAAGAGTAACATGAAGCTTTATCATCAGCTCTTCTGTTCTTGGATGGTGTGAACTTAGAAGAGTCCTTTAACTTCTATGAAGATGTAATTAAAGAAAAACTGTTAATGATAGAAAGACTATGCATGGTTTAACTTAAAATGGGTAAGGAAGAACATTAGTTTTTGCATGTAATACCACCCATCTCCGAAGCTCCATACCTGCCATCTAACTACTCCAATAAATACCCATAATTTCTCATCATGGCTAATTGCACCGTTTATAAAATGTGATGACAATTTCAAACATTTGAGAATTAAGTTTAAGTATATATCCTTCAACAATTTTACATTTTTTAATTTTTGAAAATAATTAACTAGATGACAACTTTAGGGACTTTTATGGGCTTTTGAAAGAATACAATGTAGTTTTCACACATGCAATATGCTAATTTCATCAAATTACCCCACATTAATGAAATAATTGAATTGCTGTAGTAAGCATAACAGTCCACATGTGTTTGAGGATGCTTTAAAATCATATGATTCAACTATCTAATAGCCATTGACAGTGACAAACTCATACAAGGGAAAATCAGGGTTCCCTTTGTGCATTCTTTAGTCTCATTAATAAAAGAATTTAAGAATAGACTCAAATGGAAATATCGGGACAATTTTATTAGAGTTTAGAAGAAATACTGTGGGGCGGGCCAGAGGTAAAATCTCAACGCCTTCCCAGAGGAAAATGGAGGAGAGAAGGGAAAAACTATGGTACTCAAGGCAGCATGGAGGTCAGACCATCACAGCTGTACAACAGGAGGGAAAGGGGGAAGCTTTAGAGAAAGAGTAAAAAAGCTCAAAATGTTGGACATGGAGGAGAGGGAACCCAAAGTGCAAGGAAAGCATGCTTTAAAAACAGAGAGAAGAAAAGATAAAGGTATGCTTTTCTGAATAGTTCAGAAAAGCAAACTGGCAGACCTATATGACACTATATGACTTGAGCCCTGAAGTTTCTACTCTAGGGGTGGGGATTCTGGGAAGGAAACGCCCAGTGTCTTGCTGAAGGACTAATTATTCTGCCAGTTTCTTTAACATGGCTTAAGGTAAGCACACCTCCCTTGCCAAAGTGGTTGAACCAGCCCAACTGGAATGTTAAGTCTTCACTCAAACCAGAGACCCTATTTTCCTCACCAGGAGGTCCCTCCACCCCTGACTCCAACAGAGGCAAGGAACATCAGTTAACATGGTTTATAGGAACACAGTAGGACATCCTTAACACAGAAATCTGACCAAAGAAAAGTTAATTAGGGGAATTCTTATTAAAGCAATACAATGGAACAAACTATCATTAATAACTCAGTGCCTTCTAGCTACAGAGTTCTTTTTCATGTTTACAAGTCTGTAGTTTGTCTGCTTCTGGATGAAACCACTTGGGTTTTGGCTAAAATACACAGGGTATGTTTAAGCCCGTTCCACACATCTTTTTCCTGGAAGGAACAACTATCTGGATTATTTTTCGTATGAGAGATCCCAGAAGAAGAAAGGGCACAAACTGCAGTAGCTTGTTTAAACCTCTGTCTCCTTCACATGAACTAATCCTTTGGCTAATTCAGGTCATATGACCAAGCCTAATCCCATGGAATGGGTAGCTGATCTCATCTACCATGGAAGGCTGCTAATCACACAGCACAAAAATAAATAATAGCCAGGAGTGCATAATTAAGAAAAGAATTCATTCTACCACACACAGATACAAAAGATAAAATTACAAAATAAACCTTTCCTATACCCTGTTTACTCATTCTTTCCTTCAAAGACAGCAACTCTTAGCAATGTGTTTTGCACGTCTTTGCCTGGTTATATGACAAACACCCGTAAAATTTAAGCTATCCAATTAATTTTATAACCCAATTGCAGCATCCTATAAAGGCTTTTCTTCATCTTCATCTTTGATCACTAAATTTATCTGTGTCATCAAAAGTATCATTGTGACTACCTCAAATTCATTATTCACAAAGATTTAAATGGACTAAAATCTTTTATAAGTATACCCAGTGGTGTAATAATGTAAGAATATTGTATGTGTGTCCATGTAAATGTCATTTGTATCTACAATGTAAATAAACTATGCATATATTATTTATATCTATAGTATAAGATATAAATTTATAATATATATTTATATTGTAATCTTAGAGAGACTATTATTCAGTATAAAGTGGCCCTTAATAGAATTTTGTATTTTGGAATAATTTGTATAAACTGACAAATGAAAACATAGTGAGAAATTGAGCTGGGGATAGAAACACAGGCCCAGTTAAGTTTAATGCTGTGTGTATGTAAAGGGTTTTTCTTCTTTCACTGACTGTTCTGGAACTAACTCCGTAGACCAGGCTGGCCTCAAATTCAGAAATCCCCTGTCTCTGCCTTCCAAGTGCTGGGACTAAAGACCTGCACCACCACTGCCTGGCTCTCTCCCTTTGTCTTAACAAGTATAGAATCCTGGAGGGTGTTATCAAAAGAGGCTTTGTTTATTAGGCTGCTGCAAAGATCACTCTGGTTGCTGCACAGAAAGTGATGCAAAATAGACCAATAGCAGATCATGAACAAACACATAGAACTGAGACAGGCCCATCTCTTCCTGTTGTAGTGTCCAAAAGAAGGCATCCCTGAAGAAGTCAGAACCAGTTCTGTGACTTGCTGGCAAGGCTACATGCTGGTGCTGGCTGCAGGCTCTCTTCTCTCAAAACCTGCTTCCCAGTCACATTTTTATGAGCAGTGAAGGGTGACAGTGATCGCCATAAAAATCACATTGTGAAATGGGAACAATGCCTTTTATATAATGGACATGATGAGTATTATATTATTTTAGTAGATATTGAAATGTGATTTGATAAAATATACACAACAAAAACTGAAGCATTATTGAAATAGAATTCAGTGTTCTGTGATAATAACATGATGTCTAATGTATTTTATGTTTTTATAGACATGGCACAATTGTTCCAACAGAAGGTGACTCAAATATTACATTTAAGCACATATGAAATTAAAAATGTAACCCATGCATTTTTGTAACTAAATTGTGCATATGGATTATTTATTTATAACTAAAATAGTCTTCAATGTTAGAGCTTCATCTGCCTTGGCAGCAAGTGTAGTTACCTGCTCCAGGAATTCTCAACATGTGGGTCATGACCCCAAAGGGAATTGAATGATCCTTTCACAGAGAACACCTAAGACCATCAGAAAGCACAGATATTTACGTTAAAATTCATAACAGTGGCAAAATTACAGTTATGAAGTAGCAATAAAAATGATTTCAAGGTTGGGGGGTCACAACATTAGGAACTGAATTAAAATCTGACAGTATTAGGAAGGTTGAGAACCACTGACTTAGAGAATTCTGAAGTCAAACCTTCCTTGTCTAGCCACTTTCTGAATTTGTATGTGAATTATTCTGATAACCAAATCAATCAGCTAAGGTGAGAGTGCTAACACCTACTTTTTATAAGCATCATCAACATAAGCCCTTTTAAAATATATCTTTCTTATAAGTACCACACGCTAACCGATTGTGCCACTGGAGGGAAGGGGAGAGGGAGCTAGGAGAAAGAGAAGGGGAGAAGAAGAAGGGAGAGGGGGGCATGAGGGAGCAGGAAGGTTGAGTGAGGGGAAGAATAGAGGAGAGCAAGGAAAGGGTACCATAATAGAGGGAGCCATTATTAGGTTTAAAGAGAAATCTGGCACTAGGGAAATGTCCAGAGTTCTACAAGGATGGCACCAACTAACAATCTAAGCAATAGTGGAGAGGCTACCTTAAATGCCCTTCCCAGATAATGAGATTCAATCCTAGAGCCTTCATCCAGTAGCTGATGAAAGCAGAGGTAGACACCCACAGCTAAACACTGAACTGAACTGGAATCCAATTGCAGAGAGGAAGGAGTGATGAGCAAAGGGGTCAAGACCAGGATGGTAAAACCCACAGAAACAGCTGACCTGAACGAGGGGGAGCTCTTGGACCCCAGACTGACAGCTGGGAAAACAGCATAGGACTGATCCAGAAGTCCTGAATGTGGGTGTCAGTGAGGAGGCCTCCACAATCTATGGGGCCTCTGGCAGTGGATCAGTATTATCCCTCGTACACGTATGGACTTTGGGAGACCATTCCGCATAGAGGGATGCTCTCTCAGCCTAGCACAGTGGGGAGGGCCTAGGCCCTGCTCCAAATGATATGACAGACTTTAAAGATTCCCCATGGAAGGTCTCACCCTCCCTGGGGAGCAGAAAGGGGATGGGATAGGGTGTTAGTGGGGAACAGGGGAGGATGGGAGGGAGAGGGAACTGGGATTTATATGTAAAACAAGCTTGTTTCTAATTTAAATTTTAAGAATAGGAAAAAAACTATAAAAATTAAAATATATCTTTCATGTCCTGAATTCAACTCTTACCTAAGAGTCCCCTGAAAGCTACTAAAGGTGACCATCCAGCCATGCCCCGTCAGAGCATGTCAGCAGTGCGGGGTGAAGTCAGGGTGGAAGGTAATGATAAAGACCTGGGTGGAGCAGAAGAAAAGTTACCATGTAGCCCATGAACTTTGATGTGGGGGTACACAGAACCTGATCACGGCCTTGTGGTTTATCTACATTTCTGTATTTGTCTAGCTTTTCCCTTTTATTGCCTGTTATTTTTCCCATTCCTCTCAGTCTTTTACATATGGCTTAAATGTTTCTTTTGGAGAAGGAAACCGCACTGAATTTTGTTAAGTGTATATGCGTGGCAATGTCTTTTGTTGCCCTGACACCAAGCAACAAAAACATTTCTCTTCAGAAGTTGTCAGACTCTTGTTTGCCTCCTGAACTTTGTCATTACAGCGAAGAAGTCTGAAGTTACAGCTGTAATTACACATTTTTAGCTAATCTGTTTCAATTTTTCAAGTGTGCCTGTTTTCCATGATTGTGTATTTTAAGTTTCATCATTAAAATTATTATGCATATGCTGTTCAGATCCCCTCCTTGGATTTCCGTTTTATTATGATCTTTTTCCAACTCACAGAAGTAGGTTTTCTTTGACTTAAGTTGTCTATGTCATGCATTTGAATATCTGTGTATCTGCTTTTTGTTTCAGCCTTGGATCTAATGTAATGGAGGAAAATCAGTTCTCTACTTCATTTTCTGAATACCTGCCATTTCCTCTGCTATCAGGCTGTCTATGATTTGGTGTTGAATCACTTCTTAATGTTGCTGGCATTTCTCAGGATATCCAGACATCTGCATGTTAGCTTGCAGAGTCTGTAGCAGTGTAATCAGCTCTCCTATCTGTTTTATCTGGTTCATTTTGTTTCTTCCATGCAATGGCATATTTTATTACAAAAAAAATGATTCAAACCTATAAGACTGTATAGAAAACAATCCAACAAATAAATATCTTCACTAACTACCCTGGTAAATGTACACAAGAGTTTTATAAATGGGATTTCGCAGGGGCTGGAGAGATGGCTTAGTGGTTAAGAGCACTAGCTGCTCCAAAGGTCCTGAGTTCAATTTCCAGCAACCACATGGCTCACAGAGTCATCTGTAATGAGATCTAGTGCCCTCTTCTGGCATTCAGGCATACATGCAGACAGAACACTGTATACATGATAAATCTTTTTTAAAAATGGAATTTCTCTCTCCACCACTTCTAGAGTATTTTCTACATTATTTCATATGAATCTCCATATCTTTCTACTTGCAAGTATTCGATTACAAGTTCCTTTGCACATTACATATGAGGGTGCACATTGTGTTTACATGTAAAATGTAACAGTTTGGGGTCCTGAGGTGGTGAGGTCACCTATTTTGGGAGGTTTGGACTGAGTTAGGTTGGGTTTGAGATTACATTGGCCCAATATAAACACAGGAGTCCTGAGAGATGTAGACAAGAAGGTCAAAGTCAGAAATTAAAAGTTACAATGGAGCCAGAGGTTGGGGTTGTGGGCTAGGAGCTAGAGAAAGAAAACTGTCTCCTGGGAAGACAACAGGAAAGGGAAAGAAAGCAGATTCTCTCCCCCAAGTCTCCACGTCCCTCTGATACCTTGATCTTAGAATCACAACCTCCACCATGTACTAGAATAAATGTATGTGAGTTTAAGTCACATTTGTGGTAATTTGTTACAGCAGCAACCAGAAACTAAAAATGCAGAGATGAATTGTCACACCATGTGATTCTGTGCTGTAAAATACTGTGCCCAGCATTGCAGTTTAGGTCTTGAAGGCCTCTGTGTTAAAGGCTTGGTTACCAGCCTGAGATGGCATTGGGAAAGAACCTTCAAGATGTGAGGTCGGGTAGGAGGAGTTAAGTCAGGAGCTATGCCTCTGAAGGAGACCCTGGATACCCAGGACCTTCCCCTTTCCTGTGTCCCAGGTGCATGATGCAAGAGAATCCCCGCCACAACTTCCTACCATAATGTTAAACCTCACAACAGTTCCAGAAGCAGTGAGGTTAACCAATGACTGAACCTTCCAAAACTGTGAGCTTTCTCCTTTATGCAAGTTGATCATCTCGGGCATTTTGTCACAGTAATGGAAAGCTGAGTCATCTATTCAGATATCAGCAAAAATCGTCCGGGGCCCCAATGGTAAACACCCTACACATGAAATTAAGCGCTGCTGAGGGAACTCTCTGGGCAGCCAGAAATAATGGTACCGGTAGATTAAAGCACACGTAGAGGAATTTTGGCTTGAGGCGGTGAAGCTGTTTGCTAAGGTGAAGGATGATTAAAGGGAAGCTCTGCACACCCAGTGCCCTGTTTCCTCTTTACCTCACCTCCCTCTGTGCTGTAGAAGACTCCACTCCCGAGCCAGGCCTTCAGGAGCACCGGGACTCCGTGTCAAGGTGGGTTATGTCTGTACATCCTTCTGCTTCTGTGCCATCTCTGTGTAGCCATTTTACTTCATGTGGCTGGCTATTTGTGATTTCTTTTTTGGCTTCTCACTGCTTTTCTTTTAAAGCTTTCTGCTAACAATGGTGGCTTCTACAATATATGTCTCAACTACAAATATTGGAATTTGGACAACATATTTCTGAACTTCCCATCATAGTTATAAAAATGTACGTTATGGTCAGTATTTTTAAGTGAATTAATTGTATAGCTGAGAGAATGAAGCAGTAAATAATTGTAACCGGCTTTAAAGAAAGAGAGAAAGCTATGTTTATTTTATACTGTGTGGGATAAGTAGGGATGTCTGCCTGTCTTTGTCTTGATCTGACTGTGTGTCAGAGGGAAAAGAGGAAAGGCAGCAGGGCTGTTGACTGTCAAAACTCTCTAAGGAATCAAAAGAGTGATTCATCTTTCTCCTAGGGACATTTACATTAATTGAAAGAATTCTACCTTCAGAATGTTTCAATGTAAGCAAGAGGCAATGGGTAGACTATCCTCAGTACAGCAAAATATCTTTGCCTTTTCAGAAAACTGTGTTGGAACACAGCCAACACCAAACTGGATGATTTCACCACTACAGACAAGTGACCTGAGAAGCCAGCTCTGGCCATCCACACAGATTGCTAAATGGAGAAACTAAATGCTCAGCAGGCCAGGCAGCTTTAGCTACATCTGTCTTAGAAAATAAAACTACTTCAGACCATGATAGGCTGTTGCGGTCACCTGACCAAGTCTCCTTATCATAGTTGAACCTGAAATATAAAGGAAAGAGTAATTTGAGTAATACACTTGCTCTTTAATCTTATTCCCCTCAAGCCCACAGCTGATACCTCCCCTAATGGTAATGATAACAACAACAATGAGTGGAAACAACATATAAACCCGCTTCTGTGAGCCAGGAACTATGCTATGCATCATACACACATATTTTACTTTGGTTTTATAACCATTCTATAAAGTCATTGCATTGTTAATTTATGAATAAAGCACTCTGAAAATCAACAAATTGTCCAAGGAACCATAGCTAGGGGAAGGCATTTGAACCCCGGTCTACTCAATTTTGCTGTCCTCTGATGTCTCTTCCAGGTAGGTTTCTCTGATGGAGAATCTAGTGGCTTGTAGGCCTCAGTCAATATTGCCCTATCCTACCAAACATATACACCCCCCTGTGCTTATCCTCATTTTAGCCAACCAATTCTTTTCTAGAAACCCAATGATGACATTAGAGTGATAACTCCGTTGGTAAAGTACTTCCTATGTAACTACAGAGACTTGAGATTGAGTCCTGGTACCCACATACTATGCCAGTGATTGTAATAATGAGGATTATTAGGACAAGAGGATCTGTGGGGCTTGCTGGCCACCTGAATCACTAAGTTTCAGACTAAACAGAGATCCTACATTTAATAATAATAATAATAATAATAATAATAGTGACTGACTCCAGAGGAATGATACCACATGTACATATGTACACACACAGAAAGGAAAAAGGGGAGATGGAGAAAGAGCTATTTTCTGTCCTTTCCTGGCTCCCAATGAGCCATCACTTGTCAGATACAATCACAGGTTTAAAAGATCAATGAGAGGTGAAGGAGAAACTAGTTTCCATCCAGATTTTTAAGATCATTGAGGTGTTTTTTATTGTTATTAGAGTTTGTGAACTTTAGTGTGATTTGCTTTACTTTGGGGTGTGTAATATGATTAAGAATTTGCTGCATTTTTTATGTGAAAATATACCACGCATATCCCAGACAGTAAAACAGGGCCCTTTGGAAGGAGCTTTTGGGAAAGGTGTCTGTCAGTGCCAGTGACAGGGTGAGGTAGGCCACCTGTTGATATGTTCTAGAAGTGGGTGTGCCGGGGCATCAGTACAAAGGGCAGGGTGCAAAGAAGGGCAGTCTCTGAAGATACACCCACTGCTTAAAACTCTTGGTGTGAGAAAATGGACATCCTTTGGGAGTCCCTTTGCCCTAGGAAGATGAAAGAGCCTCTGCTTGCTTCCTGTCTATCCTTCTCCTCCTTCCCTCCTCCCCTTTGCTCACATTAGTCTCTCTGCATCTCGAGCTCATCATAAATATCCGGGAAAATGATTTTCCTTTACTTTGCCCAAGGCTCCTCACCTATAAAATAAACTAGCTGCTCTGCCAGGTCTTCGCCAGCCCCAGCATCACTCAGTCCTATAACGTAATCTCTTGCAAAATCAGGGCATGGTAAAGGCAGAGCTGAGTAGCACCTGACACTTTAGCAACCACCCAACACTTGTCCCTCTTCCTAAGGATTTGTAGTGCCCCTTGCTGCTCTCAGAATTCTTCTACATACTAATTTTGGAAGCCACCTGAGGCTGGCTCTCTTCCCAGAACTCCAGGACTAAAATAATCCCCAAACATTTGATGTGCCACCTCAAACTGTCCAAAAGAGCAAAATGGCACAAAGAAAACAATAATTTCTAGCTTATTAAAGCACTTAGATATAATATCTTGGGTGCTTCGATAGCTCAGTTGTCAGGGTGGAGGGCTGTAGATATAATATCAGAGGATGGTTATAGAAACTGTATTCCCCATTTTAATCATTTTAGAAGCAATATTTTCAAATAAAAATATTTCACATCTTCCAGCATGCATAGGATAAGTGATTAGAAAGCAGCTCACATAAAGAAACATACCATATAATATTAAAATATGTAACAGCCACACATTAGGAAATACAGTGATAGAGATAAGACCATTGGAGGGGTCTCCAGAATTAGAGGTCGAATTACAAATGACAGTAAACCACCTGGCATAGACATTGATGATCCACTTTGTTTGACTATCTGATACGATACTATCTGTACATTTTTAGTTTCAGCCATAGTTGGATTTATTTTTTCAATATTGATTTTGTCTTTGATTGGTGGAGTAGTTTTGTGCATGTGAATTTAATTTGCATGTGAAACTAAAGAGGAACCAGAAACATAAGGTCCCTAGGAGCTGGGGTTAGAGGCATTTGTGAGCTGCCCATCATGGCTACTGGGAACCATACTTGGGTCCTCTACAAGAACAGCAAGCCCTCCTAACCACCAAGCCACTTCTCCAGTCCCTCATAGATATTAAACAATTGCAATCTTCAAGCGATTTGAATATTACAAGATAACAGACCAAACATTGCTCTAATGATCTTCAAGTTACAAAGGTTTTTGGTTTTTTGTTTGTTTGTTTGTTTGTTTGGGTTTTTGCAGTTAGGTAGGTGTGTGTGTGTGTGTGTGTGTGTGTGTGTGTGTTGAGGTTATTTGTAAAGCATGTTCTTGTGGGTAGGTGGCATTGAGTGACAGACAACACCTTCCAGCTCATGATATATGTGATCTGAAACCTAGGCTTGCTTATAAGAATCTGTGAACATTGAACATTCCTGATGTCCACAAGTACCCACCAGGCACAGAAAAAATTCAGTATTTTTTAAACTTGAAAACAATGACAATTTCAGGAAGATTTATCAATAAATACCATTACTGACTGACAAAACTTTAAGTACAAAGATCTGTATACAAAGAATGCCATGTCTCTGTGATTTCTCAACTTGTTTGACACAATTTACCTTTGGAGGGTCACACACTTTGCTGTGGGGCTGCCCTGTATATTTTAAGGTGTTCTTTGGCATCTCTAGCCTCTACCACTAGATGCCAGCAGCACACCCCTAGCAATGACAGCCAAATTTCTACAGAGCAAACAGCTCCAGGTGAGAAACACTGCTCCAGGAGATCTCACCAGAACTGCAGAGCTCTATCACATAAGATGAGGACATGCAGGTGACTTCTGTCTCAGACAAATCAGAAAAGACTTATAATGTGATCTCTGCAAAATTAATGACAGGTTAGAAAAATAGAATTCGATTCAATCCCATTCTATATTGAAAAGGCAATTCCAATTGGTCTAGAGTCAGATGAAAAAAAATCTCTGAAAATACCAAAAATGTATAAAGAATATAATTTAACCTTGGGATGAAAAAGACCAATGTGTATGAAACAGGTCCTAGAAGGGAAAAGTTCAAATCAATTAACTATGAAACATCTATAACAAAATACTTATGAAATAACTATGTATCACAAGCCAAAATTTAAAAAAAGAAAGCAAATGTATTAACTAACTTATAACAAAGTTAAGATCAATATTTACAATAAAGAAAAGGATCAAGGTGATCATTCTTTGAAATGTTAAGATGAAACAGGCTATGACTCAAAAAGGAAATCCACAGAAGACTTAATATTTGAGATATTTTAAAACATGATAGTCTGATTGTAGCTCATGAAATGAAAGCTAAATCACCATGAGGTATCACCGCATGAAACTGACAAAATTAAAGGGATTTTTGAAATGTTAAACTGCTGAAGGAAGGGTATGGTCACAGTCATGTTCCTACCAGCCTTTTAGGGAGCAATTTAACAGGAACTTACAGGCTATAGACTATCGATAATACATACTTTTTGCCCAGTGTTCTGCAACTGTAAATCTGTCCTGTGAGAATATTCTATCACATACAAACAACATATAAAATGCCTTGAAAATATATACCAAATGGTTAATGAAAATTAATTTGAGGGGGAAATAGAATGTGCATATCAATTTGTGCACATCATGGTGGTCAAAGTTTTACAGAAATATGTATTCTATCACTTTTACTAAATTATATAATTTCATATGACATATGTTTTAAGCAGAGCAGTAAAAGTAGCATGCTGAAGCAAATGGCTTCTGGAATTTGTGATTTTAGTTCTAAAATACTATGACTTCAGTCTGGTTTACAAGTAAATTTGCAAAGGGAACTCACCATCTTTATGTTCATACCACAAATTCCTTTAAGGAAAAAAAGCGGGGAGGGCAAGTGTGGGGACATCCCTGTAACCCCAGTGCTGAGGAGGTTGAGGACATAAAATTAAGAGTTTCAGGCCAACCCACAGACCACAGGAGACCCTGTCTCAAAACAAAACAAAACAAAAAAACAAAACAACAACAAAATAAAAAACAGAAAAGCTAAAAAAAAAAAAAGAGCAAGACAACTCTGTAAATCCCTCTAAAATCCCTCTAGATGTTTGGCTCCTGCCTTAGATGACTACACTGGTCCTCACAGCATCTTTAAATGTCAGATGCCCTCTGACTGTGAAAGGTTGAATGACTGACCCAGATCACTGGGCTAGGAAAGGAAAGAGCCAGAAAACACAATTTAACCAACATATGGGGGAAATGTGATTTCTGTTCTCTCCATCAGAGATACCCTAGTACCTCGAGCTGATGGAGAAATGCTGCTTCATCCTAGAATCGCTGGGACAGAGTGGGGCACCAGGCAGCAGAAGCCTTAGACCCTGCATGAAGCAAAACTGCTGAGTGTTCATTCTGTATCAGATTCGGCATTGCTCTCTGATGCAACCCTCCTGGCAGTCTTAGGAGAAGGTACTGTCACAGCTTGCAAATGAGGACACCGAGGCTCAGGGACCGTGGGAACATGTCCCAAAGCCATCTATGTAGTAAGCAATGACATTTGTCATATGACTTCACAACCTGTCTTAACGACTGTATTTAAACAGTGTTTAAATAATGGTGCTTTTAAAAGCTGGCCTATGAGAAGGAAGAACTAAACTAAGACAGTAGGTGCTAAAGTGACTCCAAGATCAACGCTGGGAGGCAGAGACGAAGCTGCCTGCTTTAGGAATGCGGAATAGTTTCTAATACTTCATTACTGGAATAATGTCTATGAAGAACCTTGCCATGCTGGTTGATACAGCTGAGAAGACAATGGAGTCTCAGTGGGAACCATGCCTGTGCAGGCATGTCTGACGAAACAAGAGACAGATACGCCATGCCCATTTGCCTGACTGCCTCAGAGTCTCCTGAGAAGTGACCTGTGTTAGAAGGAGTGGGCTGTTAGTTTGACTCAACACAATCATTTTGGTCATTTGATCCTTAAGTCATTCTGATGCAGATGATACAAGAACACTGACCGTGTGTCAGTCAAATTGCTTCCATGTCAAACACCTGACTAGTTTCAAGATTACTTGTAATAACTGAAAGAATCACTTTAATAAAAGTCAATTGAACACTAATGAGAGAGTCCTCTAGCCTGAACTTAATAAACAGGGTGCTTAGAGGAAACTATGTAGACTCACTAAGAAAACCAGGAGGCTGAGGGTCTTTGTTTTGTTTTTCTTTCTTTCTTTTTTTTTTCAAGACAGGTTTCTCTGTGTGGCATTGGAGCCTGTCCTAGAACTAGCTCTTGTAGACCAGGCTGGTCTTGAACTCCCAGAGATCCACCTGCTTCTGCCTCCTATTGTTTTATTTTCAACCAGTCATTTGCCATCATTGGTCTCTACAGAATTCAGAAACATATTATTCAAAGGTAAGAATTGGCTTACTTGAGCATATTGAAGCAAATATGCATAGCTTGTATACGTTAAACATATAATAAGTTCATTTTAAATCCAGAACCTGAAGAAGCAACTTACACTGCCTAGCAGTCACAAGGTCCTGGGTTCAATTTCTTCCCAGCACTGAAAAGAAATTCACAAAGCATGGTGTAGTTATCTGACTCCATCTCTTCATGGAAGGACATGTTGAGGGGACTTTCCATGTGACTGCAATATTAAACATTGGATTAAAATATCTGTTTTTTTAAAAAAAACATTTTTTATGCTTAATAATGAGTATGCGTGTGTGTGTGTGTGTGTGTGTGTGTGTGTGTGAATATATGAGTGTGTGTGTGTGTGTGTGTGCGCGCGTGTGTGTGAGAATATATGAGCATTGGGTGAGGTGTGCAAGTGCCCCCTGAGGCCAAAAGACATCAAATCCCCTGGAGCTGGAGTCACAGGCGATTCTGAACCACTGGACCTCTGCACTGAGAACTGAGTTTAGATCCTTTACAAGTGCAATATGTGCTCATAATCACTGAAGCATTTCCCCAGGCCCAATATCTAAGTTTTACTCCTGGCTTTGCCACAATCTAACTTGATAATATGATCATGTAATTCTGAAATGTAAATGAAAGCCACCTCCTACCCCCATTTGGGCAATACAGCATTTTAAAATCCTAAAATGTCAGCCGTGGGAGGTGACGTTCTCTCTTGTGAGATCGCGTTTTGCCTGACTTTAGAGCAAGCTCAGTGGGTTCCAAGGAGAGTATGTGGGGCTTGGTGGAGATAGCCCTTCATTCCAGCTTTTTCTAATCAGGTCAAATCACTCCTCTCTGGCTTGTAGCAATCACCAACACTGGATGAATGCTCAGCCAGATCCAGATAAAGACAGTCTTGCTTCCTCACACCTGCTCAGCCGGTAGGGATGGTGAAGGCTGAGTCATCTGGGCAGATACATTCCCACGGAGTAGTCTTTCCAGCTTTAACTCTGACTTCTTCACCCACCACACTCCCAAAGTCTGCAAACAGGTGTGGCTGCTGTCAAAGCTGAAGAATTGATGGAAAAGTAGAGAAATTACCTCAGTTTTTTTTCTTCTTATTAACTTGAAGTAGAGTCTTTACTTAAACTAATGAATCTTCCTTCTTGGCATGCTCAATGAATAGCAGGTCAAGAAGCTGCTCTCAGGTTACCTCACAGACTGATTAACTGGGACATTTAGCTCATAAAAATAACTAGGCTGCCACTCATTATTTGGGTTACTTCAGGTGATTTAATTACTGGACATCACTGTCAACCATAACTGGTAACTACAAGCCAAATTTACAATGCGGTATATAAGATTAAACTAGAGAGAAACGGGCTACACCTAGATTGCTTTCTTACAATTAACATTTTTATCCAGCACTAAAAGTAAGAAATGTTCTTAAAGCTTTTGACATTTCAAATAAAAGTGATCAGCTCTGCATTTGATCTTCAGCTATAGGACAGTGATGATTGAAGCCATCACATAGAAACTTGCAGTGTGTTCTGCAGGTCCCAGGTCTTGCTATTTATCGAACAAAGATAAGAACTAAACATGGGGGTGAGGGGAGCTGCTTCATATGGCCCTTACATGGTGCTGGCCAACAAGTCTTTATGGGCTATATAAAACATGCATGAAACTCCCAGTTGCAACAAGGAAAGTTGGACACACCTAGAAGTGGAAGGGTTGGTGTTTGCAAGATGAATGAGAGAGGAACAGGAGGAGCCAGATGGGATTGTGACATTCTAAGCTATGTTTGCAGCCTACACCATGTTGTTTTATTCCTATACCTAAACCTGCTTTATCTGCCTCAGAGTTTTGCCGCTAGAAAATACACAAAAGCTGTTTTAAACCTACAGGTCCTTCCCCTGACTCTGGATGTAGTTGTTGCATCCTTCGGCACAAAGCAAATGCAGATGTTGGACCATGTCAGAAATCTTGTCAAGAGCATGGAGTGTTTCACACCGAGTGGAGATATGGCTCCTGATCCTGCTGGCTTATTTACTCCAAAGAAATGTGAACTCGGGACATATGCCAACAAAAGCTGCGGACCCGGAAGCGTTCATGAATGTTGTAAGTTGGGGTTTTTCACGTTTGGGGGGAAAGAAGGGTTACGTGTTTGTATTTGCATCTGTGGAGTAGCTGCATGCTGGGTCATTTTTATAGATTGAGGTGTTTAATGCTAGAAGAGTATGCTGTAAAACAACACACAGAACTGGAAGAAAGCTAAACTGGTTGTTAGTAGACCTGGGGGCTTCCCAATCAAATTCAGTGATTTTGGGTGAATGACTTACTCTCTTTGGGCTTTAATAACTTCTCAGATTCACCCACTGGACAAAGAAAAAATTGAAACATGTGTGACCTGTCTGAGACCCTTGATGATTTTCATTTTGTCTTTGTTTTCTTTCCTGCTTTGTGCCTTTTGATAATAGTGTCACCCCTGACCTCTTGCTGTGAGAGCATATACTTCTAGTAGCTTCTACTTTCATGTTTCTCTGAGTGCTAACTCTGCCACCTAGCAGAGAGAGGTCCCTGTTTATGCCAGGGAGGATGTGTGAGTAAGAAGCGCAGAGAACAGCACATCTCTTTGGAAGTCTTCTGGAGAATTTTTGTGTTTACTTGCAAACCCGAAGCTGTTTTTTAGTACGAGATCACCATAAAGTACCATTTATTCCATAGACAGTATTGTAATAAAAGTGGTAGAGATACAATTTCATTTTCAGTGTTCTGTCCTGGAGATATGATCATCTATCCTTTTTGAATCAAGGCACTAAGTTTAAAGAAGCATTTAAACAAGTTAAACGAGCCCTACGACTGCTCCATGATAGACCAGCAATTCAAATTCAGGCTTTCCTAAACACATACCTGTAATTATAAGCACTATGCAATAAATCCTACCACCTGACAGGGTGTAGCTTCAACTTCCAGATGAGTGAGATGATTGTGTTGGATGCTCTCTAGCCTCACCTGATATCCCCATTAAAAGAGGAAACTTAAGGTTTTTTTTTTTTTTTTGAAGGAAGACCCTTTTTATAGAAACTTTCTTTTCTTCTAGTGTTTTTTGCATGGTTTCTAAAATTAACAGCCTATACTGAAGGAGGCTTTTTAAAATGAATCTCCATAAGACTACCAAGCTTCATCTGCCATCCCAAAGGCTGCTGTCATTGTTTCTAAAATTTACAGACTGTAGAAATATTCTGTGTCTACAGAGTACAGATATCAGGCTTCTTTAAACCATCCTATTGGTTACCTGATGGCTGTCCTCCCAGGACATTATTGCAGATCTTTCAGAATCCTAAATGTACCCCCACAAAGTTCTTCAGCATATGGGGAGTACCTTTCCAACCACTGCACAAGCCCAGTGCCTCCAGACTGTCAGGATTTCTGGAAAGAACTGGACTGCCCCGCTGCAAATGCCTGAAGCTGTGTTTACACCTAGACCACAGAGAAATCAAGGAAAATCAAACGCCAGGGTTTCACTAAGCTGACAAAATCCAGCACAAAAGACAAACTCTCAATTACTGCTCACAAGACTGAGATCAAAGAGAGAAAAGCATAAAACAGGGGAAACTAATCCAGACTTTAGGAAAATAATTTGTAGCCTGAAGCCAGAAGAATAAATAGGAGGTAAGAAGGGGGTTGCCAGCAAAGAGGTCAGCATGTTGAGGAACTAGATCTGCAGAAAGCATGCCATATTCAAGCCATATTCAAGATGAGAATAGCTTATAGTGCATTTGACTTTTAAATTAAGTAACTTTTATTACAAGCACAGTGTGTATCCCTTGCATGACACCTAAGAACTTCAAAGTCAATACTGAGTAATTCATTAATACACTGAGTTAACCACCAACAGCTTTGTGGTGTCCTGTGATTTTCTTCTAAATCTATGAAGTTTTCTGAGAAGACTGAGGAATATCATACATGATTTGCCATTTTCCAACATTTTCTATTGACAACTTCCCAAGTTTTTTTTGCCATTTTTTTTTAATTTCATTTTATATTCCAACAACAGTTCCCCCTCCACCCCTCTTCCCACATCCCCCTCATCTCCTCCCACCCTCACTCACCTCCCCCGAGCCCGCTCACAGGTAAGGGCTCCCATGAGGAGTCAACATAGTCTGGTACAATATGTTGGGGCAGAGCCCAGCCTCTCTCCCATACATTAAGACTGAGCATGGCATCCCACCATAGGGAATGGGCCCAGCAAGCTAGTTCATGTGTCAGGTTTGTATTGTGGTCCTATTGCCTGAGGCCCCTCTGATAGTCCAGGTTTCACAGCTGTCTTCCACAGGAGGGCCTAGTTCGGTCCCCTGGAGTCTCCACAGTTGTAGGTCTAAAGTCCATGAGTTTCCATGAGCTTGGTTCAGCTGTCTCTATGGATTTCTCAATTATGATCTTGACCTCCCTTGCTCATATGTTCCCTCGTCCTTCTCTTTGCCTGGATTCCCAGAGCTTGGCCTGGTTCTTGGTTGTGGATCTCTGTGTCTGGTTCCATCAATTACTGGATGAGGGCTCTATGACATGACAATAATCGGGGTATTCATCAATCTGATTACAGGCATCCTCTCTACTATTGCTAGGAGTCTGAGTTGGGGTCCTCCTTGTGACTCCTTGGGAGTTACCTTAGCACCAAGTTTCTCCCTAAGCCCATAGTGGCTCTCTGTTTTTCATTGCTCTTCCACCATATTCCCTCTCCACCTAGGCCATCTTATTCCCTCCTGCTCTCATCCCCCCTCACCTCCCCCTTACCACCCCCCCTGCCCTCAGTTTGCCCTGCAGATATTATCTAATTTCTCTTCTGAGGGTGATCCATGTGTCCCTCTTAGGATCCTACTTGTTACCTAGCTTCTCTGGAGCTACAGACTTTTAGTCTGGTTATCCTTTGCTTTACATCTAATATCCACTTCAATTTCCCAAGGTTTTAAGTAAACTCAAAAAACATTATTCAATTTTCTGTGTCATATTCTACTTTGTGGTTTGCATATTTGCCCCAGAAATGTTTTAAAGCATGATTTATATGCAAGATGTTTATTAAGAATTCTTGTAGCCTGGTATAGTGGCACATACCTGCATTCACAAGCTTCTAAGGGAAGCAGAGGGAACTCTTGACCCCACAATACAACAACAACACACATAAAAACAATGTTTCTAAGAAAAACAATGAACAAAGGGTAAACACTCTTAAAGTAATATTTTAATTCATATAACTGATTTTTTTCATTCAGGTAAAAATTTTAAAACAGATAATTAGGTTGAACGTTAAACATTAAATATGGTTATAATTTTTAATTTACACTTAGGAAGGAAGAAGTTTTCCAAGCTTTAGCCCAGCTTGGACTCTACAATGAGGCTCTGACTCAGAATGCATATATGAATGTGTGTTAACACACACACACACACACACACAAACACACACACACACACACACACACACACACACACACACACACACACACACATATATATATATATATATATATATATATATATATATACTGATATATGTCCCTTCAAAAATGGCTAAGCAGCCAGGCATGGTGGTACACACCTTTAATCCCAGCACTCAGAATGCAGAAGCAGATGGATCTCTGTAATTTCGAGGTCAGACTAAACTACATAGCAGGGACATCCAGGGCTACATAGAGAAAGAGACCTTGCCTCAAAACACAAAGAAAAACATGATTATAAAAAAAATCTTTAAATATGTTGAATCTACATTTATATGTAGACACATTTCTGTTTTAGTATTATCCCATGTGAATTTTCTTGCCAAATATAGTCTCCTGACCACCTAGTGACAGTGTTCACTAACATATAATCTTTTTCTATCTAAGATACCCACATCCCTAACATCTAATTCCTAGGTTCTCTTGGGTAGTTCCTATTCAGTCTTAGACCAGAGCAAATTCTCCCTCCTCCAGAAAACTTTGCTGACTGGTCCTGTTCATGGATCTCTCTCTGCTTAGAATTCCTTCCCTCACTTCCTTCAGCCATTATTTACACCTAACCCACACCCCCATAACAAATTACATAGACCTTCTCAGAAGCCTTCTAACATTTCATGGATGTATCTTTTATCTCTCCAAGTTGTCCCCAACAGAGACTCTTGAAGAACAGTTTCCAGAAGAAGCAGCTTCTTCAACATCAGAAAGTTTATTAGAAATATCAGTGCCAAGTCTTACTGTGTCTTGTTATGCCATATCCAGTTGATAACCCTAGGAGGCTTGCTATTATTCCAAAGGGAAATGGAGGAGGAGTGGATCCAGGGGAGAAAGAAAAGAAAGTTGTGGGGAGGGCCTGGGAGGAGTGGAGGGAGAGGAAACAGGGATTGGGATGTAATATATGAGAGAAGAATAAAAAAATAATAATAATTTGGATCCACTCCAGACCTGCCAAAACTCTGAGTATGGAATCCAGCAATCTGTGTCTTGACAAGCCCTCTAAGTAGGTTTGATGCATGATCAAAACAATTTAACCATGCAATGGTAGAATACACACACACACACACACACACACACACACACACACACACACACACACACACGAGCACTCTCTCGCACACTCTCACACACACACAATTCCACAATGTTTGGTTAGTTGGATTTTGATTGTGTACTTATTGGGTTTTAATTATGTATAATTCCTACTGAGTACATATTGTTGGTGTCAGGCATTTCATTAGTGTTTTGTGCATATTCCTTGCCTTATCCTATATAGCATGAACTAGCAGAGGAATAAAGTAAGGAATAGTAAGTAGTTAAGGTTTTCGATATCACACAGGTCACTTGTGTATTAGTTTATAGCCCAGCAGGAGACCTCAGCCTTTTGTTTTTTTGTTTGTTTTCTTTCAAGACAGAGTTTCTCTGTGTATCAGCTCTCCTGGAACTTACTCTGTAGAACATGCTGGCTTTAAACCAGAGTTCTGCCTTACTCTGCCTCCCCAGTACTGGGATTAAAGGTGTGCTCCAATAACCCCACTCCCCCATCCCCACCCCCACCCCTGGCTTGGCCTTTCTTCTTAATGACTATGCTTGTTACTCTATATTCAGCACTAACACTTTGGTACATG
This sequence comes from Cricetulus griseus, assembly GCF_003668045.3. NCBI lineage: Eukaryota > Metazoa > Chordata > Mammalia > Rodentia > Cricetidae > Cricetulus > Cricetulus griseus. The sequence continues at coordinate 27,636,345 of NC_048596.1, read as the reverse complement.
GCTTCTCCTCTCTTACTCATTTTACAACAGCCCCTGATTGAAAAGGTCCCCTCCTTCTCTGACTGATGAGATGGTGACAGATGGCAAGAGCTGCATGCAGGCTTAGGAGGAAGAGTTTCAGCATGCACTACTATCTGGAGTAGAGATGCTTAGCCAGTGGTCCAGTGCAAACACGAAGGAGTTTGAGACTCTTGAAATTACATACAAAAAGTTTATGCATAGCATGTTAATATTTATCCCCAAAACCAAAGAGGGCTTTTTTCTGTCTAAAAGCTAAGACTTACTGTTCTTTAGTCTGTAAGTTTAAAACTAAAAGAGTCTAAGGGACTAAGGGACCCAGGAATGTCCTTAAGTCACCTCCAAAACAGGTGTGCTAACAATTGCAGTACAATGGTCTGATTTCTAATGTGGCCTGAGCCCAAGATTCTATACCTTCAGTGGCCCTGGATGATTCTGACACATGTGTGGGCTTTGGAATCTGTGTTCTGCTTCAGTGTTTTTCAAATGTCAGAGTTCTGTGAAGAACTTTTCAAAACTCAGGTTGCTGGGATGTATCTTCAGGGTTCCTAAGACAGTAGGTTTTATAGCCATTCTCTGCCTTCCTAGCAATACCCAGGGGAGGCTGACAGAATTGACCCAACTACTGAAAACCATGGTCTCGTTTCAGTCTCCATATGAAGAACAAAAAAGAAGTGAGAGAGATGGGGTATAGTTCAGTGGCAGAGCACTTGCCTAATGTGTGAGGCCCTGGGTGTGGTCTCCAGTACTGAAACAATATGGACCTTCTTGCAACACCAAAGAAGTTAATCTTGCTCTTGAGACCGTGGTGGCAATGACCATGTAGACCTGAATTCTAAATAAATCGTGAGGTTTTTGTTTGTTTGCTTGCTTGTTTTCCATAGAGCGAAATCATCAAACACAAGGGTTATCCCAGTGAGGAATATGAAGTTGCAACTGAAGATGGATACATCCTTTCTGTGAACAGAATCCCTCAAGGACTGACTCAATTAAAAAAGGAAGGTATGGATTTACTTGGTGTCAGCCCAGTATGATAGTCTTCTTGTAGGTCAGACTTTCTTGACATGTAGAATTAAGTTTGGTTCTTAGGACAGTCTGAAGTCTCTTGATTAGGCTGAAAGGTAATGCCAGTTCCCACATAATGTCTGTCCCTATTACCATATAACATTCCATACCCACCCATACCCATCAACTATCTTAGACGGATGTTTTCTTTTCAAAATTACCTTGGATCTAGAGAGGGAGATCATGGGTAGAAAACAGGACAAGCATTTGTGAGTCCCTGGGTTCAGTTACCATCATTATAAAATAAAATAAAAATAAAACAAAACCCCACAAACAGAACAGATCTTCAAGAAATCCATTTTAATGGATTTTTTCCATGCTGGCACTTAATCCATTTCCTACATAGAAATTCTAGTATATACTCTGATGATTCCTGGAAAAGACCAAATGAAGAGAAAAGCTCCCAGGAAGTACCTGAAGCTCCAAGTTGTACAATGTGTTCCCCAACCAAAGAGTACTTCAAACACTTGGGATGTTGCTTCCTTTTCCACTGAGGACTAGGAACCAGGCTCTGGTGCACATATGTTAATTTTCAGTGTGTGTTCATGTCTTTTGCTTAATTTCATTTTTTATATGAGATTCTCAGCTGACACTCTTTAAACTACTGATGTTTGTGCCTTTCATATTTTGGCTCTGCATTGATAACAGCAACTACATTTTTGTCATGGGTGACAAAATATAACTTCTTGGGTCCTCTCTGTATACCTGCTATAATATCAAGTGCTTCGTTTTCTTAGTCTCATGTAATTTTCATTATGACTCTGCCACAAACTAGACCAGAAATTCCATCGTAATACTTGCGGCACTCAAATCAAGATGTTTGTCAGGGTGCAGCCCATGTTCTTAACTAACACTGGCCAAACGTTATTGGTCTTTGATGTAAAAAGTACAGATTTCTGTTTATCCCAATCTGTGCTTGCAAAGTCTTTTTTAAAAAATGAGTCCCTGTTTCACACATGTTTAACCTGATTGCAGTCTGCTTGGTTTCCACCCCAATGCCTGTGAACTTATAATTCTTTTTTGCAGCTTTCCAAGACCCTTCTTCTTCTTCCCTGACCACTCTGTTCAGAATGCAGCCTCATGCCTTCTTCTGACACATGGCCTCACTCCCTAATTCTTTCCCTTATATGCCTGAAGACATTCCATACAGTAGCTGCTTTCTTCAGAGTTTCTTTTTCTCCTCCGCCAGAGTGGAAACTCAATAAAGCAGGGACCTCTATTTCATTCAAGGTCTGTGCATCAGCTAACATACCTTGGTATGCTGAGCATAGTCTAGGTACTGATAAATTTATTTGTGAGATGAAGGAATGAGATGTGCAAATAGATGAATACCCTAGAAACAGACTTTTCACTAAGTCCCACAAGTCCTACAGGCTTGGGCAAGGCTTGGTGCTTCCAGTCAAGTGACGGTATTGACTGCTCAGCTCAGTGAGAAGAGGACTCCCGCCCTGCTCCGAGGGTCAAGTTTGTACTCACATACTGCTGAGTGGCATGAGTGTTGACCTTCAAAAAGCCTCTTTGTTCAATTGGTGTGCAATACAGCCCCCTAGTGGCCAATTTTTGTTTTGTTTTTGTTTTTTGTTGTTATTGTTTGTATTTTCAAGACAGGGTTTCTCTGTGGCTTTGGAGGCTTTCCTGGTACTAGCTCTTGTAGGCCAGGCTGGTCTCGAACTCACAGAGATCCCCTGCCTCTGTCTCATGAGTGCTGGGATTAAAGTCGTGCACCACCAACACCTGGCTAGTGGCCGATATTCTTACAGTTCCTGTTACTTCCTAATGGATTGTAATTGGGTTTTTTATTCATTCATTTGGGTTTTGATTGAGTCTTGTTGTGTAGCCCTGGCTAGCCTAAAAATCATGATCCTCCTGAATTAGTCTCCTCAGTTCTGGTTTTACAAGTATAGGCCACCACACCCATCTTACAATTTTATTCTGATAGACACATTTCTCTGAAGCATGGGAGCTTAGGTCCTTTTTACATGTACTAGCCTTCATCATTAGGGCGATGTGTGTGTGTGTGTGTGTGTGTGTGTGTTCGTCATTATAAAATATCCTCTTCTGAAGCAGCCCAAATATTTTTGGAGGACCTAATACTAACAGTTTCATACTTATAGTTCCTCGAAAAACAACCTTGGAAACTGCATTTTAGATTTGTTTTTGTTTTGTTTTTTTACCCCCCATTGACAGGCAGTGTGCTGTCTGTTCCTTGTGATGTATTTTATATATTCATAACACAAAAAATTCCTATTTTCTGGTGGTGAAGAACCTAAAACACAAGAAAAGCATTAAAAAGTCAACTAAGAAAATCCAACTAGCAAGCAGTAAAAGAAAGATTTGCACACAAATTTCCCTGGCATGCAAGTCCTTGTTTGTAGAGAAAGCAAGAACAGAGATCTTTTCATGGCAGTTGGAATTTGCTTTGTCTGCAGGGTCCAGGCCAGTGGTACTACTGCAGCATGGCCTTCTTGGGGATGCTAGCAACTGGATTTCCAACCTGCCCAACAACAGCCTGGGCTTCATTCTGGCTGACGCTGGCTTTGATGTGTGGATGGGAAACAGCAGAGGAAATACCTGGTCTCGGAAACACAAGACTCTCTCCATAGACCAAGATGAGTTCTGGGCTTTCAGGTACAAGAAACCTTTGAGGATGGAGGTGGACGGAGATGCACCCAAGAAGTGGGTGAAGATTTGTGGCTTGCAGCACTTGGATAGCTCATTTAGTTGTATCATCAAATTCCCAACTTGATATCCCCCATTTTTCCTAATTATCTTGAGATGCTTAGGGTAAGAAAGGAGAAGACTGGCTTTCCCAAGGTCTGGCTAACAAGGGGGTGAGAACAGTGGTTGGTGTCCAGTGATTGAGGCTGCAGTGAGAAAAGTGTAGGTCCATTTTCATATGAGTGAATATCTAGGATTAACTCCCTCATATGTGACAACATGGCTGACACCCCCAGGAGATGAGATCAAGTGTCATTAAATGGGGATTTATTCATCTCTGTGTGCCACCAACTTAAGTAGTCTCTCGTAACTTCACTGGAGTTCCTAAGGTCCTTACTTACCACCAATATTCAATCTATTCTTTATCCATTTCATCAGACAAGAGTTCTGCTACACTTCCAGTATTTGTCCTACAAAGAAATCTGCATCCCACTGTGCTGTTCTATTTACAGGGTATAACACTACTCACATTAGGAGTTGGCTTGTGTGTCCAAAACTATTCAATAATCTTCACTCTGTTATAACATCCAAAGAGAATAGACATTTCTATCAGTCTGTGATGTCACAGAGTCACCACAGCTTGAAGCAAGTCTGTGTTATGAGAAACACAGTAAGAGCTGACAATAGGGGGGACTTGTTGGCAGATGCTGGGGGAGGGAGGTGAGTGATTTTTGACTGTGTTCTGTTTGTATTATAATTGATATCTAACTTTGTCTTTTCCCCTTGTAGTTATGATGAAATGGCTAGGTTTGACCTTCCCGCTGTGATAAACTTTATCTTACAGAAAACAGGCCAGAAAAAGATCTATTATGTCGGCTATTCACAGGGCACCACCATGGGTAGGTTCACAGGAAAGAAGGTTTGTATCTGTAGAAGTGTGAGCCTGTAATTGGGCTCAGTCAATTACTCCCCTCACCTGGCTTTCTCCTCTTTGGTGGCTCTAAAAGCTTCAGGGAATGGAGGCTGAACTGAAAGAGGCCTAGGGTGTGGCAGATGGGGTAGGTGCAAATACCATCTCTGCCACTCTTTAGACGATATCCCAAAACAAATCCTTTAATCACACTGGTTTCAATTTCCTCATCTGCAAAATGGAGACAATAATTCTGTCTTAAGGCATTCTAAGTAATTGGACTATTACTTAATACAATGATGTATGTTAGCTCTGAGAAGGCAGCAGGTATTTTGTCAAAAACACAGTTGTAATTGAAGTTTGTAGCCCAGAGTATGCACTCGATGAATGTGTTCAGTGAACGAAGTCTTGGGTTCAGAGTTGGCCTCGTAGAGAGCAGTAACAAAGACACAGAGTTATCATCGAGTGATAAACAGAACTGATGGTGTTAACTCAAGTTTCTCTCTTGCTGTCATTACCAGTCTCGCATTAGGTGCTTATGTCCTACTTTGAGTGAATCTGTGAGAGACTGACATACCACCCCTCAGGACAAGATCACTTACAAAGGGACATGGGAACAGTGGCTATTCTGGTCTCATATCATACCCAAACCAATGAGAAAACACCCACTAGGCTTGGATTAGGAGGAAGAGCTATGAAACAAAGGGAGGGTTTAAAATCTGGAATTAATCCAGGCTCTTTATCTTTGTCTGAAAGAATTACAGTTTTCTAAGGAAATATATATTCTTTTTATTCAGGGTAGCTATGTCTAGTTACCAAGACAGTGTTTCTACTCATTAAGAAGATGAAGTTAAGTATTCGGTAGTATCTTTGTATTGTTTTAGCCTTCATAATAATCCCCGTTTTATAGATGAATGAATTGTAACATAAAGAAAGAACTAGGGACTTAAGTGTGAGCCACTAAACCAGTAACTGCACTTGTGCATGTCAAATGACAAATACACAGTGAGGGCAACACATTGAATGGGAAATACACACACACACACACACACACACACACACACACACACACACACACACACACACATTCCTCAGCTCCTAGAAGAGTCTTACTTCCATCTCTACAACCATTGAGGACTATTAAGTCCAGTCTTTCAAGGACCAGACAAGGATACCTTTGAAACCTGTTGTTCTACTGAAGTATTATGAATTCAGGCAGACAGACCTCAATTAGCACTGAGTTAACTCATGGGATTCTCGTTATTGCCTTAACTCAGCAATACACTATGGTGCCAGCAGACCACGCAATCAATCTGGTCATGGTTACTGACTCGCCATTGTAGTTCCATTCTGCCAAAGTTCTCACTTATCATTAAATGGTGTCACCAAACTTACCTTTTGACTAGCTCCCATTTTCCCCAATGAATGTAGTGACCACTTACCTTTCTCTGAAATTCCTCAGGGCTCTGTTAACACTCTACTAAAGGAATAAGTGACTTACTGTACTTACTTTGAGAAATTCAAAGGAGAATGAGCCAGGATGAGAAGGAGAAAATTGTTATATGCAGGTTCAACATGTTATTGGAGAATTTATGTGTACCAAATGTCAGCATTTCCCCTAAAATTTATCCAGCCCAGGATACTCATCATACAGAGTAGTTGTGGCCAAGTCTTAGACATCAACTTTTGCTAGACAAATAGCATGATTTACACACAAAATTAGCCTGATTCTGAAGCACAGTAAGCACAGTATAGCTGGCTAAGTTTGTTTATCTTTTGTTCTTCATCTGTATCAATCACATTACTATCAGTATCTATTGGGAATTATGCGGTTTCTATCCTGACCTGCAGGACATCAACCTGGGGCAAGAGAGTCAGGGATAGGGAATGGGGGACAGGAGACACAGAAAGAACAACCACAGGACAGGATTCTGATCAAGCGGCAAACTTTACTTTTTTCTCAGGTTAGCTTATATAGTCAGCAAAGCATGATATGGGGAGGGGCAGAATGGGTTGTTTGTGCACCAGGTGTTAGTATAGGCAGGATATTAGGAAGCCACAAAGAAGATGTTTGGCAGGGTAAAGAGTTCATGAGTAAGAGGTCCAGGAAGGGGTTGCTTAGATGACTGAGCCTGTGGGTGGAGGACTGGGTCAAGTTGGTTTTTTTTCTTGAGCTGAGGTTCTAAGGAGCTGCTGTGTAAAGGTTAATTATATGGCCTGACAAGCATGACCTAGGATCTCATGCCAAACCCTGAGATTTGGCTCCCAACAGGTTTCCACTGGGGCTTCTTAGGTCTCATTCATGGAACCAACTTGTTTCCTATAAAAATTTCCAACAATCACCAAGACTGTTACGATATCACATAAGATTAAAGATGTATTAGGAATTAAAAATTTCAATGGCTGTTGGAACTGAGAGCTCAAATTCAGTGGGCTCATTTTTAACCCATACCCTAAAGGATGAAAGAAGCTTTGGTTTCACACTTCCCTTCTCTTAATCTTGGATAACAGTAATGTAGTGTTGCTCCTCTCGTCAAACCAGAGACAGAAAAGTTACAATGCTTCATACCTCTACAATTCAGAGGTATTTTTAAACTGGTTTCTCTGTACTCAAATTGTTGAGTTTAGCATGAAGGCAGAGTGCTAGTGGCAAGGCTAGAGGCTGTTTTAAGAGGAATGAATGATAGAGAGAGCATACATTTGTCGAGTGATAAACCATGGGGCTGTTAAAATAAAAACCTTGAACTTGCTTTGTATGATAAGAAGTCTTCCTGGGAGAGGCTATTTAGGGCTCTCAGATCTTGACATTTGAGAAGAGTTCTAATCTGGACAGAATTAATCTGCTTGGGATAAGTTTATGTACTCCCATCCATGTGTACTCACAGCATAGCTGAGAAAGCAAGAGGTAATAATAAGTCTCTTCTGTATTTGTCTTTGCTTATAGTTAGCAAACCTAATCAGATAAAGAGGACTGTATAGAAAGATTCTGCCCTCTCTCATACCCATTCACTTTCTGGGAACTGAACAGAGGTCATGAGTCGACTTTTCCTCAGCCCCATCCCTCAAACTGGAAGTATCAGCCTAAACAGAGAGTGTGCATATATAAATGATTTCAAATATAAGACCAGGTCCTGGCTTCATGGGACAGCCTTTCTCTTGTATAGCTTCAGCAGAGATCTTCAATAGTAAGAGTATTTGGGAAATTGTTCTTTCTACTCTGGGCATGAAACCGAACAGTTTAACTCAATGAGGACATACTACCCGAAAACAAATATGAAAGGTGTCACACGAAACACAAGAGTTTTTGCATTAAAACCCACCCCCACCCCATCCCATACATACACTACGTCCCTGAAGCCTATAATTGCATCGGAGGAAGAGTAAGACACAATCACACATAATTATTAGAGGATTTTGACAGAAGTAAAATACACATTTTATGAGTTATTAGCTATCCGGTACCCGTGGTGATGAATTTTTCTCTTTTACAGGCTTTATTGCATTTTCCACGATGCCAGAGCTAGCTCATAAAATAAAAATGTATTTTGCCTTAGCCCCTATAGCCACTGTTAAATATGCAAGAAGTCCTGGTACCAAATTTTTGCTGCTGCCAGATATGATGATAAAGGTATGTGACAGCACAGATGTCTCAGTCTGCTGGGGATTATTTCTTACGATGCATGCTTTAAACAGAAACCATTTCTGTTCCTGGGTATATTGTCATGGCCATTATTTCATATCTTATCTTCACAGGGGTTGTTTGGCAGACAGGAATTTTTATATCAGACTAGATTTTTCAGACAGCTTTTCATTTACCTTTGTGGCCAGATGATTCTTGACCAGATCTGCAGCAACATCATATTACTTCTGGGGGGATTTAACACGAACAACATGAACATGGTAAGAACTTCATTTCCTAAGCAAAGCTTGGAGCTCTTAGTCTCAGTCCTTGAAAATGAGTTAACGACAGCCAAGGGTTGGAGAAATGACGGGCAGCATGTAATTTGTGATTTCCTAATTGTAAGAACACATTGGCAAGCTTCGGGCGGGGGTGGGGGGTTGGGGGTGGGGGTGGGGAGTTGGGGGTGGGGGGAATAATGCAAGGTTAACATGAAAGCATTGCCAGACCCTAACTTGACAGGTTACAGGCAAGGTGGGAAACCTACAGAAATAAATGCATGGAGGAAAGTAACCAGGAAACTGGAGGTCAATCAACCAGACATCTGCCTCCATGTGGGTTTGATTTGCACTTGAAGTTCTGTGATGGAAATGGGAATTTCAGCTTGGCTTAGGTGTAGATTCTGGTGGTGTCACCAGGTGTGTTCTCTAGCATGTATGAGTTGAGGATTCATGTACAAAATGATGTGTCTCTTGAGGTAATTCCTAGACAAGGAAGGACAATGGACTTAGGGCCATGAAGCAACTTCAAAACAAGCTGAAGTTGACTCTCTAGGGTGGCGATTCTCCAAACCGTAGGTCATAATCACCACAGAGGTCACATATCAGATATTCTGATAGTTACATTATGATTCATAACAGTAGAAAATTACCATTATAAAGCAGCAATGAAAATAATTTTATGGTTGGGGTCACCACAACACGAGGAACTGTATTAAAGGGTGGCAGCATTAGGAAAGCTGAGAACCACTGCTCTAGGATTCCTGAAGGTAGACTAATCAATCCCACAGAGATGATAATGAGGGAGATTTTAGCCAAGGCATGGGTCTTCAGTCAAGGACCTCTGTGAGAGCTGACCATGGAGGACTGCCTTTCTGTGGCATTCCCTTTGACTGGAGTAACATCTTTTATTCCTAAGAAATTTTCTCTTTAAAGAAAGAAGCAACAGTGAATTAACTCATAGCCACCATTTAACAGGCATTTGTACTGTGCCAAGATAAACTGTTTCTAGCAACAAACCCAAGAGACAAGCATTATTAATATGTCCACTCTATGGGTTAGTATACTGAATTCAGGGGTTAATTAACTTGCCCAGATCCACCCCAAAATTAAACAATAGATCTAGGTCCAGTACCTGAGTCCTTATCCTAAATGTCTCTAGTAAAGTTATTATTGATTGATTGATTGATTGATTGATTGATTATTGTGTAATCTATTTTGCAGTGCTGGGGTTGAAACTTGTAAGGTCTTTTTCATGAGAAGCTATTCTCAAATGAACAACACCATTTCGAAAGGAAGGCAATGGCAGTCGATTTACACACACATGTACTTTTCTGTTTAGTAGATTATGGCCACTGATTTAATGATGCTCCCATTTCTTAGCCTGACACCATGGAGGTTAGGTCTCAACAAGACTGACATCTGGCCCCCTAAGCCATTATGCTTTGTTACAGAGCCGAGCAAACGTGTATGTCGCCCACACACCTGCCGGAACATCTGTACAGAATATTCTCCACTGGAGCCAGGTAAGAATGACCAGCTTGCAGCCTGGATGAGGATCCTTATGTCTGTACCAGTCACACAGCCTGACAGTTTCTGTTTATCCTGAGTTAGAATCCGGCCACTGATACTAGAATGTGAACTTACTTGAAATTTCCAGTGACAGGAGGCAAGGGCAGAAAGTGACTTAAGCCTGTCTTTACTACCTCTTGAGTATAGCCCAATTCAAATGAGACCCTTCTCTGTCTGGAGTCAGAGTCCCAAAGGATGATGAAGGAAATTATGTTTCTGCCAGTCCTTACTGGCTGTTTTAGCATCCCAGTCAAGCCAGAACAGAAATGTTCTGTTCAGGTGGGCCAAACTGTAGAATGAAGTTTTCACAAGACATCTTGGTGTTGTAAGCCTTAAAGTCTCAGGAGAGAAGTGTGTGTGTGTGTGTCTGTGTGTGTGTGTGTGTGTGTGTGTGTGTGTGTGTGTGTGTTTGTGAGAGAGAGAGAGAGAGAGAGAGAGAGAGAAAGAATGAGAGAGAGAGAGAGAGAGGAGGAGGAGGAGGAAGGAGGGAGGTAGGGAGGGAAGGAGGAGAGAGACAGAGGAGGTCAGTAGAGAAGCTATGGGCACCATCTCCCATGAGTATGGCATTGCACAGGTGCAGTGAGCAGCCCTATCTTGGCATCTGGAATTCTACCAAACACCCAGCCACACTGACACACCACAGATGCACTTCCTGCAGTAGATGCAACGGCAAAGCTCAGCTATTTCTTGCTAAAAGAGCCAGATTGATGCCCTGCACTCTTCTAAAAGGACCCCCCAGAGTGGAATGAGAGAATAACCCAAAGACCTTTGTTCTCTGCTTTTCTCACAACCAAAGATGGGGTGTGCATTTGATTACCCCATCTCTCCCTTTAAATACCTTTTTTTTTCCGTTCTAGGCAGTGAATTCTGGTGAACTTCGTGCCTTTGACTGGGGAAGTGAGACCAAAAACCTGGAGAAATGCAATCAAGTAAGACTGTCAAGTACCACCTGCTAAAAATACATCACCCTTCAGAAATGTGTGAGAAGGGAGTTATAGTGCTATTTGACCCCAGAGGGAGTAATAAAATACAGAGATTCAAGCAGGGAAGATGATACTTCAAAGTCTAACTGCATCTGAAAATAGGAAAGTACACGGCTTAGCCAGCAGCCTCGTTATTTCTGCAAGAAGTAGGAGGCCTGTGTCATTGAGCCTGTCCCAAGAGCAATGCACCAGGGCTTCTTGGGAGAAAAAGGGGTCCAGTTAGTCAAGGATGAGAGATCCTTTTAGGACAAAGACAAACATGCTCACAGAGATGTGCTGATGATGTGGCACACTAAAAAGAGCCTGAAGCAGTAGATGGAGATTCCTGTTTGCCATGGCTCTGTACCTCTAGCCTGTGAATTGTAGGTAGGCTTCCACAATTCAGGGCTTACTCATGGTATCCTTAAGCTGCCTTTCAGACTAGGGAGATATTCCATGGGTAAGTAAGACTATGTGGTGTGCAAACATGAGGATGTGAGTCCCTCACAGCTCTTACATTAAAAACCAGGCATGGCCAAGCATGTCTATAACCTCAATGCTGGAGATTGGGTGTAGAAGACAGGAGGATTGCTGGGGCTTACTGACCAGGCAGATTCAGTGAGAGCCCTGTCTCAAGGGGTCAGAACAAACAGTGATAGACAAGCGACCCCATGTCCTCTTTGGCCCCCATCCATGTACATGGTGTCTCACAGTTTGTGCACCTCTACACACATATGCACACATAGATACACCATACACACACACACACACACACTCACACACACACACACACACACACACACACACACACGTGCACACGTGCACACATGCACTTATACTTTCTGATCATGCTTTTAATTAATATAATTTTCAAGCTAAAATACAAAAAGAAACCCACACAAACAGTATTATAGTATCAGGAGTACGAAATAGAAATGTGGAGAATCACAATTGTAAAGGATGCTCTTTTGAGTGCAAAACTCTCACTGAAGATTGCTGGTTATCATGAATGTAGATAATAGAGATAAGTCATACAGATTGAGGTCTCACATTGTACTTAACATCCAGTGCAGTAATCCACCTAGACATATAATGTTGGGTGAACTACGTGGTTGCCCTTAGATACCAAACTTAGTCACATTTTTCAACTATCTCTTTTGATATCTCCCTTGACTGTCTTCAAACCCATGACTTTAGAAAGAACATTCAGGTTCTAAGATGTTTTTCATCTATGAGGATTTTGTGGGCTGAGTTGGTGAACGCAGACTAGGCATGAGAAAATGGCAATGAAGGGAAGAAAAACAAATGTATGGGAAGATGCTATATAGAGTGTCAGCTAGTGCTAGGTGGGGCATTTAGCTCAAAATGGAGCATTGCTCACACCAGAGTGTCCTTCTGCTCTGCATCTAAATTAGGCAGCCACTTCAGTTCTTATGGGGCCAGGAAGACAAGGAAGATATCTAGGATTAAAGCTCTGTCTTGCTCTTGATTTCATGCTAAGAAACTGGCCTCTCTGGTTCTATGAAAATTTCTGAGTGTTGACTGATTTCAGGGACTCAAACTGCCTGGAAAATCTACCAGCATTGCAGCAGGGAACAGAAGTTCCTTGGATAGAGAGGACTTCTTTGCATGATTTAGGGGGAAGCTGAGTGTGAGGTTGGGACAGGTATTACCTTTGTCCTCCTTAGTTTAGAGTAGCTGAATGCCTGAGTTTGATTTGGAGTTTCTCCTGGTTCGGTGAGTTCAGTGAAGCTGAACCCCCACTGTGTCCATTGGGGATACACTGGCCTTGGTAATAGGTTCCCTTGTCTTTCCTGTGGAGTGTCTCCAATTCTTGTACCATAAACTATAACTAACAAGGACATTATTTAAAAGGGAATTTACGTATGAAATGTTTAATAAGAAAAATACAGATGATTCAATGTCTAAAGTAAAACATAGGGACTGTAAGACAGCTTAGTGTAGAATTTGTGTTCAGCATCCTTAAGGCCCTGGGTTAAATCCCTATGTACACACACACACACACACACACACACACACACACACACACACACACACAATTAATTTGTATGCCTTCTCACAGGATCTAGTAAGGTGTTAAAGCTATTATCTCCATTTCACATGGTGAAACTAAAATTGAATCACAGTAAGTACGTTTTCCTTAAAATTGAACCTGGAATAGAAATTCTTAACATAGTTCTACATGACTCTAACCCCTATAAACACTTTTGATCACAACCCAGGACATGTGCATTATGTTTGCTTGAAGTAGAAGTTGTAAATTTAGATGTTAAAAATATTATGTGAAGTTTAAACATTCTCTTTATCTAGCCAACTCCTATAAGGTACAAAGTCCGTGATATGACGGTGCCCACAGCAATGTGGACTGGAGGTCAAGACTGGCTTTCAAATCCAGATGATGTAAAGACCCTGCTTTCTGAAGTGAGCAACCTCATCTACCACAAGAACATCCCTGAGTGGGCTCACGTGGATTTCATCTGGGGTCTGGATGCCCCTCACCGAGTGTACAATGAAATCATACACCTGATGAAGCTGGAGCCCAACCTTTCCCAGGGAACCTGCAAGGTCACATTGTGAAGCTCCTGCTGTCAGCAAGTCCTGGAATAAGATCACACAGTATGGGCAGGACCACAGAAAGATGGTTTTCAAAGTAATTTCTAGACTTGGAAACGTGGTGTATCAGTTAAACAGAAGGACAGAGATGATTGGGGAATGCCAGAAGGTCTGCTGGTCCAAATGGAAGTTTCAGGTTTCTTCATTTGACACTAAAGCTGATACTTACACTTTTTTTCCACGAGGTTAAGCTGAGTTGATGAACATAGGTTTCCTGCTTAGGATCTCTTACCATCTTGCTGTGTAGTTATGACTTGACCAACAGAAAGTATCTAGACATTCATTATATCATTCACCCTTTCCAAACTCATTTTTGTTTCTTTAAGTTAAATTTTGGAGCAGTAAAGTAAAAGGAAGATTTTACTTTACTGGGACAGAGATTAAATTGTAAATCTTTGGACTATTGACTTGGATAAAATGAACTGGACATTGCCATCTTATTGCTATAAAGACAGGATACTGCTTCAGGAAGCCAAGCTATTTGGACAACAACAGAAAAATGAAATTATGGTGTAGGTAGAATCTAAGCTAAACAACCTTAGAACAAAGTTCATTGCTGAATTTCAAAGATATTTTGTAGGGTATTTATGAGTTTTTCAATAAATTATGTATCTCATATAGCATATCTGTGTGTCAGCACTGAGATTTTCAGCTGCTGAAAATGAAAGCTATGAAGAAACTTTTGTAATGTCACAAAGAGCATGAAGTAAATTGCTGTATATTTTATCTTTTAATCAAAGAAGAATCATTCAAATTAATCTCCTAACTCATTCATAAATCTATATTTAAGTCCTTAGAAAACTCTTTAATTTTTACACAGTTTCAAAAATGACAAGTTGTAAATTTTGAATATTATTTGGCAGTCTTCTCAGAAGACAAATCAAAGCTCTACTGTGCCTGCCAGAGGCACCTGTTGAGAATAGATGGGTGTCTGTTGAACATATCTTAGACTGTGAATTTCATCTGTCCTACCCAGGGTTACCTGGTAACTTAGTCCAATGTAAGTGGATCTTATATAAGTTCCTTAGAGACTTGAAGGTCCTATGTGTACCCTCAGGGTCTGTACATAGCTCTGTAAACATTTCCAGATTGGATTTTCATTGATACTTTTTGCATTCAAGGAAAGCAAACCTTTCATTATTAACTGTTTTGGCTTTCATTATTAACTGTGTGTAGCATGGCTTAGTCCATGTCTACAGCTGTACGTGGATCATCCGGGTTTTCAAAAGTCACTCATAAGGCAGATTTATTTCCATTCAGTGTCATTCACATAAGAAGTAAGACTCATAGTTTGGTATTTATAACTTCTCACATTCATAACCCAAATACTTCTCTTTTTCTATGAAGAAGCAATACCTTTAAAGAAATCAGTTATACTATTTCAAATTTTTCAAAACTAAACAAAACTGGGGCTGAGAGTGATAGATGACACACTTGGTGTGAATTCCCAATGCCACAAAAAAAAGGAAAATAGATAAATAAATAGCAGCTAATGTGTGCACAGGAAAATTCTTTATTTCTGGTGTTGGGGATTAAACTCAAGGTTTTATGCATAGCAAACACATGCTGTACCATGGACCTACAGCTTCAGCCCCATAGGGACTCTGTACAGACAGTTTTGATACTTACATAACTTATAAACTGAAAAGGCACTTACTTATAAACTGATGGTGAAATGGATGCTGATATGGAGGTCAGTCAGCTCCTGAGAAACAACAAAAACCAGTTCTGCCATGGAACATGTGCCAATTTCTATGGTTTAGACAAACTGATAGCTGACAACTGGCAGATGTGTTTATTGAAGATTTTCTTTTTGTAAGATTTATTTATTATATATACAGCATTCTGTCTGCATATGTGCCTGCAGGCCAGAAGAGAGCACCAGATTTCAGTACAGATGGTTGTGAGCCACCATGTGGTTGCTGGGAATTGAACTCAGGACCTCTGGAAGAGCAGTCAATGTTCTTAACCTCTGAGCCTTCTCTCCAGCCCCCTTACTGAAGATTTTAAATCAAAGGAATATTTATGTTGACGTCTCTAACTTCCCATACATATGTGCCATGCCATTCAAATGCACACGCTCTGATTGCTTGGCTTAGTATGTCAAGGGGCCTGTGAGAAGCCATTTGTCTCCCTGGACAGGATGTAGGGCAAAGTTGTCTTGAAGGATGACACAACTGGGAAGAGAGAAGGTGAACTCAGGTAGCTCTGACTTGTTTTTAGAAGACACTGAATTAGAACTTTTTAAAAATCAGTTTTAACAGTAATAGAGGTTCCAACAAGCTTAATGGGTCCTTCGGAGGGATTCTGGCCATGCTGACTTCCCCTGAATAAAAGCCTTTTGAAGTCCAGGGCTTGTCACAATACTGATGCATCCAGCTTGAGAGCTCACATAGCAATCACCCAAGACAGGGACAACATCTAGTTCTTCAGCTGTGTCTCTGTTGCAACATGAGAAGTCCCAGAACTATGAGGCTTTCTTTAGCATTGATACAATCTGGGAAAACTTTAGTCTCTGTGCAATATCCAGTGAACTCTCACCATGCTGCAGGAAAAACAAATTATTTACTTTCAGGAAAAACAGATGTCAATGAGGACTAGTCAGCAGGTTAGACAGAGTGTTGACTCTCACACTTTGTGGAGGCTTCAGACAGCCTCCTGTTCAAATACATTCATACATATATACATACATACATACATACATACATACATACATACATACATACATACATACATAGCCAAAAAAAAAGTAACCGACTGGAAGACATTCAGTGCCCTACCTATACAGCTGAATGAGACTCTGTCTCAAAATTTACAAAGCAAAAGGGCACTGGAGATGTGGCCCAGTTGTAGAGCACTTGCCCAGCATATTAAACATTCAGTGTTTAATACCAAATGTGGAAAGTATTGATATTTTTTTTTAATTTCAAAACTAGAACTAGTGCTATCTTTCCTTCATTGAGAGGAGCAATTAATTTACTGTGACTCATAGGAGAGACAGTGAACTCACTTGTACAAGAGGCCCAGATGAGAAAAGCTTGCCCCAGGGAGGAGCACAGTTGCTAGGCTCTTACCTTGTTCCTGATCATGGGGTCTGCACGGGCTTTCAGAAGCAGGGGGATGAGCGTCTGGTTTTTCATTTGGCACGCATAATGCAAAGCAGTGTAGCCATACTGAAACACAGAGAACTGACCTTGTAGCTCATCAGCCAGGTTGTCCGCAGACTTCAGCTCTCCCTTCTAGAGCAACTGTTCACATTTGCTAGTGGACAAATAACCAACGCCAATCTTCTAGACAACTAGCAACTGTATTTCTTGCGCTATCTTCCTCATTATGTATATGAAAATCCAATAAGACATTGAACTACTTCCCTTTCTCATTTTCTATTCTAAACTAAAATGCACATTATAAAAATATATTAAACTCATCTTCATTTAAATACAAATAAAATATAATATTAAATGATGTAAATAATTAATAGAAACAAGAATGAAGTGGACACTTATCACAGAACAATGGTAATACCCAGAGAATAAGTTAGGCAACACAAATAGGAGCTCAATTCTTTTTAAACCAAATTTCAACTTGCCCTTTTTGCTAAAATATTGAAAATCAAAAATTTTATCTAACCAATATAAGAAAATTAAGCGATGGGATAATAAATTTTCAGCTGACCCTGAGCATCAGCCGCTGAAGTAAATCTGGAATAAAGGTGAAAACAAACTCTTCCACTGCCTTATGGGAAGGAGGGAGCTGATGGTGCTTTGGGTATCATGGCTTCTATCAACACTGGGGTTTTTCTCTCAACTTTGACCTCATCTCCCTTCCATTTATAAAAGAGACATCTCTTCTAGTGATTGGGATCATGAATGCAGCAGCTGTTAACATTCAATGAGCACTGACTACATTCTAATCTCTTCTGAGGATTTTGCCAGAACCTGCCCTATAAGGTCAGTACTAATTTCCAACTTATATCTATGCATGTTGGGCAGGTGTGTAATACCAGATATTCATGGGGCTAAAGCCAAAGGGTCACAAGCTCAAGGCCAGCCTGAATAACTTAAGGAAAGGTTGTCTCATAACAACAAATAAGCAAGACAAATTTAAGGAGGATATGTATAGCTCAGTGGTAGAGCATTTACGTAGCTTGTATCATGTTTTCCGTTCAGACTCCATCACAATTAGTTTTTTAATCTCCATTTTATAGATGAGAAAATTGAGCCCAGATATGTTTATAGTGTTCCAAGCCCATTTAACTAAAAAGTGGCAAGATTAAATGTACAAATAGGAATTCTACCTAAACTTCAGCTGCCAAACTGCTAATGATAGTATTTTAGCATCATTTTCCTTAATGGATCACTATAATCAAAAGGAAATTATTTTAAAATTTTCCTACAATAAACAAATATTGTATGCTCATGAGTTTAACAGAAGAATATCTATTACTTCAATGATGACAATGAGAAAAAAGCAAAACTCTATGTAAACATCTAGAAAAATAAAGCATGGAACGTTGTCAACAGCAAGTATTCTACCCAAGTATATCATTTGAGGATTATTTCAAAATTCAAACATACACAGTCAGTAGCATTAACCTCGACGCCAGCATCAAGGAGCATGCGCACAAGATTCTCGTTCTGCTTCGTCTTTGATACCTGTTACAAGCAACAATTATAAGAACGTGTTACACAAACATTTTGTACTTCTTGCTTGGGACTGTTCCAATCAATTGGCTACATGGTAATCCTATGCTCCTACTTCTTAGCACACACACACACACACACACACACACACACACACTCTCTCTCTCTCTCTCTCTCTCTCTCTCTCTCTCTCTCTCTCTCTCTACAGTATCAGTCAAACCATAGTACTCAAGCTGTGTTTCAAGAACATAAGCTTCATCACCCAGGAATTTGTTCAGAATGCATATTCAAAGGCCTAACCCCATTTCCACGACATCTTATGAGAATGAGATCTAGTTCCTGTCTTTCCCTTGCTAGCTCAAAAGTTTCATCAATTCCCGTATATCTTGCGTGTCCTTAGAGCATATGGCCTTTTTGCATGCTTTACCTCCTGGCTCCCCTACTCAAGTTACAATGGATTTTGTTAAGTCTTTATTTCCTACTAGGTGCTCTCTCTGCAGAGAAACATGTCATAGGATATTTCTTCAACTGGAAGTTTTCTTTGCCTAGACATTTGTTTGTGATATTCCCAATCCATGTCCATTTTCTGTGGCTTTCCCTGGCCTACTCGGCCAGGTGAAATATTTTTCTTCTGGACTTTGTAAAGGCCCGTATCCTCTGTGTCCCCAGATTTGTGGTAATTTCCCACAAGTCCATGTCATTTGATAGCAACCAACTTCCCACCATGCTGTACCTGATGGGGGCAAAGACTGACCTTACTTTTCCCTAACATCTGACCTGCACATAAGGGGGTCCAAGATAAACGTATGGTGAAGGGCAGGAGTCAATGGCACAAGGTGGAGCTCCTCAGAATGTGCTTTCTGTCTCTCTCTAGCCTCTTAAGTATGATTCTGTCCACACTACAGTGGGAACCTTCCTCCAAGCCGCTCACCTGAGGAGACAAAGACCTCCTCTCACAGAAGCCAGGCCTAGCAGTTTTCCCATTCAACCTCTGAAATGCCACTTGGGTGTCTTCCTCACCACGCTTTCCCCTGTGTCACCTTCTAAATTCTTTCTGCCCTGGCCCTTCTCTGAAGTGACTTAGTCATTTCTAGTCCTCTCCCCTGTAATTCATGCCATGCTACCTCTTCCTTGTGTATCATAAACTTTAACCATGCCAGGTCCCACTAACAGTGTAGGTATGCAGTTATAGCAGGGCTACTGGTTACAGTCAGTATCTTTACCTAGACCTCCAACTTCTGAGCCTTGTTTGAAAGAAGAGCTGTGTGACAGTGAATTCTGAACAAGCCTTAGTCATCATCTTGGAATGCATTTTTTCAAAATCTCTAAAATGTTTAAGTGAATATCAGATTCTTTGTGCCCAGAAATTACAAATGTTCAAATAATGTGAGATAAAGACACACACAATTTTTTTAAAAAAGTCTTCAAAGATGTGTGTTCAAATGGTGTGTTCAGAATTGAATTAAAGAATTCTCAATACACTCCTTAAATTCTGTATCCTTTAGGTACCTAAGTAGAAAATAGCATTTTTAACTGGCAGAATTTGTACTGAACTTGTGTTAACAGGAATAACTATTGTCAGCTAGCAACATAAAGGAAGTAACATAGCAATTTACTTAACTTGGGTAAGTGTTGCACTGTTTTTGTCACCTCTCAACAGTGGGACAAACCTCAGCCAGTGTTTCTGAGACTCTT
Organism: Cricetulus griseus; assembly: GCF_003668045.3. Classification (NCBI taxonomy): domain Eukaryota; kingdom Metazoa; phylum Chordata; class Mammalia; order Rodentia; family Cricetidae; genus Cricetulus; species Cricetulus griseus. Next base: position 27,616,291 of record NC_048596.1, on the reverse strand, counting down.
GTGCGGCTAGGTGATGGAGGTGAATTATAGCTCCCAGTGTGACCAACCGGTCAATGCTGTATGTTTATTCTAGAAGGTACTGTGGAGCTAAGACATGGCATTTGACAGGCTGCATAAAGCAAATGCATTTCTACCTACAACATTTTCATTTATGAGAGGTTCATTGAGATAGGACCCCACTGTAAGTCAAGAAACACCTGCACAAACCAAAGGTTTATTTTTATGGTCATTTCTTTACATCACACTGCCAGGGAAAACCCAATGAGTCACTCCATGGCTCTCTTACACATCTACCCTTTGCCCTAGCAACAGTACTCACCATGAGGAAATACCCAATAAGCAAGACAGGCATTAAAAGGATAATGAGTAGATAATCAAAAAAGGTAAACCTCTTCTTCACAGCATAGTGCAAGCAGGTTCTCTCCTTCTATAATTAAGAAAAGGATTCTTTAGCTTATATTCCATAGGTTTTAGATTACCATAACAAAATATTTAGTTTATCCTCTTTTTTTCTTTTTCATTTCTAAGGTACCCATTTGAAGTAGTACAGAGTTATTGACATTACCTTTAGGTCTCTTAAATAAACATATGTAGAATTTTAAAATGTAGGACTATACTGCATATTCAAAACCATATACTGCATATGCATTTTCAGTCTAAGTACCTCCTTTTATGATACACATCTGATTAGTTAACTCAGAGCTTTGCTCACTAGAATGTTGAACTTGTACACTATGGAGGAAACACTAGGGAAGGAGCAAAAATACACAATAGAGATACAAACCATCACAGAAAAAATCCTCATGCCTGTTTTGGTTTTTGAGATAAGATAGACAGACAGACAGACAGACATAGAGGAATGAAGTCAGCATGAAAAGACACATGGATATAGGCAGCCCTTGGTCATTGGTTGGGTTCTGAATGTGGTCACATGCCTCCTTGTTGACCCACTCTGGAGTCTTAATAATTTTTATTGGACTCTTGGATCTAATCACACCCCTAAGTGTGACCTTTGAGAGAGCCAGTGCCATCAGTGGGAGGTCCTTCACAGGGGCCCTTGTGAGTGCTTGTTCTATCCCAGAGGGTCCTTCCTCTTAGAACTCCTGCAGCTGTTCCTCTGCAGACTCTAGCTCTAATTCTACACTGATGAATACTGTACCACTTTGATGCTGTCTTCCTAGCAGGCTAGAGGTTCTGCTGGCCATTTGCTTGAGATAGTTTTCCTAGAATCCTAACTTCCTCTATTGCTTATGCATCCAACTTTTGTCTCTTTCCTTTTTTATGTCTATAACTGAAAGTGTAGCATAGATTCTGAACTCAATCTGACACTATGGCTCTGGTTCAGCAGTGCTGTTTTATTGTCTCTCACTGATAGGTAAGAACTCCCCTAACTGTACCAATATCTCTGGGTGAGGTAGACTCCGGACTCCCTCCCATTTTGCTTGTAAAATTTCTATTTTACTTTTGTAAAGAAATAATAGATTTTTGGCCCCAACCACCTATATTTGACAGCAGTAATCCATCATTCCCTGGTTCACTCCCTAGAGATTCTAGTGGACCACTCTTGTATGTCACCCACTATAGTGGGAAATTACCAATACGGAGTCAGGTAGAAATATAAGGGTATTTAATAGGGAAAAGCCTTACTTACAGAGCGACCTAGCCAGCCATCGTGGTAGCAGTCTGTACAGCAAGAAGCAAAGTGAAACCGAAAGCGCAAATGCAGTCACACTACATCACTCTGACCACGCCCTCACAAGCATGGTCAGGCACACCTGTAGCCAGCCCCTAAGTAGGCGTGGCTACAGCTTCCCCTACAACCCACCATCTTCCAGTAGTCAGAGTCAGATACTTCCTGTTGCAATGCCTTGGTCTCCAGAAGAGCCTATAAGAGTGCTTGGTTAACCTAAAGATGTTACTATAAAACCTGCTGGAGACAAAGAAGTTGGTGAGGTAGAGGCTGTGTGAAGACACACAGACAGAAGAGAACAAGGGAGAACAGCCTCTTCAACAAATGGTTCCAGTAAAATTGAATGTCCACATGTAGAAGAACAAATCTACATCCCCATCTTTCACACTGTACAAAAATGAAGTCCAAAGAGGACAAACATCTTAATGCAAAAGCATTCATATCATAATACTCTGAAACTGTAGTGGTAAAGTAGGGAAAACACTTCAAGATGTAGACATAGGCGTAGACTCTCTGAATATGATTCTGGTTGTGTGAGAACTAATGACAACAACTGACAAGTGAGAACTCCTGGAATAAAAACACTTCTGTATGCAGAGGAAGTAATGGGTCAAGTGAAGATGCATTCTACAAAATAAAAGAGTGTTTTTTTTCCAACTCTACAACTGACAGAAGATTAATACCTAGAATTCACAAAGAACAACAAAACCAAACTGACAAGAAATCAAACCACTCAATAAAGGAGAAAATGAAAAGACAGACTGTTCTCAAAAGGTGATTTATAAATGTTTAACAAAAAAAAGGAAAAGATGAAAGTCACTAGCCATAAGAGAAATGCAAATTAAAATTCTATTAATATCCTATCCATCCCTGTCAAAACAGCAGTCCTTAGGAATACAAGTAAGTAACAACACATACTAGCAAGAATGTAAGCAAAAAGGAACCCTAATCTAGTGTGGGAATGTACCTAGTCCAGCCGCTGTGGGAAGTCAGTACGGCGGTGCCTCAAAACACACACATGAAAAAACATATCTACCACATGGTCCAGCTACACCACTCCTGGGTATCACCTCGAAATCATCACAGATACAACACTTGCGCAACATATTTACAGCAGCACACTTCAAGATAGCTAAGTTATAAGGCTAAATGAAATGCCCATCACCAGAGGAGTAGATGAGCCAAATGTGGTACGTAGGCATAACAGAAATTTTTAGCTATGAAGGAAAAATGAAGTCATATCATTTACAGGAAAAATGGGTGCAACTGGAGATAGTCAGGTGAAGTGAACTAAGTCAGTCATGGAGAAACATCCCATTTTCTTTCATTGGGGGGTTGTAGACTTTATAAAGATACTTACAGTCACATACAAATATTTAAGATGAAAATAGAAGCAAAACTGTCTTGGGGAACAAAAGAGAGGAAGGAGAAGATAAGGAGGATGGAGAATATGTTCCAAGTACAGAACAGACTTGAATGAAAATGTAACCCAAAACCAAGTGAGTGAACATGTGTCAGTGAAAAAAAAATACAACCTATATTAAAACAACAGGTAAAAACCTAAATAATGACAGGCAGTGTCTCCTGTCACCCCCCCCCATTATTTCTGCAATACTGAAGAGAGCAAGAAGACAAGACCAGTTGGAGGAAGCAGAACAGGAAAGGGAGAGGTTGCCTACAACCAATAGAGTACACCATCCTCTTCTTCAGAGGCACAATGACCTCACCACCAGACATCCCTGCTGGGTGAAATGCTTTATTTGTGCTTTCAGTCTAGCAAAATGCTAGCAGGCAAAAGAGAATCATTGGTATTTAGAAGCTATAAGAAGAAAAACCAACCCTCACAATTCCAGCATTTGAGGAGAATCTTCACAGTTACGCTCTCCCCTTCTGTCACAGCCCCGTCATAGCTTCCCTGGGTTCTGTTTGCTTGCTTTGGTTTGCTTACTTACTTATTTTAACTTATTTGATTTGTTCTTCTTTTGGCAGATATCAGATAATATAAGACAAGCTACACTGCTTATTATAGTCATACCATCTTTTTTTGCTGTATATAGTTTATAAATATATCTATAAGGATAAAATGTTTGGCTAAAGACACATTCCAGAATGTTCCCATGATTTTTTCTGAGTTATGGCTCTAGAAATTGCAGGATGGATACTATGCCATTTCTATTAGAACATCATCACACAGCAAACTCACCAAGTTTTTGAGGTTGACATCAGCATTTCTTCTCAAAAGGAAGGAGACAATTCTCACGTGTCCTCGCCTGCAGGCACAGATGAGCGGAGTGTCTCCGTTGAAGCCATCTTGAACATCCACATAACGATTGTCTTCTTTTACCCACCGCCACACCTGCCCCAAGTCATTCTGGTAGGCTGCCTGGCAGATGGGCTGAGTCAAGGAGAGCAGAACAGTTCTTGAAATACAGGGATGAACCACCGAGAATAACAAAAACAAAAAACAAACAAACAAACAAACTAAAAAAATCCCACTATTCTAAGTCTAGGATATGTTCATGAAGATCTGTTTACCTTTCCCAAAATTGCTTGCCACATGGAACAGGCAGAAGAGAAGTGAATGAATGAGTAAATAAATGGGTGAAATACTGTGAATCTCATTCACTAAGGAAGTTTTTATATCATGACTGAAAATTAAAGAGATTTTCAGAAAAAAAAAAAAAGCAAAATCTGGCTAAAGCAGACTGTATTGGGGAAGGAAAGAGTTCAGGGCAACAGTGGTTAATAAAAAATCTATGTGACTTTCTCTGCATTGGGTGAAGGCACTTTCCACCAATCTTGATGATCTGAGTTCTAACCTAGGAACCCACAAGAAAGAAGTAGAGAACGGACTTCTGCAAGTTGTCCTCTGACTCTACTTGTGCACTGTAGCATAAGCATGCAAGTGCACACACAAAAATAAGCAAATATAAAAAACAAATGACGGACTCCAGACTCTTCTGCCTTTGGTTGCAGATTACCACAGTGTCTCTCCAGGGTCTAGGCCCTTGTCTCCTCTGCGGCTATGTCATTGATTCTCCCTTTTTTGTTTTTGTTTGCTGGTGTCAAATTCCTTGTGCTTTATTGGCTCTGGCCTCCCAGGATCTGCAGACTACAAGTTGCCATTGTGGGATTTGTTAGCCTCTGATTGTGTAAACTAATGTAATAAAAATCTCCTTAAAATTATGTGTGTATTCTATTGGCTCTGTGCCTCTGGAGAACTGGGTCTGCTCTGAAGAGCCTGGGAGTAGGTAACTTTGAAGGTATAATCTCTTGTCCAATATTTAAACCAGTTTACAATAGTTTACCTTCTTGCTTCTCTTTAAATTGTTATAGGTTTCATAATGCTGAACCATATTCCATATAGGACACCAGCTAACTGGTGGTTAGTGGCAGTTGTTTCCAGTTCTCCACAGTCCCACAACTCCCCATTACACCACACCTAGTCCATTTCAACCATCCATGGCCTATCTGGCTTTTACTTCCAAGATCAAAACCCCTTTTCTTTGTAACACAAAAAGTAAAAGAACCCAGAGACTGGTATTGGGGTTCAAGCTGAAGATCAGAAATGCAAAGCAGCTGGCCACTGCCTCAGGCTGAAATGGCTGATCCTATCTCCACGAGCTCTCATCAAGCCTCAGACTACTGCCTCTCCTCTGTGTGGCTGGAGAATCCTGAGACTTCAATGTCTTCCTATCCTCAATGTGACTGGGGAATGAATGCCAGTTCTGAGAGCCTATTTCTGTCTTAAATACCTCTCATGAATCCTGAGATTAAAGGAGTGTGATCCCAAGTGCTGAGGTCATCTTTGTGTGAGCTGTTTCTCTTTAGGACTGGATATATTTTGTGTAGCTCAGTGTAGCCTTGAACTAACAGAGGTCTGTCTACCCCTACCTCCCAAGTTGTGGGATTAAAGGTACCACAACTGCCTCATCTCTATAGCTTGTGGCTAACTTTGCTCTCTGAATGCTCAGGCAAGCTTTAATGAATCATAAATAACATATCACCACACTTCTTGGATTCTTTAAATTTTTTACTGAGTAAAACTAAAAAGAGAAAGACCAAGAGATGGCTAATGACCTTGAGTGAGAATTACTGGTGACTTTCTCACTCTGCACAGGGAATATTACTTAAATATGGCCTGATCTTAACTTTAGACGCTCCTATGCTTCCTGCAATCTGAACACAGTTTCTGTTTTTTGAAAAGTAAAGTATGAGAGGCCAAGGGTAGCCCAGTGTTAGAGCTGATGCTGAATGCATGCAAAACCCTGGGTTCATTTGTGTGTGTGTGTGTGTGTGTGTGTGTGTGTGTGTACAAAAAATAAATAAATCACTGTGATGGTTTGAATAGGAATGGCTTCCATAGGTTCATATATTTGAATGCTTAGTCACTAGTTGATGAACTGTTTACAAGAATTAGGAGGTGTGGCCTTTCTTGAACAGGTGTTGTGGGGAAGTGACAGAGAGTCCTAATCTGATGACACTGTTATTGCCTGCTCTATGCCAGTCATTTAGTGACACTCCCTCCAGAGTGCTCAGATCTGTGTAATAATTTACACATAACTCCCCCCATGATGGCTAAAGAAACTTAATATGGTACCAGGCATCCCTAAGGGCCCTGAAACACCTGAGAGATCCTAGTGGCCTGCAAGTGACATAAGACTAGGGTTCCTAACTGCTTGTTTTCTGCTTCTGTATACTTGCTGTTTAACTGCTTGCTTTTGCAGTGGAAATGGGATGGTGTGGTCTTTTTATTACTATACAAGCAGAAAGAGAAACAACTGAGGGGAGTAAAACCATTCTCTTGTGCAGGTGTGAATTTCAGAGATAATTGTAAAGTACATCTTTGCTATTCACCTTTATAACCCTCCCTTTAGCCCGCTTAGGTAGGGCATGACTTGCTCTAAGGTTCTGTCCTTCTGCTGGCAATAACAATAAATTCATTTAATTTAGGTATGGCATGATGTTTGGCTCTAAGGCTGCTGTCCTTCTGCTAGGAGTAAGAATTAATTCTTTTAATCTTAATTTGAATTGAGTCTAAGTCATCAGGCTTTTCCAGTAGATTGGAACTTTCGAGGTATGGCCCTGTTGAAAGAGCTGTATCACTGGCAATGGCTTTGAGAGTTTCTCTCTCTACCTACTGCCTACATATCACGATGTAGCTCTCAGCTACTACCCCAGAGCCATGCAACTGCCATGACGATAATGGACTGGCCCTCTGAAACTGTAAGCCACCCCTACTTAAATCTTTTCTTTTACAAGAGTTGTCACCGGCATGCTGTCTCTCCACAACAATAACACAGTGACTAAGACACTCACTGTTGTGTATGGTTCTGTTTGGTTTCCAATGAGTCAGTTTATGAAGCATGTAATGAACAAAAGAAAAAGAACAAGTATGCAAGTACCAGATAGAAGCAGAGTGTAGATAGCAAAGATGAAGTCAGGCCTTCACATCTGAGATGACTGAAGTGGGTTGATTGAAAGAACAGACCAAGGTCACGCTGTCAAATTGTAGGCTTGCAATCGTCCAGCCAAAATCAACTGTGAAAGCTGAGGCCCTCCCCTGGGGTTCCCAACTGAGATCTCTCCATGAGTGAGCCTCCCTTGCTGAACTTACAGTTTCCGCTTGTTTCTTGCCTACCCAAAGGCATTTTACACCACGGGGATAAACAACAGTAACTTCTGGTGGAAAACACTTCTGGTGGAAACAACTCCCTGCTGTTTTACACTGTTTCCAGTAGGAGGCAGCTCAGTGTCAGAAAAGCACACAGGCAGTGGAGAGCATTCCACCAGGGCAGTAGTAGTGGCCTGTCAGTACCTGCTAGTGTTCTACGGCATTGAAGGGTGGCTACAGTTCTGAACAATTTGTTATACATTTTAAAAGTAAATAGAAAAGAGGGCTTCGGAGATTCCCAACATAAAGAAATGATAAATGTGTAGAGATGGAGTAGACACCCTGATTTGGTCACTATTCATTGCTCAATAGTCAATGTTTCCTACTGTACTTCTTAAATATGCAGTTTATGGTAGGTTAAAAAAATAAAATAAAGTTCTAACAAAGTAGAAAGTAAACAAGAAGAGGAAGGCATCCATTTGGGCAGAAAAGCTGTTCTGGATTATTGAGGTTCATGGAACTAGAGGTGCTTTAGATTACAGTAGTCACACCTGGAAAATTACCTCTAAAACTAAAATTCTCTGTATGCCTAGCACCAACGCTTCAGGGCTCATTCAGGGCTCAGATCCTCATTGCTCTCTGCCTGTGACTGTGTTACCTCTCTGCGTCTCACCTACCCATTCTCCTGTTCATCCTCCCCACCCGTAGCTACTCATCACATTCCTGCTGAAGACCCTCCACCATGACCAATTGGATCAGGATGCCATCCTTAACTAGATACAGGTGCTTCTCGGTTCTTACAAATCCTGTCTTTCTAACAACCCCTACACAACCTTTTGGTCCAAGTACACAAATCATGTTTGCTATGGTTTCAATGTATCCTTCACAGTTTCTGTATTAGAAATATGATCCCCAGTGTGGCAGTTTGAAGGTAATTGGCCCCTATAATCTCATAGGGAGTGGCACTATTAAGAGGTGTGGCTTTGTTGGAGTGGGTATGGCCTTGTTGGAGGAAGTGTGTCACTGCAGGGGCGAGCTTTGAGAGTTCCTACACTCAGGATACCACTGAGCATCACAGTCAACTTCCTGTTGCCTGCAGGATGTAGGACTCTCAGTTATTTCTCCAGCACCACATCTGCCTACACGCCACCATGCTCTCCACCATGATGACAATGGACTGAGCCTCTGAAACTGTAAGCAAGCCACCACAAGTAAATGTTTTTTCTTTATAAGAATTGCTATAGTCATGGTGTCTCTTCACAGCAATAGAAACCCTAAGATACCCAGTGTGGTGATGCTGTGTGATGGGCACAAATACCAGGTTTTGGGATCTCTAGGATACGATTCTCATGAATGCATTGCTTATTTGGCAGTGGATTCCTTATATTTTAAAAGGATAAGTCTGCTTCTGGTTTGTTCCCTGGCCACCCTATTTTTGCCTTTCTTCCATGGAACAATGGAATCCTAACCAAGTACAATGGAACCCTCACCAAGTTCTGACCCACAATCTTACACTTCTCTCTTTATCTAATGGTGAGTCAATACATTATAAATTGCTGATCTGTAATTCCCACATCACCTAAAAACAGACCATCGGTGTTATTGGCAGTCATCTTTCTCCAACTGGCCTGTCAGAAACAAAAGAGCACTTATTGTTGTCTACACTTTCTCATTCTCATTGCATTCCAGCTCCCAGCACAGCGTGCGATACCCCATAGCCATGCAACATATACTTCATGAGTAAATAAACCAATGAGTGATTTCTAAAATGAAGAAACATTTATGGAATGCCTCAGCTATTCCCAAAGTCCCCAAAACTACCCTATAAGGTAAGTATTGTTTTTTATACTCACTACACACAGGTGGAACTAGGGTAGATTATCTCCTTATCCCAAGTCACATAGCTCATAAGGGATAGAGACATGAGCCAAACTCATGGAGCGTAACTGTCATCCATTCTGCCTCTAGATACTTTCACCTCAAGTATTTCTCTGGCTGCAAGACTTGCTGTCATCAGTAATCTATAGTTTACATCCTCAGTATTCTCATCAGTCTTCTCATGCCACTGGCCTGCAAGTGTTTGGCTATATATTCAAATGATTTCCCAAAACTGACCTAGAATTAGCAATATCTGAGGTAAAAAGAAATGCTGGGTATGGAGGCAGCTGCCTGTAATCCCAAGACTCAGGATACAGAAGCAGGAAGAGCAAGAGTTAAAGCCAGACTAGATTCCATAATAAATTTGAGGTCATCTTAGCTAGACAAAGAGATCCTGATAAACACAACAAAAACAAACAAACAAACAAATAAACAAAAAATACCCTGTAGTAGAAACCTGAAAGAGACACAAAAGAGACACAACCTAATAGCAAAATACGAAAGTCTCAAGAAAAAGGGATGATTTAGAACAATCCAGATATGATAAGCTTTATGCAATCATCAGTTTCATATGACAGGACAGGAACTGTCTTTGAACAACTAGAATCAGGGAGAGGGAGTTACAGTAACTATAGCAGGGAGAACAGCCAGTAAACCTAGTGAGTTTGTAGTACATATGGCCCAACCAGAATTCTGCACATTTTGGTGAGAAACAGTGCTTTGGATGTGAACGTCCTGTGTTCTAATCTTCACTCTCCCACTTAGCAGAGGTGTTATTTGGAAAGTTCACCTGAACACTTTAAACACGTGTGCTGAGTTTCCTCCATCCACTAACTGTTCCTTCTGCATAATGCTATATTAAGAATTAAACCTGATTGTGTGGACGAAGCATTTTGTTCAGGGCTGACTCATCTGCAACCCTCAATTAGTGCTGGATACTTTTCTAATTATTGAAGCATAAGGATCCAATTAAGATGGGCAGAAGTGGTTATGAAATAGGGGGTGATTGCTGAAAGAGAGTGCAGAAATAACAGGACAGGGCAGAAAGGATTAGATGATGACCCAGAAGGAAAATTCTGGCTCCAAGGCCAAAGCTATGGAGAAAGGACAGATAAACTCAGTAGAGAGAACTGTAGGTTGGCTGAAATATTTTTTTGCCAGAACAATCTGGTTTGGTCACCACACATTATTTTAATAGGTATTTGTCATAAGTATATAGATTGGTAAACATAGTTAGGCAAAGGAATAACATTGATGTTTACCTAGATGAATGGGTTAATGACATAGGAGATGGGGTGGAGACAAGGGTAGAAGAGACTCCTGAAACATGGGGTGGGGAATTGGTGCATTCTAATGACTGGTGTATGTTGTCTGTTTGGACTGAATGAAAACATGGAATGGCTTTAATCATCAATTGTGGAATCGCAGTCATAAACGACAGCTGGCTGAGCTGGTGTGGCAGTTTCTTCAGCAAATCTATGGTTTGAGAAGGGTGGAGCGAAGGAGCCCAGAGCAAAAGTTGGGAAACCTGTCTGTCATCTGGGAGAGTGCTGTTTTACCACCTCACACATAAATTGGCAATATGGACAAGGGTGGACTTGAAAGAAAGAAACCAGCAGAGGGGATGAGAGCAAAGTTAGACACGTGGTCTAGCAGGAAGATTGGCGAGAGCAAGGTGCCCATGCTAGGAAACCATGAAGCCAAATTTAAACAATGGAGAAATCTACTTTGTGCATCCCTTTGAGACAGACCAAAATTAATATTGACCTTAAGAACTAAGAGACTAGGAGCTAGATGGATTCCCTGCTAGGCAGAAAGACAGGTAAAGCGCCGATGGCTAAGTTATAAAGGTGGCAAATTTCCAAGATGGCTGACTTCCTCCTCACCCTTCTGATCTGAGACAAAAGCCTGACAGCTTAAAACAAGGATGTGTAGCAAAACTGCCTGCTGTGGCCTGGCTCAACAAGTTCAGAGCCGGATCAGGATTTGTTACACAACCGTTGTGGGCCAATCAGCCATCTTCAGAGACTTCAAAAAACCCTGCAGTTGAGAAGGGACTGGATTCTTGGCTTCCCAAGCTGCCCCGCCTCCCTTGCTCCATGTGTTGTCCACCGCCCACCGTCCACTGCCCCCCCAGTATCCCCCTCCCCGTAATTGTCCTCAAGCTTCCCCGACCGCCACCCCCAACCCTGGCTTAACAGAGAGTCTGTCTGCTGCCTCTGTCTGCTGCATGTACCTGTATCCTCTCTCTGAGTAAATGTCTTTCTTCCTCAGACTCTGCTGCTGTTTGCGATGTTTGGGATGCCTCCTCCCTGACATCTGTTGCACTTGGGATGTTTCTTACACACACACTCAATTATGTCAAGAGAAATTACCAATGAACTTTGTCCAAGAAAGAAAATTTGAATAGCCATACTGAGACAGACTGGGTGCCAAGATAGAGGCCAAAAAGGAAAAAGAAGACTTCTTGTTGATTTTAATGTCACGGTTCAGAGAACAGAAAGAAATGTGAAATTGTGTTTTGAGAATTTGGAAGTAGATTTGGAGTGTCCAAGAAAAATGACACAAAGGTAGAGAAAGGATCATAAACAAAAGAGGTCAAGAAACTGATCATATATTCATATAAATATATATGAATATATTTACATATATATATATATATATATATATATATATATATATATATATATGCAATGGTGAGCCCAGAAGGGGCAGAAACAGTGGCTACATGAGAATATGGTGATGCCTAGTGAAAGCCACAAAAGAAGATAAAAGATACACTAGTAGATGAGGAAGAGGAGAAATATTTGCTAACAGTATGCTTATGTTCTGGGCTCACACAGCCTGGCCTGTAGCCTGTGGATGGCACTAACTACAACCATGTTCTGCACAGTTGAAAAAATAATGGAACCTAAGCTGAGTTTTCCCTTAAACACATCCACTTCTCCTCTCCTTGTTTACAACATTCCAGCTGTTCTTGAATATTCTGTATTCGTACCTTTTTTCAGGTCTTCACATTTCTTGGGATCTATAAGGCTGTCTGGCAGTGTCAGCAACATGGGTAAGCCACAAGAGGGATTCTTGACCTCTGCGCCTAAAGCATCATTTCCCAGCCCACTTGCAGTCACATCACCTTGCTTTATTCTTTTGAATTACATGTATCATTATAGAAAGCAGGCATTTTCCCCTGCTTCCAGGAGAGTGAAGTACCCAAGACATACATCTTTTTTAGTTGCCAGAGTCTCTGGGTGAGCCAGTGTGTAGAACACTGCCCTTCTTCGTGAACTCATGTCTTCATTAGGCCATCCCTGCTACTTCTGGGTTACCACCTCATTATCTTTTTGCCTTTCAGACTGTGCTGTTTCTCCCCCTCAGGCTCATTTCACAGAAAACCCTTCAGCATTCTTCTACTGCACAACAAATGCCCAGATTCATAAGTAGCTCCCAGGCCCTTCTCCAATGGAGATAGTTGAGTCTCTTTAACTAGACGGCTGCTTTCCTAAAAGTAGACTTCTGTAGGGGTGTGTGCCTAGAACATGGATGAAAATCCCTTCTTGACTGAAGACCCACTTAACCTGACTGAAAAGTGACGGTTAGGAGAAGAGGTTGTTGAAGTTTAGAAACTAATAAAATGTGTGAGAACTAGATCAGTGTTTGAACTCGTGATTATAAACCCTGGTTAAGTATTGTGACATTTTAAAACATGGCTCTGGTCCCACTATTGACCCATTAGTTCAGAATATTTGGGAATCTGCTGAAAGCACTGTGTCTGTCTCAAAGTTCTCTAGATGTTGACACACAGGCATGTGGAGGAACCCTGCAAGGTGAGCAAAACAACTTCCATAATGGAAGTGAATAATAACAGAGCATTACAGCTTGTATACTCATGCTAGCAGAGGACTATTCAACCGAGTTACATCCCCAACCCTGGTATCAAATGGAAATTTTCCCCCTGACATCAAAGGGAGATTCTGCAAGCTGTGAAAGCATTTGCCAAAAACAAAAACACCATATTTCTGCAGTGATTAAGATTTCTTTAGTGATTCGAGAGCTTCAGATTGCCAATCCTGAAACATACTTCTGAGAAAAATAACAGGGAAGGGCCTAAAAGCTGCCTCCCCTTGCAAAACAGCAGCAGTATTTGTTTCAAGCATACGCCACACATTAATAAACACTAATCTCGAGTCTGTAAAATTACTATGAGATCCTTTCATGGTATTTGTATACCAGCATGCTTTAGATTTCATAGGAAATATCATGTTAATATATTCCTTTGACAGTGAACTAAATAAATCTTTCTTTAAAATAAAATTGCAACAGGACAGTAAAAAGAAAACTCTGATTCATTTTGTCCTTAAGATGGCTGAAGAGTTAAACATTCATGTCGCTTTGGGAAGTATTCTCACTTCTTCTTGGAAGTAGTTAAACATGCCTGACCTGGCCTGTACTTGTCTTGACTCAACTGCTTGACAAATCAACACTAAACTGACAAGCAATCACACTGCTAGACACTTACAAACCCAGCTGTTTGCATGAGCCAGGCTACTCACAGTACAATTTAAAGGACCATACACGGAATTAGAGGGTCAAACACATGATCTTAACCTGCATTCGAACAAGACTGGGGTTATCTCCATGCAAATAAGAGTCTGAAAGTTACCCCCCCTTGAGCAAGACTTCTGCCTCTCAGGACAGTAGTGAGCTAGTCACACCGCCCAGAGTCATCTGGGATTCCCCCCTTCAAAGCTAGTTTTCTGAACCATGCATGAGCTAAATCAGAACTCTGGAGTGGCTGTCCTAGAAACTTCACTACAAACAAATTTCTCTTGCTGACACTTAAATAACTTAGCAGAGTGGAACCTTAGTATGTAGAGTATTTTGCCATCCTCATATATATGTGATTTCTTGGTGAGATCAAAATCAATGAGTAAGACATTCCCAGAATGGGGAGATGTACAAATTGTGCATTTAGTCAAGAAACACACACACCTACACTCACATTCATACACTCATGCTCACACACTCACATTCATGCTCACACATGCACATTTAAAGTAGGTGCCAAACAACTACTAGAAGATCAAAGTCAAAGAGGTTCCCCTGAGCTTGGAGAATGGAATGCAGGTTAGCAAGTTAATTGTGTCAGAGAGGGAGTAAGTCTTGAATAATAAAAATAATAATAATAATAATAATAATAGTAATAATAGTAACATTATAGTGCCTCTGATACTCTTGTTTAAACATCATCCTTTGAAATATTACAAATGTATTTGTTTGTAGTAAGTAACTTTCAATGTGGGAAAATATCATGTCTATTAGCTATGAAAAGGAAATAATCAAAATACCAAAGCTGTACTGCCTGTCACCTCTTCTATATGGTGATAATCTGTATTAATAATTGCCAGAGGTGAACTCCCTTTCACATAACAAGCTTAAAGGTGTTACTCTATTCATGGTTTCCATGGAAAAGCCTGCCAATTTGGGGATTTTTAGAAAACCCAGTTAGGTACAAGTTTCTCTTGCCCTCCCATGTTAACCAAGACACAACATAGCTGCAACTCTATTTTTCAAGGTTCGGATAACCTTTGCAATTAGGATGTCAGGAAATATATATTTCATCACACTCAACTCAGGTCTAGCTAAAACTTTAGTGTTTTAAACTAACTTGTGTTAAAATATTACAAAATACTAAATATCCTAGCACACAGGACCTTTCCTGACTTAATACTCACAAGGAAAGTTAAACAGAATTGAAAAGACATAATAACAGGGATAGAAAATTATGTGTGAAAAATACGAGCAATTTTTTAGCCCCTTTGTTTCCTTGTGTTCAGAAATAGGACATACCTCAGAATATAGGATTCCCATGCCGGTCCTTCCTGGGTTTGCTCCCCCTCTACAGTACGGCAGTGAATCTTCTGGAGGCGTTTTTAATTAACATTAAATTTCTTCCCGGAAAGAAAAGTCCCTGGAAGTCCAAGGCGGTGGCGAGCCCTCTCATTCCACACCTGGGAGTGCTTTCCCAGTCTTCTGTGACAGCAACACACCTTGTAGAGAGACCGGCTGGTGAAGCAAAGGCATTGGCTTACCAGTAATGATGCCGGAGCTGTATCATTATTACAGCCAGGGGAACCGGTTTCTGAGTCATGTGTACTAGGCCAGTGGAGGCCTCTGATAAAGAAGGAAACAAAGGTGGGGAGTTGGGAGGAGGAATTTCTCAGACTAGCAGGAAGAGTTCAAAATAGGACACTGTGTTTAGGAAATTTCTTAACTGAAATCTAGCATTCAGTGGTCATTATGGTCAACCAACACATTAGTGAGAGTTCTGGGGTCTAGTTGTACAAATAATCCCCAAGTTCCTCACAACTCATTGCTAGCAAGTGATACCTGTCCCTGGCCACTTAAGGAGTCCTATAAGGTTGCTAATAAATCAAACTTAACTTATTAATGTAATTTTAACTGGCATGTGGTAGTTACATACATTGACATGCAGTACTATGTGATAATTCAAAACAAGGATTATATATAAGGTCAAATAAGAGTAATTAGCATCTCCACTGGTTTCACTGTAATTCCTGTGTGTTGAGAACCTTCAAAGTCCTCTCTGCTACTTCTTTATAGGAATAAAATCCATAACAAGTCACTCAGGTACTGTGGAACACTAAGGATGACTCCTTCTCTAACTCTATTATGATACTGGTTACTCAACCTCCTCCATCCCCACCAACACCTTCCCAGTTTGCAGTGGTCACTAGTCTACTCCCTTATTATGGCGTTGGGGAGACCAGCCAGCGCCCCACTGTTAGTTCATTTGAGTTGTGTAAGACTACCTTGCCCAAGAGACTTCATTTTACATGCAACACGTGATTCCACTGTGAGAACGGCGATTGACTGTTCATGTTGCTGGACACATAAGCAACACCATTCATCCAATTCCACCTGAGAGGTGCAGGCTGATAAGTAGCTTATTCCTAAAAGGAGGAAAGATGGGACTGCAGAAGCACCTGGGCATATCGAGATCATGGCAGGAAGATGAGGCTGAGGACTTAGCAGACACTTCAAACTGCGGAATGGAAGCAACTCTCTCACATGGTCTCTCTCACATGGTCAGACCATTCATCTGACCTTCTGCCATGTTCATCAACAGACCATGGGATGAGAACTCAGGACTGCCCCGAGACTTCCGCTCAGTTCAGTCTCTATCCTCGATGCAGGCAACCTCAAATTTCTATCCATCCATCTCCTGGCCCTTCCTTTCTCCCGCCAGCCACTGTGGTCCAGATCCCAAGTCTCATTTCTGAAGCTCCGCTCTCACCCTGCAGCCTGTGTCTACCAATACCACCACCACCACAGCAGCCGCAGTGTCTCCAGCCGAATGACTGCTTCCTTATTCCTGCACAGACTCTTGGATGGCAGAGATACATGTGTCACATAGAATGTGTGATCTGAGAGTGAGTAGTAGTAATCTGTTAAGGGCCATGGACCCTAAACTATGGGGTTTAAAAGCCCATCTTTGTAAGTCCTTTTATGATCTTTAAGTTTGCGGCTTAAAGCCGACTCTGTGAGCCTCATGTGACCTATAATTAGATAAGTTTGGCCAAGCAGGATTGATAACGACTGCGTTGCGAGAAAAGGCGTGGGCCTTTCTGCCTGCTGTTTCGAAGATACTGCAAGAATCTACCAGCCCCAGCAAATACCAGATGTTCCTTCCTGCTATCCCCCGCCTGCCTAATTTCCTTGTTGCAGGGCTATATAAACCCACTCTGAACCCCAATAAGGAGAGACCTTGACAATTGCACAGATGGACTCTGGTCCCCTCTTTTGTGCCTCTTGGTCTCCTTCCTTCTCTCGCCCGTGACTCTTTCAGGCAGCCCCCCTTTGGAACCCTGAATGACTGACCCGAGGGACGGGTCAGTAATCAAGACAGATACACTGGAGAGGGCCTAGGTCTTATCCCAAATGATGTGGCAGACTTTGATGATCCCCCACAGGAGGCCTCCCCTCCCTGAGGCCTGGATGGGGGTTGGGATGGGGAGATGGTGGGGGGATGGGAGGATAGGAGGGAGAGGGAACTGAGAACAGTATGTAAAATAAGTTTGTTTTTAATTTAAATAAAAATTAATTTTAAAAAGTAAAAAAAAAGTTTGGAGTAAGAGCATCTGTGCTTGTCTCATGGAAAGGGGAACTTCTTGGCAAATTGATGCCAATAAAACCGATCTATCTTGTGAATTTTTTGTTATAATGAAAAACAACATTGTAGAAAAATACAAATGTTTCTTATATAATATGCTTATGACACATGAAAAATTCCTGAATTGTTGTAAATGGCTCAATATTGTTTCTAAAATCAATTACACATCTAAAAATTGACTCATTAATTATTTTGTCAAGCATGCTAATATGCCAAATCCCTTAAATATTGTAAACATTTTATATGTTGTGTATAGTAACAATTATTCACATTTTCTCTTAAAGGTACTGCTTTGGGTTTTTCCAGAATTAAAGGGCTCTTTCTACACTCTCCTACACACCCATGTAAGAGACAGTGCAACAATCTCAAACTGGTTGATATGGTTTTCCCAAACATCTGAGGATTTTTAAAGGTCAAAGGGCTCGGTTCCTGTACCTATTTAGGAAAACTCATTGATTCCATTGACCAACATATTACAACTTGAAAAAAGAGGGGTTTTGTTTATTTCTGCAGTACCAGCAAATCCAAGCCAGCGCTTCATGTGTGCTAGGCAAGTATTCTATCACTGAACTATATTCTTAGCCTTTTGAATTATCTTAATGATTGTCATTAGAAGAATTATATACCTCTGCTCTGAAGTTGCCATTGAAAGCAGCCTCCCAAGAGTTTAAGAATTACTTAATTCTTAGAGGAAACAGATGCCTTCAATACTCACCAAGATTGCAGTTGACTTCCTCTTCAGTGTGGTTTGATTTTGGTATTTTTTGTTTGTTTGTTTCCTAATTCACTTAAGCATCTTCATTCACCATTTTTCTACTGGAAAGGGCAATCTCTGAAGCAAACCTTCTTAACCCTGTAAGGACGCATTTTGTAGCTTCTATGTTTCTCTCTTTTGTTTCCTAAATGTTTAAGCATCTTATCCTTCGCTTAAAGAAAAACATTCACCCTGTCTCCACTGGGATATTCATTCTCTGAAGCAAATCTTTTGTAACCTGGTAACAACTCCTTGTAGATTCTTCCAACTAATTCATGAAGAAAGAATTCCTCACTCCCCTGCCCTATTGCCAAGGTTGCTGCAGTCTCTTCATCCAAGCTTTCCTCCCTGAGTGAACATTAAAGGTTTATTTAAGTGATTTTCTATTTCACCATGCCTTGTTGATGTCATCCAGTTTGAAAGGAAATGTATACATTTTATTATAACCATGAAAAAGTAACTGCTTCAATGTAGGATTAACTCTGAAACAAAAACAATAAAAAGTCAGTTGCTCCACTACAATTTGTAAAACTACCAGATTGGTTGAATTGAATTTAAACTTCAACTGTTTCTGAAATTGCATGGAACATGTTATACTAAAAGGTACTGCATTGTTTCACTAAAAATTAAGGACATTTGGCAATTCCTGAGGATGCTTTGATGTCATACCTGGGGCCTTGGAGGTTGCTGTATAGCAGGTGGAGGCCAAAGACATTGCTGAGCATCCCGTAGCACAAGACAGCTCATCACTGCAACATCTGTCTAGTCCACAACGGTGGTCAGGTAGAACAACTGAGGTCTAAGCCAATGAGTGGGTTAGAGGTGAAGAACAAGGGCATGAACAGTGATGGCATTAGAATACAAAACAGAAAACTGACCTCATCATAAAGTCTGCTAAAATCTTAACTATTACAGAAGCATGTGGGGTTCACTTTGTCAAACTGAGCCCTTTAGTACAAAGTCACATGAGAAAAAAAATTTCCAGAAACACTTTCTGCCAAGAAATGATGTCTGTATCCAACACTAAGTTAGAAGCTTCCAACTGGTCCTATCTATAAAAGAGGACAACCTGGCTGCCCAGCAACCATCTCCCCCTGAGGGAAGGCAGGCTCCTGTAAGCTGTGTGGTACAGACATCCCAAGAGAGGTTTAGTAGAGTGCTCACAGAGACTCGGGTTTTTCACAAGTTCTCCAACATTGTCTAATGACTTCCAATGGAAGAGATTAAGTGCTGGAATGTGGAGATCAAAAATTATTCATAGTAAAGTTTAATCTGGCTACTGTGTCACGGTGAATACAGGACTACTTCTTTCTACAAATCTCTTTTTTTATGGATGATCTATATTTTGTCTTTTAACTAAAAATTAAGTATAGAATCCAGAGGACAAAGTACAAAAATAAAAACTGATTTACAAAGAAAACTGAGGGGCTGGAGAAATGGCTCAGCTGTTAAGAGCACTGACTGTTCTCCCAGAGGACCTGGATTCAATTCCCAGCCCTCACATGGCAGCTTACAACTGTTTGTAACTCCAGTTCCAGAGGATCAGGCACCCTCACACAGACATAAATGCAGGCAAAACACCAAATGCACATAAAAATAAATAAATTTTAAAAAAAAAAACTGAGACACAATGCCATTTTAAAGACTTCATTTAAACACTGAGCCTGATGGTACATGCAAGTAAGCCCAGGTTCTCTGGAGACTAAGACAGAATAGTAAGTTCAAAGCCAGCCTTACTCAGGTGCAGAGTGAACTGAGGTCATCCTATGCAATGTTCAGGATACGGCTTATATTAATTATAAACTATTTGGCTTAGGTTTCTTATTGGCTAGCTTTCTGTTAATTATAAACCCGTTCTATTAATCTAAGTATTTCCATGTGGTCTTGGCCTACTAGAGAACGCCTAGACATTCTAACTTCCTGGTAGCTACGTGCATCTCCCTGGCAACCCTCTCTCTCTGTTCCTTCTCCCAGAATTCTCCTAGTCTGGTAGCTCTTCCTATACTTCCTGCCTGGTTACATCCTGCCTGTCCATTGGCCAAAACAGCTTGATTCATCAACCAATAAGAGAAACATATTCACAGCATACAGAAGGACGTCCCCCATCAGGCTGAAATCTCAATACTACAGAAAAATGAGGCATAGATCATCTATGCAAACAGTGCTTCCTAAGATGAACAGCTACAAATCAGAAATGGTTCAAGGAGGTCTTGGAGGGCATTACAGGGGAAGATTTTCCTGCAGCACACAGAGAGATGTAATTGTAGCAGCCATTGGTTGCAATTATACAGCTACCATATTGTTTGTCCTGTGGGAAAAGTCTCTAGTTAGATAATGCATCTGGCCATTTCCAGCCAGGTTAGCCTTTACTATTTGCCTTTTTCTTGTTTTTCTTTACTGTAAGAATTTATAAAAAATATCCCAATTTAAATGTTATTTCTGTTTGCAACTCAAACAAGGTTAATATTATTATGAGGCTCCCAGGCTGTTTCTACTAAGCCACTCATCAGTGCTGGTCTAGATTTTTTTTCATTTTATTTATTTTAATTTATTTATTCTATGTACATTGGTGTTCTGCTTGCATGTATGTCTGTGTGAGGGTGTCAGATCTTGGAATTACAGACAGTTATTAACTGCCATGTGGGTACTGGGAATTGAACCTAGGTCCACTGGAAGTCGACTGGAAGGTCCCTGCTAGTCTACATTTTAATGTAATATTTCAAACACTTCCAATTTAAAAAATCTTGACAATCTTTAAATTATTTCAAAATTTTCCAGTAAATAAGAAATTTAGGAAAATGGAAAATTAGCTGTTGTCAACCAGCTCTTAAATCAGGAAATATCAAACTTGTTTGTTTAAATATAAAGTAGGTCACATCATTGTTTAGCACTTAAGCAATACTTAATCCTGTGGTGTGTTTTATTTTGGGTCACAATCTTGTGTTTATTCACAACATCAATTATGATCATGTGCTCTAAGGGAAAAACTAGGAGGACATGCCATATTCAAAGGTCTCTGTCACTGGAGTTTATGATTTGTATATCCTAGTTTGTGAGATGTCAAAGGATCTGAGACAAGAAATTTCACTTACATTTCTTGGTTTAGAAAGAAAAAGAAGCCAGGTACTGTGGCTCACACCTAGAATCCCAGCACTTGGGAGACTGAGGCAGGAAAATCAAGGGTTCAAGGCCATCCTGAGCTACTTAAGAGTCTGTCTCAAAAACACTAAAAAAATAAATAATAAGATAGGTAGGTAGATAGATAGATAGATAGATAGATAGATAGATAGATATAGACAAAACTAGGAAGTAACTCTATTTTTGATCTTTGATAGACAAAACTAGGAAGTAACTCTGTTTTTGGTCTTTTTTTTTTTTCTGGATGGAGGTTTCTGGAGACAGTTAGCTACTCCACAAATTCTACTCCTCCTCTGGTGGCTCAAGAATTAGCCGAATAACTGATACTGTAAGTCTGTTTCCTAGGAAAGTGAATTTCACAGCATGAGACAAGTCCTGGTACTCAGTGTGAGTTTACCAGACAAGGGGAAGAGAAAGCTGCCTACTGTATTTGTTTCATGATAACTTTTCTTTATTTCTGTTGCACTTTACATCTGAAAGGGGATAATGTAATTCAATGGCCTTGTAGGGCTGTTTATTGTGTACATTGTTACTTTTAGCTTACTTTAAGATAAAGAATTACCTAGGGACTTGGGGAGAAAGAGGTCTGCTTTTTAAAACTTGGCTTGGTAAATCATGGATAGTAGTTCTAAATTGCCCAGGTTCCTATCCTTGCTCTTTTGAAGCTGATCTACTTTCAATCCTTGGCAAAGCCCAGATCTTCTCAACCAACCACTCACCACAGAGCAGGAAGTAGTATCCTGAATCATTCTATCAAATCAACAGGCCATTTGTTTTCCTTTACTACTCATTAATTCATCAAAGCAAGTGAACAAACCTATTCACTGACTCGTAATAAAACATTTTATTACATTCAAAACACTGCTTTCACAGTGCTGAGCAATGAAGCATCTAAAGTATTAAAGCCAGTTCTTGGTCTATGACCTCCATTTTATAAGGAGCTTAGCCTTCTCACTCATAGAGATTTTCTTTTTCTTTTAACCAATTGATTAATTGATTGGTTGATTTGACACAGAGTCTTAACTCTAGCTCAGGTTACCCTTGAATTCACAAATGGACCTTCCGAGTGAGTGAGTGCCGGGATTGCCAAGTATGAACCAAAGAAGCTTTCTTAGATGTCCTTAATCTCTCTCTCTCTCTCTCTCTCTCTCTCTCTCTCTCTCTCTCTGTCTCTGTCTCTCTCTCTCTCTTTACATTCCTCATCCCTACAATCCTGACTGGAGCCCAATGTGTGAGGAAAAGTTTAAAGAGGCTAATGAAACTATGGCAGATAAGAAATCTACATGACACTTGCAGAATAAAACACACATCTTCATTTTTAAGCATTTTTTATTTAATTTTTTATCTGTGTGGGTGTGTATAGGGTGTGTGTGAGAGAGCAGTATGGGTGTGAACTGTGAGCAAGAATTCTGGTGCTGGGTCTTAGCCCAACCATAGAAGGCTGAGCTGGGTCCAAGGAAGGGTCCTGCAAACAATCAGACACAACAAGGAGTCTAGTCAAGCAGGAACTCATTTATTGCCCCACAGCAAGCATCTTTTAAAGCAAAAAACCGCAGATCGGAAAACAGCCAGTCATTGGTTTTAAAGATCAGCCTATCATGTGCCTAGGTGCCCTATGCTTTACCTAGTGAACAGGAGCCTTTCATGTAGTGACCTCATCTGGTTCCATCTTGCCAACCAATCACCCTTTTTTATAAACATCTCAGGACTTTCCCTCCTAACTTCTTGGTGACATCTTTACCTGGCTCATGTGCCTATAACAACTGGTTGAGTCTTGTGAAAAGGTTGGGATGCTGCAGGTCCAGAGCCTAATTTCCCTTTATCTTGAGCTAGCTTTTGCCCCCTAGATAGCCATTCTTTGAGCACCTCTATGCCAAACTAACATCATGTAGCTAACAAATAATAATAAAAAAAACCTCTTGAAATCTATTAACTTAGCAGACCACCAGTTTACCCCTCGTCCAAAGCTAAGAATGTCATCATTTTACAGGACAGATTCCCCCACCTTGAAGTAACTCCTGCCTCTCTGATGTTTCCACCAATGTACTTTGAAAGCCTTGATTTATAACTCTCCTTGTCCCATTGTTATAAAAATGCTTCTACATAAGTAACTTGTATTTTGGGGACACCAAAACGCATGTACCAGGCCATGATTACTCATATTGTTCCAGAATAAATCGTATCTTTTATACTTTTGAGAAGACAGCTTATAGTAGGTAATTACCAATACGGAGTCAGGTAGAAATATAAGGGTATTTAATAGGGAAAAGCCTTACTCACAGAGCGAACCAGCCAGCCGGTGGTAGTCTGTACAGCAAGAAGCAAAGAGAAACCGAAACCGAAAACGCAGTCCCCCTACTCACTCTGACCACGCCCTCACAAGCCCTCAGGTACTCTTGTAGCCAGCCCCTAAGAAGGCGTGGCTACAGCTTCCCCTACAATTCCCCTTTTAGTCTAAAAGAGGATTAAAACTTAACAGTATAAAGGTAAAATATAAGAAGATAACTATCTATTTTAACTAAACCCTAAAGTCATAAACAATAGGAAGCTATTCCTAACTAGGTATATACACTATCCTAAGTGACAACAATGGGGAAAGGGGGCGTAGCATTTTCCAAGTTACTTCCTGCTGAAATGGGACGATGATAGTCATGTGGGGTCCTGTAGAAAGAAAATGTTAGTATCCAGTCCATGTTAGATGGGATTCACTTGATTGAAGATCTCGCTTGAAATCCTCAACTTGATTGAAGTCAGTACCCGAACCTCTGGCCGGAGTGTCAGCTGAAATGGAGCAAGTTGGATCCAGTGCAGTCGAGGAGCTGTGGCCCATTTTCTTTCCAGGGTGTCCAGGGATTGCTGTCAGGCAGGTCTTCATTGGCTGTGTGGGACTCAAACATGAACAGTTAGCAGAGAAATGTTTGCTTGTGTATGTACACATGCTAGGGAATGCAACCATGAGAGCATAACAATTATGAAAGGGTGTACACCTTGAGAGAAAGATCCAAGAAAAGACAAAGACAGTCCCCAAATTCTTCTTTTATTCTGTATTACATCAATTGGCTTCTTGATACAACACAGAAACACTAAAGCTTAGTTAAATAATGTGCTTGGATTTTAGAGGAGGAAAGCCAAATCCACCTCTAAGTCCAGCATTGGTTTAATTGAATAGGGACTAGGAAATAAAGAGAAATAGAGTTTTTTGAGAGACAGCTGTAAAGTTTACCGTATGGCACATTCCTTCTATTTGATGGTTATAGCTACCTTGTCTTCTTAAGTATCTACCCATGCAGTGTCCTTTGCCTTCTGAAGATGAGTTTTCCTGTGAAGATAAAAGCAAAACACTTCCCTTTCCTTTGGGAGGTTTCTATTTAGTTTATAAGATATACCTTAGTAGAATACCTGTCATTTGTCCTCGTTGAGAGGTTTTTCCTTTTCCAGTCGAATCTTGATCAACTTTGATGGTATCCAAAGTTTTTCTTCTCCTGTAGAAACCAATGCAAAACCCCTACCCCAACGTAATACATGTCCTGGTTTCCATGCAGAGGTTAGTACATCTTTGAAGTATACTGGCTGATTGAGTTCAGCAGTTTTTTCCGTAGTCCAGTGTCTTTCTGCAGCTGTTTGTCCTTTTTCATTGGCATTAAGAAAGTTTAGTGTTAATAAAGCATTATGCAACCTATGTTTGGGGGGTTTAGTCTTCCAAGCTTGTTTGTTGAGCATCTCCTTAAGTGTTCTATTAGATCTCTCAACCACTGCTTGTCCTGTAGGATTGTGTGGTATACCAGTAACATGCTTTATGTTATAATATTTGAAAAATTGTTCCAATTTCGTAGAGACATATGCTGGAGCATTGTCAGTTTTTATTTGTGCAGGTATACCCATAACTGCCATCACTTCTAGCAGGTGTATAATAACAGAATCAGCTTTTTCAGAGTTAAGAGCAGTAGCCCATTGGAGGTCTGTCAGCATCCATTGCTGTAAGAGATCACGACCCCAGAGATTTCAGTATCCCTTTCTGTCCTTCCGGTCCAATGCAGACCACTGAGTTAACACTCTGTCGAACTCTAGATAGAGTTCCAATTCCTAAAAATTGTACATTTGCCTCTCTAAGAGGCCATTTCTGAGGCCAAGACTTTTGAGTAATAATAGTTACATCTGCCCCAGTGTCCACTAAGCCAGAAATAACTTTATTATTAATTTTAACTTTTAACTGAGGCCTTTTATCATTAATAGAAGCTTGCCAAAATATGCGTTTCTCATTTTGTCCATTCACACTTGATTCTTCATCACTATTCAAACTACCATCTAGAGCAATATCTTTTTTCACAATATGCAAAGAACTGTCTATTGTTCCTGTGAGAGATTGTCTTCCACTGCTATTGGAAATGACCTGACCTTTCTCGATGTGGGGGCCTTCTTGAGGCCCCCCTCGGGGTTTCCCGACCTTAAGGGGTTTCCTTGTATGTCCCTGGTCGATCTACATTCATTGGTCCAGTGTCTGCCCTTACCACACCTTCTACACAATCCAGAAGGCAGTGGCCTTCCATATGAGGCATTATTAGAATTCATTTGTCTACAATTTCTCTTAGTATGTCCCATTTTACCACAGTTGAAACATCTAGGTTCCTGGCGCATTCGTGGTCTCAAGGGGAAGGCTCTTCCTCCCCAAGGTTCTGGTTCATAGTAGTAGTAACCTCTAGCCTCTTGGTACCTATGTTGACCTCTGTAAGGTGCTTCTCCTTGCCAAGCCCTTACATCCTCACCTCTAGAACTTTTAATTTCCTGTTGCCATTTTAAACCTTTGGAGATGGCTTCTCCTACCCAAGCTCCAGTATCTTGCACATTATAGTCAATGTTGGCTGCATACAAAACCCATTCTTCTAACGGAGCTGATCTGATCTTTAAAGGCAAAAGTATTCTTTTGCATATAGGGTTTGCATTTTCATAAGCTATTGTATATATAATTGATTGTCTTGTTTCTGGATCTGTTACCTGTAATTCTACTGCCCTAGTTAACCTTTGTAAGAAGTCCTGGAACTGTTCTGTAGGTCCCTGTTCTATTCTGGTATAAGCTTCTAGACGTTCTCCTGGCTCACGAACCTTATCCCAGGCATTTAATGCTGCTTTCCTGCAAAGAGACAGTATATCGTCATCATATTCAGCCTGAACCTGTGGGTCAGCATAAATACCCTGACCAAGAAGCTTATCTAGAGGGGCTTCAAAACCTTCCTTTATGCCCTGACGTTCAAGGAGCTTTGCCTCTTCCCTTACCAATGCCTTCCACTGGATTTGGCATGAATTCTCAAGTACAGCTGTTACCAATAGTTCCCAATCTGTGGGTGTCACCCTGTTAAAGGTTGCCCATGAATGTAATAGCTGTTTTACGTATGGGCTATGGAGACCATATGAGACAACTGATTCTTTAATATTCTTAAGATCCTTCGGCTGTATAGGTTGCCATTCATAAACCATTCGTCCATGAGGGTGTTTCTTAGAAGCTGGCTTTTCTACCATGGTAGCTGGGTACACTAATGGTGTACGAGTAACAACCTTAGAAGAATAGTCACGATACCTGGGTGGAGTAGGTGCCTGGGATTGGAGTGATTCTGCTTCTGAGGCATCCCACTGATCTTTAAGCCTAGCAATGATATCCTTTTGAAAAGTTTCAATCTCCTTAATCATAAAAGATTCCAAGCACGTTAGTGAATCTGTAAATTGCTCTAACTGCTCATCTACACGTTTTTCTAGGTCTTTCATACGATCATCCTTAGACAGCATCTGGATGGCATGGAAACTGCCTTCTAGGTATTGGAGTCTAGATTCCAGGTCATGATTTGCTGATTTTGAGTCCTCAGCAATCGACCGTATGGACCTATGTAATCTGTCAGCCCTGTACTGTAAATTATCTTCCAAACATTCAAATCTAGACTCAAATTTCTGATCTGTTACCTTGGATGCTTCAATAACTGATTGAATGGCATTGTCCAATTCTTCAACCCTATGCTGGGTATTTTGCACCGTTGCGTCTAGTTGATGAGTAACATTGCCTATCTGAGTTTCTAGCTGGCTACAGATATTCTTTAGCTGGTCATGGTCTTCTGACAGCCTAGCCTCTAAGGCCTCAGACATGGAGGATCTCTCTGTGTTTATCTTATCATAAATACGCTGTATCTCATCAGACAGCTCTGTCTTTAGTGTATTGGACACAGAGCCAAGCTTATCATCCAATTTCTGTTCCACTTGCTGCACAATTGTGGTCTGACCTAATCTGTTTTCCAAAACCTCATTGCGTAAAGCTGTTATTTCCTGCAAGCAGGTGGTGAGGTTATTTCTGTCCCTGTTCCTGAGTCCTCTGGCTAGTAATACTATTTGTACCAGCAAGCTGACTGCCATGACAGCATATAGGCCAATAATTGGCAAATTAGCATCCTCCTCAAACAGTGAATTCACGTAATAAGCAAAAACATTACCAATTTCAGCAAATGATAAATATTCCGCCATGATTTTACCTGATTTCTACTCCAGATGCAGTAAATATATTTGACCAGCAGGTAGCACAGGCCTTCAGTTATTCCGAGGCGTTTGGCAGCAGTCGGTCAGCAGTGGAGAGCAGTCACAAAAGCGCCTGCGCTTATCTTAGAGAGTATACAGCTTTTCAGCTGCGCCTTACAAAAGCGGCTGCGCTTATCTTAGAGAGTATACGGCTTTTCAGCTTTGGCTTTCCCGTTCTGCCGCAAGGGGAAGCCTCTGCTGAAAGCCGAAACTTACTCACCTCTAGGCAGCTAGAAACTGGGTGGATGACTGAGCAGCACAGCTGCCGTGGGTCAGCTGCTAGCCGGCAATGCCTGTGGAAAGAGGGTGCTTTCCCGGCCTAGGCGGCGGGCCCGATGGAACCCACAGCCTGTCCCAAATGGGGTGTGGGTTTCCAATATCCCGCTTCTGACAACCAGATATAGTAGGTAATTACCAATACGGAGTCAGGTAGAAATATAAGGGTATTTAATAGGGAAAAGCCTTACTTACAGAGCGAACCAGCCAGCCGGTGGTAGTCTGTACAGCAAGAAGCAAAGAGAAACCGAAACCGAAAACGCAGTCCCCCTACTCACTCTGACCACGCCCTCACAAGCCCTCAGGTACTCTTGTAGCCAGCCCCTAAGAAGGCGTGGCTACAGCTTCCCCTACAACAGCTGTTTCTTTCCACACAGAACCTACATGTAGAGGTCAGAGGACAACCCTTGGGAGTTGCTGAGAAAGGGTCTTCTCCTTTTGTTTTGTTTGAACAGATATGTTTTTACCTACTGAGTCTTCTTTCCAGACCTAAATAGGTATTTTGAGATTTGTTTCTATCTGGGTTTCCCACAAAGTGACATACAAACAAATCCAAATTATGTCAGCAAGGCAAAACTGTACCCTCAACCAAGAGGGTCTGATATTCACAAAATGGGACGAGTAAGCACACAGAGGCAGGAAGTGCATTTGGCTTTGGTTCTATTGAAGGTGGCAACGGTGTCTTTTCCCCATTAGTTAGATTCCAGCCTCAGAGTTTTTCCCAATAATTTTAGGAGTTGGTTCAAAGGAAACGAAGGAAAGTGAGAAAGTGGTGAGGCTCTTAAATTCAGAAAATGCATGGAGCCTTTGTGTAAATAATGTTTTATCAGGTAGTAGAATTAAAACACGTTTATAAAGAGTTTAAGGTTATGAAGATCAAAAGATTTTCATAAAAAGTCTTACAAGTCAGTAAAGGTGAAAAGATTTGAATTGTTTGTCTTAAGCAAATGTTTCAGTGTTTGACAGGAAAAAAAACTAATATTTAATGTTTCTTACACTGGAGAAATGCAAGAACTTTCAATGTCTTTATCCCTTTATCATTATTATTATCAGCATTATCCTCATCATCATGCAACAAGCCTCTGAATAACCCCAGTACTTATAAAATGAAAATCCCTCCACCCACATCAGAGGTAATGACTCAGTCTCTGAGCTAGTCCATGGAGACCTAAAACTAGGATTGGGCAGCTTGCGGGGTGGGCAGGTAATCTTTATTTTTCTCTTTCTCACAGCAAATCCTGGAAGGGATGGCCCAATGATAATCTTAACAGTACCTGGCTTCAAAAGTAATTTGGGATTTGTGTCTAAATGTGCTGGAGTTTAAGATTCCAAAACTTCTTCCAATAACAAAGGAAACTGAGCAGTGAGTGATGTCTATTATCTTCTTGCCCAGCTCTGGACACTTAGCCTTGGAGGGGTGACTTTGAGCCAAGGCTATGATCTCATCTGGATCCATGCATAAAGCCCCAAGATCCCATATGATATTAGTGAAATCACAACAGGTTATAGAAAATGGATTTTAACCTACTACATTTCCAAGACACTACTGTATTCTCTTTTAGGTTATTTTTCCTATTTTTATTTGTACCTTCTCAGTGTAAATGACATTGCTCCCCGAGGAGGAAAATGGGCAGGAAGAAAAATAAGACAGTTCATTTACTGTATGACAGAGTACATATGAGATCTCAGTAACAAGTAACTTGAGGATGGCTAGAACTGGAAACTTTAGACCAGTGGTTCTTAGTGACCCCAATCATAAAATTATTTCCATTGCTATTTTATAACTGTAATTTTCCTACTTTTATGAATCATGAAATAAGTATCTATATTTTCTGATAGTCTTAGGTGACCCTAGTGAAAGGGTCATTCAGCCTCCCAAAGGGTCGAGACCCATATGTTGAGAACAGTTGCTTTGGATCATTAAGGACTGGAGAGAAAAGGGCACTAATGGGAAATGAATGGCTTTTTGGAAAGCTAAGTGGGCTGTCAAGAGAATTGATGTAATGTTTGTGAAAATGTGTTTTATCACTTTCCTGCCAATAAGGCTCCCTGGAGCAGGGATTTCGGGTAGATGTCATTTCCTCTCTGGAAACAGATGGATCCTGAATAGCTGTGCACAGCAGCTCTCTTGTTTTCCAGGAGTTGGCTCCTTTAGTCAGAAGACAGAAGACTTACCAAGGTTTTTTTTTTTTTTTTTTTTTTGGTTTTTCAAGACAAGGTTTCTCTGTGGCTTTTGGAGGCTCTCCTGGAACTAGCTCTTGTAGACCAGGCTGGTTTCGAACTCACAGAGATCCACCTGCCTCTGCCTCCCGAGTGCTGGGATTAAAGACGTGCGCCACCTGGCTGACTTACCAAGTTTTACATGGTCATGCCTTGTGAATCTGTGGAATCTGGAAAACTATAGTTTAAAATAATCTTCATACAAATACGGCATGTTTGGAGTGATGCATTCTGGTCCTTTTCCTTTACCTAAATAGATAGAGAATGTATCTTTATATCTAAAATGATTAAGAGGAAGGACCATTAGAAACAAGTTTCCTGTGTGGATAGAGGTATAGCTCTGCTGGCCAAGTGCTTGCCTCAAAAGCACAAAGACCCAAGTTGGATTCTCTGAATCCACACTAAAATCAAAGCAAAACAAACACAAAGACCTGTGCCAGATGCTTGTAATCCTAGCATTGGAGAGGCAGCTGGGCAGATCCCTGGGGTGGGTGGCCAGAGAGCCTGCCTATTTAGGGAACTTCAAAACAGTAAAAGATTGTGACAAAAATAAAAGAGGTGGACGGCATATTAGGAACAACTTTTGAGGCTGTCCTTTGGCCCTTAAGCACATACACAGACACACAGGTGGCTCATGAAGTGTATGTATGTGTGTATGTATGTATGTATGGCATTTGTTGTATCAGGCAATAACCAAGCCCTTTACTTGTATTAACGCCATTCACATTGCCAGCAATCCTAGATATGAGGTACTTGCTATCTTTTTAAAAGATGAGTACTCTGAGATACAGAGACCTGAAGCAACTTGCCCAGGGCTACAGAATAAATGGTAACACAAGAAAAGAAGGCCAGGATACCCAGCTTCAGAATCTTCGGTTTCAACCATTACAAGATGTGATCTTTTTCTTCTGCCCCTGAACAAGTGCATGATCCACTTCTTTGCACAATCCAAGAGCTGGACTTTTTCATGCTGTGTAATAAATTTCTTCGGTGTTATTTTTAACTACCTGGCCTTTCCTTGCTATAAGTAATAGCTTTCCTTTATTTTTAGTGTACCAGAACCTTCCACCATGAACCAAGCACATCACAAATTTTTGTAGTTTCGACATAATAATTCCCTGAGATGATAATGAAAACTGCTACCATTCATGATGCAGCTTAAGAACTTAATTCACATGACCTCATTCAGTGTTTTGGGACAATAAGCCCATTCGATTGTGGCTATTATTATCTTCATCTCACTGATAAGGAAACTGAGTCTCTGGGAGGTAAATTTATCCTCTCAAGATAACAGTCAGCAAGAGGCAAAGCCCAGACCCAAGCTCAGTTCCACCCCTGCGGTACTCCTCTGTATGGCTGTGCGGTCCAGCTACCCAGAAGACAGGCCGTTCATTTTACCCCAATGGGCTTTATTTACACCTGGTGGCCAGTAGACTCCCTGCTGCTGCTGTGATGGCTTCATAGTTTCTTAATCATGTCTCATTGTATTCCCCTAAGCACAGCTAGACCACCGATACTCCATAGTAATATTTCTGATTTGTACTTCTTCGTTTTTTTTTTTTTTTTTTTATGTCAATCAGACCAACTAACTCATCACTAACTCTGGCCATCCAATGTCATAGCTGAGAAATAAGTAATACTTAGAATGCTTCTGTTTTGTGACACTACTTTGGGGGAGACATGAACAAATATCTACTTACTCGATAGGGAACAGATGACAAACCAATGTGAGGATGGATACCACTGAAGCCCAACTAGGTGAACCAATGGGTTTGTCCTAGTTTGTGTTTTACTGCTGTGGTAAATTCCATGACCAAAAGCAAACTGAGGGAGGAAAGGATTTATTTATCTTATAACTCCCAGGTCACAGTGCGTCACTGAGGGAAGTCAGAGCACAAATTCAAGGCAGGAACTGAAGCAGACACCATTGGGTAATGTCACTAACAAGCTTCTTCATTATGGCTTGCTTAGCTTCCTTTCTTATATAACCTGGGGCTATTTGCCTTGGTGTGATATTACCTATAGTGAGCTAGGCTTTCCCACAGCAACCATCAATCAATAAAACAGACAATCCACAGACCAATCAGAGGGAGGCAATTCCTTAATTGAGTTCCTTCTTCCAAGGTGACTCTAGTTTGTGTCAAGTTAACCCCACCTCCCCAAAAAAGCCAAACTAAGCAACATAGGACTTCTTATAGGGATATGGGTAAGGGGTTATTTACAGGAACAGAAATGACACATAGTCAGTTGCAACACTGAACATGAGTGACACGTCATGAAACCTGAGTATACCTCACATCCCGTGAACATCTCAGCAGGTATCTTTCCCAGGCTGATCCGGCTCTTTCAGGAAGCTCACCTTGTCTGGAAGGATCTCTCAGTAGTCAGTCCCTGTGTCTTAAATATGCTCCCGAATGGAAGGGCCTGGTGAATCTGGCCAGTTTCAGCAATTTCCTGAAACTACTGAGTTGTTTACTTCCTGAGCTGAAGATACTTCCCTGCAAGATGGGAAGTTTCGTCTCCTCTCAGACCATCTGGCTGTTTCACCTCCCCCTTAACATCCTGTGTCTGAACAAGCTTCCTCCCTAGGTTTTACTCTCCTGAGAAAACTGCTACACAACAGAGGCTCTCTCAGAGCAAAGCTCTCTCCTGATAGCCACAGACACAAACAGCAGGAAACAACATTTTTGCCAGTGGTTTAAGAAGACCAGATAAATTAGAATCTGATGTCAGATCTTCTGTACATTGTCCTGGCCCTTTCCTGGGGACTTCACTTCCCTCCATGACTCCTGATGGCACAGAACAGGTAGATGCTCCGCAGAAGGCTTCCTTGTCTGCTGAACGGCAGGACCAGCAGCTGGCCAGTTATTATGCTCAGATGGGAAAGTGGAAAGCCTTGCAGGCACAGCTGTGGATGATGAACCATGCTCAGGTGAACAATGGAACAAGCAATAGTCTGGGGTTGGAGACCACGATGTTCCACATGAGACCTTGAAAGACCCCCGAAGAGGTACTTTCGTAGAAGGAGACCCGCACCCAGGAATCAGCGAGACCACGGACTTGGATGCAAAACCGCAAGAGGCTTTATTGGAGATACGGGTACCCGGGCGACTTAGCTTCTGTGAGGCCAAGCGCCCCGAGCCAAGGGAAAGGGGTCCTTATATAGGGAAAAAGGCACAAGCTAGAAGCAGGGATTCTATTGGATAATTCTAATGAGGCATTGTACAGAGCTATTCCCATTGGTCAATGTAAATGAGGCGCTATACAGGGTTATTCAAATGAGGCAAAGTACAGAGTTATTCAAATGAGGTGAAACACAGAGTCTTTCAAATGAGGCGAAATACAGAATCATTTCTATTGGATGGTTCAAATGAGACACAGAGCCATTCCAGATCAGCATATTCTCAAGGTCTGGTGTCTGGTACAACAGACTCAATTTCCCCTCCCTCCGCATCCAGATGGCTGACCTTGGGGGCGGAGACCTTGGAACGGAGTATTTCTCATCGGGCGGGGGCTCAGGGGCAGGGCTCCAGGCCGGCCCACCTGGTGCTCGTTCTGGGGCCGGGCGTGCGGCGGGTGGCAGGGAAGTGGAGGCCGCCGGGGGTGGGGATCAGGGAAGCCGCCAACAGGAGGAAGAGGAAACAAACTTGAGAAAGAAAGGGCTAAGGGGCAGGGGTCTTTCAACCTTAGCTCAATCTGTTACAAAGGTTAGGTCATGAATTTCAGCATGCTCATCTGGTACCCCGTGTGAATTCCAATCTACATCAGCTTTACTTTCATCGCTTTTGGACTGATGGGACCATGATTGATCTCACACCTGTTTAAACTGATACCGAAATCATTTCCTGATCAACTATTGAAAACAAAACCAAGAAGCGTTGTATGGTAACTGAAAATAAGAGTCTTTCCTGACATAGCAGTCATCTTGACTTTGTCCTTACAAGCTTGCTCATCTCAGGCAATCAACTGCAGATCTTTGAACATACTTTCCCTTTTCTTGTTATTGTCTTTTGTCACTTTGTTTTCTGCTTTTCAAAGTAGAGTTTTCTGGTGTATCTCAGGCTGGCTTTGAACTGAATATGCCCCTGCCACAGCCTTCTTAAAGGAGAAAAAGAAATATATGCTATACATTTATTACTGCTAATATGCACCTAAAATAGCCAAACTACTGTCATGTGCTTTAAAAGCTTAAACCCATTAGCATTAAGTAAGCCTGAGTTCTCCAGCTCGAGGCCTGCTTGGTTCCTCAACATCCAGTTTCCCACAACACCCTGAGCACTGGAATCATGGGTGTGCACCACCACTCACTCTTCCTGGCTTGAGCATCAGTGTCTCCATCTGGAAAGTACACTAGTCATAGAATAAAATAAGCTGCTGAACATGGTGGTTTATGCCTGGCATCCCAGCACCAGAAAGCTAAGATAAGAGGATTGTCAGTTTGAGGCCAACCTGAACCACATAGTAAAAGACTTTGTCTCACAAAAAGTAAAACAAAACATCAAATGAGTTAACAATTTAAGGTGTCTAATTATGGAGTACATAGGAAATTGTCTCCAAAAATAGTTGGTAATGATTCCTCCCGTGCCTGTGCCTGTGTCTGTGTGCTGCTTCAGGAATAACCATGTGGCTGGCTTTCACACATGCCCCATCCTACAGCAGACTAACAGGACTGTTGGCTTCTTCTTCACCTTCATTTGAGATTTACCTGCCAAGTAAAGAGCATTCAATGTTGAGGGACCACTGATTCCCTGACAGAGAACTTTCCTCTGAATGCTCAGACCACCAGTGCATAAGGATATGACTGTGGCATATATTCAGAGTTTTTTCCCAGATATAATGTCTCCTAGAAGCAGAGAAAAACCAGTAAGAACTTAAGAACTCCGTAGACTCAGGAACAGGCTAAGCCTTCCTTCATGATAAAGAGGTGTGTCTTGGGTAGAATAACTGGTTGACCCTGGATGATCCTTGCAACTCCTGATTCTCTAATCCCTTGGGTTTAGAGTTGTATTAGTTGTATGGTATATTCAGGATACTAAACACTGGGTCACATGCTCTTGTTTGCATGACTTTCAATGATATATTTTCATAGACATGCCAGAGATCCAGAGAGCCTAGGAAACATCTGGATTTCCCTTTGACTGGGTCATACCTCCTTACAATTTCCATCCGTCTGTGGCCCAAGAGCTATTTAGGGATCTTACTATTGGTATAGTCTTATTAATCTGTGTAGGGGCTAAATAAATCATTCCTCCTTTTTGTTTTGTTTTTCTAGACAGGGTTTCTCTCTGTAGCAATGGGTTTCCTGGAATTCACTCTGTAGACTAGGCTGGCCTTGAACTCAGGGATTCCCCACCTGCCTCTGCCTCCCAAATGCTGGAATTAAAGGCATGTGCCACCACCTTCAAGCAGCATTTCTCTTTTCAGCGTTACAACCCTAGTACATGATCCAGTCTCAGAAAATTGTGTTCATTCCCATAAAACAATACTTTGTTAATTCATAAAATAAATATGAGATGAATGAAATAAATAAATATAAATTTAAATACATATCATAGAATATATATATATATATATTTAAACATTCTGCATGCCTCATATTTCTTTGGATATATTTTATGAAAAAATTTCAAAATAAATATTTCAATATAAGAATGTAATGAATGAAATTTTTGCATTTTGTGTTTAAGATATTAAATAGACAAACAGTATTAAAATCTCACTATTCATATACACTTTTATTATATACTTTTAAGAAGATAATAAAACACTGTTTTCCTACTATCCTATGTCCATACATGACTCAGAAACTGTAAAAAATTAGAAATATACAAATATGTCTTCTTAGAAAATTTTAAATATCATTACCCATGAGCTTTTGAACTTGGTTTGAATCTAATCTAATTTTGACCCTTGGTTCATAATTATGACCATTAAAGATCCACAGTGAAGAGTATCAGCAGTAAGGGAACATAAGGCTTGGGAACCATCGGAAAGATAAAGGGGCCACTTAGCTAACACTAGGACATGGGGCAGCTTCCTATCCCTACAACTAAGCAATCTATACAAGGGAGCTGGTGACCCAACACAGGAAATCCCACACATCTTCAGAAGTTGATCCCCCACAGGGTTCTGCCATTACACATGGAAGTGTAGACGTATAATTACTCTAGAAAATTACTTAGAAACATACTATTCAAATGTTAGGTATAATCCCAAACCAAAATGTTCACACTATAAGGTTCAGAAAAATTCAAGCATTGTTGTTTGCTGTAGACAAATATTAGAACCAATCAGAATCCCCTCAAATCCAGAATGAATACATATGTATTGAACACTGCAAAACAGTAAGAATTTAAAAATCCATTTTAGATATAAAAATATAAATAAGGCACACAAATAAGATACAGAGCAAAGAAGCCTAATACAAGATGATATATGCATATAATTCTGCTTGTACAAATTATCATTTTGAAACCAAGGGTCTTACGAATGCCTCTCGACCACTAAGCTATATCCCTTGTGTCCTGTTTTAAAAATAAAATTTGAAAGTGGTAAACTAATGGTGTTGTACTTTGAGTCATTAATGATGTTGGACATTAAGCAGTAAATCTTTAGAGACTAGAAGAAAAAAAAAAAAAACATGCCTTAGTGGAAACTTGAGGGAATTTCAATTTCAACTTGAGGGACTTGGAAATACTTTATTTCTTGATCTGGGTTATGATTTCACCAGTACATTTATTCACTGTAGGATTATTAACTGAACTTATAATCTGTATAAATCCACTGTCTTTATATTACAAATACCCTCTCTTCCCTCCCTTTTTTAGGACAGAGGATTTAGACAGTCAGTTCTCAAGTGTTTTCTAGAAGTCTCTTCCCTGAGTGCTGCTGCCCCCCCCCAGAACCACTCACTCCCCATCCTCTCACAGAATTCCCACCCTCCATCTTGCCTCTCCAGGTGGAGGTGACTGTTCCCTCTAAGGTGATGCAAGGGCTTGGTCACATTCAGAGCACGCCTCGTCTCAACCCTGAGTCATATGTGGCATTGTGGATCCATACTATTTGAGAAACATAACAGGAAAAACTGGCATCTGTCTGTCTACATAGGTCTAATTGTCCTGGAGTCTCTCTCTCTCTCTCTCTCTCTCTCTCTCTCTCTCTCTCTCTCTCTCTCTCTCTCTCTCTCTCTCTCTCTCTCCCTCCCTCCTCCTCCCTCCCTCCCCCCACCAAGTAGAAAAAAAAAACAGCAGAATAATTACTACTTAAGAGTGTCTTCCTGGTGGCACAAACAGCTCTGCTAAGAGCCTGGAATTGAAAGCCTGTCCCTGGGGGGTATTACACATCTCTTTGACAGTCCTTAAAATCCCTACATGCTATCAATTCTAGAAACACAAAAAGATTACTAATAAAGTAGACATTTTACCTCTTGTTTTGACTGCAATCCTGAAAAATACTCATTTGGATACTTTCCTACTCCCAAACTGTCAAAAATGAAAGCTTAAGAATCAGAGCAAAATAAAGCAACCACAAGGGGAAAGGGTTTTCAGATTCCTTTCCACTTCAGACATAGGCTCCAGAGTGGAGGCTGTGCCCTTTGCCTTTCAGTGTCTATTTCCAGTTTCTAAAAGCAGTAGGCAAAAATGTAGTCAAACATTCTGAGAAATGTGAAAGGGTTAAGTTTCTTTTGTTTTGGTTTGTTTCACTGGTTCTAGCCTAGTAAGTAAGTCAGCCTTGGAAATGGTGGCAGGTGTTATAATACTTGTGGGTCAAAACACTATGTATGCCACAATGAATCTGAGAATTTGTACCTATCCCCCATCTTGACCATGGCTCTGATGGGAGCGGTGAGGATGGGTTTGTAGACACATCTGGATGCCAGGTGTCTGTGTTACAGGGGTGTAACACACTTGCTTTGTAGAGAAATGCTGTATCTTCCTTCTATGTCTACGTAAATACATTTGAAAAGAAAATAATCTTAGAACAAAGGCAACAAGTGCTCCAGCTTGAAAGAAAGGCAGCAATGAAAAATCACCCGTAGAAAATGGTTTCCAAAGACAGGGCTCAATATTGGAGGTACTAATTGTAGTGACTGTACTTAATAATGGTTCCTGTGTGTGGTGTCTTCCCCAAGCCAGCACTGTAGCACAATCCCAGACAGGGATACAGAAGCATTATATTCCAGGATGATTTCTCAGACCCCTCTGGAGTTTGGCAGTTCTAGCCTCCATTTCTTTCCATCACAACTACTGATCGTGACTGATACTCTAAAGAAGTGGTGACTCTACTTGAAAATGCCTATTCTAAACCACTTCCTGTCTTTTGTTTTCCTTGGCTCATTTAACCTCTTAGGTAGGTGTACAGTAAGTCATCTGCCTTCCAACCCATTACAGTCAGGTGTAAGATCTCTGCTGTCTTAAGAAACAGAAGTGAGTGCCTGACTCATTCAGAGTTTGGACCTGGAGTAAAATGCCCTCAAGAACAATTTCTGAAGGTCTTATATCCCAAGACATTGGGTTTCTAGAACCTTTAGGAGATTCTGTCACAATGCACACCAAGAAACTCAGCTTCCAAAGGACATCCATGAGTTTGACCATATATTGACTGCCTACGCTCCAACAACAATGACTCATAGAAACCATTTCTCAATTCCTGAAAGATAGTTTTTGTTCATTGCTTTGTACAAGAATGTACATCGATGGGACAGTTATCTCTGTGTTAATATTCCTTCTAGATACTTTAGTGCTGAAACTCATAGACAGTTTTCATCTCTAAAACTGTTTCACAATTTCCTTACAGTAAAGTTCTTTCTCATAATTTTCCATATACTTACACATACTGTATCCTTACACTTTTAAAATGAGCTATTGTACTGCAGTCTCTTTCAACTATTAGAATAAGGAGTCCTGCCAGTCATCTTACAGTTTGCTGCTCAATTAAAAGAGAAAGAAGGGAGCCAGAGAGGGAACACTTGGTGACTTAGAAAACTTGTTGCTTTTGTAGAGGCCCTGGGTTCAATAACCAGAACCCACATGTTAACTCACAACCACCTTTAAGTCCAGATTCAGAGGATCTGATGTTCTTTCTGGCCTCTGCAAGCACCAAGTATACACATGGTACACAAACATATATTTGAGAAAACCACAAAATAAAATAAAAATAAATCTTTTTTAAAAAATGAATGAAAGCAGGATGTCCACCTGCTGTCAATTATAGTATGTTTGTTGTTTCTTCATAAAACATGTCATTTGTAAGATCTTATTTTAAGCAATAGTACTTGTTTGTTTATTAAAGTTTCTTTTCTATGCATGTGTCTGTGTAAGAAAATATGCAGGTGAGTGCAGTGCAGAGTGTCAAATGACCTGGACTGGAGTTACAAATGGCTTGTGATCCACCATGTGGCTCTGGGAATTAGACCTGGGTCCACTGCAAGAGCAGCCAGTGCTCTTTACTACTGAGCCATCTCTCCAGCCCCAAATGAGATCCTATCTTAAAAACAAAAGCCAAA
Source organism: Cricetulus griseus (assembly GCF_003668045.3). Classification (NCBI taxonomy): domain Eukaryota; kingdom Metazoa; phylum Chordata; class Mammalia; order Rodentia; family Cricetidae; genus Cricetulus; species Cricetulus griseus. Next base: position 27,576,473 of record NC_048596.1, on the reverse strand, counting down.
CAAAACTTCAAAGGCAAGTAACCATAAAACTTCTTCCCTCTCCCTCAATTAGTGAGGAGAGTGAACCATTTAATAAAGAAATGTTTTGAAATGGTTAGCCTATTTTTTCATTTAATACTGGTAATCTAGAATCTTTTCCTAAGAAGTAGTTTTGCGTTATTAGGATTTCTTAGGTTTGTGTGAGACTGGGGCAGCTAGAGAATATTTGTCTGAACTAAAATGCAAAGCATGATTTCTGTGTCCTAACTGATCAGGTAGTGAAGGCCAGGCCACTTGTTTAAAGACCAGCAAGTTTTTAATGTGCCCTAGCACTATCCTACTCCTTGAGAATAAAGTATGGGAGTTTCTACTAGGAAACAGAATTGTCAAGATGACAATAGTCATCAAAAGGCAAGCCCAAGAGCTGGAGAGATGACTCCAGGGATAATGTGCTTCCATGCAAGCAAAAGTTCCGAAGTTTAGATCTTCAGAACCTGTGTTAAAGCCCAGTGTGGTATCGGAAATCCAGCACACTTATGGTAAGATTGGAAGAGGAGGTGAGAGAATTCCTGGAAGCTCCCAGGCCAGCTAGCCTAGAGTACACACAGAGAACAAGAGTCCCAGCTTTAAACAAATTTGAAGGTGAGTATTGACACCCTTCTGACCTCAATCTATATGCACAAATACATACACATATATGCACACATATACACCATACACACATGTACACACACATATCCCACACACTCAACATACACATACATACACACATACAAGCACACAGGAATGAAAGTTCCTGGAAAGAACTTTCATCAATCTGTTACCACATTGGAATCTGGAATTTGAGTTAAGCTGAATTTGTGTTTCCAGGTCATGGTCACTCATATTTGTCTCCAGAATAAACTGTCTCACATCTCCTCTGAGAAGAGAGCTGTACTTTCGCATTGACTCACACACTCACTTACACACATTTGTACACACACAAATACACTGTCCAGACACACTTAATGATATTTTTAAAGGTCATAAGTTATTTCATACGGTTTGTTACAGTTTACCACTTAATCAACATGTTAAATGTGTTGTATTATTGAATCTTCACACAAACAAAAAATAACACTATCACTATTTCTTAACTTTACTTTTTGACAACTCCATACAGGTCTAAAATGTATTATGGTCATACTCATCCCTGGATCTTCTCTTATCCTCCTTCTATTCCCAAGACCCACCCCCTTCCTGCTCCTAAGTCCTCATTCCTCTTAAGTCAAATTCCAGTCAGTACCCCGTGGTTTTTAGTCCTGAGCTTCAGAAATGTCTTTTTCTCAATGCCACCTCACCCTGACTCTCTATTCCTGTTTCCCTTTGGAGGGGGATCATCCTGATACCAACCATACTAGACAACAAAGATGGTGTTGCCCTTAGGGATTCAGAAATAGTCCTCATTTATTTTCAAGAGCTCAGGAAGGGACTTCAGAGAACTCCATCTACACTCTGGGCCTGTTTTATGTGTGTGGATGACCTGCTTATATCTTCAGTCCTACCCTGGAGATTTCTAACAAAAATACCATAAAGTCCTTAAACTTCCTAGCATCAAGGAGATATATGGTATCAAAGCAAAAGGCCCAAACCCTCCTCTGAAACAGTTAATTCCACATCACAGCAGACTATCTGGGACTTTGCCTCTCCAAACACTAAACAACATCTTAGGTCCTTTGGGGGATTGGCAGGGTTATTTCAGAGTTGGTTCCCATAGTTTTGCATAACGGAATTTACAATATTACTGGGGACCTGGGGCTGGACTTTTGGAATGGACCCCTGAGAAGCAAGGGGACTTCTTTAGGTCCCTAAAATTAGCTCCGAGTTTGGCCCCAAGTCTGTCATACCAGTCCTAAAACAACCCTTTACTCTCTGTGTCACAGAAAAACAGAGAACTGATACAGGTGTATTGACTAAATGGCTGACCTTCAGGTTTCAGTTTCTTGATTAATATATATGCTGTTATGAAGATTCATTAAAATTACATCATAAAGCGTGTAGCACTCTATGAGAGGCTGCCGAGGCAAACTTGAGCCTTAACTGCAAAAGCATCAGTGCTGTCAATGTTGGGCTTGGAGAGAATAAAATCAAAATAACAAAGTGAAATGATGGTATGTTTGGGATGAACACAGGAGAAATGTCAGCCGTCTTGAGAAATGAACTTCATGGTATAGATTCAGGAGAGTACCTGCCCAGTGTTAGCAGGCAGAACCTGGATAATGGATGAGATCCTGAAGGAACAGGAGTGGGGTAGACATAAGAATTGAGGACTGAACCTTAGCAAATGTCTGCCTATATGTGGCCATTCAAGGACAATGTCAGGCTAGGATGACCTGAGAAAAGTGGCAGGGCCTAGGCATATAGTTCTTTTGGTATAGTGCTTCCCTAGCTTGTACAATGCTCTGGGTTTGATCACTAGCAATACATAAAACTGGGTGTGATGGCACAGGCCCCTAATCCTAGCAAAAAGGAAGAACAAGTAGGAGGATCCAAACTTCAAGGTCTTCCTCTGTTACATCACAAGTATAACTACATCCTAGTCTGAGATATTTGAGTCCTGTCTTAAGAGGGAAGGAGAGAGGGAAGGAGGGAGGGAGGGAGGGAGGGAAAATGAGAACCAGGGACTGGGGAGATAGATGACTTAGTAGGTAAGTGCAGGCTGCCCAGGCATGGGGATCTGAGTTTGGATCCCTGGTGCTCACATAAAAGCCAGGCATGGTTACACACCTCTGTTATCCCTGTGTTAGAAGGTGGAGACGGTTAACACCTTGGAGATTGTTGGCCAACCATTCCAGCCAATTGATGAGCTCTGGGTTCATTGAAAAGTCCTGCCTCAAATGATAAGGTGGAGTTCAATAGATGATACCAGACATCAACATTGTGCTCCAGAAGCACATACACATTCAGGCACACCCTCACATATATACACACATAATGATCTTTTTTCTTCTTCCACACACAATTCTTAAATATGTAAATCAGACTACCAGAGGAGTTCTTATTTAAAAAACAACCCAACTATTATTAACATGTTAATATCTCATATATCTAAATCCAAGAGGTCAGATAAATATTAGCAAAAGAGTGGATTTTCATTTTCTACCAAGGGCCTGCCAGCCTATTGAAGCATTCCCCAGAATAAGCATTCTGTATGCAAAGCACACGCTTTGCACAGTGTTTCAATACTGAATAGCTTCCAGTTTAGTTGCCATGCTCTCTTGAGCTATGGTTCTTGTTTTGCAGTTGGAAAACTTGACCTCATGGGATAGTTTGTAAATGGCAGCAGGAAAGAAGGTTACAGACATTTTCAAGTCTTATCTGGAACGTAGGATATGGAATGTCATGGATATAAAATTGTCTGAGTTTAAAGTAGCAGGAAAAAAAAAAAAAACACCCAGATAAAACTCACATGTGGAAAATGTTAAATGTGCCCACGATTTCCGCTCGGAAAGATTCTTCCTGTGTTGAGAGGCTCAGGCTAATCTACAGCTATAACTGAAGACGGAAAATCTTTTTAGCATAGATCAGTGGCTCTCAAAGTTTTTTATCTCAGAATTTCTTTAGGTTTTTCTTTTTCTTTGCAATGACAGGGTGGAGACAAACCCAAGGCCTTGCATGAGCTAAGTCAGCAAACTAGAACTTGCCATCCTCCCAACTGTGTTTTCTACCTCTTTCCCGCCTGGCTTGAGAGATGACTGGATTTTTCTCTCTGTATCTGCATTCAAGTTGGGTCAACACCACACACACAGATCTAGAGCTCTCTACTGCAAACTCGTGAGAGAATGAGAGAGAAAGTGTCAATTAATGCTTTTGTGTTTTCATGAGAATTCTTTTGAGCGTGTTGACTAAAAGGATTTCATGAAATTCCCAGACCCAATCTAAACAACTGCAGAGGCAGAACTGTAAGAATGAGTGCTTTCTAGAAGGTTCTCATTACTTCCAAGCACAGAACATTCTCAAGACTTCAGGTGGGGTTAGTTTGGTGTTTTGGTGCTTGTCTTCGTCCTGAGATTTGGCATTAAACATAAGCCACAGCCAGGAAATTCTAAATCTACAACCAACGACAAGGACTCCTGCCTGTCTAGAGCAGAGCCACTGAGGAGGGCTGAGCCAAGAGACCACCACTTTATGTACATACCTCAAACTGTTGGAGTGGTACATATACAGGTTAGCACCCCCAACTAGTGCCAATTCAACCCTATATACTTTGTACTGCCAGTTCCAATAGATAAGATCCCAACAAACAGGGAAACTGGAGACCACTCCAAGTTCTTGGCATCCAGGTTCCCTAACTATAGTGTGGATCTCTGTGTTGTAACCGGAGGCCAGAAGAGACCTTTTGGTTTTGAGTGCCAACTGGCTCAGGCTGTCCCACATCTCAAGACAGATCATCTCTGATGTTGTGGGACAGGAAGAATCTGCATCTGGCTGTATTGCACATCCAGTGGGACTCATTTGTCATCAGTTGGGAAATACTGAAATGCAGTGTTGCTCAATGAAGCAATTGGGAGTGCAGTGCCCTGTTTCTATCAGTGCCAGCAGCTAAGAAAATGACTAGGGAGTCACATCTCTTAATTCTTAGCTCTTCGTGATATAATGGATATTTTGTTCCTTCTTCCTTCCTTTATTCTTCCTTTTGTTTCTTTTGTTCCTCTCCCAAGTATTTGTGAGGCACCTCTTGCGAACTACGTACTATGACAAGCACAATTTCACCAGCATCTGGCTGCCAATTAATTTACTTTTAAATAATTAAATTCTCCTTCCTAAATAAAGGAAAATAATGAGCTTTATAGGAAAATTGAAATTATGATTCAGTATAAAGGAGAAAATAATTGTCCTAATTACTATCTAGGAGGTAGTTTTAGTGAATTCCCCTAGGGTTTTTCTGTATTTTTATACACTTGATATTGCATGGCTAGCAATTCTGTGACCCTGTTTGATTAACATAGTATCATCAGCAGTTTCAATGTCCTTAAAAATCATCAGAAATGTTGTGATTCCCATAGTTGGTCATAAATAGCTCAATAGAAAACTCTCACTCATCAGTTCAGACTCGCCCTGGATACAGTCCTTCTCAGGAATGGCATTACAGGGGAGAGCAGCATGTACGTTCTATACTTTTTGTTAACATTCAGAAAAAGCCATTTCCCATCAATTGTATCAGAATGACACCACCGGATGGCGGAGCTCCTTTATTGTACCCTAACCAGCAATACAGAAGTGGTTATCTACAAACAAACAACTCTACTGACATGATTTTTTTAATTTAATTTTTTTAATATATGTGGCACTAGAGGCTGAATCTAGGGCCTCACGCATATTAAACAACTGCTTTACTGTTGAGCTACACCCCGGGCCTCTTTTTATCATTAATTTGGAGAAAGGATCTCAGGAAGTTGCTCAGACTGGCTTTGAACTTACTCTATAGCCCAGCCTAGCCTTCAGTTAGACATCTTCCACTCCCTTTTTTGATGAATAGCTGGGATTATAGACCCCCCCACTCTCTCTTTCTCAGTTTTCCCCCTAGATTTGTAGATTTGGGGGTAATCTTGAAATTGGTTCATTAAAAATGAAAGGAAAACTATATCATGGATTAAAATTTGAAATCTAAGATAAAAATTCTAGACTCATGTAGTACCTCTTCCTAAAGTGCTTAAGTCATCCCCAAATTGCTCTGGCAAACACTAACTGTTTCCTCCTAGCTTAACTGGAAAGGTACAGGAAGGCCATCAAGCTGCATATCAACCAGGCAGGGAAGCTGGCCATTGGACGTCAGAATAGGTTTCACTACTCCAGCAGCCTGTTTAGAAATCACTGGCACAGCCTCTGAAGAACAGTATCATCATCACCCTGGAGCTACTGTCCCTAGACACAAAGCCCCTTCACAGATGACTTTTTCTATGAAGTTTTTAAGTAACAAAATCTAGATTCAAAGCCAGCTAGGAGACTCTGGTAGGCTGAATTTAAGTGGCAGAATAGTGTCCTGCCTGGCTAAATGAAAGTGTGAGGGCAGAACATAGTGTCACTTTGACTTTTATCAAAAAAGCTTTTAAATTCAACATTATTTATTTATTTATTTATTTGTTGTGTTGTGTGTGCGCGCATGAGGACATGAGAGGACAGTTTCTAGGAGTGGGTCCTTCCTTCTGTTACATGGGAGGGATCAAACTCAGGTCTTTAAGCACAGCAGCCAGCCTCTTTACCCTCTGAGCTATCTTGTCCCAAATGCTATTTTTCTTTTGAGCCAGGATTTTTTTCTGTGTTGGCTATGCTGACCCAGAACTCTTAAGTCGAGTCAGTTCTCCCTGCTGAGCCTCTGATTATTTGGAACTGCAGGTAGGCCCCACCCTACTCTGCTTTTAGGTGGGGCTTTGGATGCTAGGTAAAGTCACATTCTCAGTCGCTATTATAAATACATATGTGGGGCTATAGAATATGGTTACTTTTTCACTATCACCACCAGAATGCATTTTGCCTAGTAGACAAGTTCATCCCGTGCAGAGCATCAGACTCAAATGTCTACGAAATCTTCAGATGTCATTGAGTGCAGGTATCCTACCCCGGCACTGTGGAAAACTGAAGACTCTAAAGAAGCCACCTGCTACTCAGCTATAGCAGGTAGGCCATCTTAAAACTATTTTTGAGAAACACTACAAATCTGAATTTGGGGGTTCTAGAGATGTTGCTCAAGGCTAGAACTCATCCTTGGCACTGTTGAAGCTCTGGGCTTGATCTCCCTCAGAGCAAATAAAAAATAGAATTAAAAATGTAAATATTTGGGGGATTTCCTGGTTTTGATATTTGGAACAAAACAAAACAACAACAAAAGCCAAACAAAAATGAACATTATTGCCTCTTGAAAACCAAGGCTGCAGACTGCCCCTGACAGATGAAGCTTATTTTACACCATGGTAGGGTGGTGTCCCCGTAGAAGGGGACAGGGGTAAGCCAAACAGCTCAGAAGATGGCAGAGTCAGGGTTGCAAGTTTGGTTTCCAAAGGAAAAACTAACCAGATAGCCAGCATGCCTTGCCTCACCTATGGTCTTTCCTCCCATTTGAAGCTGGATTCCCACCTCAGTTGGAGAAAAGACCCCAGTCTCATCAATAACAGCAATGTTCCTAAAACGTTGGCGAGTTGGTGGATCTGCTCGCTCAAAGAAGCAGCTTTTGATGTAGTCTTAGGGTTTCTCTATCTCTGTGATAATGCACCACGACCAAAATCAACGCGGGGAGGAAAGGGTTTATTTTACTGCAAGGGCACAGTCCATTCTCCAAGGAAGTGAGAGCAGGGAGTCACACAGCACAGGAATCCAGAGGTAAGAGCTGATGCAGGCCAAGGACTACGGCTGCTTACTGCCTTGCTTCCCATGGCTTTCTCAGCCTGATTTCTTATAGAACCCAACACCATACGCCCAGGGGTGGTACTACTCACATTGGGCTGAGTTGCCCTGTCTTATGAAGCCATATTCTCAATTCAGGCTCTCTTCTCTTCTAAAACGGCTCTAGCTTGTGTCAATTTGCCATAAATTCAGCCAGCACAGATGTCCAACCACAGTGGCTTCTTCCTATTCCATTTCCTCCTCTTCCCACACTCTTCAGATTTAAAGTGTGTCTTCTTCTACTTTGCTGCTGAGAAAAAAAAATCATAAATAATTTACTTGTCTATGTCTTATTCGTGGAGAGTATAAGATGCAGCGTTTATACATGGGGCTACAGCAAACATGTCAGATTGCGTGTAGTGTGTGTCTGGCACCGCTTATAGTAACTACAGTAATAACAAGGAGCTATCCATTTGTATTTTCCTGTATCAAGAAGGTGGGGGAAAGAGAGAGTGTTTCCTGGCGGGAGTGCTCAGTAATAGACAAATCTCAAAATGGGATTCCTACATAAGCTGTAACCCTATATCCGGAGCCATTCTACCGGCAAATCCAGCTGCATCATGGCTCGTGTACGTTGCAGTTTTGGAGTCGCCCAGCCATTTCCCTGCTTTCTAGGCGAAGCTGATGGTTCACTGAATGGTTCAGGTGGCCAACCTTTGGGCAGCGAGCATGCAGGTTGTCGGGGGGGCGGGGGAGCTTAAACCACCGGCAACCGTTTCACTCTGGCCTTACCTCCCTAACCCCCAATCCCGGGACCCGCCACCCCGGAGGTTTTTCTACAGCACGTGGGAGGCTGAGGCTACGGAGGAGGGGGCGGAGGCAGAGGCGGAGGCGGCACCCAGGGGCCGGGGCAGGGGAGGCCCGGACCATTGCAGTGACAATTTCTTTCCCTGCGCTGCTGCCGCGGAAAGAGCCGCCACAGATTCCAAGGTCACCGGCCGGTACGTGGGTTTGCCAGGGAGCTTGGGGCTGTCCCGCTAGCAAGAGCGAGCCCAAGCCACTGAGGGCATCGGCGCTCGTCCGACCACGAGCAGAGAGAACCCAGAGGCGGCACGGCCCGGACCAGCCCGCGGGCGCCTCCCAGCCTGGTGCCTCCGTCACCGAGCGCCGGTGCCTTGCGGAGCAGCCACCGTCGCCCAGGCTGCAGCGGCCTCACGGATGCCCGAGACACGCGGCCCGCGCCGGGGCAGCCGCCGCAGTCTCCGTCCCACGCGAGCTCCCGACACGCCCGAGTGCTGGTGAGTGGCGGCGCACGTGTGCCCGTTGGCCCCGGAGGTGCGTGGAGATGACTGCTGGCTTCCTGTCGTCCTGCGGTCCCTGCCCCCATGCGTCCCTCTCTCGCCCTAGGGTTAGTTTCTAGTTGCTGGGGAAAGGAGGGGACGGTGGTTCCTGGCCTCTGGGCCCTCCCCGCGGTGACCTGGACCCGGATGCGCGTGCTTTTCTGGTTCAGACTTGGGATGCATCCTTGCTGATGATGTCAGACTCCTGAGAGCCCACCACACTGGTTTTGCTTGGGTCTTCAAGTCGGCTGCGCGGGATGTCAAAGAGGGAGGGGCGAGAACTGGTAAAACACCTTCATACTGGAGGCTGGGGGAGGAGGGCTTTCTAGATGTTGCATTGATGCCATTTAGCCCCTTGAGATATATTCTATTATAGGAATAACTTGAGTGTTTCGCTGAAAGCTTCAGGGAAATGCACAAAAAAAGTGCAATGCCGTGGAAACATTTTCCAGAACTCCCCGAAACAACCCAACCTGCTGGGAGTCTAGAGCCCGAAGTGCTGTGATTAATTGGAGTTCAAAAGAAAAATTCACAATGAAGCAGCAATTCAAGAATCTGATTTAGAGGATTGGGGAAAGAAAAAAAAAATCTCTAGGTTAGTGGGAGGGGGAGGGGCTGGTCTGCCTTCCTCAAAAGAGTGGTCCCATGTAAGCCCTGGTGAGCACTTCGCTTTCCAGACATTTCAGATAGCCACTGAAAATTAAACGAAGTCTTGAGTTTTAAAAGTGTTTCCAGAAATCAGGTTAATTTGAGTTTCCGTCAAGGTCAACCCCGACTGTGAGAGCAGACAAATTAACACTTGAATGCTTGACTTCCGGTTTCAATTTTTAAGTAGTAGTTATTTCCAGACCCGTTTCAATGGGCAAGTTTTTGTCTTCCTGGTGGATGCTGACTGGAACTTGACAAATGTACTCTGTCAGCAGATTCTGTTGGGCGTCTTTTAAATCGATTGTAAATATCTGTGTTCATTTTAAACATGTTAATGTCTGAGCAGTAGGGTGATTCCGTTAGAGCTGTGATTCTCAACCTTCCTAATGCAGTGATCCTTTAATACAGTTCCTCATGTTGTGGTGACAGCCAACCATAAAGTTATTTTTGTGCTACTTCATAACCGTAGTTTTGCTACTGCTATGAATGGTAATGCAAATATGTGTGTTTTCCAGATGGTCCTAGCCGACCCCTGTGAAACGGTTGCTCCATACCCCCAAAGGGGTTGCAACCCCCAGGTTGAGAACCACTGGTGTTAGCGCCTCATTAATCAAAGGCAGGGACTGTTACTGGGATCAACCAGGAAAATTAACTGGATGTAAGCTATCTGTTCAGTCTGTTCATAGCAGAACTTTTAGTCCATGGGAATCCAGTGTTGAGTACACCTCAACTGGCATGTATGCATTTTATTTTCTTGTTTCTTTGAGTAAAATATGCACCCTTTGGCCTATACAGTCAGATTCTCAGTCCTTTGCCCATGTGCACAGGGCAGTGACTTGGAGGGAACAGTGAGGGCCAGCGTGTTCTGTGGGTGTGCACAACAGCGGAATGCACACTGTCTGAATCAAGTCTCTCTGGGCTTGGTTCCTGAAAGGGTTGATAAAAAGTTAACGGACTGATGATAATAGTTAACACTTTTTAGTGTCTGTTGGTTGAGACCCTTACTTTAAGGTTTCTTCTCAGGCCTACTTTTACTGTGGTGATGCACGTCTTTAATTCCAGCACTCAGAGGCAGGAGGATCTCTGTGAGTTTGAGGCCAGCCTGGTCTACAGAATGAGTTCCAGGACTACACAGAAACTCTGTCTCAAAAATAAAAAACTATAAAAGGCTGATCATTCTTAAATTAATTTTTTAACATGCAAACAAATACTTTTCATTCGTACATGTATGACATTATACTGTTCTTATTAATAACTTCTCACACTGCCCCCCCACTCCTGTTAGCCTTCCGCCCTCCAGATAGCTCTTTTTCTGCTTCATGATATAACACACACACACACACACACACACACACACACACACACACACATATATATATATATATCCCTCTCTTGTTCCTTTCTCCTCTTCCCTTTATATAGACGTCTCCCTCTTGGGTCCCCTTTCTACTTTCATATCCTCACTCTCTCTGTCTCTCTCTCTCTCTGTCTCTCTCTCTCTCTCTCTCTCTCTCTCTCTCTCTGTGTGTGTGTGTGTGTGTGTGTGTGTGTGTGTGTATGTGTGTGTGTGTGTGTAAGCTGAATAAGTGAATGAAGACTGCACACAAGGGAAAATGTGCAGTTTGTTTTTCTGAGTCTGGCTGGCACATTTCACTTAACACAGTGACCCATTTTTTTAAAGATTATAATTTCATGTTTCTTTACAGCTGAATAAAAATAACACTATAGGTCCACTAAATTTTCTTCATTCATTTATGCGTTTAGTCAAAATTAGGTGGATGCCCCTGAGTACATATCAAGTGCTCTCCTGGCCATTATGGTTTCAAGTTAGAGTCATTTTTTCCATTTATTTATTTAGTGTGTGTGCACATGCACACTACTTATGTGGAGGTCAGAGGACAATTTGGAGGAGTTTGTTCTCTTTCACCATCTGGATCCTGGGGATCCAATTCAGGCTTGGTGCAAGCAGCTTTACACACTGAGCAATCTCTCAAGCCATGCCAGTTAACATTTTAATCACCCCACTGGGTGTCTGCGTGTGTTTCTGTTTAATCCAGTAATTTTTTTCTTGCCCTCCTTAAGGATTTATAAGTTATTTCCAAGGAAACTATGAGAAATGACTTGTGGTCTCTGCTGAAAATACCAGAGTCGGTTTTCCATCCCTTAGGGCTGATGATTTTCAGCTGTTCAACAAATAGTGTCAAATGAACATCAATCAGGTTCTAGAAGTCTTTGTCTTCCCAACCTAACCTATGTTGACTCTTCATTTTGATTTCCTTTTTGAACATAGCTTGTAGCATGAACAATAAAAACTCAGAGACAAATATTGGGGTTAAAGCTGAAGATCAGAGAAGCAATGCAGCCAGCCACTAGCTCTTACCTCTATCTCAGACCAAAATGGGCTATTCTGTCTCACAAATCCTCAGAATGCAATCTGTCTCTGCCAAACTTCAGACTCCCTTATATTAAAGGCAGGTCATTCCAAGTGCTGGGATCAAAGGTGTGAGCTCTGTTTCTCTTTTAGACTGATTCACTATCATGTACCCCAGGGTGGCCTTAAACTCATAGAGATCCATCTGCCTCTGTCTCCTGAGTCCTGGGGTTTAAGGTGTGTGTCACCACTGTCTGTCCTCTGTAGCTCACTAGTGGCTTAGGTGTGTGGCTAACTAGTAGCTGTGTGTGTGTGTGCGTGTGTGTGTGTGTGTGTGTGTGTGTGTGTGTGTGTGTGTGTGTGTCTAACTAGTAGTTTAGCTCTTAACTAGATGTGTGACTAACTAATGGCTTAGATCTGCACTCTGATCTTCAGTCAAGCTTTATTAGATCATAAAAAAGATATCACCACAGTAACTTTATATAAATCACCAAGCCACTCCACCAAATCAAAGCACAGTCAATTTATTCAGTGAAGAAGATCAACTTCGTCAATGGAAGGACCAATAACCACTGTTCTAAGACAGTGATCCTCAACCTTCCTAATGCTGCAAACCTTTAATACAGTTCCTCATATTATGGTGACCCCCAACCATAAAATTATTTTATTACTACTTCATAACTGCATTTTTGCTATTGTTACGAATTGTAATGTAACTGATATGCAAGATATCTGATATGTAACCCCTGTGAAAAGGTCCTTTGACCCTAAAAGTGTCATGACCCACATTTGAGAACCATTGTTTTGAAACATCCTATTGGTACCTGTTGACCTGTTTCTCCCAGCTCCCTGAATGTGTGAACTGTCCACGGGACTGTGCTGAGGGCATATTCAGAAATCCTGAGCCGACAATCACAGAGTTCCATTCAGGAATAATCTGGATGGAACTACATCTGGGTGTGGCTTTTGTCAGAAATTATTTGCATTTCTAAGCAAATCCACTGGATGGCTAGTGTGGTCCTCTACCTCTTTAGCCAAGTAGAGAGGCCAGTTTAACATTTACCAGGCTGCTTAGTCTTCAAAACCACAGACCGTTTGATTCCTATTCTAACTTTTAAATTAAGTCCATGTTATTTTTGCCTATTGAAGCACTTGGCTTAGAGATATTAATTCAGATGGGTGGTTCCTTCGTAACCCTTATTTATGAAAAGCAGTCTCTTCATCCAAACACCTGCAAGGTCTCTGATTTTTCTGGGGGAAGTCTTTTTCAATGTTAGAAGTTTATCTTCTTTCTGTTGTAGTTCTGACTTTCCATCTCTAGTCATTAGCAATTTTCCATGCCATTCAGGATCTTATTCCAGGATGAAACCTAAAAAGCTACCAGAATTGACCTAGATATTAATATTGTGCCATTTAACAATAATGCAACTTTCTTTTCATCTTCTTTTGGTTTTCGGAAGACAGAGTTTCTCTGTGTAGCCCTGACTGTTCTGGAACTTGCTGTATAAACCAGGCTGGTAGATCTGCCTGCCTCTGCCTCCTGAATGCTGGGATAAAAGGCATGTGCCACCATGCCTGGGAAGTCATGTTTTCATAAGAGCATTCTGACAACTGAATAGGAGTTGTTTAGAAAAAGGAAGAAGAGGAAATGAGATCTAGACCAAAGATCCTTGGGACACACTGCTTCAGTGGCCAGGTATGGTGGCACACACCTTTAGTCCCAGCATTATGGAGGCAGAGGCAGATGGATCTCTGTGAGTACAAGGCCAGTCTGATCTACAAAGCAAGCTCTAAGACATACAGGGCTACACAGAGAAACCCTGTCTTGAAGAAGAAAAAAAAAGAAAGGCAACTTCAGATGTCAGGATACCTTATATGTAAAGAGGCATAAAAATAATCACCAACCTGTTACAATCTCGTTCAGACATCACCAGTTGATCCCAGCATCCTTTTCTGCTGAGTCCTGGTATAAATGCAAAATTTGAAAAATACTAAGTTATGGGATAGTTATTTTGCTACCTACTATAGTTAGTCTGTCTTGTTGGCTGCCAGCCCCTAAATAATGAGACTTATTATTAATTATGAAAGTTTGGCCTGTAGCTTAGGCTTGTTCCCATCTATATCTTTTAATTCAAATTAACCTGTTTTTGTTAATCTATGTTCTGCCATGTAGCTTTTACCTTTCCCATTCTGTACATCCAACTTGTTCTCTGTCTGTCTCGCTGCCATCTTTCTGCCTCTATTCTTCCCAGAGTTCCCCTCTCCCTGGAGAAGTCCCACCTGTTCTCTCCTACTTAGCTATTGGCCATTCAGCCTTTTATTACACCAATCACAAAGACACACCTTCACATAGTATAAACAAATATCCTGCAACAACTTCCTAGCTGTGTCATTGGGCAAGTTGCTCACCTCTGTGAGGTTTTGTTTCCTCGTCTTTCTAGCTCTTAAGAGTTGAATTGGAAGACATGGATTAGTATGTGTGTCAATAAATAGAGTTGGACATAAATGAAGAGCTATGTGTGCTTGTTGATATTTTTAATGTTCATCACAACTCCTATTTGTAGTAGACATTTCTTCGCATATTTAAAAATTGAAGTTCAAAGAGGCCGGGTATATTAAGTCATAAGCTAGTAGGTGATATAGCTGGGGGGTCAATATTTAAAAATTGAAGTTCAAAGAGGCCGGGTATATTAAGTCATAAGCTAGTAGGTGATATAGCTGGGGGGTCAAAGCCAGATTTTCTGATGTATTTCCCTGTCTCCTATGCTGCATATTGCCTGCTAGAGATACTGACTGACGAGTGAGTATGATGTGTGTGGGAGCCCCATGGCTCCCAAATCAAATGCAGATTCATCATCTACAACTTAGAATTGGTACCCATATTATTGAGATAGGGAGAATTTGCCTTCTTAAAAAAAGTGCATCAGGTTCTGAGTCCAGGATTGGCTGTCAGTATTTCAAGGATCTCTGTGCCATCTACCTTTCCCCATGATCCAGAATCTCATATAGCTTCCACTCTCCAAGCAGGACACAGTAATGATTGTATTTCTGTTTATTTATTTATTTATTTATTTATTTATTTATTTATTTATTTATTTATTTATCTTCTGCAGAAGGTTCTGGAGGGCACAGGCAAAGTAAATTGTAGCTATTCTTTGACTTACTTAATTCACTGCATCTAGTTCTTGGAGACCAGATTCTAATTACTGGTGTAGAGATCCCTGTGGTGGTGAAGAGTAGAAATTGTCAGTTCTTTCAGGTTTTTTCTAGGTCAATCTAGTCTGCCATCTTGGATTTATGGATTTATGGATGTTCACAACATTAAAGCCTTCTGAGTTTTTTTTTTCCTCATAACTTTGAGAAGTCTATAATTAGGACCAAGTTTTCAGGGTTTTTTTGTTTGTTTTGTTTTGTTTTGTTTTGTGCTGTGATTTGACTCACTGACACATTCATTAAGCAAAGACTTGACCACTGAGCTATACACTTCCAGTCCCAATGTTGTATCTCGTTCAGCATGTGAGACTTTTTCTGGTCTTAGATAAAGCTTTTCTGTAAACCATCAATTATATTCTTGAAGGCATTTTAAATAACATGTACATCCTTTGATTTGGATATTTCTTTATTTAACCAACCAAAGTTTCATCCATTCCTAAAGGAACTCTTCAATTTTTTGAGTTTTAGCTTGACTATAGATGACAGAACTTGAGATTTGGTGGATTTGGGGTTTGGGTTTATAAAAACACTTTCCATAACTAATGTTTTAATGGCATCTCATTTGAGCCAGAGATTTTGCAAAGATTCTTATGAGAGGTAACTTTGAGTGAACCATCACAGATCATCAACTGGTGAGTTGACTTGGTGATTCATTGAGTTAATTTGGAAACAGGAGATCAGGATGACTCATTTTAACCTTTTCTGGCTCCCTGTGTACTGACTTCGTGCTCTGCATTTGCTTATGCTCAAAAAGAAGCCCTGGTTCAGGTTCCTTTTAGAACACTGTCTCAAGCTCAAATGGCTGAACAGTAATCAGCCATGAACCTCTAATTAAAAGCAAAAGGAAAACCACATTTAGTAATGGGATTATGGTTGAATTTCTCTTATCTACTGACCCCATGATTTCATTTTTTCTGAACGGGATACTATTCTGTGTCCTACCTCTAAATCTGTATCCCTTAACAACAGTGCTGTCATTTCTGTGGTTAAAATGAAACCTAAAGGACTCTTCCTTGTCCATGGGTCCTTGCTTTGGTCTAATGATGGACTGACTCTAGTTCTTTTTTCTATCTGTTTTGTCCTCAAAAGGTTTGTTTCTAAATGTCCCATTTTTTTCTCTAACAGTAAAAGAGTGGAGCCAGGAGATGGAATGGGATTGGAAAGGCCTGGAAAGGGCCCTTCATGTTTGGGTGTTTCTATGGCACAGGGCAACTGCTCACTGAATTGATGCAAAACTCAAGTATGTAAATAAAATTAAAATTAACTTGGAATCAGGTGGATTTACTAATTAGTAAAATACCAAAATGTTGAAAGAAATAGAACTCCCATGTTCTAAGGACATACATAGTGAATTTTCTTTCATTGAGGGTGGTATTGTCAATTATGAAATGACTTATAAAAGTAATCCTCGAGTTAGTTCAAAAACTGTCTTCCATCCTACCTACAGAGTTTCTCTTCTAGAGGTTGGGGTGGAATCTGGTAGCCTCTGTCTAAAAGTCTTGGCAAGAGGTGTGGATGCAAGTGGTTAGTAAGACATATTTAGAGAAATATAACAGTGACGTCTAATTTCATATTCAGATGCCTAGTTCTGTTTTTATTTTTAAGCATGTGTTCCATCTGTCTTAAATATACATTTGCACGTAACCACACACGACAATACAGCCCTGAGGGCTGCCTTGGAATTCTTAGACTGGACTGGAATGGTACCTCTCATGCCCTGTGTTAAGTCCAGAAGCCCTCAGTGGTAGCAGGCTTCTGTAGAGATAATGTCGAACGTCCTTCTGAGTGGCCAGTGTTTGGAGATAGATTTGATCAAAGGAAGGCTATGAAAAACATAGTAAACAGTGCAAAACAATCCAATAATGCATGGGAAAGGAGGGGGACAGAACAAGGAGGCCTTCAAGATCTGGCCAAGGTGCTTAAACCTCCTCTGGTACACACAAATGTACAATTTTGAAAGGACGATGGACTAAATGTAATACAGATAAATATATCCCTCAGCTTGAGCCACATAGTACACCTCCTAGAAATGGCAATCAGTTGAGTAAAATACAAGTTTGTCATCATAAAGGCAGATGGGAACATGGATAAGGACTTGGGGCTCTGAATTTAGTAGGGCCATCTTGGAAGATTTTGCAGTAAGGTTCTCCATCTCTGTGTTCCAAAATGTTCTACAGCCAGAAAATTTCTCTTCCTGGCAATTGGATGTCATTGATGTGTAACACTGACATCATCCCGCTTAATCATCTGTTCCAACACAGAGATATTGACCACCCAAGAAATTGAGTCTCAAGCACTCAAAGCTTGCAGACTTAGGAAAGATGTAATTTTTCAGTTATAAAGTGATGTTTACAAGCAGCAAATTACACAGCAAATGAACTGAAAGTCTCCTGTGATGTGATCCTTGAGGGATCATTTAAGGAAAATTCAGCTGCGTACCAGATGTTTTAATTCCCAATGTCCATACAAGTTAAATACTTATGCATCCACATTCCAAGCATGATGCCTTGCCTTGAGTGCTTTTCATCACTTGCTATTTTTCCTGATGCCCTAACTTGAACAGTCTCGTGGTCCAGTGTGCAAGCATTTAAATCTTCTTTAACAGCATCATCTAACATATTCTTCTAAATTATTACCTTTTGATGTCTATATTTATTTCAAAATTTTAATATTTTCAAAGCATGCTACAGTGTGTGTGTGTGTGTGTGTGTGTGTGTGTGTGTGTGTGTGTGTGTGTGTGTTTAGTCAAGGAACCTAAAGAACAATTTTCAAGTTAGACCTTCTTGGTCAACAGGAGCATATATATGTTCTTCAGAATCATCACTATTGGGTCTGATCAGTTATGTGAATTTTATCAGTCCAGTAAATGAAATGACCTAGTCTAAATTCAAGGTTTTGTTTTGTGATGCCAAAGACCCAACACCTGTACCTGGAGCATTCTGGCTACACACTGAACTACTGACCTATATCCCTGTGCTGAAAATCAGTATTTTTTAAAAAATTACTAGTGATCTTAAACATTTTTTTCACCTAGTATGTAGCTGTTTCTGTTTGCCTACAATCTTGTTCATATCATTTGGTCATTTTTACTCAAGTCTTTTTACTATTGATCTTCAAATTTTCATCCGACGTGGTGATAATGGATATTATACGGGCTGCAACTGATGCAAATATTATTTTACTTTGTTACTATATCACTTGTTGACTTCCAAAGATACTATTTAAACACTTCAAAAAGACCTCATTTCAGCACAATTGGAAGCCAGACAAAAGTCCCAGCATGGAAGGCCATTGGTGGGCATGGTGTCCCAGCACTAACTAAACAGCTATTGGCATGTGACAACTGCTTGCAGAGGGGGAGTCAGCTTTCTTTGATGATGTGACCCCTAGAGGGTCAACCATACTGCAGGGCCTGCCCCAACTCCAAGAGGAGTAAGAAAGTAACACAATCTGGACTTAGTAAGAGGTGGGTTTGTGATTGAATTGGGTGGGTAGGCAGGTGAAAGTGGAGAAGATGGCTATGGGAGGACTTTAAGGGCTGAATATGAACATTGTGTGAAATTTTCAGACTTAATACAAATACTTAAAATATTTAATCCAAAAAATAAGTGCAGGTATCCAAATGATTGTGGAAGTAGTATCCAACATTTCTTTATGTTGCTTACTCTGATTCTATAAACATCAACAGTCACAGAAGTAAAACTACCATTATACTTCAGATTTTACCAAAGTCCTTCCTCTATTGGAAGCACCAGTCCAAGATCACACACTACACTTAGTTGTCTTATCGACTCAGTGTCTTTAATCTTGAATCATTCCTCAATCTTTCTGGCTTTCATGATTTTTTATGCCTTTTAAGAGCACTCTTTTGTTGCTGTTTGTATGTTTTGTTTGTAGACAATCCCTTGATTCTGGCCTTTTTGATGTTTATTCAGATCTATATAATCAAGAGTGTAAATTAGTCTGCTGGTGTCTTAGTGTTTCTGTTGCTGGGAAGAGACACCATGACCACGGCAACTCATAAAGAAAAACATTTAATGGAGGTGGTGGATTGCAGTTTCAGAGATTTAGTCCATTATCCTCATGGTGGACTTTGAGGTCTCACATATGCTAAAGCCATGCCCACTGAATCAATCTACTTCCTGTTCCCTTCTGATCAAGATGTAGCCAGCAACACATCTGCCTGCATGCCACCATGTCCCAGAATGCTCCCCAATAGCCATATTTCCTATTCCATTTACTGTCTCTAGTTTAGACCTGGGCTACTTCCTTCCACAATGATACACTTGTCTCCTGTCCGGACCACCACATCTTGCGTTCTCTACGACTTTATCCATCATAGCCTGATAATTTCAAGTTTGTAAATGTGTACCGAATGCCTTATTTGGACAGACCACCCTGTTAGCCTGAATTGAGAATTAAACAAGAAGCTAAACATATATCTGGAGACTCATGGGTCACTTCCCAAAATTATAATTTAAGACTAAGAAAAGGATGTTTTTCTTAGGGAAAATATATAATGCTCAATTTATTCCATATGTTTCAATAAATTAGACATGACCAAGAGCTATTTATCCAAACATGTCTAAACATAAAGGTGTCAGAATAAAAAAATAACGTAGACACATTTCTAAGTATTTTGAGTTTGAAGATCAACTTAGTCAGCTTTGCTTTCCTGGTGAAATACCTGAGACAGTAAAGCGGAAAGATTTATATTGACTCATGGTTCCAGAGGTTGTTTCAGTCCACAGTCAGCCAGTTCCATTAACCCGGAGTCTACAACAAGGCAAAGCCTTAAGACAGGAAACAAATGGTGGAGAACAGCTGCTCACTTCTCAGAAGCCAGGAAAAAGAAAGTTTGTGGGGGAGGTGGGGAGGAAGGTGTGAGAGAGAAGAGACAGACTGACAGATAGTGAGTGACTCATGTCTGGACATCCAATACT
The DNA here is from genome assembly GCF_003668045.3 of Cricetulus griseus. NCBI lineage: Eukaryota > Metazoa > Chordata > Mammalia > Rodentia > Cricetidae > Cricetulus > Cricetulus griseus. Next base: position 27,556,620 of record NC_048596.1, on the reverse strand, counting down.
GCCATCAAGGGAGAGTTCTACCTACAGACCTCATTTCTTTTCACCAGGCTGCACCTCATAAAGATTCCACAAGCTCAGAAATGATATCTTCTGTGAAGTAAGCCTTAACAAGTGAGACTGTAGGGACCATTAAAACAATAGATGGCAACTGAGGGAAAAGTTTGGTGGTAGAGTGCTTGCCATTTGAGAGGTGCTGTGTTCATCCTCATTATTTCTCTCACCATGGGTAGACTCATTAGACTGTTTAACTTTTTGAAACTTTATCTAGAAGCAAAGCAGCTTTCATCCAAGAAATCCTGCTAACCTAGTAAATATGCAAGGAATGATGTTAATAGAAAATCACCCTTTTAAAACATTGCAGTGATTGTTTCAGACAAAAAAACCATCTTTAGTTGCTAAAGTTAGCTGGTAACAGAATATTTGCATAGTGTTAAAAGAACTGCTTACAAAATGCTTTTTAATTGCATTGCAAAAAAATGGTTTCTTTATAGAGGAAAAACTGACATAGTTTAAATCATGAAAGTTTGCTTCTCCAGTCATCAGACAAACCAATGCCATGGTTCTAGAGAATATACCATCACTTCCACAATATTTTTGCTTTAAGAAAATGCTAACCTCCAATTGATTCTCTATGCTGCCTTGTAGCAGGTGCCATAACCTTTTAATAGCCAATTGTTTAATATTTTTACCTTTCTGCCATAGCCCTTGCCACTAGTCCAGAAAGTTCCCACAGGTCTGTGTTTTCATTCTCCATTGTTTCACTAACTTCTGGTTCATGGTCAGAGCTTAAGAAGTAATGATGTGTAAATGATAGGAGAAATAAATTTATTTGGAATAGGCAGTATTTGTAGCAAAGATGTATTTATCTTTGGATACCATTGATAAATCAGAGTTGGATGCCCTGGTGGAGATGAAGGAATACAGCTGCATCTCAAATTAAATGGTAGCCACGAAAAACTACTCTATTCCATAGGATAAAGACATGTCAACTGCAAAGATGGAAAAATCAGTATTTGGGATGTAGATTGAAGGGTGAAGAAGAGGAGAGATGCCTCTCATTTGTGGAAACCATGAGTATGTCCTAAAACAATGTCAGATGAGTGAAGAGTAGGCATTTTTAGAGGGTTATCTGTTACTGTCTTAGAGGAATTTTACTTGATGAAATGTCTCAAGTTCTGATGTGAATAAGCATAGCCTCAGCTGTTGGATTAAAAGAGAGAGAGAGAGAAGGGGGGTAGTGAGAGAGATGCCAGGGGCACCCTTCCCAGAAATTCTGATTCATTTAGGTCATAATTACCTATTGTTGCCAGCATCTCCCTCCCCCACCATGTTACTGTGGTCCAGGTAGTCTAGGAACTACAGTCAGAAAGAACATTACATTAGCATGAGAGGGATGTCACCTACGGGGGAGAAAGGCAGGGGTGGAGAGATAATGACAGCTGTGGGAGGTGGTAACATTTGAACCACTCCATTGACATAAGGGCTTCTTGAAGAATGTTTGGTGTATTACTAGAGAGGGCCATGAAAGGGCATGTGGGTAACCCTGTTTTCATTCTCAGTACTCCACCTCCACCACCACCCTATAGTCACATTCATTCGACAGCCTTCTGCGGCTTTTGTCTACTGCACTGAAGAGATCATCTGCTTCAAAACTAAACAAATGCAACCACTCATAGGAGCACACTGAACAGTGCAAGAGTCCTGTGTCTGCAGAATCTTGAGGAAGCAGTGAGCCGATGCTTCAGGATATCTGGCTTTTGTTTTGTTTTCTTCTTGTGAATAGTAATGTCAGACTAGCATCATTTGTTGGAAAACTCTCCTTAGGAAATGGATAACTGGTCCCATCTATCTCAGAGCCTCAGTCATCTTGGCAAGCAAAAAAAAAAAAAAAAAATGATGTCATTTAAAAATGGGTTCACTGAACTAAGTATCTTTGACTAGTATTTTTAAAAAAGCAATTTGGAATAAAGGGAAACCTATTACAATAACAGCACAAGTTAGTGGCTTATTTGAAATGAATGCCTTCAGAGTTCTTTTATTTTTTTTTGGACCTGCCAACAGAAAAGCAAAATTATCATCCTGAATTTATGATTAGAAAAATGTGTTTAAGTATCTTCCTGACACCTTAAATTTACCAAACATTTTATTTTGCATATTAATTATCATATTTAAAGGCTCAAAATTATGTATTCAAGATGACAATGCTTCTCTCCTGCTAGTAAGTCTGTTTATAAGTTTATGAAATGTCTTTTGAATACCACAAAATTTAGAATTTATCTTCAAGGCTAGTGAATACTTGGAATTGAAACATGATCTGGTAGAAGAATTGTGCGTTTAGATTTATTTACATGTGCCAGGTGGCTAGGCACAGACACTGAATCATTCTGCCTAAGAAAGAAGTGTGAATGAATGTCCATCCTGTGTCTTGGGCATGGAGATTAGGAATTATATGTTTGTGATGCTCGATGGAAGTCCCCTTTCTACAGTCAATTCTGTCTGAGGCCCATGGATTTGACCCTCCCTGGGATCTCACTGTTAACTTTCAAAGGCAATGGATTACTGCTATCACTGCAGGACTACATCAGAACTCTGCACGCTCCTTGTTTTACTTCCTTCCTCCCTCAATGCTCAATTTTATTGCCTCTTCTAGAACTTTCTGTTTTCTCATGCATAAAATGGAGAGGGAATGGTAGTGAGTATTGTGCTTTATATTTGTCAAACATTACTTCACTCTAAGAAGACTCGGAATTTGAGCTCAGGTGTTCTGACTGTGGGTTATAGGTCTTACGTGTAAGCACGAGTGTCTATTAAGCTCTGAGCAGGCTCTCTTCACAGCAGTCTGAGATCATGTGATTGACGCTTGATTCCGTTAGGGAAGGAAGGTGTAACACTCGTAATAAAAACCCGGAGATTGATATTGGGGTTCATGCTGAAGATTAGAGGAGCAAAGCAGCCAGCCACTAGCTTTTACCTCTACCTCAGACTCAAATGGGTGACCCTGTCTCCATGGATCCTCAGAGTGCAATGCTGACTGCACTGCTCTCCACCAAGCCTCAGAGTTCCTGTCTCCCCTTGTCTTATATTCCTCTCTCTCCCCAGCCATATCACTCCTGTCTACACCTCCCTAGTGCTGGGATTAAAGGTGTCTGATCCCAAATGCTGAGATCACCGTGGTGTGAGCTGTTTCTCTTTTAGACTGGATCAAATTTGTAAAGCTCAGTGTGGCCTTGAACTCACAGAGATCCGTCTGCCTGTCCCTGGAGTCCTGGGATTAAAGGTGTGTGCCACCACTGCCTGACCTCTATGACTGGCCAGCATGGCTGCTGGAATTAAGAGTGTGTATCAGCACTGCCTGGCTCTATGGCTGTGGCTAGCTTTGCCTTTTGATCTCCAGTGGCTTAAATCATAAATAATATATCACCACAGCAAGGTCTGTATTAGCAGTACCTATTACCATCATGGCGGCTGTCTTGCTATTGTTTGTTATGTTGAAGGAGACAGGTAGCACTTTATTAATGCCTCCTCAGCTTAGAACTCCACTGGCTCTTCCCTAGAAGACAATAGAGCAGCCATTCTCAACCTGTGGGTCGAGACCCCGTCCCAGGAGTTGAATATCAGATATTTGCATTACAATTCGTAACAGCAGCAAAATTACAGTCATGAAGTAGCAGCAAAATAATTTTATGGTTGGGGTCACCATAACATGAGAAACTGTGTTAAAAAGTCATAGCATCAGGAAGGTTGAGAACCATTGCAATAGAGAGAAAGAAAGAAAATGGTACACTTTGAATAAGAAAATTGGAACTCATAGGTGTACATTCAAAGTAGTCAGCTTGTAGCTCATCCATAGGTGAATGCTCGCTACAAATCTATACTCAGGGTACGTTTCACAAAGATTCCGGTACTATGAAACGGGTTAAAAGAAAGAAGGATGTTAACACTTTCAGTGAAAAGTTGAAAAGTCTTTTTGTTTTTGGTTTTTCCTGAGTTTTTATTTTTCCAAAATAGGGTTTCTCTGTGTAACTGAAACCTGGCTGTTTTGGAACTCACTGTGTAGACCAGGTTGGCCTCAAACTCACAGAGATCTATCTGCCTCTGCCTTCCAAGTACTGCCACCACCGCCTCCCAGATGAAGGTCTTTTACACCCATGACAGGCTAAGGAGTCAGAAAGTCAGAAAGGGGGACGCATCGCTACTGGCAGGTGTTTGTGTGTACACCAGGGAAGAAGTAATCTATGTCAGAAGTGTTTCCATGACTAGTAGTACAAACTTATTGTCATCACCATCATTAATTAGCACATTAACTCAGTACTTAAGGACACCTGCTGCTCTTGCAGAGGACCTGACTTTGGTTCCTAGCACCCACATAGTGATTCCCAACCATCTGTAATGCCTTCTTCTGACCCGCACAGGCACCAGTCACTCACGTGGTACACATACACACATGCATGAAAACACTCATGCACATCAAAATAAAATAAATGAATCCATTAAAAAAATGTAACCCCTCCCCAAGGGTGATGTATTTAACGCTCTCCTCTGTATCCCCTTCAGTCTTGCTAATTGATTGACTTCAAACCCCTCTGTGTAGAATGATTACCTAGGACATACTTGCAGGGGTGACACAGAAACCTGGTGCCCAGAAAGTCTATTAACTTATGTATAATTGTTAACAGGTAGAGGAAAAACCTAATAGAAGCTGCTTCTCATGGTCTTGCCTCTTTGTTCGCATTCACATACTTTTATTTCCCCACAGCCTTATTTTACCTTCGGGAAATGTGTTCTTCAGTAGTGTTCTTGGAATATCTAAGTTTTAAACAACTTCAAAGAATTTTAATATCCAATTATTAATTGGTAGATCCTAGTTGTGCATGCTCTCTTCACCGCACGCATATTTGGGTACAGATGAAGTGTCAATCTGGGTCATGGAACATTTCCTGTGAGTACTGTAGGTAAATGTTTTATACAATCAAAGTGTTCTGTTCTTAGAATCTTTAAAAATGGATAGAGGAACTGTGCCTAGTTCATTTCCCCCTAAAGCAGGTCACCATCTTTAACAGTATAACAGAGGAGGTCCTGCTTTTTGCTTCCATCATTGAAGGCATGGGGGTGGCCCTCCCTCTCCCTTTGACTAAATCAGATTAGACCAGTGCAGCTCAAGGCTTGGGTTACAATCATTTCCTTTATGTAGCTCCAAGTAAGTCAACTGCACCCTGCTCTTCCAGGAAAATGAACTCTAACCCAGTGAAGGCCAGGAAAGGCTGTTGGTTTGGCTGGTGAGAACTGAGACAGGTGGCATGATCTGGTCTGTCCCCTGTCACCTGACAGCACCTCACCTGCTTATCCAGGTCACTGTGACACTCAGGGAGAAAAGGACATGACTGGGTAAAGCTGTCCCCAGCTCTTCCCTGAGTGCAAAGTCTCCAAGGAGAATGCTCACTGTCTGGTAGATTCCTTTCTGTCTTCTGGAAAATACTGCTTTGATGGATGAAAGTGGGTAAGAATTCTGAGCTTAAGTACATCTCCCTGAAGAAACAAAAACAACAACAACAACAAACCAAAGTGTATTTTTAAGGAAAAAAAATTAAGTAAATTGATACTGAAAGAAAGAAAAAACAGCAACAACAACACAAAATTGCACTGAGTATGTAACTCAGGTATGGAGGACCTGCCCAGCATGTGAGGCCCTAGATTCTGAACATTCCCTGCTCTTCAGAAGGTCCAGCAGGAGGTGGGGGAGACAGAGGGGAGGGAAGGGTGGAGATAAAGGGCGAGGGAGGAAAAAAGAGACTTAGGGAGGTAAAAAAGAGACTTAAGGAATCACAAAATACCAGCCAGACATTTTCTTCTGTCCATTCTTGTCATTGTTTGCTCCATATTTTAAAAGACAGAAGCACAGTACCCTCCAGTCTATTGGGGGCAGTTGAAACCTAGAGACAACGAATTGGGCATCAAATAGCAAGAGGCTGCTACTGTTGTTGGGAAGATGGCCAGCTGTTCTGGTCACAGAGAAGGTTTGTGGATGTAGCCACTCTTGTCATAGACCCTCTGGGTAGGTGGCTGCTCACTTCACCTGGCTCATGCCTTTCTAGGCACTCATGTTCCCAAGCCCTGTGTATGGGTCAGCAAGAGACTGTGGCTCCTTACACCTCTGTAAAAGGCCAGTTTAAGAGGAAATGATTAGTTTCTAGAGGCTGTGTGAGCAAAGGGGATGGGGATAAATGCAAGAAGGTAGAAACTAGAGCAAAAGAATCTCCCGCAGGGAGTCTTCCAGGTTACATGCCTCATGGCCTCAACTCAGATGTTATCAAATCTGAAGAATGTGGACTGTACTGGGGCCAAGGTGAAGGAACAAGCTGAGACTAAATCAAACATTTCTGATGAATGTTCTCAAACAGCTGTGTGACAGCAATGCGGCCAGGTCAGGCCATCTGTGAATGAGGTTGTGAACCTGGAGGAGCACGTTAAGGACTAACAAGATGCTAGAATCAGTTTACCTCCAGAGCTGTTTGCAGCCTGCCTTCCTTCCCTGAGTTAGCTACTGAAGTGTGAGGATTAGAACAGACAGCCTCAAGCCAGCTCTCCCATGGAGTTAATGTTACATGGATTACTTACTTCCTTGTAGTACCATTTGCTTATCATCTTAGCACTTAGGTTGTTTGCCTTCTTTCCTGTTGGGCAATAAATAAATAAAAATGGCTTTGGGTCCCTCATCAAAGCCTGGCTTCTCTTTTTCTGATCCCAATTCACAGAGAAAACAACTAAATATCACTAAGTGCTCACTGATGCCAGAGTCTCTGATAGCTGGAAATCTGGGACTCGGGAGATGGCTTGGTTGGTAAAAAGCTTGCCATACAAGTGTTAAGACATGTGCTAGTATCCTCAGCACACACACAAAGGCCAAGGCCGGGTATGCTGGTGCATGCTTGCTTGCAATTCCAGCAGTGGGGAGCAGAGACAGGCACATCCCTGAGACTGGCTGGCCATCTGGTCTCACTGAATTCGTGAGCTTGAGATCCAGTGAAGGACCTTGTTGAAAGTAATCCAGAGAGCAATAGAGCAAGACAACCCTACACTGACCTCTTCTTTCAACATACACACCTGCACATGCACACCTGCACGTATACACCTGCACATGCACACCTGCACATGCACATAAACACACATGAGCAGGTATAGATGCATACACCACACACACACGAACACTTTATATCTGAAATCTTCCTAGTTTTAAATGATGATAACTGAGTTAAAAGTTAAAGTTTACTGTAAACCATCAAATTAACTCTTTCTGACAACCAAAGGTAGCATTCAGGACTTAAGCTCACTGTAGACCTGAGGGTTGAATGATACTGATTTTGGAGAAGCCTGTAACTTCAGGATGGGTAAGTGCAACGTCTGGACCACTTTTAGCGGGGCCGAGGGGAGAGAGAGGTAAGGTAGAAGCCAACCATATAGACACTGAGACTAGGCAAAGAAGGGCAAAGATAGGCTTGGGTTTTCGAGTTATCTTGGGCATGGTCCCTATACTTTCCTGAGTTACTCATTGCCCTTGTAGGCTGGTGGTCCGGCTGTCAACACAACCACTCACAGCAGTCAGCAAGAGAGAAATCTGCATCTCTCTAAGGCAGTGATTCTCAACTTCTCTAATGCTGAGACCTTTTAATACAGTTCCTCATGTTGTGGTGACCCCAACCATAAAATTAGTTTTGTTGCTACTTCTTGTAATTTTGCTATGAATCGGAACAGAAATATCTGATGTTCAGGATATCTTCCGTGGGACTCTCCCAAAGGGGTTGAGACCCACAGGTTGAGAACCAGTGCTCTAATTGCATGTGTGTAAGCAAACTAAGTTTTTTTTTCTTGTTTTGCCATGGCTCGTCCTCATGACACACCTCACCTTTATGTGACTTCACCTGGCAAGAGGGGGAGCAGGGATGGAACATGTCATTTATATCTCTCTGAGATGGAAGCTAGCTCACCATGGGTAGTAAGGGAAAAAGGACTCATGTTTAAAACTATGTTATCACAAATGTTAGGGTGAGAACAGATGTGTTGGGGTTCAAAGACTTAGTGTGGGAACATTAGAGAGGAAAAACTGAAGAGCTTGCATCTTGTAACCAAACTGCCCATATAAGAGGAAGGGAGGGCTCTGGGTCGGCAGCGTTAGCAAGCTAGCTGCCTCCTGAGACTTGCTCTGCCTTGAAGAGCATGTGCAGGACATGGCTGTCCTTTTCACATGTCCTTGCCACTACTGCAACCAATTGCAAAAGACTAAATAGTAAGTAAGGACAGTTTCTAGAAGCCTCCACTCAGTTTAGGAAAGAGACTACCCATAACACAGGCATGAAGTTAAATATGAAGTAACCAAGAGCAATCGTGGCTACATCTTGGTAGCTGTGATAGGAATTAGCTCCATGGTGATACAACAAGCTGGCCCCATAAATGTGAAAACAAAGCACAGACTAATCAACAGTTTGGAACACCTGCAAGGTCAGTGGTAACAGTGCCAGCTAGATCCGACAGCTAGCAGACGGTCAAGGTCAACAGCCGACAAAGCAGAAGTCAGAGATAAACTGGTGTGTGTGTGGGGTGGGGGGAGTGATGGGTAACACATGAACACATGGCCGTCTCCCGACTGGAACAGAACACAAACAGATGTCACCCTTTCAACCACTAAACCTGTGATATTACCTCAGTTTTCATCTAGTTTCTACAATGAATACCATACCCCCACCCAGACAAAACAGTTTAACTCTTTCCTTTCTCTTAGGAGTCCCTTCCTGCTCTTGGGAATTTCACTTTGCCTCGTGTCCTCACTTTTTATTAATTTCTCTTAACTGAGACAACTAATTCTGTGTTGCTTTCTCCTACAAGTTCCGTATCTTTAATCATCACCAGAGTGAGACAACCAACTTGAGCACCAGTATCTCAGGTTGACTTTGGTGACCATTGAGTTTCTGGTGTCCTAAGTCCTTGGGTCCTGCAAACACAAGCCAAAGATGTTTTCTCCTCCTTCTCAACCATTCCCACCATTCCTGTTCACTGTCTCACATCTGTGCACCCTCTGTAGTCTATGACTTGATGATGTGGCCATAAAGGTAGAAAATGAGGGTCTGAGCTGAGTGCTCTATAGCTACTGAAAATGACATTTATGTCAAAAAGAGAATGGCTTTGTGAGGTATTTACCAGCCTGCTGTATTTGCACTTGTAGGCCTCAGTTCTTCAAAGCTGAGTGTCTCGTACTGTTTAAATTCTCTCACTATTTCAGCAAGACTCCAGCAGCCCAAGTGCTGATTTTTTCTATGTTGGATTCCTAAGGCTTGCTTTATGTCTGATTGTACTGCATAGTATGATGAGTTCTGATGTTGTTTGCTTGGCTGTCTTTGAAAATCAATACTTAAATTTTTTGCTCTCTAAAAAAAGTTAAAAGAATTAAGGTTGGTTGTTACACTATTAAATATTAAAACAGACAGTAAGAGCATTGAATTACTATGAATTACTTTACCCCCTGGGACCTTCTAAAACACAATTATGAGAGATGGATACGAAAAAAGCAAAAACAGTGAAGCTTGGGAGATGGCTTGGTTGATAAAGGGCTTGCCGTGGAGCTTGAGGACTGGAGTCAGATCCTCAGCACCCGCATAAAAGCTGGGCCAGGAAGGGCTTGGCTGTAACCCTAGTCCTGGGGAAGTGATAGCAGGAAATCTCTTGGGCTTGTTGGCCAGCTTTGCATGGATAGCTAACTAGTGAGCTTCACATTCAGTGAGAGATCCTGTCTCAAAAACATATATGGTGGAGAAGTGACTAAGGAAGACAGATGACATTGATCTCTGGCCTCCACTCGTGGGCACAGGTGTACATTCATTCACACACCCACATATGCACTCACACACACTTGTGCCAGAAAGCAAATGCTGCAGTAATATCATGAATATAATACTGATCTTTAATGCCCTTGAAAATATCTCGGAATACCTGGTCTGTGTACATTGAGAGCCACCGACCTAGACAGCATACCACTTTGTGATTCTTTAGCAGTTGTAAGACTCATAATGGGGTGATGGGGAATGTCCTTCTGTGTTTGTTGTCTTCTTATTGGTTGTTGAATAAAGTACTGTTGGCTAATGAAGAAGCAATTTAGGCGAGACTAGGAGTCAAGGAGGATTCTGGGAAATGTAGTAAAGAAATGTGATCCAGGCAAGAAGTGACATAGCAGGCAGACTCATATATAAGCAGGGACAAACAGGAAGTCATTCCTTTTCTCTTGCTCATCCTCCTGGTCTCTGTTCTGGAGTCACCATGTGATCCACCAGCAAGAGAGGGCGCCAGTGGAAGGTGTCCATGATAAGATAAGTCTTATAAAATATATAAATTTATGATAATTAAGACTGAGCTAGTATATAAGAAATCCTAGTTGATTGGCCAAGCAGAATTTGTACCCAATATAAGTCTCTGTGTGTTACTTGGGACCTTAACATGGCAGCAGGCGAAACTCAGGTGGCCTGGTGGAAAGCACCTACGTGTCGGCAGGGCTTGGATGGCTTTGGCAGAACAGGGAACTTAGGAATGCAGTGATTCCTATAGGAACAGTGTCATGATGCAATGAACAGGCCAAAAGATAGGTCAACCAATCTGTGAACTTCTTTCATCTTATATTTAGGGTTGATTTCTACCATCAAATAATAAGCTGATGTGTGAAAGTTCAAAGTGATTATTTTGACTATGTCAAGCTAATTAATTCAGGTGTTTAAGATATATGAACTAAACATTTTATAGAAATGGAAACACATTACAAAGAAAATTTCATTCATCTGGTTTTGCACACTTACTGTTGTGGTCAGCCACCCATCCTAAACACATTGTTTCTAATTTGGCACGTTTATTGCTCTCCATAGAAATGTGAAATGCTGAATAGGTCATGGTCATGCCTCTTTACAGCCATGCTATAGGCATGTGACCTAGGCATAACTGATAAACATCTGTGTTTCATGCTGTGACATGGAAACTACAGACTTGTAGAAACCCCCTCAGGCAACTGCACAGTTTCCATGGCAACACTTCATCACTGGAATCTCTGGTAACTGAAGCTGTAGACAATCCTGCTGGCTCTGTGACAGAGAGAGAAGGGGGGCGTTTTGGTCTTCCAGAGTTCTGGGAGGTTTGGGGTGGTGTTCCTGGAAATGCATCCTCAGAGCCTAATTTCTTTGGACTTCCTGGAAATACATGATCTCTCCATTATTCAAGAGTGGGGGCTTTGCCTGCAACTAAGAATCTTGCAGGATAGAGTCGCAGGTGCAGTAAGTGCAGTTCTTTCCACCGTAGCTTCTGGAAGCTCTTGGGTGGAAATCCCAGGCTTCGTTCCACAATGCCTGTTCCCGGGGCTTAGAGTCTTTTCGGATGAGTTCTGGTCTCTGCGTTTTAATTAATTAATTAATTAGAAACAGGGTTTCATAAATGCAAGGTTGCCTTGAACTTGATGTGTAGCTCAGAATGACCTTGAACAGAAATTCTGATCCTCCTGCCATCTCCTCTCCAGAAATAATTCTACTACGTTTACAAAGCCAGATGACTAACTAGTATTTCCTTGTTTCCATTGTCCTGGCTCTTTCTTTAACTCCTCTTTTCCCTCTTCGTTTTGATGTTTGAGACAGGACCAGGGCCTCAAAACAAGGCTGGCCTTCCGTTTTTCTGTGTAGCTTTCTTTGTAGCTGAAGCTGACATTGAACTCCTCCTGATCCTACTGACTCTACCCCATTAACTCTGAGGTTGCAGACGTGAGCAGCCACATCAAGCAGGTAGTCTCTCCGTCTCTTGAGCTTTGTTGTTCTCTGAGAGCTGAGAAGTGGCCGTGCCCCAGGGAGAGTTGCCTGCATTCTGCATCAGCCACGGTGCCATGTGACTTGTGACTGTAGCTCACCAGGGCAGTTTCTTTCCTGACCATCTTTGTAACTCAGCATCCTGCTTAGCATTTACTCCAAGGTTAACTGGAAGCAAGAGGGGCAAGGCTACACCTTAGGGGGCGGAGTCATTTTCTTTGAAGGGTTTCTGTGGGTTTGGGATGAAAAATAGCATTGAGAAGAGTTGATTGATCGGATTGGGGCTTTCTGAAACCACAGAATGTTACAGCTTAAGAGACTGTCACCTTCCACAGTTTCCTAAGTGAATGTCCAAATGGGGTTAGAGGTGGAATGTGAGGATGGAGAGGTTGGCTTACGCTGACGTACAAAGGAAAGACTAGCAACTGCTCAGTTAAGATTTGAACTTGGGCATACCCAGGCAACACTGTTGGAGTCTAGTTTCCTCAACTGAAAAATAAAGATTCTGATAATTTTAATGGTTATAGAATATTGGCTATGCAGTAGGAAGTCTTTATAGTTTACCTGCTAACTCATTTAATCCTTGTTGCAGCCATGTCATTGGTACTATAATTTCTCCATTTTTCAAGCGCCCCAGCACGTGAACTTAACTGTAGTCACAGAGCTGGCTAGTTTTCTATTGCTACCATATTCATTTTCTTGAATTTCATGGCTTAAAGTCATCCTGTACTTATTGTAGAGTTTTGTGGGGCATGTGTCTCAGCATAGCTTGCCTAGGTTCTCTGCATGCCATCTTAAGGCTGCAGTCAAACTGTTGACTTAGCAAGGACAGACTAGGGATCTGTAACTTGGGTTACACAGCTCTGGCTCTGGCTCCTCTTTGAAGCTCTTGTGGTTTTTTGGTAGAATTAGCTTTCTTGCAGCTGCAGAACTCCTGGCATCTGGGTCTCAAAACAAGCAGAGCACCTGCTTCTTCTGCTCAAAGTCTCACTTCCTTTGGTGGGGACCTCACAGTAGCCTGCGTTTTAATTAACTTATCGTTAACTGCTTATGGGTCTATAATATATCTGTCATAAACCTGCATCTTTGATCTATGATGGAACATAACCATGGAGGCAACATCCATTTATCATGTTTGGAAGGCAGAAGGCCCACTAGGACAAGTCTTGTCCATTCCCGAGGCGAGGGGACTCCAACAACTGTGGTTCACAAGGACAGAACTCACAGAACTGTCTTATACTTCTACCAAATGCAACTTTAAGGCTATTTAAGACCAGCCTGTCTGCAGGCTCTGCTCCAGTCAGTGCCTCAGCATTCTTGCTCATAGCAACTATGTTCTTCTTTTTCCTTTGAAGGAAGTAAGCCTGCTTTATATATAGCCTTACATGGGATTCCAAATTAACTAGCACACAGCAGTTTCACATGCTCTGCTTATCAAACATTAATTCCCTGCATCCCTCCACCTTTGAAGAAGATCAATTTCAAGAACCCACAGACACCCATGGTTTTGTATTTTCTAGAGCACTCCATAGTCTCCCTAGTCACTCTGGTTGTGTAAGGTTTTCAAAGTGTTCACATGGAAATTGGGGATTGAGACGAGTTTCTCATCGAGTAACCTCAGCTTTGCTCTGTCTTTGAAACAGATGAAGTGACTGAGAAGAAAGAGTGAGCCCCTTGCCTTTACAGACAGGACAGTATGGAGCAGCCGTTCACTGTGAACTCACTGGTAAGTCTTGCCAACTGACACTTTGTCTATGCTTGAAAAACTCCAAAAGAAGAACAGAAAGGACCAACTGTGAAAAGAATCACAACCACTTCAAGAAGCATAGCACTTTCTTGTAGGCTTCTGTGTGGCTGTGTCCTTCGAGGAAGTGACTAATAAAGCCATCTTTGCAAGATAAAAATAACATTTTACTCACAACTCTGAAATTTCAATCTGTGTGGCTGGGTTCTAGGTGTGTCAATCATTTCGAAAAACACTAGAGGGGATTTTAGAGTGGATGTCACATTGAGAACTTCAGTCTCAGCTTCTTTACAGATAGATGTTTGAGGCTTGCTTTGAGTGGTAACAACTGGAAAAGCATTATATTTCAGCATGGCTGTGTTGCCTGGGCATTCTCCTTCTGTGCCTGCATCCTTGAAACTCTTGCTCTTCTCATTTTCCCTCTGAAGCCCTTCAGAATTCACAGCTTTTCCAGCTGCATCCCTGAAATGCAGTGTGTTGGAGAGGAAGTAACCAGGGCTTTGAGATCACATGTGCTTGTGTGGTGTCCCAGATCAGTCTCTAAATGTGAATGCTGGCATACTATGCAATCTCTTTGGCCAGCCTTTGTGCTGTGTTCTCAGCCTATCATGGTGACTTAATAAATGGAAGCTGTTAAATTTGTCCTCCAGATGAAACTTTCAGTGCTGGTAGCCCTGAGAGCGACACTGGTCTGAATACCCTGTCTACACAAAACAGACCCTGGACCCATAAAGAACCTAAAGAATCAGAAGTCCTCTGAACTGAAGTGGGTTGTGACAAGAATGCTTCAATCCTGAGCAAGAATGACTCTCTTGGGAACTCAGTAGTTCGTAGACTCCTTGAGAAGGAGCTCCCACGGAATCCTTTGAACTTTCTGAACTCACAGGGTCATTGTACTGGGATATAAAGTAGCGAAGTCTCCCTCTCTACCTCTGCAGATGAAGCAGTCATTTTTATAGGTGCCACGTGGTCTTCCGTGATATTGTTTTGAGATAATTTAGATCCTGTTGTGTTGCTGGAGTTTCTCTTTCCAGCCTGGTCTCACAGACACCTTTCAGCCCCAAATAAACACACAGACAAAATACCAATTATAAAACTGTTGGTTGATGGCTAGGGCTTCTTACTAGCTAGCTCGATCTTGATTATTAACCCATTTCTATTAATCTATGTATTTTCCATGTGACTTACCGGAGAATGCCCAGACCTGTATCTCCTTTGGTGGCTATATGGTGTATTCCTCCAGTCTCTCTCTGTCTAGCTTTCCCAGACTTCTCCTTATCTCCTCACCTCGCCTATCTTCCTGCCTCTGCTGGCTATTGGCCAAACAGTGTTTTATTCATCAATCAATAAGAGAAACATATATACAGAAGAACATCCCCCAGGGCTTTGAGTTAAATGTATTACAGAACACTTTTTTTCATGTGGGAAATTGGTGTCATCATTCAAGTTCATATGCAAATGAGATATTAAAGACCAATGGTGTTAGGCAATTTCCCAGTGTATCTTTGATAATCTAGTCCTTTCTATCTTTCTCTCTGGAATGTGAATCAAACACAGGCCCTGTATGTACTAAGTCCACACACTTTTCACTACTCTCTACTTCTAGCTTCATTCTCTCTCTCTCTCTCTCTGGAAACATCTGTGGAAGATTAACTGTTTCAGGGAATATGCTGCATCCTAGAGAATAATAGAAAATGATTGCCAGGAAATTAGTGAGGGGTCAGAAACCGTTTTATAGAAGTGATTGATTCATTGTGAACTGTAAATAATTCTTGTGCATTGTGGGGCTAGAGGCTCTCCTTAGACAATGCTGTGATTGTTAAATCTTGTGTTTTTTTTTTTTTGACATTGAGATGGTTATCTATGGCTGAATGATAATACTTTCATTTAGTGCCACCAAGTTTTACAGGGGAGTTTTAATGGAGGGAACTTGGATGAGTTGCTGGAGTGCTAGAGAAATATCATCTAGTAAAGAAAAGACACTGAAGCCCAAGGTGCACAGTTCGCAAGCTTCCATTTCCATATACACTGTAAGAAAATCTTCAACAGCAGCTCTGAAATTAGAAAATTATTCAGAAAACTACAAGAACAGTACTATAAGGTGTGGAACAAAGCAAGAGTGTGTGAAAGTGTGTTTATCTATGTTACTTAGTACTTTATTTCTTAATTTATAGAATATTTAAATGTTTTATTAATTTTTAGAGAATTCCATAATTCATGTATTAACCCCCTGTTCTTCCTTTACACTTCTCAGAGCTATGACCCACCCACAGTCCCTTCCAACTTTATGTCTTCTCTTTTTAATAATTTATAGAGTCCAATTTGTGCTCATGGGCATGGGATGCTAGAGCATGATTAACCTATCAGAGGGCCACACCTTTAAGGAAAACCAAATCTACTCTCCAAGAATCCATCAACTGTCAAGAGCTCCTCAGCTAGAAGTGGGGGCTCGTGAGCCCTTCCCCTCTCATGTTGGAGTGTTGATTGGCTTCATCTTATATAGGTCTTGTGCAGTCGACCAGACTTTCTCTGAGTTCATGAGTGCATCTTTTGCACGTACTTGACCTCTGACTCTTATCTCTTTCTGCCTCCTCTTCCATTATGGTCACTGAACCTTGGAGAGTCTATAATTATAGATGTCCCGTTTGTGGCTGAGCACTCCATAGCTACTTAATTATTCTCTGTACTTTGACCAGTTGTGATTTTCTGCATTAATTGCCATCCACAGCACAAGTAAACTTCTTTGATATGGTCTAAGGGTTGCACAAATCTAAGGATATTTAGAGGGCAGTTTGACACTTTGTCTGTTTAGCGAAATAATAGTAGTAGGTCCTGTGAGCTCCCAACCATGGGTTCTTGGCTAGTACCAGGTATGCATTTCCTTGTGGAGCAAACCTTAAATTCAATGAGAAAGTTAGTTGGTTATATTCATGCCACTATTGCACCCTTGGACATATGTTGCCATATTAGTCATTATTGTACCTCACGGGGTCCCTTGCTAGATAAGACTTGGTGACCTTTCTCCATCAGCAGACTAAATAGCACCTTAGCCAGCAGGGAGGAACTTCCTGGTCAGTACTAACTTGATTTCTCCATGTACTGTGAACATAAGTAGTGTCTTCAGCAATAGTGGCTTATTATTAAGTTCTAGCGGGAAAACAAGAGCAATGGCTATAGTCTGTATTGTGTAGGAGGTATCCAGCACACCCCTTAAGAAACAGGTTGAGAGAAGTATCATACACTGGCACTGGATACCTTTGAGAGTATACATGATGACTTTATTAGCAAAATTCAAAGATAGCAATAAAAATGACCTTTCTCCATAATTTATTGTCATTTTCTCACTCAAGAACTAATTAACAGAGCAATTGTTATTTATTGGAGAAGTTTATTAGCTTTATTTGTGTTTTAAAAAAAGTGTGTGTGTGGGGGGGTGTTAGACAGTGTTCTTTTTCCCAAAGTGCTTCTCCAGGAGTTATGTGTGGTTTTTTGTTTTCATTTCTTTTTGTTCAATGACAATAGTGTAAAACTCTAAAAACTCCCAATTAAACTAGATATATTGTGGGATAGAACCAAATCCTAACAGTAACTTTAATACAAGCAACTTTCTGGAGAACCTCAGAGTCCAATGACATGAGCCCTCCTGTGACAGAATGGTTAATATCCACAGCTTACATGATGCTTTACCTAAAACACTTGCATACCCAGGAAATGCCACATAAATGCACTTTGAAACCAATGAAGTGTTCTTATACCAATAAAAGTGTTTACTTTTTCCTGGGTGTGTTCTTGGGTGTGCGTATGCACAGAGATGTTACATTGGTCCTATCATTAACTCTTGTAGAAGGCTTTTCTGAGGTATTAGTAGTGGCTTTGTGGTACATAAATGGCATGAATTAAATTTAACTGTCGTTGTAATTTTAAAACTATAATCAGATATTTAAATGTTGCATTGCAGAAAAAGTTAGCTGCTATGCCTGATCATACAGATGTGTCTCTAAGTCCAGAGGAGCGGGTCCGTGCCCTAAGCAAGCTTGGTTGTAACATCTCCATTAATGAAGACATCACCCCACGCCGTTACTTCAGGTCCGGAGTGGAAATGGAAAGGATGGCGTCTGTGTATTTGGAAGAAGGAAACCTGGAAAATGCCTTTGTTCTCTATAACAAATTTATAACGTAAGTCTTGTTTTACAGGTCTTTAGAATGAGAACATTGAAAACACTATTTATGTGATATTTTGACATGGCAGTTTGGATACCGTGAGAGTGTTCATCTTCAGACCCGTTTAACCATTTCCAAAAACTGGATATATCTATGTTGCTATGCATTGAAAAACACTGAGATATTCTCCATGAGCCTCAGGAATGAGAAGAAGGTCAGAGGGCTTGAGGCTCTCAACAGCCAGCCTTTCTTCATAACTGTAGTTTCACTTTTCAGGCATTTTCCTCCCATAGGAACATCAGATTTCTGGGAGCAGGGTGGGGTGGGGGGCTGTATTACTTCCTCTAAAGCATGGAAAGTCTGCCATCGATATTTTAAAATTTTGTCTTGAAGGGTAGAGAGTGGGATGCCATGGGGAGCACAGGAGAGATGTCATTTCTGAAGAGGGTACAGTAGTCCATTTCACATAGAATTGGCAGCTGGTTTTGAGAAGGCATTTGCTTGTTTATGCAAGAATTTATTATACAAAAGAGATTTCAAAATATTGAGCAAAAGTGACTACACCACAGCATCCATCAGAAGACACCGCATTCCCAGTCAGATGTTTTTAGTAATATATCCTAACTTTAACAGTTAGTGAAAGTATTTCTGGACTTCCCCTTACAAGTTTGGTAATTTCACTGCTAGAAGATCCTTTCTTAACTATAATGATGGAATCTAAGCTAAGCCTTTTATTGTTTTAGTTTAAGGCTACATGTTAATTTCATTAATTTGTTTTTTATTGAAAAATATTTGTGTATATTTACGATGTTTTTATTTGCCTACATATTTTTTCAATGGCTAAATTAAGCAAATTCATTTATTATGCATCACATACTTGCCATTTTCTATAGCGCGAATGTTTAAGAATCCATTGTCTTGGGAACTTTCTAGAATATAGTTCACTATTTATAGATACCATGTTGTACACCAGCTCTCTAAACTTATTCCTCTCATCTAACTACAATTTTGCACCCTTTAATGTTTTAAAAAGTGTGTGTGTGTGTGTGTGTGTGTGTGTGTGTGTGTGTGTGTGCACATGTGCTCATGCATATGTGTGCATTTGCATACATGAACGCAGGTGTGTTGTACATGCCCCAGCATAAGTTCAGAAAACAGCCTCATGTGCCATTACTCCCTACCACCTCATTTGGAGTAAGGGTTTCATGTAGCCCAGATTCACTGAAAGACACCAGATACCTAGAGAAGGATGAAGTTAAATTCTTGTTCTTCTTCCTCTACTTCCCAAGTCTTAAAGATTACAAGTGCATACCACTATGAGTTTTAAAACTCCTTAATGTAAGTGAGATCATGAAATACTTGTATTCTGTATTTTGTTTACTTATAATACCAGTAGTTCAGTTGGGGGCTGTTATTCTGAAAACATTCAAGTTGAAACAATAAAATACTAAAAAACAAAAA
This sequence comes from Cricetulus griseus, assembly GCF_003668045.3. NCBI lineage: Eukaryota > Metazoa > Chordata > Mammalia > Rodentia > Cricetidae > Cricetulus > Cricetulus griseus. The sequence goes on along the minus strand of NC_048596.1, from coordinate 27,537,435 downwards.
ACAAAACAAAAAAACTCTTTTTAATGATTCCACCAAGAACAAAGGCAAAAAAAATCACATTTAATTTCCAAGTTAATAAGCTCGAAACCTAACATGGAAATTTAAAGAATTTGCAACTGCCTTTAACCTAGCTGGGAAAAATCAATAGTTATCAGGAAGTTGAGCAATAATTATGAAACTCAGGGTTGTCTGCCACAGTTTATGGCGAAAATGCTGTAAAAGTTTTGGTTTCTGAATTATATTTTCAATAGTTCATAGAATCAGACACACACACACACACACACACACACACACACACACACACACACACACACATATATATTGACCTTTATTGAAAAGGTGGATGGAGTCGGGCATTGGTGGCGCACGCCTTTAATCCCAGCACTCGGGAGGCAGAGGCAAGGTGGATCACTGTGAGTTCGAGACCAGCCTGGTCTACAAGAGTTTGTCCCAGGACAGCCTCCAAAGCCACAGAGAAACCCTGTCTCGAACCCCCCCCCCCAAAAAAAAAAGAAAAGAAAAGGTGCATGGTAAGACCATAGTTATGTAAAAAGTTGAATGGATTTTTTTTTTTTTTTTAAAGAATGCTCCTTAGAAACTATCACTGGCTTTTTGCTGTCACAGAATGCTAATGCCTGTTTTCTCTTTCTCCAGATTGTTTGTAGAAAAACTTCCCAGCCATCGAGATTATCAGCAATGTGAAGTACCGGAGAAGCAGGATATCATGAAGGTACTCTGGTTTGACCCTCCACCGTGGGATCAAATGCCCTTCAGTGTATGATACTGGCTCACAGCTCCTTGTCTTGTCCTCGGGAGAGCTAAAGCACAAGAACCCCATGTCATCAGCCATGACATCTTGATTTCCTCCTAACACGTTTAATGGTTATGACTGTGGTTATCCAAGGTGTCTAACTTACATTGGGAAAAAGAAGAGAGACAGGAGAGTGTGCGCCATTAATTTACAATGTTAAGAAGGAATTCTTTACAAGTCCTCCCAGGGATTGAGAGAATGGTTGTTCCATGTATTTACCTGAAGCGGACACTTCTCCTTTATACCTATTATTCCCCCAGGATGGAATAACTATGTGAAAATCAGGGGTGATTTTGAGGTAGCCCCAAGTTTTAGCTACAGTCATGTGCTGTGTGCATGATGATGTCTCAGCCCCTGAACCCTATAGATGACAGTGGTTCCATTAACTTCGGTTGCCTAGTGACATTGTGACTGCCTTAGTTGATGTAAGTGTAGACTATAATTTTCACATAGTAATAAAAACACTGAAATGCAGGTTTCTTAGGTAACCTCCTAGGAAGAAATTTTGGTGGGAGAGTTTAGCTAGAGGCAAGAGGCTTGGATCCTTGTCCTAACTGAGCTACCAACTACTTGTACAAACTAATCTCATTAGGCTTTTGCTTCCTTTCCTCCACAAGGGAGGGTGCAGTTGGACTCTATCCTGTTCCCTAGGTTTTCCTGTCAATAAGAACCATCTCCCTAGAGATGCGAAGCCAGTAGATCTGGGATTAACCCTGGAATATGAATTGTTAAAAAATCCTTAGCTGCCTTTTACATCTGATGTGTAGGAATCCAAACGCACTATATACCCTTTCGTCTTCTTGTAATGCCAATAGTAACTGTTCCCAAACACGATGGCAAATTCTATTGATACCTGCCTAAACAAAATGCTTATCTAACTAGTGGGATCAATCAAGATCTTACAAAGGGACACACACACACACACACACACACACACACACACACACACACACACAAGAGAGAGAGGGGGGAGGGAGAGAGAGAGAGAAAGAGAGAGAGAGAGAGAGAGAGAGAGAGAGAGAGAGAGAGAGAGAGAGAGAGAGAGAGAGAGTTTATTTTCTTCATTGCAAAAAGCTGTATTTTGGAATCCTAGAGTAGATTTATTTTTCCAAGGTTATCTTTGCTTCTTAGAACTTGACTTCTAATACACATCCCAGCTGCTTTTTCCTCAGCTGATGCTCTAAAAGAATGTACTGAGAAATCCCACTAACTGATATGTGTATGTATTTTTGAAAGAAACTGAAGGAGACTGCATTTCCAAGGACAGATGAACTGAAAAAGGACTTGTTAAGGAAATATAACACAGAATACCAAGAGTATTTGCAAAGCGAAGTAAGTTCAATGGGCACATTTATTTCTTCACTCTTCTTGCTTTTGTGGAAAGGGTTTTTGAATTTCATTTCTGTCTGAGGTTTTGAAATATATACAATTAAAAATGAAAGATGCACTGATGTGAAACTAATAAAAGATTCATGTGGATGCCCAGATGAAGCCTGTGCACCAAGGATGTGGTATTTCCATTTCCTAAAACATCTAACAGGACAATGCATTAGGAAATACATTTCCCACAGTGATTTAAATGGTGCTTCTGACCGACTGGTGCCAGTGTAACCTTGAGCCAGATGGCTGATCCATTTTTTTTTCCAGATGAACAGAAGCAGCTGAAAGTAGAAAGAAACAGAGCATGGTTTTTGATGTCTTTAATTACATAGGCCTTGGAAATGTGAAATTAGTTCTTAAATAGTACAGTCAACATTTCATCAAGACAGAACAGCTAACAGTGTGGGTGAAACATGATCACAGTTACAACAGATGCCAGTTTCTGGATGGTGAAACATAGTGAAAGGAGACTGAAGGGTGGTCAAAGTGGAAGTTACCCAGTAAATCTATGGGGTCCTCAGATTCCGTGTGCAAATTCTTACAAGGTTATTAGAAGTGTTGCTTTGCTTCTTTGGGGTTGGGTGCCCATTTTTTTTGGAGGTTGCTGGCTTCACCACCTCTCACTTCACTTCAATCACACTATCTCCGCTAACAGGCCTGGAGCTTCTGGGTCATAGCTGGAAGGCTGGCTGGAGTGAGGTGTTTTGGTTAAAATGCAGAGGGAGTGTGGACGGTGCTCCGGTGGGGTCTCCCTGGGAGGAGCATATCAGACATCTGTACCATGTTCTGCTATGGTAACACCAGCGGCCTCACACAGTCGTACCCCACAGCCCACAGTTGTATCCCATGTGCAAATTTCTGGAGAGGTTGAGTGGCAGTAGTCAAGGCTAAGGGAGAGGATTAAACCAAATTGCAAGCTCTGACCTTGGCCTGTACCAGCTTCCCCCTGATGGTTAGAAATGTAGAATACAAGCCAAATCAGAATTCCTAATGCTAACAAGGATTCCTGTGTGTGTGTGTGTGTGTGTGTGTGTGTGTGTGTGTGTGTGTGTGTGTGTGTGTGTGTATGTGCATTGCTGTAAACTGAGTCCCCTGTGCCCCCCCCCACCTTTCAGTAGCTCACCACTGTTTCTTTCAGCGTCAGTTGGGGAACTTACTAGCTCTATCCTAATAATGCCCAGATATTTCGTTAGGGCTAGGTGTTGGGATTCTTAATTTTTAACAGGACATTTGGTTAGAAGAAGTAGAAATGCTGATAGAAGAAATGGGAAACACTTTGGGGAACCACTCCTCTGTGATTCCCTTTCTCCATAAAGCATGCCTTGAAGACGCATTCTACCAGTACTCAGAGGCCCTAGGGAGCCCAAGGAAAAGAATGTATAACATTAGACTTGCTCCAATTGTCATTTCTAGTACAGCAACCACCAGCACAGGAGACTGCTGGGCACTTAGGATGTGACTAGTGGCCTGAGAACTGCATTGCTAGTTTTATTTCATCTCAGTTAGTTTGAATTTAAACAGCTGGGACTTTCAAGTGGCTACTAGATTGGGCAGTGCTGTTTAAGGGATGAGATACATTGTTTCAACCCATTAGAGGGTCAAGGGGACAAGATATTGATATTACAGAGTTTAGAACCATAAGGAAATGTAGAGCGTAATTTCTGTGCTTCCTCCAATAAAATATGTGCTTAGAAGCTGCTTTTTTATCAAATTCAGAGTTTTTGCTGTGGTGTTTATTTATTTTTTGTTTTACAATGAATCTCTCTCTCTCTCTTTCGCTCTCTCTCTCTCTCACACACACACACACACACAGAGAAAGAGAGAGAGAGAGAGAGAGAGAGAGAGAGAGAGAGAGAGAGAGAATAAGAATCTAATTTCAGTTCATGTTTTTGGCTTGGAAACTAACACTTTCTTCTGACAACCATCTCCTCAGAACAAATATAAAGCTGAAATTCTCAAAAAGTTGGAACACCAGAGACTGATAGAGGCAGAGCGCAAGCGGATAGCTCAGATGCGCCAGCAGCAACTAGAATCCGAACAGTTCCTGTTTTTTGAAGATCAACTCAAGAAGCAGGAGTTGGCCCGGGGCCAGATGCGAGGTCAAGACTCCGCAGTGCTGTCTGAGCAGACGGACGGAAGCAGTCTGTCCTGCTTTTCCACCCACCAGAACAACTCTCTGCAAAATGTATTTGCTGATCAGCCTCCTAAAAGTGATGGAAGCGATTTGGCTGACCATTCTCCTCCCGTGAACAGGGCCTTAAAGCCAGCGGCCACTCTGAGTGCTGTTCAGAGTAAGTGACGTAGGACGAAGGCTGTGTTGTCTTTAACTATATCTAACTTCAAAATCCAACCCACCTAACTCGTCTGACTATAGCGCAGTCATATTTTGATACTGAATAGAGATTGTGAATGAGAAGTCTACACGCTTGTTTTCCACTATGTGTTTTGCTCAAGACACACTGGTGACTCCACAAAGAAGATACTGAGAAGTTAATTGCTGAGACCCTGGCCCAAGAGTCAGATACTTAAGTGCAGTGTTTAGCATGAGCATGGGCTGATTGGGGTGTCAGTCTCATCAACAGACAACCCGTGAGCCATGTGGGTTTCCACACCAGTTAGTGGTGTTAGTTAAGTGCTGTCAGTCGTCATCTCTAGGAAGTTTCCCAAATCGAGTAGGCAGTTCTCTTTGGCAGAGGCACCTGTTGAAGAGTCATGGTAGGCAGCCATTGTGCGTGGGACTTCACTGGTAATTGTTTCTGAAAAACATGCTTTTGTTTACTGATCTCCCACATTCACTGGGCTAGAAGTAGCACATAACAAACCCAATAAGAGATATTCAACCTGTGTCTTACAATATGTGAACTGTGGCCTGAGGGTTCATTGGCACGTTTGCAGTGTGCAGAAAGAAAACACACGTGTGCAAGAGGTGTTCCAGAGGGCTACTGTGTAAAAGTGCTGACTCTTTATAAACTTTCTTATAAAATAGTTTGCATGCGAAATGTCCATTTCAGTTTACCCTCTTTCTAATCAATATCTACTTTCAAGAGATTTTTTTTCTTTTTTAATGAACTGTGGAAAGTGAAACACCTAATAATGTTGAAATTTATACTTTAGTTGCTCACCGAAATTCAGTTCTGAAGGACAAGACCCAAGATTTGTTTTTTTATTATGTTTCCCCTTTCTCTGTCTTAGATTTAGTGGTTGAAGGATTGAGGTGTGTGGTTTTGTCAAGAGATCTTTGCCATAAATTTCTGCTGCTTGCTGAGTCTAACACAGTGAGAGGAATAGAAACCTGTGGGATCCTCTGTGGCAAACTGGTATGGTCTCGTTTCATCCCTCAACAGGTTGCTCTCAGTAGCACTGGCCTCCCTGTGATAAGGAGAGCAGGTGGAAGCATGTTGGGGAGGGGCTGTAAGTATTAGGAAATTAACCTTATACATATGAACTTCTTTAAACTACTATCATTGTTTATGAATTCAGCATTCCAAGAAAAATGAACTCTAAAATTTCAGAAACATCATAAAACATTGTAAACAAAACATTTAGAAAAATGGTAGGTTACAAATAAAGATGCAAGGAATAGTGCTCAGTGGGTAAGCCCTGAGGCTGGAGAGAGAGTGGGCTGTAGAAAGATGGGGAGGCCAGTGGGCCTGGAGATAACATCACCTCACAGCCCACTGTCCTAAAACCCCCATCTTTACTTCAAGACCCTTTCTGTTCCATCCATGCCTTTTCCCCAAGGAGAGCTATGTTTCTTCTTTCTTTTTACTTAATCATAAGAGCCATATTATTTTAATTTAGGAAAACATGGTGACTCTTAGGAAAGTCATAATTGCATATAATTAATAAAAACAAGACATCAACCCCTACAACTTAGAGAAGTTCCTTTTAATAACACCATACATTCATTTGTCAAATTAGTCCTTACCCCCCCCCCCGCCCTCAGAAGCAGGTGTTGCTGTGTGAAGACATTTTCCTTTGTAGGTGTAATATGCCAAAGCATTATTCATAAACTAAACTTCCTTCTCCTTTGCTCTCCTTGGTGCTAATTCCATTTGTATTTCCTACCACAGAAGTGGGTTTCAAGCCCCAAATGACTGATGCCTGAAACTTTCAGTAGAGTCAACTTTTCTGTTTGTTTTTGAATTGTTATACTGTCAAAGTGAGAGGGGTGGTACAGGTGGTGAGGTCTGCTAGCCGATAACAAAGCATCCCACATCCCATTCAAACCTGTTTCTGTTCTTGGATAATTGTTTTCTAGACACATAATGAATTCACTATTACCCATGTGATCGTGCCAAAGCAGTCTGCCGGCCCAGACTATTGCGACGTGGAGAATGTAGAGGAATTATTCAGTGTTCAGGATCAACATGGTCTCCTCACGCTCGGTTGGATTCATGTATGTTTGGGGTTGGAGTTCTGGCCTATTTTTGTGTGTTGTGTTGTTTCCTTCATACAAGAATTTAGCTGAATTTAAGTAGTTTCTTGTTTTTACATTTTTCCCGGAGATAACAAGTGTCATGATATTAAAGCAGTTGTTTGTTCAATGCCAGTCTATGTATAAGTCAGTCATGTCTGGATTAGAAAGGGGTATCCTATACTTTTCTGTTTCACCCAGAGTTAAGAAAGGTAGCACATGACAGTAGGCCTTTCTCTGAAGGGTTCAGATAACATAACAGAGACTTAGCCAGGTTCTTAACTGTGTAATAGTCTCCTTTCCTTTGCTGTCCTGATGACACTTTTTTTTAAACAATGTTTTATATGTACCACAGGGAGTTCACACACTCAGTGCCCTGCCCACAGAGCAAAAGTGTGCATATAAAATGGCTGGGGAGTTGAACAAATGACTAGGGACAGAATATTGGGTTCTAGCATCTCTTATACCACTGTAGGTGTGAAACTGGGCTTATTCATCAAATAGACATTTGTTTAATAAATGTCAGCTCTGCTATGAGTTCATGATAGGAGCATTGGCAAGTGAGGTTAACTGTGACAGCAGCTTCATGATCCACAAAGTGGGAACCATAACAGTTGACTTCATATGATACTGAATGTTAAATGAAATCATGCCAGTGAGTTTCTTAGTATCTTCTAGTGGCTCAGAAAAACCATGACTTGTAATTGATGAAGGTGGTCTATTTCAAGTAATCTAAGGGATTTTTCTTTCAATTTAGCTGTATACAACTCAGTCTGGACCACTGTGTTTGTCTGTTTATGCATCTATAGTAAAATATCTGAGACTAGACAACTTATAAAAAAAGAGAGGTTTCATTCTTATAGTTCTAGGAACTGTTTTCTGTTTCCAAAGCAACCATACCTTGTTGCTCTATCCTTTCATGGTGGAAGGAGGAAGAGAATAATCCCTTCATCCTGGAGCCCTCACTCCGGGGCGGGGGGGGGGGGGGGGTGCTATTAGTCACCTCCTGAAGGCCACACCTCTCACTCTCTCTTTGATTAGGTTCCCCTACAGAATATACCCAAGGAACATCATTCTAATGAGAGCGGACAGGGAGAGGCCATCTCACTAGAATGGGATGTAGGCCAAAAGTTTCAAGGCACAGTGGGTGCCTGCAATACGCCTAAAGAATGAGCAGGGGTAGGTTTGCATTTTGTTTGTATGTACAAAAGTGCTGGGGAGGAATGGTGTGCACATACACACACTTTCAAAATGTTATTGGGATAGAATTTAGAAGAGTGGAGGAGATATCAATCCCACTCAGCCTTTGAGTCCCTCTATCCTCTTAGGTTGATGAGCTCCTTATTTTCAAGGTTTTTTCATTGACTCAGTGAAGCTAAGTTCCCTCACTGATTCGATGTGATCAGAAAACAAGATGGAATATGAAAGCCCTTTGAAAAGCATAAACTGCCCCTCAAATGTGAAAATAAATTTGAAAAAAAAATGCTTTATACTCATCTATTTGGCTTATTTAACAATAAATCATATGCCTTACTACTGGATGGAAATTGCTGCTTTAAAGTCTTTATTTAGCTGAACAGAAGTTATCTAGATTGCATTTTAAAGCAAATAAACTATAGCACAGAGACCTGTGGAGATGGGTCCGTTGGCACAAGTAGTTGCCATGCAAAAATGAGGACCTGAGTTCAGAACCACAGTGCCTACCTAATGATCTGGCTGCTGCCACAAGAGCCTGACATCCCAAAACTGGGGGGACAGTTAGAGACAGGGAGATTGCTGGCTACTGTCAGCTAGACAACCTAAGCAAGTTAGTGAGCTCCACATTCAATGGGAAAACTGAGCCCCCTAAATAAGGTAGAGAGCAATAAAAATACACTTGATGCCGTCCTTTGACCTCTGTATACATGTGCACACATAAACATGTACATACACCACTATCACACACATAACATGCATGCACGTGTATACATAAGCTGTAGCAGGGAAATTATAACAATTAAAAGTAGTAGTTTTTAAAATTGCATATGCAGGCCAGTCGGTTTTCATTTTGAACAATTCCCAAACTATAATCAAAAGTTTTCCTAAGATGTGCTGTGTCTGCTATATGCTGTAGTGAATTTAAGCTGTTTAAGTAATGGATTTGTTGGGGCTGGACAGATGGCTCAGAGGTTAAGAGCACTGGCTGCTCTGACAGAGGTCCTGAGTTCATATCCCCAGCAACCACGTGATGGCTCACAACCATCTACATGCCAGAACACTGTATACATAATAAATAAGTAAATCTTTTTAAAAATTGATTTGTCATCAATCTAGACTTCCAAGATTTAAATTGATTTTACTGAATCCAGCTGTTGTGATTGAATGAAAATACACAACTGTTAGTTACATTTTCTAAAGCTTGGTGAAGTCATGCTAGTTTTTACAGAACACAATAACAGCAGCCAATCCCAGGGCTAGATCTTCTCTATAAACTTGTGGTCAGGAAGGATGTCTGAATGGATCTGGCAGACCTGGAGTTGAATTTTAAATGTCTTAGCTTGCCTGGTTCTTTTGACTTCTAGAAGATACTGTACTGTTCATCTTAAATATCTCCGTGTCTATAGAAAGGGATAATAACAACAGACCTTAGTGAGAACTCTATGTCATAATTCATGGAAAGCGATTCCTTTTTAGCCTAGCTCTTCATTCCTTTTTAATAAATGGCATTTGCTGCTATTGCTGTCACTATCACCACCACCATCATCGGTTTCCTTTGCAGTGGGAGTACCATGCTCCCATGGGAGAGATGTCCTCCTGAGCACAGAAGCAGTTTTTTGAGATAGAAATTGATGGGCATAGTAGCTTTTCTATGGACAAGCTGCTTGCTGCCTCCATAGCACAGTGATTCTAAGAGAACACGTCTCCCATGCTGCCATGACATGGATGGCTCTGTTTTACTCAAAGAAGGTATTCTCTGGCATAGGAAAGGTGTCAAACCCTCTTACTCATTCCTCTACCAAATCTTGGCGTTTTAACAATGAGAGTACTGGGTCAGTGGCTTTGTGGCAGGGTGAGTGTTGAGTGTGGACAGGATTTGGTTCATATTCTCCTTTGTGTTTTCAGTATTTGATGGGTCTCAAACACCTTCAGCAACTTGGAGACTTCCCTACTCCTGTTTGTAAGGATGGAGAGCCATAGACACTCTCATTCATGTGCTATATTTACTTCTGGAAGAACACAAAGGTGTCCAAGACTCCAGGTTTCTGATCTCTGTGGCCATGTTATTTCATCTTTCTGAGTCTGGAGATCCTTGTATGTAGACTGCGATAGTCAGATTGTTACCTCGTTAGATTAATGGAACATCTATTTCAAGCCTTTGGCAAGTGAAGCCATCTCACTCTTTCCCACAAGGAGAGCACAAACACTCGTAGGAATTTTGGCTCTAAGTCATCGTTATTCCAAACAAGCAAGCAATGGTAGAAATGGAAGGAAGAATTCTATCAGCCCCACCTAATTAATTTTTATTTATACATTATTATTATTATTATTATTATTATTATTATTATTATTTGTAGTAGTGGTAGTGTGATGTTTGCAAGCACAGGTGTGCCGGTGCCATGGCACACATGTGGAAGTCAGAGTATCTACTTCAGGGAGTCAATTCTCTCCTCCCACCATGAGTTCCCGAGATCAAATCCAGGTCATCGGGCTTGCTTACCAAGCACTTTTCCCACTGAGCTGTCTCACCAGCCCTCTCCAAAACATCTTTTTCATGTGTATTTGCTTAGTGAAAATTACAGGACAAGTTTTAAGTGAACTTCCCTAATGGGCTTCCCTAACAAGACCGTTTTTTCTTTCCCATTTGTAGACACACCCGACACAAACTGCGTTTCTGTCCAGTGTGGATCTTCACACTCACTGTTCCTATCAGCTTATGTTGCCGGAGGCTATTGCCATTGTGTGTTCCCCAAAGCATAAAGAGTAAGTGTGACAAGAGGGCTCCAGAGTCCACCATGCCATGGTACTTTGTAGCTCCATAATCTGTTGTTGTTGTTTTAAGTCCTTTCAAAGATGAGCCTGCTAGTTCCCCTTCTGTTCTTACAATAACATGTGATAGGGTCACCATCACAGTTGATTTGAAATCCTTTCTACTGTTCTGTGTTCAATGAAAGAAATTCACTAGCCTTGCTCAGTTGCCTGTGAAGCTTTCCTAGTTTGGGAATACAAAAATGTTTACACAGATTATTGTGTGAGCCAAGAGACGATCTGTAATCCGTAAGGTCTAGATATCTTTATTGAGATAAATGCCAGCCAAACGCAAGCCAGAGCGTACCAGGGGCAGCCAAGCAGCCAGGCCAGAGAGAAGGGGCAGGAGAAGGGGCTTCCATGTGCTCACAGTTCCTTAAGAGCCCATCCTGCATCATCCTGACCTCACCTTGACCACGCCCTGACAGGCGTGGTCAGGCACACCTGTAGCCAGCCCTTACGAGGCATGGTTATGTTACGGTGTCTCCCTACAACAGATTGTCATTCTCATCTTGGAAAGAATGACTTTACGTTTGAGCCAGATGTAAGTGGCCACGGCCCAGAAACATGGATTCTAGTTGCCCTGAAAAACATACTCCACAGTGGAAGCGGTTCTAGATTTTCTTTTTTACAGACCAAAGGGAGTTATAAGTCAAGACATTTACCAAATACATTGGCAGAGACAGCATGTAGAATGGTTACAGCAAAGCGGGGATGGGGGAAGCTGAGCTGTAGGGATCAGATGTTGTCTGATGGCTTTTGTAGCTTTGGGATCAATAAAAGGTCTGTTATGAGTGTTTTCTAAAACCGTGATAGTCATCACACAAAGGTGGGCAGTGAATAGTTTTGAAGGAAACTGAACACAGCTCTAGAGAATTTGGCACTTGTCTGCAATATTCTAACCCTCCACACCGAGAATGTCAGTCATCTGGCCTTGTATTATAGATCTTTAGACACAGGAATGGCTTTTCATTTTCTGGAGACTTCAGTTTACAAGTGGTTATAAGGATCAGAAAGACATTGTTTGAAGCCTGCAGGCTGTGGATACCTGAGCACAGTGATCCTGGCTTCTTCATCCTTCATCCTTGCCTGTCTTGGATGGATGTGAAGGACACTAGAGATGAGAGTTTCTATGATGTGTTTATCACAGTGCCCAACACTGCCACCTGCCTGATCATTGACATAAAGAACCTGCAACTGTCTGCTGGGGTGGAGAGCATGTGTATGACCTTTCCTGTGGGGTCTCAACAGGGCAGCTACCTGTCCCTTTTGGGTCCTGTAGGTACTTGGAGATCCATGTATCTAATGGTAGTCATGGTGAGGCTAGTTGTAAAAGTCACTGGGAATTCCTGGCTTGTGGTTTCTTCCTCCATACCATGTGAGGAATGTGTGTGTTTATTGCGGTGATAAGTTGTTTATGATCTAACAAATAAAGCTTACCTGAAGATTAAAGAAGCAGAGCAGCCAGCCACTAGAGAGTTCTTACCTCTACCACTGAACCTCAGCTTGCACCTCCAGACTACACTGCTCCTCGGGCTGCACTGAGCTCCTGTCTCCTCCCACCTTATATTCCTCTCTAGTGCTGGGATTAAAGGCGTGGGATCCCAAGTGCTGAGATCACCTTTGTGTGAGCTCTGTTTCTCTTTTAGACTGGATCAATTTCATGTAACCCAGGGTGGCCTTGAACTAGCAGAGATCCATTGCCTCTGTCTCCCAAGTGCTGGGATTAAAGGTGTGTCCCATCACTGCCTGACCTCTATGGCTGTGGCTGGCTTTGCTTTCTGATCTTCATGCTTACTTTATTTGTTAGATTACAAACAAATTATCACCACAGTGTATGTCTTCCCAGATGGTCTTTAACTTTGCACTTCTCTTCACCCTCATATTTAGCACTGGCATTTTCAGGCTCACCAATGCTGGCATGCTTGAGGTTTGCACTTGTAAAAAGAAGGGCTTTCATCCTCACACCAAGGACCCCAGGCTGTTCAGTGTGAGTAGACATCATGGATGATTATTATTATTGTTGCTGTTATGATGATGATTATTATTGAGGCAGGGACTTTCTGTGTAGCCTTGGTACTCACTATACAGACCAGGCTGCCCTCAAACTCAGAGACATCCATCTGTCTCCGCCTCCTGAGAGCTGTGATTGAAGATGTGTACCACAATGCCTGGCTTACAGATGTTCAGTGTGAATAGACAGCATGGATTATTCTCACAGATGTTTATGTTGTGTTTACCCTACCCCAATTCAGCAATATTTATAAAATTGAGAAAAAAATAAGTAAGGAAATATATGTATGTATGTATGTATGTATGTATATATATCCTAAAGAAAACCACAGATTAAATGTTATTATGCAACATTGTTTTTTCTTTTCTAGGTATGCAGCCATGTGTTAGTAAAAGACATAAAAACAATTCTGTTGGATCTGAGGTGACATGCTCCAAATACAAGAACATCTACCCCAGATACCTGCCGTGGATATGTGTGTCTGCTGAATTTCTTATGATGTTTCCAGAAGTGACTGATATTTTATATTTATATATTTTAGACCAAAACTTTGATATTTATTGTTCTTGCATATTTTGAAGTTTCATTTTTGGGTTGCTGTGTCTCAAAGGAGGTCACATGCTGTTCAGCCTATGCCTATTGATGTACCCAAATAATATCCTCAGAAATAAATTGTGCTGCAAAAAGTAATATATCTATTTGTAAACTTCTATTTAGATTTATTTTATTTTTATACGCTTGGATTTTTTGCCCACATATATGTATGAGTACCATGTGTATGCCTGGTGCCAACAGAGGTCAGAAGAGGGCTTTGGATCCTTTGGGACTTGAGTCACAGCCAGCTGGTTGGAAGCTACTATGTGGGTGACAGAATTGAGCCCAGGGTTCCCTGCAAGACCAACAAGTGTTCTTAACCACAGAGGCAACTCTTCAGCCCAATGTGTCTGTTTTTTGGTTTTTGGTTTTTGGTTTTTGGTTTTTGGTTTTTTTATTTTCAAAAGAATCTTTGTTTTTCCCAAGCTGACAGAAAAGGAGCTGTTGAAATGGGTAGCTCCCCCTGTCAGTAACTGCATATGTCTGTATGTAGACACCCTTGGTCTCCTCACCTGATGACTGATGATAACACTATCTGCACACGGTTTTAAAGAAAAAATAGTGGTGACATGTGAACACCTTATGTGTTATAAGTGACATGGCTGGTCCTTGGAAAGTATTGCTGTCTCTTCCTTCCCTTTAGTGTAAATACATCCACTGCATTTTTACAGAGACAGATGATGGTCAAAGGAAGAGGAAAATATGATCCGGGTGCATTATGAGGCTATTAAAGCTAAAAAGCTTCTCAGAGTCTTATAAAGAATGTTCTTTTTAAAAAAACAAACAAAAATTTACCCCTTCTTAAATATACAAGGTTTGAAGTACATTAAAGTCAAATAATATACAAGGCTTGGTGGCAAATAAAAGGCACGCATGCATATTCATGCATAGGTGTATGCTTTAATACAAAAGATATAATTTTAGAAAACTGTATTGCTTGCCAAATTTTAAATACATGTAAAACTGGTTTTGTTTTTACCTATCAGGCTACCATTATATGTATAAAGTAATATAGTCACTCAACCAGTCATAAAGTCAGTGTAGATTTTTCATATTGGCACTAATATATGTTATTACATGTAATATACACACATCTCTTGCACTCTTAAATGCATCCTGCATCATTTAAGTGGGGCTTCCCCTGTTGAAGTGATTTTTATCCATTGCCTGGGAACTAGTCATTCTAATGTGTCACATCCTTTCTTGACCACTAGAGGGAGCCACCCCATATACCCCATATAAATGAGTCCCATCTGACAGAAATGATCACTTCAGTGTTGATGATAGGCCAGGGCTAGAAATGAAGGGTAGCACAGGTCTGATTTATTAAAAAAGAAAAAAAAAACAGGTAACAAGTCAAAGCTTTGGGTAGGAATGATTTAGAAAGGAACTGAAGGCGCTGAACCACAAAACATTCACAGTCGTGTGCTGGAGACAGAGCAGGGAGGTGACTTAGAAGCATTTGCGGTGGACGATGGAGGGACCAGCTTCATCGTATTCCTGCTTGCTGATCCACATCTGCTGGAAGGTAGATAGAGACGCCAGGATGGAGCCTCCAATCCAGACAGAGTATTTGCGCTCTGGGGGGGCAATGATCTGTCAGGATAAGAAAAGGAAAGCAGCATTAGTGCCAAGAGGAAGTGCCTCCTGTTGGCCCTTCCTGGAAAACAAGGACAGTCTTCTCAAGCCAGGGTATAGATTCCCCAGTGAACCCATTGACTTTTCTGTTTTTTTGTGTCTTTGTTTGTTTGTTTGTTTGTTTGTTTGTTTGTTTTCATGCAGTCTATGCCAAATCATCCCTAATTCCTCCATCCCTTTATTGGGTAAACCCAAACTGGCCTTGGATTGCATAGGGGCTCAGCATAAAAGCCCTGACAATGTCTCCAGGAGAGATTGCAGGAGCTGTGCCTAAGAGCTCAGCAGGACCTGCACTTTCCGTAGAAGTCCTAGTATGTGCAGGGACATTGTAATTGCTCCAGAACTTGCCAAGCAAGTGCTCTTTCACCTGATTAAACTGGCCACTGCTTTCTGAAATCCCAGCCAAATGCCCTGACACAGGGCTCCGGGTCCCGGACCTGAGTGTTCCCCTTCAGGGGCTGGCTTTATTCAGAGTGGAAACGACATGCTTGCTTTTTTGTTGTTTTGTTTTTTTTGTTTTGTTCAGTGTTTAGCTTCGACAGAGTGCAGAGAATCAGGCCAGGGTGTGATATGCCACAGCAAACTGAGACTGAGCTGAGCAACACCGCATTGTACTCTGGTCTTACTTGCTGGGCTTGCAGTGGACACACTAGTGAGCAAAGTGTCCTGAAATGCTGGGCACGGGTTTTCTTTCTGTCTGCCCTCAAGCCCTGGTCCAACATTCAATATTTTCTCATTCAGGGAGCTCTCACTGTGTCGACCATTGCTGTTTTACAGGTATTCGCTTATTTGATTCCTATAACAATTTCGAAGGGCAGGTATCCAATGATTCTCATGTTACATACAGAGATAGGCTCAGAGGACTGTCAATAATGGTCAAAAGTGGCTCTGTCAGTGTCATGTTTAATTTTAAAATTGGCCCCCACAGGAATTTTGTTTTGAAGCTACACATTTTTTTATTTCCCATGATAAGGGGGTTTGGCCATAATTTTAGATTTCCAGAAAGTTACACAGATGGTGCAGGGCCTTCCTGACATCACTCAGGCTCATTCCGTGAACTCATCATCTTGGCGTCCCCAAGATGATGTGCTCTCGGACCACACTGGGCCCCCAAGTGTCACATCCATTTCCATTTAAGAAGTCAAGTTTGGAGAATTGAGGGTTGTCTAAGTCCTGTTTCATGAGGCCTGCCTGTTCTCAAACTCCAATTAAGTTGTTTCTGCAGTGAGCTCAGCCATCAGAGGGAGGGGGATTCTAGCTGGTCAGACAGGAATCAATGGAGCACAAGCCCTCCCAGAAGCAGTGACTCCCCATTCGCCATGCAGTCCTCCAGACTGGCTTTCTCAGATCCTGTTTTAAGGGGTAAGTGTTTAAGTCTAAATCACTCTCACCTTAGCCTCATTTCCTATGGCAACGACAAAGAACTTGCTAGGCTGACTCACATGCTGGTGGCCACTCTAGAACTGTTCCTCCCCCTGCTTTGTGAGTCAGAGGGTCTTAATATGGTACCTTGATCTTCATGGTGCTGGGCGCAAGAGCTGTGATTTCCTTCTGCATCCGGTCAGCAATGCCTGGGTACATGGTGGTGCCCCCTGAGAGGACGTTGTTAGCATAGAGGTCCTTCCTGATGTCAATATCACACTTCATGATGCTGTTATAGGTGGTTTCATGGATACCAGCCGACTCCATCCCTGGAAATGAGACACAGGCCATGGCCCTTGTGCACTGGGAAAAACTTGGGTTGAATACGGACTAATCTTTTCCTGGGTGAGGCCAGTAGGCTTCAGGAAAGAAACTACCATCCAAGAGACCAAAGGGCCTTGTTATGCTCCATGCCCTCCTGCCTCTTATCTAATGGGGAGGCTCAGTGCAGCACAATGCCCTAACATCAATGTCTCAATAGACATTCTGCTATATATAGTTTGAACAAGCAGCTACACCTTCAGATGCTCCATAAAAAGGGAGGGCTAGAGCCGTTGATCAGAACACCCCCATCTCTCCCAGGCTGTTCTTTTATTTTGCACCTCTAACACCCGAGGTGGAATGGTGGGGTCATCAGAAAAGTGTCTCAAGTACTTAGATAAAGTTTTGGTTTGGTTTGGTTTGGTTTTGGTTTTGGATTTGTGCTATGCTTTTTTAGAACAGGGGTCTTCTTATGCATCCTTAGCTGGCCTGGAACTTGCTATACAACAAGCTGGCCTCAAACCCATAAAGATCCTATTAATTTTGCCTCTCTATAGAACTGGGACTAAGGGCATGTACTACCATGCCCAGCTACCAAAGATGTTTTTCATGCAGTCTCAGTACAGACATTTGGGGGGGAGAGGGGCTGATTTTCTTGTTGACTTCGATGCAGATGTTTTTTTTTTTTTTTTTTTTTTTTTTTGTAGTAAACCTCTAGGTGGCTCCCTCACCCTTCTTAGGAACACTACTGACAGAGAATTGTGGGATGCAGGTGCTACACAACTCTGCTATAAATCTTCCAGCTTTCCTAGCAGGAGGAAACTGAGTTTCAGAAAGGTTAAGTGACATTCTCAAAATAGTGAAAATAGAACAAAATCTCAAGTCCAGGCCCCCAGCCTCCAAAGAGGATGCCTCTGCAAAACCCTCTGTGACTCTGTCCTGCCAGTGTGGAATACGGGTTAGGGTTAGGGTTAGGGTCCCCTCTAGTTGTTCTGAATCCCATCCCCAGCATTCCCAAATTCTCAGCACTCAGCTCCTCCTCCCCAATCATCCCTGTGCTCTGCTATATCCTAAACATAGATAACGCTTGTCTTTTACAATATATGCTGAGAACATGTTTGTCTTGACCACGACTTAAGAGATTTCTTAGGCAGTCAAGTCCTTTCTTGGCTCCCTGAGTTCTTCTCATTTTGAAACTGTGATACATTTCCTACTGTGGAAGTGCCCTTTCTGAAGCCCTGATTCACTTCTTCTGTAAAAGGCTACTGGTAGCCAGGGCTTGCTGGGCACAGAACAGGGACACTCCACTCCCCAGTGCCTACCAATGAAAGATGGTTGGAAGAGGGTCTCGGGGCAGCGGAAGCGTTCATTCCCAATGGTGATGACCTGCCCGTCAGGCAGTTCATAGCTCTTCTCCAGGGAAGACGAGGAGGCGGCAGTGGCCATCTCATTTTCAAAGTCCAGAGCTACGTAGCACAGCTTCTCCTTGATGTCTCGGACAATCTCACGCTCAGCTGTCAAACACATACAAATGAGGTACACATTAGGGTTTGCACAGGGGCTAAAGTCAACCCCCACCCCATGTCACTCTTCTGCTGAACCAGCTCCTCAGAAGTCTCAGAGTTTTCAAACTGCCTCAAAGATCTTTGCTTCCCTGCCCAGATGCATAGTGGCTTGATCTTTGATAGGTTCTTTACTTTTCAAAATGAAGCAGATGCTAGCTCAGGCCAGCTCCATTTCCGGTGGTCCATGTGGAGAGAAACATGGAAAAGGTGGCTGCCTGCTCCTCAGACTCCTGTGCCTTAAGATTCCAACGCCCTAATTTCACCTGATTCCTGGGACTCTTTGGGTGGTGTTTTGGGGTGCAAAAATAGAATTAATATAACATCATATTGGAAAAGAAGATTGTACTGTTTGTTGGGGTTCAAACATGGAGCCTAAAAAATAATCCAAGTAGCTCTGGGGGTGTATCTCAGTGGTAGAGTGATTGGCTAGCAAATGCAAGACCCTGGATTTTGTGTGTAACAGCATACATAAAAAATGAATGTTCACTCTGACTTGCCTACTACAGCGATGTCTTCAGCTACTCTAAAAGTAACTGTTCTAACTTTACAATCACAAAGCAAGGAACACTATGCTTTGTTCTGTGCTTTGGAGACAGGTTTTACTGATGGTTAAGTCATGAACTCACCAACTCTTTTAATAGCTTATTTTTATTTTTAAAATTATTATTATTATTATTATTATTATTATTATTATTGTGTGCGTGTGTGTATGTGTGTGTGTGTACCTATGGGTTCACTTAAGCACACATGTGTGTATGGCAGAAGGTAAGTTGTCAGTCAGCTCTCTCCTTTCACTGTGGCTTCAGGAATTGACATCAGGTTGTCATGCTTGCACCGCAATGGTTTTACCAGCTGAGCTATTCCTGTAGTACCATGGCCCCTTTTGAATGACAGCACTCCTCCCACTAAGTAACTGTGAACCGCGTGCTGTCTTCCATCCTTTCCCTTTGACCTCTCCTGGGCCTTACCAGTAGTCACGAAGGAATAGCCACGTTCAGTCAGGATCTTCATGAGGTAGTCGGTGAGATCTCGGCCAGCCAAGTCCAGACGCATGATGGCATGGGGCAGGGCATATCCCTCATAGATGGGGACATTGTGAGTTACACCATCTCCAGAGTCCAGCACAATACCTAGGGGACAATTGAGCATGCTATTAGTTACCACAGCAGCTGGTATGCAGTGACTTGCTGTTCTAGTATGCTGAAGACTGTGGGATCAGAAATTCCTAAGCCTCTTACAGGAAAGGAAGAAAGAATGTATTTGATGCAGGGGAATGGGGGAACAGTGAGGTAGTGCTTGGGGGAGACGGGAAGAGGAAGAGTGAAAGTATTGAAAATGTCATGCTGAAGAAGTGGGGTCCAGGGCTGATTTTGAAAAAAAGCAAGGTTTTTGTTTTTGTTTTAGGGTGGGACCATCTCTGCCTATTCTAATTTGCTTCTTATTTGTCACAAGCCAGAGGTTGTAGCCATCAAATCTTACTTTTTCTTGTGGATTCTTTTGACTAAGATTCCCATTCCCTTGACGACCTACCAGTTGTACGTCCAGAGGCATAGAGGGACAGCACAGCCTGAATGGCCACATACATGGCAGGCACGTTGAAGGTTTCAAACATAATCTGCAAAGGAATTGAAGGGTTAAGTAGATGATGCTATCAGTCTCACAAAGAGCACACCCCCTTGCCTGATGCAAATCCTCCAGACATGTAGAACAAAAGAAGGAGGGCCAAGGCAGACCTGGTTCCATGAAAAAGAAAAATGAAGGTGGCAATAGACAGACCATCACACAGGTGACCTGACGGGATTAAAGGAGCCAGCGGTGTGAACACAAGACCTGGCAAGGCAAGGAGTGGCTAGCAGCTAGCTCTAGTCTTGGATGTGACAGGATTCACTATGGTGTTCGTTCTTTCCTTATTTCTCAAACATAAAGGGAGCAGGGTTTTGGACTAAGTGAACTCTCAGAGGCTAAGAGTTATTAACTATATCAAAGACAAAGACAAGATAATATCCAAGGGACAAAAAGGAAAGCCCAAAGATTAGACTGGCTGGGAATAACCCTGGCTGTGTGATCTGTCTCAGGTTCAGTTTAATCTTTCCCATATTTTTATGCAATTGTGGGTCAATGCCAGCCCTGGTATCAGGCCCCCATTTTTAGAGGGGGAGACGCTATATAGGACCTATATGATGGAATAGAAGATTCCATGTAAATGCAATCCATTAGTCCATGCAGTTCGGGGACAAGGTTAAAGCTAGAACCCCCTAGGCTCCTTCTACATCAGAAGATGTCACCAGCCCCCATGTTAGTAACACTCTCTAGTGCATAAACCTGAAGGGATGTCGGATGCTTGCTAGAAATCATAGTTTTCAGTCACTTCTCTGCCTCAACACAATTCATAGGATGGTAATTGCTACCGGAACTATCACTTCTTCCGAGGTAGAGTGATTCCCAGAGCAGCCGATGTGCTGGTGTGCACATGAAGTGCTCTTCCCAGGAGGAGGCCCTGGGTGTTTATGATTCTTCAGCGGAAAAGCCATGGGTTAGCTCCAGGCACCGCCACTCCTAACATCGTGACTTTAGGAAAATCACTGAGTGCACCTGAGGATTAATTCTGTCGCTGAAGTCACTGGGATGACAGTGCCTGCTTCACAGCATTAGGAGTTAGAGTTCACTTGAAACACCCTGTGCTTGACCAGGGCCTGTGTAGAATTGACATGAGATACTAGTTCACTGCATGGTCTCTTGCTGTAGGGTATTAAATGTCACACAGACAATAGTGACAGTAATTGCTACTACTTGTTGGATGTTTATTGTGCCACACACCATGGGGCTCATGCATCATTTCTGCCTCAGTCTGCATGTCTATTCTTGAAAAATAATAGTATTAATGTCCCCAACAAACAAATATGCTGGGGATCTCAGAAATTACGTGGCTTTCAGTGACAAATTCAGTTCCTATAATATAATTTCTATATTATACTGTATTTTGAAATGACTTATTGGCAGTTTCTAACCCTAAATATGTTCCCTTCTTAATTAAACCTTAATTTTTTCTCTTGCCCTTTGAGGCAAAATGGTCTAGTTTTTAATGTAAGGATGTGAGCACTGTCATGATCTGTGGGGTTCCAGGTGGTCAGTCTGTTGGTGAACTGCCAGTTAGGGCCTTCTGTTTGCCAAGCTGTAGTCTTACTTTAGTTAGCCTTACTCCCAATCCAACAGTGTTGCATCCTGGAGCAAATGTTTACCTGGGTCATTTTCTCCCGGTTGGCCTTGGGGTTCAGAGGGGCCTCTGTCAGCAGGGTGGGGTGCTCTTCAGGGGCCACACGAAGCTCATTATAGAAGGAGTGGTGCCAGATCTGGAGAGCAAGAGAAAGAGGGACACACTGTGGGGCACCTTTTAAGGAAGGCTTCTTGTCCACCAGCATTAGGATATGAGATTTACCCAGGAGTAAACAAGCATGGCCGATAACAGTTTGCAAACCAACAAAAGTAAAACCAACTTTAAAGACTCTGTCACGATTCCAGTTTCCTGGTTTTGGTTTTGGTGGTTTCCATCCAAGAAAGGGAAACTGGCAAGTCCTGTTTCTTGGAGGGGTGGGGTGGGGTAGTGAAAGGAAGAAAGGGCAGGGCTGAGCAGTTTGGAAAACCATTTTCATAATTCTTCAGTACAGTAAAGATCAGTGAGCAACGATTCCTTAATCCCTTCACCTTATTTCACCAAAGAGCTAACAGACATACTGCTATATAAAATGGAGAGAAAAATGCAGAGTGCTCAAGAACCCTAGTCATCTATTACATACTGTGGCTAAAACAGGTTTAAAAAAAAAAACTGATCCTTCGCTCCCTGTCTCCAGAATATGCTCTGAATTTAAATGCCAGGGATGCAGGGTTTTTCTCCATTCCAGTATTCTCTTTCCCAGATCATGCATGCTCTTGGCTCCATGAAGAGACTCCTGAAGGACCCTTTCCCATTGGTGTTGCTGCCACCTGCATGATCCAAACTGCAATTGCACCAAGTCCGCAAGGAGATTAACTAAAGCTAAGGATGGGCCACCTTTTCAAAGAAAAGAAGGTGTACACATAATTAGCAATGCACTGTGGGAGCATGATGTGTAGGGTTTATTTTTAAATGATACACGTGAGCATGTGTGGGTGAATAGATGTGTTTGGGGGGATAAAAGCTAATAAATAGGTTAATAAAAACAGATGCTGCGGTTTTAGTGTGTTCTGCGCTTTAAAAAATTACACCCCGTTCTTATTCTTCCTTTTGCATGTTTTTTTGTTGCTAGTGTTTCTAAAATGCCTAATAACAATCTTTATAACTCTTGGGTTTAACTCTGCTTTCTGCTGGATCTTTCACAATGGTCTGGAAGCAAAGGTCTTACTCAACATGACACACAGAGAGAATTTTAAAGTATTCATTTAAAATTTTTGTCAGTCCCAGGCTGGTGAAACCCACAGAAACAGCTGACCCGAACAATGCGGAACTCTTGGTTCCCCAGACTGATAGCTGGGAAACCAGCATGGGACTGATCCAGACCCCAGGAACATGGGTTTCAGTGAGGAGACCTTGGAAATCTATGGGACCTCCCTAGCATAGGTGCGGACTTTGGGAGCCCAATCCACATAGAGGGATACTCCCTGAGCCAAGACACACAGGGGTGGGCCTAGGCCCTATCCCAAAGGATATGATAGACTCTGATGACACCCTATGGAAGGCCTCACCATCCAAGGGGAGCAGAAAGGATATGGGATAGATGGGGTTTTAGTTGGGGGCAGTGGTAGGGGAGGATGGGAGGGAGAAGGGAACTGGGATTGTCGTGTAAAACAATCCTTTTTCTAATTAAAAAAAAAGATGGAAAAAATTTTGTCAGTCATAATCCACTGTGGATTTGTGAAAATTAAGAAAACTGCTCTAGGAAAATTAACAAAAGTCATTCAGGAATGGGCTGGCTAAGGGTCTTTCCCAGAATTCTAGCTCTGGATACTCAATGCTCTACAGATACCTGTACTCAGAGGGTAGCCCAATGGGTGTGAAAGAAAGTCAGTCGCACATTAGCAAAGGGCTTCTCTCACCTACAGAACTGCCTCCCACCAGTTTATAAACACCAATAACCAAGGAATTCATTTTCAAAGAGAAGTAAGTCAAGGTTTTTTCAGTAACAATCCAAGTCAAACTATAACAAATAACAGTGCAGTTGAGCAATTAATGCCAGCTCTCTTCCGCAGCAGCCCCATGCAGTAGCATGTAGTGATTCTCAGAGGCACTGGAATTCTGTTTCCTGGAGACTCAGCCCACAGAACAGTCTCAGTACCTTTTCCATGTCATCCCAGTTGGTGATGATTCCGTGCTCTATCGGGTACTTCAAGGTCAGGATTCCTCTTTTGCTCTGTGCTTCATCGCCCACGTAGCTGTCTTTCTGTCCCATTCCCACCATTACTCCCTAGAAGGGTTCAAGATACCACAAGTCAATGCTTTCTCGAAACTGGTGAGTTGATGATTTCTTTAACAGCTAACACGATATAAAGTTACACTTAGTAATAGTGTTTCCTTTCACCTAAAACCAAACTCCTCCGTGAGGTTGAGTTTTGTTTTAATTTCTTTCCCAGGAGTGGTGATGACGTACATAAGGGCAGCTTATAATGATTTCTGATGCTGCTGCTACTTCGGTGAAGTCAATAGTCACATAGTGACTGTATTTAGATAGCGTGCATGAGAAAATGATATATTTTTACAATATATATAATCTGACATTATATATTATATACATTGTGTGTATAACATATATAATAAAAATATAACCTGCCAGGTAATCTTTATGCCTGATATGTGAAATTGACATTTACTCCTGGGAATCAATTATCACTGGGGTGGGAGAGAGAGAGAGAGAGAGAGAGAGAGAGAGTTGCACCACTGGGTGTATCCCAGCCTACCGCAGATAAATTTTCCACAAGGTTATGTGAACTCTGGGCAGAAAGCATCTGATAACTGTTGGATGTACACAGACACAGGAGATCTAGCTTATAATCCTGTTCTCTCTGTATTTAATAAAAATTTGACTCACCTGATGTCTGGGACGTCCCACGATGGATGGGAAAACAGCCCTGGGAGCATCATCACCAGCAAAGCCAGCTTTACAGAGCCCAGAGCCATTGTCACACACCAGGGCGGTGCTGTCCTCTTCTTCACACATAGCTGGAGCAGCTACACGGGGTTCTACAGAGACAGGGAGGATGCAGCCCCTGCTGTACCAGGAATCCAGAGCTCACCATCACCCCCACCCACAGACAGGGTTCTTAGCACTTTTGTGTTGTTTTAGGTGGAGGCTCTCCCCAAATCTCAACTAACACACTCTTTATCTTGAAATGCTTTCACTAGACTGTAAAGCCATTGATGAACTTGAACTCTGACTTCCAGGTTAACAGCACCGGCCCTCAGACACTAAGTGGCTGTCACAGGCTCTTATAACACTCTCAAGCTGGCCAGAGCATGTAGTCAGTGAACAAACAGCACAGACACCAGCTCCAGAGTATGAGAACAGATTTCCCCAGTGCCACATTCTTTAGCAGGTGTTAAAGAACTACCTAGTTTTATTTGTCTTTATCAAACCAAACTCACATTATTTATAAATATAAGTTAATTTTTTTTCCAAAAAGGTAGATTTTGAGGAATGGGCAGCATACAACAATTTGAAAATGTTAAAATATTGCTCATTTTAAATGTTTAAAAGAGAATTCTATTGGCTCTAAAGATTTGTATACTTGGGGAGACATTAAACATGAGTCAATGCTGTGTAATCCTAGCACTTGGGAGGCTGAGGCAGGTGGATCACAAATTTGAGGCCAACAATAGCTGGTCTAATATAGAAACATGAATTAAAATTTTCCAAGAAGGGGTTTGAAGTTTAGGGGGCTACAGTATTCTTTCATTAATCAAAGTCACTGTTAATTTGAAAATTCAACAGTATGCTAACAGCTTTTCTTCTCTAAGACTAATAAGTTAGGGAAAGTAACATAATATGACCACAATAAAATGTGGTTTTTGTTTGTTTTTTGTGAAAAAAAAAAGAAGATTACTTATTCTCACCAAGGTATTTACTGGGGTTCTTTTGAAGCGGTAAGGATTGGGTTTTGTAGAAGTTTTTATTTATTTTCCTGAGTTCTGGCACATCTTCCAAACCTGATTAAATTGAGGGCATACTCCTTCAGTTTTTAAACAAAATTTTAAGTAACCAACATTTAAGCTTGGAATTTTGAAAGCTTGGAAGGATATCCAAGCTTTGCAAATGGATATCACTGTGTGATGATTATCATTATCCAGGCGTTTTGTTTGTGCTCTTGGCTTCCTTCCACGCTGCCCGAGGATTAGAATGTAATCGTCAGTGTGTGGATTTCCCTGGCTAGAATGGAAAGCAGGATTTGTCCATGGTTTGCTCTTCCCTCTCCTCTTTTTTTCCCTTTCCTTTCAGACACTGAATTATATTTAGCTTCCTTTCTAGTACACGATGAGGAATCAGAAGATAGTTTGTAACTACAAGGAGACACAGGCGGCCTCTGAGTGACTATCAAAGGCAGCCAGCAGCAAGGGACCATCAGAATCTGTGCACATACACTAAGCCTGTTTCCCACACTCAGCATCAGGCCTGTAAATGGGATAAGTCACTTAGAATTAGGAAGCTCTCTCAAAATGGGGAAGAATAAACCATGTAAACTTTCTATTGGTCAGAGAATGTTTGGGGGTGTGCTTTAATATATGCAGGAAAAAAGCTGCCTACCCCCCCCCATGCAGAAAAATACTATACAAATTCAGTAAAGATGCATTTATATTTCGCCTAAAAAATGTACAGAAAATCTGTCTTAGTAAACACTGGAAGGAGCGTTGTCACTAGAGAAGGAGTCTGCATGACTCCAGAGGGACTGCTGCTGTGGTTTACAACTCTTATCTAACCTGAATGAGTAGCTCAGTGTGAAGCTGAGCATTTCCTAATTAGGTAAAACACACTGACTTCGGCGTCTGCTTTTGGAACTGCACCCGGGTCAGGGAGCTCGGTGCAGCCCAGTGGAGTGCATCTCTTGCCAAAAATGAATTGTTAGGGAGGGGTAGGGAGGGGAGGAGGGAAGGACAGTACCATTCCCAGCTTGTGGGTCTCAAAACGCAAACCATATTTAGTCATGAATCACAAAACGGGAGGAAAATCTTATTGAGAAAACTGCATTCCCCGCTGAAGCTACCCGGCTCGAGTTACAGGGGTTAGCCTGGCGTGGCAAGGCTGGCTCCACAGAGGACACTTAAGGTGGAGAAATGCAAATCGGTCCTCCCCTGGATGAGACACTTCCTCCTTTTTTTGCAGAAGTATAGAAGCTATGCTATGCTGCAAATGAGCAATGACACAGGTCTGAACAGTGCAGGCACCGGTACACTCACAAGATACACATTTTCAACATGGGTCACCAGCTGTTAGAGCCAGGGAGACCCGGAAGCAATGCCTATATTCAGCCAAAACCAAAGGGCTGGAAACTGCCTGGGTTCACTCCTGACATCCACTTCCAGGTACCTCAGCTGCACTGAAAACACAGTCGGATGAAAAGTCTCCACACAAAATATGAACCTTAGACAAATCCAAGTTTTCAATGCCAAAATAGAAATAAATGCACAATTTACCATATGCAGCTAGACTTCACCCCTATAGTAAGCTGCAGAATCCAAGCAGTATGGACAGGTTTTACAGGTGACATACGTGAACAAAATTTCAGTCCATCTCCATCACTTTCTCCACTAAACCAAGCTTGATTTTAGCCCAATTCGAATGTAAGATCATGCAAACTCCAAAGCTACAATCATTGTAATAGTATAAACCTTCATTCAAAAATGCAGGATGTGGGAGTCATCCCGAGTCCCACAGACAATGTCTAACTACACTGGGCAATAAAAGAGCCTGTGGAATCTCCCAGTCACACCCCTGGGCTGGTGCCACTTACCCTGACAGTGACGGGCTGGGCTTCTGCACTCTGGGTGGGTGGTGTCCAGGAAAGCTGAATGCTGAAGGGTTATATAGCCCCTTAGTCTGATCCCCACCCACTTGCTTCCCAAACAAGGAGCAGAGACAGGCTGGAGCTGGCCGTTCACTCTAACACAACCATATAGGGACCTCAGCACAAAACTCTCTAATCTGGGTGGCCAGAGGCCTGGGTCTCTTCCACAGCATTCCTCTGATCTGCTCCTGAGACAGGAGGCAGCACAGCTGCTGATGGGGGATAAGCGTCCTGAGCCCTCAGAACAACTGCTGAAATGCCCAGACACTGGGCTAGTGTCCTGGGGCAGATGCAGACATGGCTTGCACATTCCTCAGAAGATGCCAGTCCACTGACAAGCTGGCCTTTTGGACCATTTGCTAAGGAACTGAGATCAGGAAGGGCCTGCCTCTGACTAGCTGGGATTTTAAAGCCACACTCTTACAAAGGTGGCCTGTAACAGAAGATACCGCAGTCACTCCTAAGTATGGAGAGGTGTGATCATTTTACAGTAGTCACACATCGAGCCTGTGTGTAAGATTAAGGAAAATCGGAACTGGAGCATGCAGACAGGATGGGCCAGCCTATGTTGCCCAAAGAGGAACTTAGAAGTCAGAGTCACTCTAACTGCTTTAACCATTAGGTGCATTCCATGTGTTGCTGCTTTGTCCCTGGCCCTTAGCAGCGTTGGTTAGGAACCATCCTTTGGCTGTAGAGATGACCTGTCACCCTGTCATAAAGATGATTTGTAAAAGGAATTTGAAATGTTGAAATGTTGCCTGTTGATCTTACTCCATGCCTGTGAGCATGACTGGACGGAAGTAGAGATTAGGTGACCCTGCCTTTCTTCAAAGACATCAGCTCTTGGGCTTCAATGGACAGAGTCAAATTACTTGACATTTCTGTATCCCACCCCACCCCCACCCCTGCCTGCAAGCCAAAATTCTAATTCCATTCATGATAGAAATATTTTTGATGGATTCCACGAGTGCTTCTAAGCAGTTTGCATGTTAGGAAAACCCCCAGGGTGAAGGGCATCAACCATCTTGCTCAAGCTACCATCTTGCTCTCGTGCATTTGATTTATGGTGTCTCATGCATTCATGCATATTTGTCTTTGAGAAATTGCACTGTTGATTCTTAGAAGAGTCTGAACAGTTGCTAAATAATGGTGGGATTTCTCTGTGTTGCTTGAGAGACTTCTACCTTCTATCTGGTTGCTGTCAACTAGGGAATACAATTGTCTGACAGCTCAAATATAGAGAATGCATAGTGTGACCCAGAATGGGGCACTTATGGTCAATACAATGGTTTTCATCGCAGGGCATCATATAAAGCAGCAATTCCATATTTTCTCTATTTTAGTCCCTGACACGGATGTCTGTGATGATGGCTAGTTTCATGAGTGAGTGGTGTCTTGATCACTGCATGAGCCTGCTATTACTTAAAATACTAAGAGAATAGCTTTGATAATTTTATATCATGTTTTTGTTTATAGTGGTTGTATTTGTCAGTAATCAGAACATTAAGACATAAAAAAAGAGAAAATAAAATAGAACTCAGGTTTAATTTTATGTTTAAGAATTAAAAAAAAAAAAAAAAAAAACAGCCAGGTATTGGTAGAACACGCCTTTAGTCCCAGTACTCATGAGGCAGAGCAGTGTGAGTTTGAGGCCAGCCTGGTCTACAGAGTGAGTGCCAGGACAACCTCCAAAGCAATACAGAGAAACACTGTCTTCAAAAATCAAAAAAAAAAAAAAAAGGAAGAAGAAATAAGAAGAATAAAAAAAAACACGCAATCTGAGCAATCAAGGAAGATCTGTAACTGAAAATCAATTTATGAGCAAGTGATCAATGGTCTCACTATGTGAGTTTGAGATTTTATATCCGACCCAAGTCTCTTCCGTGGTCCAGACTGCACTGGACCAGTGTGTGTATGTATACAAGGGAAGTCCCACTAGAGTGCTTAGATAACTGTCAGGGTTGACAGCTATGAATGCAAGAAGTTACAGACTGATGAGGGAAAGAGTAACATCTGGCCACTTGGTTGCAGTTCAGGGAAACTATAAAATAAATCCAAGCTGTAAGCACACACCCAAGAGTCATCTCTAGTTGTATTGCTGCTCTACAGACATCACATGGCACCTTGGTAATGTGATTTAGTGATGATTTACTGTATGACCCTTGAGAACGGGAGAGCATTTTAGTCCTCACTGGGAACCAATCCAGAGCTGGCTTAGCACGGTGCTCACTGGCAGTGAGGGGGATGTCCAGAAACAGCAATGCGGATGCAAAAGCCACTAGTCACATGCAACTAGTGACCACTCAAGTGTGTAGAGTTGACATTTTTAATGCGTTTCTTCTTTGCTTTGCTATGTGTGTAGGATTTGCATGTCTTTGTGCATACATGTTGATCATCATTATACGATCCCTTGATCTCATGTATTATGAGACAGGGTCTCTAACTTGAATCCAGAGCTCACTGGCTCAGCTTGCCTCACTAGCCAGCTTGCTCTAGGTACCCCATACCCACCAGGATTTTATGCGGGTGCTGGGCATTAGAATTACAGTCCTGATGTTTGTGCAGCATGGTTTTTATCCACTGAGGCATCTCTCCTGCCTCTCCTTTCATTGAATCTTAATTAAATTTCAGTTTACATAGATCACCCTATTAGAATTCACTGGTATGGTAAGTTGTAAACATGATTACAACTAGACTGCACAAAAGGCCTTAAAAATTTCCACTGTCCAGGCTACTACTAGATTGTCTAAAAGAGACCACTTACCCCAGAGCCTACATTCCAATTCATCACCAAGGATGAGAATTTTCACAGTAGACAAAGTTCCTCTGCTCAATCCCTGTGACCTGGCTTTTTCAGAGTCCACAGGACATCATGTTAGTGATTACAAAACCGGAGCCCCTCACCCTAATCATCTCCTGACCTCAACGTTCTTAAACTTTCCAGTTGAGAATACTATGTCTTGTTTGATTTACAGAAAAATGAAGAAGAGCGTTCCGATCTACCCTATACACAGTCTCCACTGTTACTGACATCTTTTAGTACTTTTTCACCATAGTTTGTCACAACTGGTGAATCAAAGTTGAAACATTATTATTAATTAAGACCATCTTTTATTAACATTTCTTTAGTTCTTGCCTGTGCTTGCTAGTTTTTTATTTTTTTATTTTTTATTTTTTGTCATCTTGACAGAAGCAAGGGTCATCTGTAAAGAGTGAACCTCAACTGTGGGAAGTACCACCCCTGTTCTTGTGGTTCTGGGTTGTATAAAAAAGCAGGTTGAGCAAGTCATGCGGAACAAGCCAGTAAGCAGTATTCCTTTGTGGCCTTCAGCTCCTGCCTCCAGGTTCCTGCCTTGAGTTTGTGCTCTAATTTCCCTTCATAATGGGCTATAAATTGTAAGCTGAAATAAGCCCTTTCCTTCCTGATTGCCTTTGGTTGTGGTGTTTATTGTAGCAATGGAAAACAAATGAAGACGTTGCTCATTGCCTCCCCTCTGCTTCAGAAGCCCATGCCATGCATCACACTGAACTTGGTTCTGTTATCTGCAGATCTTTTTGGATGCTACAGTCTAAAAAACGATTTCAAAAGACATTGATAGCATTGAGGACTATTAAGATGTTTTGTATGATTTTTTTTTCTTGATTGGGTTGGGGTTATATTTTAGAAGAAAAGCTAGATAAAGTGCCCTTGTTACTTCATATAAAGATGGCTTGGCACTATTGATGTTAATCTCTTCCCCTGAATGGCATTTTTAGGCTTCTCTACTATAAAGGTACACTGTCATTAAGCCACTTGTAACAGTTCTTTTTGCATGGACTCCATTATAAGCAACCACACTTAAAGAATGAAGAGCTACACTCTACCTCCTTTGAATAGAGTGTCCAGACAGGAATGTGTTTTTGAAAGCATACTCAACCCTGAGAATTGTTCATACAAACGACTGAAGGGTAAAGAACCACAAACAATCCTGGATATTCTTCCAGTTGATTCTGATTCTCTGAGTGTGGCTGACACAGTAAATGGGTGTGTTGCTGACTTCCGATGGGACTAGTTAATAATTATTTAGTCCACAAACTAAATAGATCCTATAGATACCAAACAGTAAACAAAAGTATAATTGTCGATGCCTTCACCATTGTGTGTTTTGCATTTGGAAGCCTGGTATATCCAAGAGAGAGGGGGGAGGGACTATGATCAGGTGAAGGAGCTGAACATATCTCAAATAAAAGACTGTATGCAGAGGACCCCTATAGCCATGAGTAGTTCATAGCACATTAGAGTCACATGTTATAATTCACAACAGCGACAAACTAAGCAGCATTAGCATCATCTCTGTAGACCCAATTTTTAACGTAGATACCTGGAGCTGACAGGGTTGAATAACCTTCTTCCTAATCACACTTGGTGACAGTGAGTGATGGCCACAATAACTAGACATGGGTCTGTACGATTTGGGGGAACTAATGGTTCAAGAAAAGAAAAAGACTGGCTGAATTCACGGAACGAACGATTCATCACCAACAATATCTGAAGGATGCCCAGTATACGAAACAGGAAAAAAGCACTCTGCTCATGCTGTGAAATGTAGAAAACGGTACCATCCCTAAGTTACCAACATCAGAGACAAAGTATAGGCAAACAAGCTGAAGGGGAAGCTATAACCATGATCACCTGCTGAGGCTTTATGGTACAAAAAACAGTCATTTGTCACTACTTAATACTGTCCCCTGCTTCCAAAGCTATTGTTCCAAAAGAAAGTGTTTTTTTTATTTCGTGTGTGTGTGTGTGTGTGTGTGTGTGTGTGTGTGTGTGTGCGCGCGCGTGTGTGTGTGTGTATAAGAGCACATGTGTGTACATCAACAGCCACAAGAGGGCATCAGATCACCTGGTGTTGAAATCCAAACTCAGGTCCTCTAGAAGAAGAGCAGGCTCTCCTAAACATCCATCCATGCCTCCAGCCCTTCAAACAGCTTTTCTTGTCATAAACAGATCTGGCCAGCATTTGGGGGAAACAGTATTTGGAACAAAGGCTGAGTAATCCCTAAGTATTCTGTCTTCATTTCCAATGATTCACAAAACAAGAAAACTTGTATATGTTTCATGTCTAACATGCCTCCAAGAATAGAGCTTACAATGTGTGTTATTTGGTGAATGAGAGTTTCTGTCCCTTTGGGAGCAGGGATTTAAACAGCAACTCTGATTTACTTGGAGGGTTGTGATTAGTACCCAAGGATTTTAATTCTTTACAGTCAACTGGCTTTAGACAGCCAAGTTACATTTACCTCTCTCTAGAAATCCTTCTAGGAAGTTAAACTATTCAACAATGTGTGACAGTCCCCATGTCTTCTGGACCTATGGATTAAAACAACAGCAAATTCTTTGGGATTTCTTCAGTGTTGACAAATCTCTACCTGCAGCACAAAACCATTTTCATCAAAGGTCAAAGGTGACAGGGCAGATTTGGATATTGACATTTTGGATCAAAAAGGAATGTAGTTCTAGATTAATTAGACTGACATCCCCAGCCAGTGTATAAAGAACCAAAATGTGCAACACACTCTTAACTAAACATTCGTGCAAATTTGCTTTCATTTTTTTTATACTTTCTTTTCTCTCTTCATTCTTTTCCACCCTCCCACCATCTCCCTCTGCCCATCTCCCTTCTCTCTATCTCTTCTGACACTGGCCTGGCACTTTTTACACTTGATGTTAGCCAAAAGGCTGAGAAGTGATGGCCTGGCATTTTTTAAGGGCCAGATTGGCCTTAAATCCATAGTGATCCTCTGGCCTTAGCCTCCAAGTACAGGATTGTAAGTGCAAACCACTCCCATTCTTTTGCAGATTTATCCCCAATTCTCCCTTCTCTACATATCCATACTTTGTTACAATGTTATGATTTCCAATTACCTTCTAGCTTACACTAAAGACCTGTTTAGCCAAACTCCTTATTTCTGATCCTCATTGTATTGGATAGGCCCTATCTTGGCGCTCATATATCACAAACATACATATTTTTGCATTGCCCAGCAAAAAAAAAGAATCATCTATTTTTCTGAGTGTTGATCTCAGATCATTACAACAAAAGAGAGTTGAGTAACAGAGTATCTAAGGAATGGATACTCTAAATCAAGAAGTGATTTAGAGCCTGTCTATATAACAATGTTTAGAGATATTTAGACACAGAAGATGCCTTTGAGTCCCTAGGGGTGTCAATTCGTGGAAAAGTAAAAATAGGTAAGAACTAAAAGGCAAATAAATGCTAGTCATAGATTGTTTTGTAGCTTTCTACATCAGCCTTCAGGCAGTTGACTGAGATGGTCTCTGGTAATCAATCTTTGTCCTTCCTGGTACTTCCTGTCCTCACCACCGTGACAAAATAAGAAACAGACAACTTAAAGGGGCGCAGATTTACTTTGGCATGTAGTTTCAGTGGTGTCAGTTCACCATCACAGCAATGTGGGGCAGAGCAGTTACATTACAGCAGTCCGGGAGTAGAGAAAGAAATGCAAGGAGTTGGGACAAGATACAACCCTAAGGGCACGCCTCTTCTGGACCCTGTCCCCTGTTTTTCACAGCTTCAGATAATGTTCCCATCATTGTAGTGATGCATTCAACACAAGTAACTTCTGTCAGCATTTATCTTTTCTCACAGTTTTCCTACATTCAACTATGGGGTTGCAAACATTTGGAAAGAACCAGTATGTTGCCTATTCCCTTAGGCCAGCCTGTTCAGGAATGCAGTCTTCCACAACTTGCAAAGAGCTAGCTACAGTAAACATCTCAGACTCTTGTTTTCAGTAACTTTCTCATTCATTTTAAGAAAAGAGTAGGTAAGGTGCATACGATAAGAGGAGCTATTTGGTTCTAGGCCTTTTGGAGGAATTTCATATTTATTACAATCCTGAGAGCGTGGCCCTGAGAGCTTGGGATTAGTAAGGTGTGTGGCTGGTGTCTGCCCAGGGTCCTTGCTCAGGAATTTAGGCACACAGGGCACATCAGTATTATCCAACAACTGAAAGCTCACACACAGGGCAGAGAGGGATCACATATTGTCCTAGGCTATCAGATCATTAGGCAAAGTGGCCAACTGTGGCAACCAGACCTCTTCTGCACTTCTGAACAGCACAGACTTTTCCCAGGATTCCTTAGTTTCAGGGAAGCCCTTCCTCAAAGATCAGCAAAGTTCATTGGAAAGGTCTCAATTTTTCAATACATTTGCTGTCGATCGACTATTATGGTTCATTTGTGGATAGCCCTTCCAAAAAATAAATTGATTATTAAATATAAACTGCCGTTATTCTAACAAAGTCCTTGGAAGAGCTGTAAGAAAAATTTCCTTAAGTGTGGCCTAAACTTCCAGAAACTTAATCAACAAATAAGATATATTGTCCTAGGCCTCCTTGAGCCAGGCTCTCTGATGTTCAGTAGACAGACTTGCACTGAAGCAAGAGCCTCCCAAAAACCCAGGGACATAGGACAGGAGGAGAATGTGAAACGAGTCCTCAAAACATGCAAAAATAGCGATAACATCAGTTCTATAATTGTCCCCGGTTAGACTGCAGCACCCGAGGCACAAGTCCCCAGGACAGCACAACAGAAAGGAAATAGATAAGTAGCTTCATGCCTGTGTTTCTGGTCAGGTATTTACAACTGAGAGTCGTCTGTAGGGCTTTGAACAATTCACAGAACCCCCAGGCCTTTGAGCTGTCCACTTACTGTTATTTCTACTTCTAACCATCTTTGATTAGAATTTTGAATTTGAAAAATCTAAAGAGAAAATTAAACTCTTCTATTTATCTGTGGCATCTACCAGTGAAGTTGATAGCATCATAAAGGGAAATGGGACTAAGATACGATCACTACGAGGCCACTAACACACGAAGAGTCAGTCCCATATCGCCTGAGCAGCAAGTCACCTCCTGCTCAATTCCCACCACAGCCACGCCTGCTAGGTCAAGAGAATGACTAAGTGGCTTTGTTGTTGTCCGAAGTACCAGGGACTGTCTTATCTCTGGGCTCCATCCCAGTCCTTCTCAAGAATTATGGAAGCTATAAAATGTCAATTTGTCGAATCTTTTGTCTGTTGTCACCTAAGCTGTTCAAGTATGGAAGTATTTGCTGTTGAGTAATGTGGAAAGAGGCAGACACTGAAGTTTCCATCAGAGGACTTGATCCATTCCCGAAGAGCAAAGTGGCCTGAACAGTGAAGAGATTGGCTTTGAGCCAAGATCATGCTGGGAGTTCATGCCACTCTGACCATCAGACATGCTTTCTGCCCCAGAAAAGAAAGTGAACAGTAGAGGCCCTGTGACCTATCTCTGGATGCTTTAAGAATGTTAGAAGCTGTGACTTGGAATTTCAGACATTCTCTTTCCTTGCCTACAACTTTGAGACCCTATAGGGTAATTTCATCCTGCCAAGCTCCCACCTCTTTGAAAATCTGACTGGAATTTGAGATAGCTGGAGCCAGACAAGATTCTTATTATCTGTGAGAAAAGACAAATGAAACAGAAGCCGAAGTGTGGACTTTGGAATTAGGCTGGAATCAAGGATCATTGCTTCATCGACTTCTTTCTATTCTTTTGGTTTTGAATCTTACCTGCTTGGTTTTGTTATCTCTGAAATGCTAATGACACAGCCCCTTCTTTTGTAGATGGCCATGAAGACAGACAAGAGTGTGGTGGATTCTGGTGACAATATTATGACCCTTGGCACTGTTCCACTCTTAAATGCACTTTGTGACAGTCCACATTGCTACCCCCAAAACTGCTAACTGCAGCACACCTGGCAACAACTTTCAAACAGCAGCAAAACTCAGAACAATGGCCGATGTTTCTTGAGACATCACAGATGGAGAATGAACATATAAAGCAAAACATTTTGCTTTATGATTTTCTTTCTGGGATTTGACTCTTGAAAGGGTCAATTAAGATAAAAAAGCAGAGTGAGACTTTCAACTTCCACCAGTCCAGAAGCAATGATGTTTCACACACAGGAGCCCATTTCAGTTACCACTTAATTCAAAGCAGGAGGGTGGAGAATGAGATCATACCCCTTTTTTGTGCTAGTTGGAATAAGCATAAACCTATTATTATTATTATTATTATTATTATTATTATTATTATTATTTTTACCATTCAACGAAACCTTAATAACATTTTTAACAAGAGATACAGCTATTATTGAAACATAATTTGTAAACACAAATCTAAGCAAATGACTACAGTGCAGAGTAATGCCATCATCGCCTGCTGGGCATGCAGACTGAAGAATTAATACCCACACCTCAGATGTAGGTCCAGGTGCAAGGTTGACTCTTTCTGGGTGTTATAGTTAGAAACATGTAGCCATGCCCCTGCTTCTGGGCTGCAAAGATGGTCCTCGGCTGGTCTGTGGATTGCCATCCTTATGTATCCTAGATCTTGGCTTCCCCATTCTGGGCTCCACCTCTGGGTGATGCTCTTGCCAGTCAGGGTCTTCATGAAAATTTTGATCTGATAAAGAAACTGCAAACTGACAAGCATGATCAAACACCTTACATAAAATCCTCTCATCACTCACAAATCTAAATCTTCACTTCTGTAAAATCCCAGGAGAGTACTAGTATGCCAGTCATACTTGATGGTTATATTTTATCTATAGTACAAACAACATTATTCAGATAAAAATTATTTTTTGCTATTGCATACAACAAAAATGGGGTTTTTCTTGTGAGCTTGAGGTATGTTGTGATGATAACCCTTTTTTATTTTTCAGAAGGTAATTAATTCAGGAGTGAATTGTTATAATTATCTGTACTTACCTTGCATTTTTGTACACTAATGTGGATTTAAGTCCTTGAAATTATGTGTAGCTTCTCTCATTTAGCCAAAATGTTGGACTGATCAGAATTTGTATGATGGTTTTAAGCAGTCCTAGCTGTCCTAGCATTTAACTCATGTTCTTATTTCACAGCTAAGATGTCAGAAGACTAGTCCTTTCAGAGACAAGACCCTGACAAGTCTCCATGCAGCTTTTGTTCACCTTGGGTTTAAAACTCAAGTTGGAACAACTGAAAAGTGTTTGTTTTCCTGAATCCATGACAACAGGAATTTAGTCCAAAACTCAGCTGTGGATGTTGGTAACAAGGGCACTGCACCAACCTGAAAGAATGCAGGCACAGTCTGCATTTTGAACACATATTTGTCAGTGGCATACTTTTTTGGTAGAGAGGAACAGAAAATTCTGGCTTCCTCAGAGAAGTGAGTGCCTCCTCCTAAAGGAGTCAAAATACCACCCCAAGATCCTTGACCTTATAAGGGAAAGCAGCTTCTGAATCACAGGCCTTTGCTTCTCGTTCTCACTGGCTGGCCTGGAATGAGCCTCTGCTAAAAATGGCCCAGGCAGCTATTGACTTAGGCATTTCTCTCTTCTTTTCTACTTACTAATTTATATGTGTGTGCCGAAGGAATACTCTGAGAGCCTTCTTGGAAAGAAGATGTAGGTAGAGGGAATTAGATGTTTCTTTCCAAACTCTGGGAGTCTAGTGTTTGGGGGTAGCAGGTTGCCTGGTTTGGTTTCCATGCCCCAGACTAAAGATAGGAAATGTATCTGGAAAGAAAACCTTCCTGAGGGCAAGGTGCTTTGGAAGATGTAAGGTGTAGAGCATGTGGAAAGCATTGTTCTGGGTTGTAGTAGAACTTTTTCATTTTTTCCCCTTCCATCCTAAACAGTATTCAAGACAAGAACTTTTATAAATAAGATATTAGTTGGAGAACTAAAGATGTTGATCATTACTTAAATTATGGGGATAGAGAACTCAGAATTTGCCCTTTTGGTTAGCTTTTATTCCTCTACTGACTAGCTCATGTTATTTGTCTTACTTCTCAAACATAATTTTGCTATTAAAAATTTTTGCTACTTTGAAAGAAATTAGTATTTCCTCTTACTGCTCTATCTTGGGTATCAGATGTGCCCAAACCTATGCTTATAAGACCTAATGGTTACTTAGCCATTGATGTCTCTCTTTGAAAGAGCCTACAAATCAGAAAAAGCATGAGTGTCCTGCATGACACACAGGAGAGTTTTGGAGCTTTGGACTCTGGTGATCTGTTTTGAATAGATTTTATGGATATTTTATTTTTATTTGTGTGTATGTGTTGTGAGTGATGTGGTGTGTGTGTGTGTTTGTGTGTGTGTGTGTGTGTGTGTGTGTGTGTGTGTGTGTGTGTGTGTGTGTGTGTGTCTGTGTGTGTATGTTTACTCTCTGAGGTCAGAAGAGGAGGTTTAGATCCCCTGCAGTTGGAGGTACAGGTGGTTTGTGGGTCACCCAACACGAGTGCTGGGAACCTAGTTTAGGTACTCTAGAACGGCAGAAAACACAGTTGGTTTCAAACTGTCTCTCCAGTTATCTTTTTATCAAAGCATTTTGGCATTCATCATTATTTTTTTCCTCAAATCTATGGATGGTGAATTTTTTTCAGGGGAGGAAGTACTGTCTTGATCCCTTTCCTCTTCTCAATTAGATCTTTTCACTTTTGTTTTTTGAGACATCGTCTTGGCATGCTGTTAAGGCTGGCCTCAAATACCTGATCTCAAGGATATCCTCCTCCCTCAGTCTCCCAACTAACTAGGACTACCAGTGTACTCCACCATACCCAACTTAGGTCTTCTTATAGACTTAATAGTATACTGTCTTTACCTATGCTGACTGTAGTCTATAACAGCAGATCTATACATGATGGGATTTCTTTAATATCCACATTCCCACCTGGGCCATATCAAGGACTCTGACAAATGGTTAGTTCTGCATTGGATCCCAGTGTCTATCACACAGTGTTAGCATAGGAGGTCCCCAGTAAATATTGCTCCCATAGATGTTGTTTAATGATAAAACCCACTTGGGCTTTTATGATGAGTGTGTGAGTAAGTGAATGCCTATGATCCTTTGACAAATAAGTGCTTTCTGGAAAATATATTGATATTACCTCCATATACAATTGTACTGATATTGGAAGGAAATATGAATTTGCAAGTTTCTAGAATAGACTACTTTTCAATCTCCAAACACCATATAGTCTGTGCTTATTGCTGAAATTCAAGATGTGATACTTAGGAATGACTCATTTTTATATTCCTTCATCAAAGTAACTACCCACTCATTCTTTACTGAGGGACAAAGTCTTTGTCGTGTTTGTGTGACTTTGATTCTCTTTGAGTGCAGAAAATGCTCAGCTTTTCTCCAAATTCCAGCTTCATCTGCATCCAGTCTTGCTGTTCCTCGGGTGAGCCACACCAGTGAGAACACCCATTGACAAGTGCTGGGACCATCTAATGAGTCTTTAAGCACAATTCGTGTTAGTGATAAAGAATGGGAAAGACCAGAATGTTAATGTTACATTGGGAAAGTCCAGAAATAAGTCAGCTAGCTCTAGAATTCCCAAGTCGACACTTATGCATCCTTGGCAACAGGATACATCTGAGTTCATGTCGACATTAGGAAACCACCGCTCAGAACAGCTATCCTTTTCCTTAATCCATGAGAAACACACCAAAGCCGGGTGTTGGTGGCACACACCTTTAATCCCAGCACTCAGGAGGTAGAGACAGGTGAATCTCTGTGAGTTTGAGGCTAGCCTGGTTTACAGAGTGAGTGCAGCATAGACTCCAAAGCTACACAGAGAAACCTGTCTTGAAAAGACAAAGGAAGAAAGAGAGAAAGAAAGGAAGAAAGAAAGAAAGAAAGGAAGAAAGAAAGAAAGAAAGAAAGAAAGAAAGAAAGGAAGGAAGGAAGGAAGAAAG
The DNA here is from genome assembly GCF_003668045.3 of Cricetulus griseus. Taxonomy (NCBI): domain Eukaryota; kingdom Metazoa; phylum Chordata; class Mammalia; order Rodentia; family Cricetidae; genus Cricetulus; species Cricetulus griseus. The sequence continues at coordinate 27,497,520 of NC_048596.1, read as the reverse complement.
ACACCAAAGAGACATCTTCCCGAATAATCGAATAATAGAATCTAATCTTCAAACCTCAGTCAACTGTGGATTTGAGCTGGAATGCATTTCCCTGAACTGGACAAAACAGGGCATTTCATTGGCTTCACTTTTTTTGATGTTCAACATTTCAACTACTTAATGGACACTCAACTCCAAGTGGGTATGGTAATATATAATGTATTTATTTGCTATCTTCAAAGGCATAACTTGATCAAATAAATACATCTAAGGATAAATGCTGCCACAGAACAGGCAAATCACAAGCCAGGGACATGGCATAGTGAGAAAATGTGCTTCTCATGCAAGCCTGGCAACTTGACTTTGATCTCTGAAATCCACTGTGGAAGAGGAGATTTGGCTCCCATGTTGTCCTCTAGTCTCCACATGTGCCCTGTATGTGGTATGTGCCTGCCTGCAGTCACACACATACCACAATATATAACATTAAACAATATACAATAATAATAGCAGATGTAGAGTCAATTAATTAAAGTAAATTTAAGTGGTCAAATTCTACACAAGATGTATCAGTGGAAGGGAGATTCCTTGTCTACATGGTCCACTTAAATTCATATCAGGATCTAAGTGATGTGCTAAATAAAATAAACTAAGAATGGGTGGCATTTCTCAGATATCACTTGATGAAGGTTAGATCCAAATATTACTTATCTAATTCCTTTCTAAATATTTGGGTTTGTTTTCTCCCCTTATTAGTTTGCCAGAAATGAATGACAACCACTTTAAAAGTTGCCTTTTTATTTCCACGTTAATAGGAAGTGACATTTGACAATGCAGATCTAGAATACAAATGGGTATAGGGTGAGAGCAGCAATTAGGACAATATGCACTTCTTGCTCTTGCTGCTTATTTTGCTGGAGAAACCAGCCAAGAATCAATGGTTACAGGGTGGTGCTCTGATAGAGAGATGTCATACACATCTGGTTTCTTGACACCTTATCCATGAAGAAGGGTAGAAACCTTAACACTGCTAGCTAATGGGGCAGCTTGTTAATTGGCCATTCTAAATGAGATGAAACAAAATCTCCAAACCTTCACAAAAAAGAAGAGATCAGTTTAAAATAGTTGCTGTCTGGGCTTTGAACTGCAAGAATATGAGAGATGGATTACGGTTTTTACAGTAATAACCTGTCACAAAAAGAGGTTTAGGAACATGGTTGACATCCTCTTATGACTAGTCTATTAACAAATAATGTAATATTTAAAATTAAATTAGCTCAGCCATTTTATGGCCAGCTCACACATGCTGCCTTTGTTATTTTGTTCTGTCTTCCCTTCTTTCTGCTATTATATTTGAGTATTTTGTTTGTACACAAATTTGTGCATTACTATGTTATGTCTGTTTCTGTAATTTTGAAGGAGTTGTTCTAAGGATTGCAATATATATGTTTAAAAGTCACTGCCCACTTGGAGTTAATACTGCCTCACTGATGGAAATGATTAAAACCCTCAGAGAGCCTACTTCACATGTTCCTTCGTGTAGAAACTGTTAGCAAGCCCATACAAAGGTACAGCTTTTCCTTTAGTATTCTCTCCATCGTTTCTAATATTGTATATACACCATCTAAGTGAGCACATTTACCCTGTAATGAGTTTCTGATTTGGTTACCAGGGTCTGTCTAATCCTAAAAGAAGTTCCATAGTACTCGAAGGTATTTTGGATGACAGTCTAAAGATTGTGAACCTGAAGGTGCTTATATGCTTATATATCGGACCATGTTCCTGGGAAAAACATTGTATAAAACCAAAATCAAAGTTGAACTGATAGGGAATTTCAAAAAGGAAACTAGTGAATCCTTAGTCTTTCTAAAAGTAGTTTAGTTTCTGTTTCATTTCTCTACTTCCATTTTGCCATGGCATTCATGGCATGTCAGTGTGCCTCCTGCCTTTCTCATGTGGGACCTGGAGAATCATAACTGGAATTACGGACAGTTCTGAGCTGCCATGTGGGTGCTAGGGACTGAAGTGGGGTTCTCTGAAAGGACAGCCAGCACTCTTAAGTGTTGAGCCATGTCTCCAGCCCCTGTCTGTACAACTTTAAGAGAAGCAGGAACTACAACGTTTTAATCAGGAAAGTGATTGGGCAATCCCAGAAGTTTCCAGGGCAACAAGTGTGAAACCCTTCTATTGCAATTCACAATGAAGAAAACAATTCATTAGACATAGTCCCTTCCTTCCTTCCTTCCTTGAGCTAAATTGCTTCATCCTCAGCAATCAGTTTATCAATGTCAGACTCAGACACTGAGGCCGTGGTTGGGGTACTGTATTCATCATTTTTGCATCACAATGACAGAATACCTAGCAGACACTACCTAAGGGAGGGGAAGTATTTTGGCTCACATTTTAAAAAATTAAAAACACTGAATTATGTAAGTATATGTAGTCTATGTGTGGCTGATTGTATATGTATTCAGGTGCCCACATAAACTAGAAGAGGGTGTCAGATCTCCTGGAGCTAGAGTTACAGGTAGTTGTGAGTCGCCCAATGTGGGTCCTAGGAGTCAACTTGTAGTGGGGTTGTTTTGCTCTCTTTGCTCTTTTGGGGGCCGCCACTCCTCAGCTCCCAAATAAATCACACATGGAGCCTTATTACTTATAAATACCCATCCTTAGCTCCCCTTGTTTCTAGCCAGCTTTTCTTAAATTATCCTGTCTATCTTTTGCCTCTGGGATTTTTCCTTTTCTTACTTTTGTATATCTTACTTGGTGGCTGGTTGTGTGGCTGGACAGCTGGCTTCTAGTGTACTCCCCTTCTTGTTCTCTTGCTCCTCAATTTTCCCTCCTATTTATTCCTCTCCTGCCTGGCTATTGGTCATTCAGCTCTTTATTCGAACAATCAGGTGTTTTAGACAGGCCAAGTAACACAGCTTCACAGAGTTAAACAAATGCACCATAAAGGAATGCAACACATCTTTGCATCCTTAAACAAATACTCCACAACATAAACAAATGTAATGCATGTTAAAATAATATTCCACTATATAAACTGTAAGACCCCCGGAAGCTCAGACCTCCAGGATCTCAGCCCAGGACTGCGGTCACCCCAATCACAAGATGGAGTCGAAAGCTTGATGCAAACTGCACGAGGCTTTATTGTTGTTTAACAAGCTATTGTTGTTTAATGGTGGATGGCTAGGAAAGACAGCTCGAAGCCTCTGCATAGAGATCTTATAGGGCAGCGTAAAGGGAGTGTCTAGGGGTATGCACAGACTCAGGATTGGTGTGCCTCCAGGCTTGGAGGTTTTGCCCTGTGTTGATTGGTCAACTGGTTGTTATGGCCCATAGGCCCTCCCAGGGTGGCTGCTATGCTCTTCGAGTCATTGCTGTGTACTTGTCCGTAAAGCACACCCAGAGCCGTAAAGCATAGCACCACCAGCTAATTCCTGATTGGTTCCTTGCCACGAGGCAGGCATCTGACCTCCTAGTGACTAAGACAAGGTCAGACAAGCACGTGTTCTGCTGTTATGGCTGCCGAAATGGGGAGCTGGTCCCTTCAAAACTTAGGTCCTCTGCAAGAGCAGTACGCATTCTTAACTGCTGAGCCATCTCTCCAAACCCTTGGCTCATGTACAGTCTACCATGACATGGAAGGCATGGTGGAGTTTACAGCAACAGAAGCACAGAGTAGAGACACTTCACATGCAGCAGACCTGAAGAAGTAAAAACCCAAGACCACCAGAGGCAGGCATAAGCTTCAAAGACTTACCTTTAATCTGCCACCAGCCCTCACCTTCTAAAGGTCCTGATGCCATCAAAATCATACAAGGCACTAAGGAGCAAGTGCTCAAAATGTGGCTGTCTGGAGGCATTCCAGAGTCAAACCATACTGATGCCAGTTGCATAGTTGTTTATGTGACTTCAGAGTGTTAGTTTTTATTATTATTATTATTATTATTATTATTATTATTATTATTATAGCATGTGTGGTATCTGTGGTGTGGTGTGTGTGTGTATGATAGAGAAAGGGAGAGAAAGAGAGAGAGAGAGGGAGGAGAGAGAGAGAGAGAGAGAGAGAGAGAGAGAGGAGAGAGAGAGAGAGAGAGAGAGAGAGAGAGAGAGAGAGAGAGAGAGAGAAATACAGGAGCCAATTCTCCCTTGCAGCTTGTTAAGAAAGGGTTTCATTTCCGCCTTGATACATACTGTAGGCTGCTGGCTGGAGAGCTGTTGAAACATCGTCCCTTCTCTGCCTCCCATCTCATCTTGTGAGTGCTGAAAAGGTCTCAGGGCTTGAACCAGGACTTCAGGCTTGCTAGGCATGAGCTTTTACTCACTGAGCCAAATCACAGGGCCAAAAGCCTTAAATTATTAAAGTTTAAAATTAGGGCTGAAACATTGACTGTGGGGCCCAAGGCAATATTCTAGAAATATGCCCTGCCCAGCCATGAATTCTAGAACTTCTGTTGTCTTTTAGATATGGGCTGATTACCTCCACATACCTGGTGTGTATGGCTCCTATTTCTGTGTAACAAAAGACCTGGGCCAGGGCGAGTCTACACCTACCCTGAGGGCTAGTGAGTAAGTGCTATATAAAAGTATCTCTAGGAATAAGGGAAATATTTGATACCAGTCCTTTATACATGATAATAGATGTCTTCTGCCATTGCCCCCACCTTTGGGATGGTTACTTAAGATTATGGAACAATAAACAGTGGCCTTCAGTATTGACTGAGATCCCTCCTGACATTACCGGATGTCTCTGTCTCATCCTTAATGTCATTGGGTAGTTAGCTTCCCCCATGTCCACATACCCCACTCAGGATCAGCCCTGGGGCTGTTGGGCTGGTTCCCACCACAGTCCTGAACATACAGTCCGGAATAATTGAGAATATTCATAAATGATTTTTTTTAATGATAAAAAAGTAGCTTGGCTACTTGATGAAGGAGTAAGTTCTCAAAGCTTAATTAGTCACCCAGTAATTCAATTAAGCTCTCAAGCCCTCTCTCTAGAGCTTGCCCTCTCAATGCAAACAAAAGACCATTCTTCTTTCCCCATAAAGACACATGTGAAGGCTGGCACTTTAAATTGTGCTTTATGCTTTAAAGGGAAGATTGAAGCTAAAGCCTTATCTATTGGTCTGAAAACTTAGGATAAACAGTCCCATCACAGAATGCAATTTATTAAGGGCCACTCTTCTTGAGTACCTAGACAGATCAGCTAAGGGTTCGCAAGTAATAAAAATATTTCTGTGAATTCCATCTGACCATTGACCATGGCAAAGTCACTTTGAGCTTTGTTTGGTAAAAAAATAAATAAATAAATAAATCCCTTTTCTCCTAACTAGGAAGCAGGTTTTGGAATCTGACAAATGTTCTGATGTCCTGGGGTCAGGAAATATGTGGCATGCAGCCCTGTTTAAGTAATGTTCTCACTTATTGATAGGAACAGGTAAAGCGCATTCCTGTGGCCAAAACCCAGAAGCTATTAAAGGCTAGGAATCTAAAGAGTAGGAAAATAAGCTTCTGCTTTTCAAATTATTTTATTTACTCTGAGAATTACACACGAGTGCAATGTATTTTTATCACACCCACCCCTCCCCTCTCCAACGTCTCCCAGACTCCCTCATTCACTTCCCAATTCACATCTTTTTATTTTTCATTATAAAACACTGAGATTAGTTAGCACAGCTGGAGTGCCTGGGGTTTCAGGGCCATTCACTGTAGCAGGGGCCGCATCCTTGAAGAAAACTGACTCTCTCCCTCTAGAAGCCATTTTCTTCCTTAAGCTCTCTCTCTCTCTCTCTCTCTCTCTCTCTCTCTCTCTCTCTCTCTCTCTCACACACACACACACACACACACACAGTGCCAGAAGAATCTGTGTATTGTTTGTTGTAGAATAGACAGAAGAAATAAAATCTCTGCCCATTCTCCGTTCTCAGTGTTATGATAGGTCAGAAATCTCCAATGCAGAGAAAAGAGCCCAGACAAATAGAGCTTCCAGAAAACACATCTTTGAACTCTGGAATGAGCAGAACTCAGGCCCTGCCTGATTTTTTCCTAAACTGTAAAGGGGGGAGGGTAAGAAATTAAGAAAACAGTTATCACATTTATTATTTAGTGTGTGTGTGTGTGTGTGTGTGTGTGTGTGTGTGTGTGTGTGTGTGTTTCTATGTGTAAGAATGTGACTTCAACAGCACATGTGTGAAGGACAGAGGACAATAGGCAGGGGTCCATTTTTTCCTACCTCCTTGTGAGACCCTGGGAGTGAACTCAAGCAGGCACTTTATCAGCTGAGCCGTCTTACAGACACTTTTCTCTTATTTCTTCCTTGCTCAAGCCTCATGGTGTAAAAGTGGCCATCTATGTAATGGACTCAGGTAGGAAGACAATTCCCTGGCAGTTCACAACTTTGGAGCCCCTCCCCCCCCCCCCCCCCCCGACACACACACACACACAACTTTGGAGTTGTCTTACTTAGTGTAGGATTAGCATATCGGACCAGCACTGCAGTGCTGAATCACAGAGCCACACAACTGGAGTCAGGAGCTTAACTTTGAATGTTGTTATCATGCAGGCCACCTCATTAGATTGACCAATTAATTATCACCTGAATCCACATTCCTTCTCAGACTTTAGGCTAAGATCTAATTACCCCACCACTGAATCTTACATTTCCTTCTATATGAGTATCCTACCTCAGACTGTCATCCTTAATTAATTAGTTATAGCAATTATATGATGTATAAAGTAATGTGCTAACAAACTGCATTGTGACGCCTCACAGTAAAGGCAAGAGACAGTATGTATTCACACATACAGATTGAGAGAATGAAGGCCAATGTGTGGGTTTGTCATAAAGGTCATGTAATGGAGGAAGACATTCATCACATTTAAATATCCTTTATATTTCATTGACCTAGTTCAAATCATTTGGTCTCAAAATTCTAGAATCTAAACCTCTTTCCCCATGAGTAACTTGAAAATGACTAACATGTCACTTATGTGTCTTGAATATGGATAGACCTCTAATGATAATCCTGGTTTAAAAAAAAGCACCAAATATTGAGAGTGATGGCACTCCAACTAACCTGAGGTTTGCATATGGAATTCGATAATTCTTTTATTAAACATAACTGAACTGTAGTAGACACTTAACAGAATACCAGTATCTATAGCGGTGTTTCACTGGGTTTGAGACACTTAACTCTGGCTAAGGGGATTTTTGACTGTGCCCTCCAGATTTCTTTGGGCAATCAGCAAAGAAAACTTTTGGGGCTCCCATTAGAGAAGCTGATTGATTGATTGATTGATTGATGATTGATAGATTGGTTGCTCCCCTGGCACCTAAAGGATTATTACTTTTGTGAAGGACTGTTCAAACATTTTATTAGCACTTTACCTCTTTCAGACAACCATGGAAAACCCAGGAAACAACTCTGCATGTGTTTGCTGGCTTCTGCTCATGAGGTGCCAGCTGTACACTATAACCTGCCTGCTTTGAGCACAAATATCTACCACACCACTCTTCCCTATCAACAAAGGGGTGAGGGAGGGGAGATGCTCGCCTCTATTGGAACTCAATCTCAAAAAGGAAGAAAGACTGGGCCCAGTAAGAGAAGACACTCTATTGACACCAGATCACCAGTACCCGGTACTACCAAGGAAGGGAAGGTCTCGTGGGAACATACCAAGGGTGGGGGACTATTAACCTCAGTCTTCTCTGCTACTCACCCATGTTAGATCTAAGCAAGATTACTTTAAAGGCTTCTTATAATTCCTGAGGTTAGTATGATTCTCCTTTTTTTGTTTTGTTTTGTTTTGTTGTTGTTCTTTGTTTTCTTGAGATAGGGTCTCTCTGTGTAGCCTGGATGTCCTGGAACTCACTCTGTAGACCAGACTGGCCAAAAACTTGCCTCTGCCTCCTGAGTTCTGGGATTAAAGACATGTACCACCACCACCTGGCTCCCTCACCCAAACCACCTCTCTCTTTTTTGCCTTTTCAAGACAGGGTTTCTTTGTATAAAAACCCTGGCTAACCTAGAATTTACTCTGTAGACCAGACTGGCCACAAACTCACAGAGATCCACCTGATTCTGCTTCCTGAGTTCTGGGATTAAAGGCATGAGCCACCAACTGCCAGCTCCCTTCTCCCTTTTTAATGTCTAGAATTTTACCTAAGGACTTACTGTATGACTGGCGCTGTGAAACATAATTTATGTAAGCTATCACCTTTAACCTTCATAGTAAATGGAAGATCATTCTGTTGTCACTCATGTTATAGATCAAAAGACTAAAGTCTCAGAAAAACAAAGTTCAGAAGGTTCCTGACTTAACAGTGGTTCTGCCGTGGTCTTTTGATTCGATGGTGTTAAAGTGTACCTACACAATCATTCTGGGTTTTTCTCTGTGTGGACAGTATTCAATAAGTCAGCATTAAGAACACTGTTGTAAAACAAACTTTGTGAGGTCAGGTATGATGGCACATGCCAGTTATTCTGGCATGCAGGATGCCAGCATGAGCTATATAGTGAATTTGAAGCCAACCTACATAACATAGCATATAAAGGTAGAGTTCCTGCTGTCAAAACCCCACCAAGCTAATTTTGGACCCTAACAGACAAAGAAAGCCAAAGCCTGTGAGCAAAACCTGTGTTTTGGAAGACCTAATAATGGACTTCTTTCCTTTTGGAATTTTATTGTTTATTTAGTTACTTACTGATTATAGTTTTCTGGTTTTCTGGCCCAGGTATAAAAGAAAGAGTTTAGTTTAGGCACAGTAAGAATGGGCAGAAAAATATATGGAAAGTGCACAGAATGCACCTGAAATAGAAAGTCAAGAAGCTGGAGCATGAGGTATAGATAGATATCCATCCCCGGAAGAGGAGACCATTGGTCTTTCACATTAGGATTGAAGGAACAGAGGCTGCGGAAGGGTGCCATGCCTATCAGTAACAGAGTCAGGAAGGCAATAACCAGAGCAGGATGAGAACTGGAGTGTCCTGTCTGCCCTATAAAGGTGCAGAGAGGCCATGGATGACGACGACAGGTCCTTGAATGTGTCGTCCATTCTTGTACCTCAGGACTTGAAATGACACTGGGACCATCCTTAACTACCTACAGCAGTTCTGTGGAACCTCCATAGTACTGTTGGTCCTTAGTAGTAGTTGTAGAATTAGGGAAAGACTTTGGGATCCAAATTTAAAGCTCAGATTCTCCATGTAAAGAAACAGGAAGGCTGGAAGGAGGAAAGAGATGGAGGGAAATGATATATTATATTATAATATCAAAAATAAGAGAAATATATTTTTGAAAAGAAACAGGAGGAAATACCATCCTCTCAGGTACATGCCATATAAGATCAAGTAGCTACTGATAAGTAGAAGGCAATGCTGCAATTTCAGCCGACTCTAGATTGACTTCAAATATTCATTTGAAAAGACAGGAAGCTACATGTCACAGACCCCACTGCACTTTTCCCACTCTCTCCTCAATCATGCCAAGGAGGTTCTAAGTTTGAAAGGTCAGACTTGGGCAATGTGAGTCAGGAGAGGCTACAAGCCTTTAATTTTTGCCTTATATGGGAAGTGAGACTCAGGGAGGGTCCTTTTAGAAGAGACATCTGGGTGACAGGGTGGGGACAGAACACAGAGAGGCCAGCTTTAAGGAACTCAGAATTAGGGAATGATAACATCAAAGAGGAAGTGGCTCAGCTGATACTGTGAACAAAAGAGGCTTCAGACCTGTGTGGCAGCCTCAGTCCAAACACAAACCAGCCATGTATAGGTTATTTTCATTCACCAGACTTTGGTTTCCCCATATGAAGGACAAGAATGGGAGTAGACACTAAGAAAGCTAAGATCAGATAAGGTTGTGTATATATCAGTTGTTTGATGCGTTTAAGCTCTTGAAAAATATTAACCCCATAATAATCACTGGGCAGACAGAGGAATGTCTACTTGTTAGAGGACTGGCAGATGTCTTAATACTTCCACATTGGTGGACTATGGTGTTTGGTGCCTTAGTTGAATTTACTATGTGAGAATCAGCCTATAATGTCCATTTTGAGTGAGACCTATGTTAGTATTTAAGGAAAGGAATACAAAATGAAGAAATCTGATCCTAAGACAATAGGAAGAGCCAAGTTCAGGTTGGATACAGGCCTTCCCCCAGCCCTCCAATATCCACTTTGTTAATGGTGTTATAAAGAGCTAGATAGCCAGGTGATGTCCCAGAAAGAGACCTTGAGAAGGGTGGGAAAATAGCGAAGTAGAGATGAGGAAAATGTGGAGAAGATGTTGGGTAATGATGATTCCCCAATACTATGTATTTCAGCCTGAACGTGGGCTATTGAGAGGTTTAAGATCAGCTTTTTTATTTAAAACAAAGCAAATGGTCTCATTCACAAAAAGGCAAGCAGTATCATGCTATTGTATGAACCACAGAGTTTACTCAGATGTACCTTAATGCCTGGCTTGCAATGTAGATTTCTTCTATTTATATGAATCAGAGAAGTCTGAGAATTAAATAAGATAATATATCCCAAAGGGTCTGGAATATTTTGAATTCTCAATTAATTAAGATGTATAAAGTCAGCAATTGAAGAATTAGGGGAACGATTGCCTTGGTTCAAATCCCATCTCTGTAACTTACTCACTGGGTGACAGATGCAGGATCCTTCCTACTGGGTTCCTTTTGCTACCTTGCCTGTGAAGCAGGGCATCCTGGGAACTTCTGTGAGCATGAAATACAACCATATTTATAAAACCCTTACAATTATGCCTGACTCATACTGAGTGAGTGCTCTAGATGGGTTAATTATGATTATTAGAAGAACCAACACCAGTGTAGGAGTTAGCTAAGAGCTTTTCATGTAAGAAGTAGTGGATTTTTAGATGAGCAATCATACTGAATTCAAATGTCTTTTCAGAAGTGGGAAAAGTCAGAACCAAAAGGCAGAGGGTGTGGCACAGAACTGTAAGATACAAGTCCCTAGGACAGAAATAAAAAAGTCAGAGATTCCCAGAAGGGGCAATTCATGGACATTTATGGTCACATTCTCCTGATTGGCCGAGGGACACAGCAGACATCCAGCCAATTTTCCTTCAGTTCACAGAAAAGCCAAGTGTGCTTGAAAAGAAACTAGGCTTTTTTTTTTTTTCTTGATAGGAAAAATATGTGTTTATGCATTCAAGGCAAACTGGTCTCTGGAGCAGTGAAGTGTGGCTCCCAAAAACACATTTATAACATGAAGCTATCATAAATAAGAACTAGGTAATATGCCTTTTAGTAGGCTATCGAACTCACTGTCTGGCATTCCTCCCCTACACAACTGCAAAGATGCTCACATAATAATACAACTGATGAAACTGTTAAGGCAGAAAAAAAAGGCAGTTTTGTTTTCGTGTACTGATGGATAATTTTCAGGAATTGGCTACACTCTTGCCCTGCCCTCATTTGTTCAGGTCATGATAACACTTTTGCGTGGTCAACTACAGCCATTTATCCTCTGAAGACTTGAATGGATTAGATTCCAAACTTAACAGAAATATTTGTGGTATCAGGGCTGGAATCTAGGGTCTCACAGCACATGCTAAACACACACTCTACCACTGAGCCTGCCCTCTTTATCCCCTACCCTTTTGGATTTGAGATGGCATCTCATCAAATTCTCACAACAGCCTTTAACTTGTAATCCCCCTACCTCAGCCTCCTAAGAAACTCAATGTGATCCCCCTGCCTCAGCCTCTTAAGAAGCTCAGTGTGTTCCTTCTGCCTCAATTTCCGATGTAGCTGGGATTCCAGGCATGCACCACCAAACATGGTTGCAGTTCACAGCTATCTATGATTTATTCTATCCTGAGATTTGAAAGTCAGGAAGCTACAGTGTGAAGTTATGGTCATACCATCTTAATTATTCTGTATTTCCATCTAGTTGGTGTGGCTTTGTTGGCTATCATTCTTACAAAAGAGAATAGGTACAAATAGTTGATTTCCTTCTCTAAGTACTGGATGCAATGAAGAGGTTCCTCGTTCACTGTTGGTCAAGCCAAGAATTTTGTTTTAAAGATTTGATTATTTTACACATATGGATGGTTTTGTTTGCATGTACATCTATCTGCATAGCAGATGAGGACATCTGATCCCATGAGACTACAGTTATGGATGGTTGTGAGCCACCATGTGGGTGCTGGGAATTGAGCTCAGGACCTCAGAAAGAGCTGTCAATGCTCTTAACCACTGAGCCATCTTTCCAGCCCAAGAAAGCTGAAGATTTAAGAAAAGAATATAGCAATGGTGTTATGAATCAGCAGGAAGCCAAGTATTTGATTGAACAACAAAACATCTAGGTTTTGCATTTTCGTGGTCATAAGGTCACTGACACAGTGGGGTTGAAAGGCATTGGCTTTTATGAGTCCACTTCTAAAGCCCAAATAGAGATCAAATTACCTTCGGCAAGGATGTACATCCCAGAGGAATGAGAAACTTAGGTGATATTATGGAAAGCATCCACACACAGCCAAGCCAGCGTGAGTGCTTATATGCCATGGAAAATTGTAACACCTTACACTACCTTTTCTCAACAAAACAATCAAAAACTCCACAAATCCGTTGGTTGACTTGCCAGGTAGAGCACTGTTGTCTCTGTGTCTTTACTCAGTGTGGGTGCTGCTATAAAAATATCCATTGCGCCTCCAGCCCCCAGTTTACTATAATTAGAAAGTCAGGCTGCCCCATTGTTCTTGTTGCCTAGATGAACAATCCTCAAGGTGCAGTGTTATGCACAGGGTATAGGGGGATGTCAGACATACAGTTCTCTCCTACCACTTGGATCCTGTGGCTTGAGCTGAGGTTGTCAGGCTCGTGCCTTTATCTGCTGAGCCACATTGCCATTGCCCTATAACCACATTTTTTTTTATGGAACAATTTTAGTTTTGCTTGTAATTATTGCTCTTTGCACTGCGATTGTTAAACAAAAGTTTGTGAAACTACAGTAAGTAATGTCCTCTGTTACATGTAACATGAAAAATAAATGACCCAACTGGTCCTGTTCCATCACAGTTAGAAATTTCCCTTTCCATGTTTTTTGTGTAATATTCTTTGTTAACATCTGATTTGGGCATGTCATCTTTAAATGACAATCCTGTATCACAAACTTGGATAGGTAGGCCAGAGTCTAGGTTTAGCAGGCAGGTCTGACAAACATTCTTCAATTTACTGCAGGTTTGGCACACTTCAGTCTTCTTGAAGCGCCTGCAGACCCCAGGGCACCAACAAAACCCTGTGAATGGTCTGGCACACATTTTGCATTCTTTTCCATGTTTTTCTTTGGCCATTTTTCATTTGACTCAGTATGGGAAGTCCACATCATCCCAGTCCTGCCTGATGTAGGTGTTGGAACCCAGACAAGTTGCCGTATCAGGAGTCCCAAGGCAGCACCGGCTTCTGTTTAGGGAGACAACACTACAATCCACCCATGTTGGGAGCTAATTGTAGCATGAAAAATAAATGACCCAGAGACAGATATTGGGGTTCAAACTGCAAGCTGAAAATCACAAAAGCAAAGCAGCCGGCCCCTAGTTCTTACCACTTCCTTACTTTAAGACTATCCTAGCTCCAGCAAACCTCAGACTGAAATCCCAGACTGCTATGCTCTCATCAATGTGGCTGGAGACTCCTGCGGCACAATGTCTTCCTATCCTCAATGTGGCTAGAGAATGAACGCCAGTTGTGAAACCCTGTTCCTGTCTTATATACCTCTCATGAGTCCTGGCCTTAAAGGTGTGAGCTCTGTTAGTCTTTTAGACTGATCCAATCTCATGAAGTCAGTGTGGCCCTGAACTAACAGAGATCTGTCTGCCTCTTAATCCTGAGTCCTGGGATTAAAGGTGTGTGCCTCCACCACTAGCTCGATAGCTTCTAGGATTAAAGGTATGTTTCACCACTGTCTGATCTCTATACCTTGGGGCTAACTTTGCTTTCTGAATTTTCAGGCAAGCTTTAATAAATCGTAAATAATATATCACCACAATTCAGGAGTAAACTGCCTTAGGAAATGGTAGAAGCCAGTTGTGGAAGCATTTAAACCAAGAGTGGTGTTCAGTTCCCAGTAGTAGAGGAAGGAGAATCAGGTTTGAAATGGTGGATATTAATTTCATGATTCCAAGCTCCTCCACCCACCAACTCTCCCCAACTTTCTGACTCCATAGGTCAGAAAGTCTTAGATGATACAAAGACAAGGCATTGTGACACAGATGTAATTCTGAATTTAAGGTTTAAGTATTGAAAACGTCAGAGTGAGCCAAAGGGAAGCACTAATGCTATCCCATTTCAATAATTTCATTGGCATTTTTTGCTTTAATATACTAAGAACTTTAAAAGTCCACGTGGCCTAAGCCCACTGATGCAGCTCTCTCAGCCTCAGAAAATCTTGTTCTTGTGTTCAATTGTTCTTGCTTGTCTAAATGCCAAAGTCATGAGAGAGAGAGAGAGAGAGAGAGAGAGAGAGAGAGAGAGAGAGAGAAACTAATTTCATCTTGAGATTTGCTGAGAGGCAACAACAGATTCTCATGGGAATGCAAATCCTGACTTTTCACTACTTGATATGGTTTTGAATGTGTCCCCAAAGATTGTGCATTGAAAAAAAAAAAACAGTTAAACTACAAACTTAAATATTGGTATTGTTTGGAGTTGGGGTATTTGGAAATATTTAGAGTCAGATGTGATCAAGGTGGGGGGAGTGAAGCCTCAGGGACTGGGCGGTGGCTTTATGAGAAGAGAGACCTAAGCCTACATACTCTTCTCACTGCAGGGTGTCTCTCCTCTCTCACCTCAGGATGTCTCTCCTCTCTCACCTCAGGGTGTCTCTCCTCTCTCACCTCAGGGTGTCTCTCCTCTCTCACCTCAGGGTGTCTCTCCTCTCTCACCTCAGGGTGTCTCTCCTCTCTCACCTCAGGGTGTCTCTCCTCTCTCACCTCAGGGTGTCTCTCCTCTCTCACCTCAGGTTGTCTGTCCTCTCTCACCTCAGGGTGTCTCTCCTCTCTCACCTCAGGGTATCTCTCCTCTCTCACCTCAGGTTGTCTGTCCTCTCTCACCTCAGGATGTCTCTCCTCTCTCACCTCAGGGTGTCTCTCCTCTCTCACCTCAGGTTGTCTCTCCTCTCTCACCTCAGGATGTCTCTCCTCTCTCACCTCAGGTTGTCTCTCCTCTCTCACCTCAGAATGTCTCTCCCCTCTCTCCTCAGGGTGTCTCTCCTCTCTCACTTCAGGGTATCTCTCCTCTCTCACCTCAGGTTGTCTGTCCTCTCTCACCTCAGGGTGTCTGTCCTCACTCTCTGCAGGATGTCTTTCTTCTCTCACCTCAGAATGTCTCTCCTCTTTCACTGTAGGATTTCCCTGAGTGATAGGAAGCAACGGGATGAGGCCCCTGACAATCAACTTCCAGCTTTCAGAACAGTACAAAATAAATTTCCTTTTTTTGTGAATGGATTAGTTTGTTGTATGCCGTAATGGCAACATAGAAGATATAGAGGCAGCTGTTTTCTGATGCTTTAAAAAAAGAATAGAAAAGTAAAATAAAATCAGTGCATAAGATCATAGTAGAAGAGCCAAGGCTATAAGTAATCATATGCTCCCTGAGCTAGACAGGGAGATGATACAGGTGAACATACTGTCCCAATGTTGGTACCGATAGGTAACCTAGAAAGGGTGTTGGTGAACCCCATGGTCTGGAGAAAGTCATTTGTTGAATGATAATAAAACTGCAGAACACAAGAGAAATTCTCATGCAAGTCATTATTATTTAATAGGCTTCTATTTACTGAGTGAGAAAACTGAAGCTGAGAGAGGTTAAAATTATGCTTAGCTAGTGAAGAGTTGAATTAGAGCATAAGTCCCTGGAGTCCACCCTTCACAAAATAAATGGCTTGTGTGGTGTGTTCTCAGAGAAACAAACCAAACCTTCCAGATTCTTTCCCCTGCTCCCAGTGTATCAGCCAGCAATCTCACGACCTATATAAATGACTAAAGCTCCCTCCTGCAGAAACTCATTTTTACGCTTATCTCTGCTTTGACTTGAGTACCCTAGACTCTAAATTGGGGCTTGGCTTTCTTGTCCTCTCTCTCCCAGCTTCAATTTCAAGATGTCTCTCTAGCTGCCTAGGGCTCGATATGGTCTTCCCAGCTTGCTGTCCGTTGTCTCCCTCTAGCTGTCCCTCAGCTTCCGCTGACCAGGAAAGGCTGAGCAGGCAGACTACTGATCTCCCTCCACGGGAACCGATGGGCCTTCAGAGATGAACGCCTTCACCCACCCCAACCCGCTTGCACCTCCCTGGCCCAGCGTTTTCTTTCCCATCAGCTCTCTGCCAGGGCTCAAGGCCACATTTAAGAGCCTTGGTTTGTCAACTGGGGGCAGCTCACAGGCTAAGGTTGAGAGTAGGCCCTACCCTGTCTGATCCCAACCCTTCCAGAGCTACAGGGATCTTACTGGTAATGACTTGGGAAACAGTTTTTGTGGTATGCAGGAAAATATTTTACTTCATATTTATTTTTGTAGATTTTTTCTATTTCTGGCAAGGAATGTTGATTTTCCATTTTTGACTATCATGCCATGTCTTGTTTTAAAAATAAAATGATTGAAGAAACAAAGTAAGTTGATTTTTCAAAATACATTTTACTTAAACATGTATATAATACATGCTATAGGCACTCATGTGGTGCATATACATGCAGGCAAAACTCTCATACACATAAAATAAGTGAATCCAAAAGAGAAAAAGGAAAGAAATGGCTAATACACTGATAATAATTAACTAAGTGATAGCGAATTTTTATTTGTCATCAGTTGGCCAAATGTCTGTTTTAGCTAGGTGTCCTGTTGATTATGGAAAGATGATACACTTATCATTTGGACACGTGCTTTAAGTACTTACCCAGAAGTGGGATGAGTTATGCTGAGTAATTTACAGCCCATCAGCCAATCTTTCCCAGTGCAGAGATCATCATGTCTAACACTGTCTTAAGTGGAGCCTACTTGAGGCTAAACCCCATCAACACCAGGTCAGCACTTCTGAAGACAAGTTCCCTCAGTGTGTCAGTTCTGAGCACCTGGCGATTAGTGCACTTGTCATGCCTGGAGTCCTGGAATGTCTCTGTTTAGTGCAGCCCTGCATGCAGAAATAGCAGGACAATGATGCTCACTTGGGTATTGAAGTCTGGGCCTGCAGATCAGCTATTTTTCCCACCTACCTGCTGCCAGCCTTGCTCCCTTCATATCTATATCTCAGTTTCTGAATGTTTATCAACACATTGTCATCTCCATATGATTGGTCAAGAGGGATATTGGTGTGCCAGTTTTCATCTGGGGAGAATTTGGAAGACTAAATAGCTTCTTCCACATCTCAGGAGCCAGGCATTCAGCTCTCCCCTGTTAGGCTCTGGGAGTCTTTTCTGTGGGCAGTGCTCTTCCTTCAGGCACATGAATCTAACGTGCTTCTACAGGAAGCATCCTGGGGAAGGACACTAGAAAGCAGCTAATTTATCTCCCTTTTCCTCATATCTGTGGCTACAAGTAAGTAGTTGTAAAAGTTGTCAAACCACCTAGGACTAGCCATGTGTACTTTGTAGCTGGCCTCCTGGAGTGCTAGCCTTTTGTAAACATAGTCTCTACCCTGTGAGAAATACAGTCTTTGGGGGTGAAAATACCTGAATGACCAGTACTGCAGGTTACTTGTGAACTTAAAGTTCTTCCTTTTCCCTTTCTATGAACCTAAATACACTTTTATTGGTTGCTAGAAAATTTGATCTGTCATTTGGTCAGTGTAAGCTCTGATGCCCTCTAGTGCCAGAAGCTTTGTTTTGTAGAGGAACTATCTCCCTGGACTTCATGCAGTCTCTAAGGGAGTGTGGAGGTATCTTTCTTATTTAAGTGTGAAAACAGAATAGCTAATGTTTAAGCAATTATTATTGGTAACAAAGGATTTCTTACACTGACCATAAGCTTTAATGGTACCCAAAGAACCTGAGAGGTGTAAGCATTTGGCTTACATAGAGGCTGAGAATTGACTGTGTGAGGCAGTGTGGGGAGCCCGAGTTTCAATCCTAAGGGAAGGTCGTCCAGGAGTCAGGTGGAAGCCCAGGCCCCATCTCTCCACATGATTTCCTTTCAGTGTGAACACTCTGCTTCTAGCTCTGTGAAACCATGAACCCTTTTCCACAACCAACCACACCAACAGCACATCTCACAGATAGATTTGTTCCTATTTCACAGCCAGTAGAAAGCGTTTGCGTCTCAGTTGCTTGCTGCAAATGACCCCAAGGTTTACTACAACTAGATATGATATGTTGCTTTCCTTGGCAAGTGGAGTTCCTAACCCACATATCTACCTACCCTGGTACTAGGGGTTGGTGTTAACTCTACCGTGATGGTTAGTATTAACTGTCATGCAGAGTAGCTTGTTGTACCCATATATTTAGTCAAACATTATTCATATTTTTGAGACACTCTATTTTGGATGAAATTCGTATCTTAATCCATAGACTGTTTGTAAAGTGATAGCCTTCACAATGCGACGAGGCCTCATCCAAGAATCTCAAGGCTTTATGAAAAGGATTGATCTCCCTTGAGAAAGTGGAAATCCCGCCAGCAGGCTGCCTTCGGATTTGAACTACAACTACAGCTCCATTTGGCTGACATACACTATAGACTCTATACATAACAGATTCTGTAAACATGTGAACTAATTCCTTAAGATCTATAATCTCTCTTATCACCTCTCCATCCATCTATCCACCCATCCATTCTTTATTCTATTGATTCTGTTTCTTACTCCCTAGAAAGCACTGATTAAAAGAACCACTCATATCAGATAGTCAAGGAGAGAGGAGATGGGCAGTTTTTCTAGAACCATCTTGAAAGTCCTGTTACTAGGAAAGAGAAGACTTGGGGTTTAAAAAAGTCATGGATGTTCACTACAGTTGGAAACTATTAAATCAACTTAATGCTATTTAGTCAAAGCAGTCTGACTGACAACGATGTCTTAGAACATTCTCCATTGCGGAAAGAGCAAAGGTATTGCTGGCAGTAAAAGCTGATGTGTTTTTTACCTATTGTTTTTATGAAGGCAGATATGTGTGCGAATGATATGCAAAATGTTTAGAAGTAGTTCTCTTTACAGGAGACATGTACTTTAATTTACATGGTATGGATTGAGTACAACAATATGACTGTCTAAAACATTCCCCACATCCAGTGAGTGCCTGAACGCTATTAAGGAATGCATGTGTTAAAGCTGTGGAGAAAGTTCAGTGGGTAGGGACTGCTTGCTTGCTGTGCAAGCACGAACCCCTGAGTTTAGATCACCAGTACCCACCAAACAAGCCAAGTATGGCCGTCTTCCTATAACTTCAGATATGGCAAGGTGGAGACAGAGATAAGAGGATCTCTCTGGCTTTCTGGGCCTCTGGCCAGTTTAGGTGACACAGAACATCAAGCTCTAGGTTCAATGAGACAACCTGTCTCAGGGGAATAAGGCAGAGAGTAATAAAAGACACTCTGTGACATGCATGGACACACATTTGCATACACGCACAAATTATTTATTCCTTTTTTTTCACTTGAAGGCATGAGGGCTCTTCAAAATGTACAAGTAGAACAGAAATAACCTTTAGAAATACTGTCTTAGTTTGCTTTCTGTTACTGTGATAAAACATTGATCAAAAGCAATTTAGGCAGAAGAGGGTTTATTCATCTTACGTATCACAGCTCCCAGATCACAGTCCATCACTGGGGAAAGCCAGCACAGGAACCTGGAGCAGAGGCCAGGAAAGAGCACTGCTTACTGGCTCACTTAGCTTTCTTTCTTACACAACTCAGAGCCATCTGCCTAGGTGTGGCACTGTCTACAGTGGGCTGGGCCCTCCCACGTCAACCAGCAATCAAGAAAATGTTCCTACAGGGTATATGATGAAAACAGTTTCTCAATGGAAAGTCTCTCTTGCCAGGTTACTCTATTTGTGTCTAACTGACAAAGACTAATCACTGCAAATATCCAAAGTGCTCAACCCAGACTATAAACATTTAAGATTTACTCATTCAATTTATATAACCTATATTCCTCAAAGATTCTATAAGAAAGAATTTGGGGGTAGAGGAGGTATGATCACTCCTTACATATTATATTATCAATATATATTAGCATACTAAAGACTATGAGAAGTCACAGACTAAGAAACTCTAAACACTTTTTTGCTTTGTTCTTCCCCCTCCCCCAGTGCACTCCCCCCTTTAAAAAAATTAAATTAGAAACAATCTTATTTTACATATCAATCCCAGTTCCCTCTCCTTCCCATCCTCTTTCCCCCCACTGGCCCCCATCCCACCCCTGCATCCACTCCCAAGGGAGAGTGAGGCCTCCCATGGGGGAATCATCAAAGTCTATCTCATCATTTGGGGCAGGACCTAGGCCATCCCCCATGTATCTAGACTAAGAGAGCATCCCTCCATGGGGGAATGGGCTCCCAAAGTCCATTCATGCATTAGAGATAAATACTGGTTCCATAGCCAGAGGCCCCATAGACTGCCCAAGCCTCCTAACTGACACCCATGTTCAGGGAGTCTGGATCAGTCCTCAGTCCTATGCTGGTTCCCCAGCTGTCTGACTGGGGTCCATGAGTTCCTACTTGTTCAGGTCAGCTGTTTCTGTGGATTTTCCCAGCATGGTCTTGACCCCTTTGCTGATTGCTTTGTTCTTATTGTTTGTGTATTCATGGTATATGTGCCATGGTTCACACGTATGGAGGTCAGAGAACACCCTTTGCAAACTAGTTTTCACATTCTGGTGTGAGCTCTGTTGATAGAAATCAAGTTGTCTGTCCTTCCTGGCCAGCACTTTTAAAGGAATTCTATAATTGCTCACCCCACAAAGTTGAAAAGTATTAAGAGAACGTATGGAAAGTGAAAGTCGCTAACTCATAGTTTATACTCAAGGAATGTTGATTTTTACCAAGTGCCATTTTATCAAGAGTGCCTGTGCTGCCTGTCCCCAAGCCTGCTTCCCCCTCTGCTTCTCCTCCTTTCTTTCTCCTCCCCCTTCTTTTCTCTTTTCCTTCCTTTTCTCTTTGCAGGGAAGGTTTTATTTCAAATGTCCTTTCCTTTCTTCCATTTTAGAATAATTGTAGGCTGAGGCTTCCTCACGGCACTGACAATCTACAGGAAGATGACATAGTGAGGGAGTGGTAAGAGGCAAGAGATGTGTGAGGGGTGGTGCCTGGGTATAAATGCTGAGACACCTGCCAAACAGAAAAATACAGACAGGAAGGAGGGCAACAACCCAGATTCAGAGCACTAAAGTGAATTCAGAAGAAAATGCTGCAGGAGGTTCTCTCCTCTCTCTCTCTCTCTCTCTCTCTCTCTCTCTCTCTCTCTCTCTCTCTCTCTCGTGTGAGTGTGTGTGTGTGTGTGTGTGTGTGTGTGTTCTTAATTAGATGAATAGATGAATTCTCCAGGGAAGAAAAGAGGTGAAAATACCAGGTGAGTACTCTGGATCTGCATATTAGATATTTATATCACAATTCTTAACAGTAGCAAAATTATAGCTATGAAGTAGCAGCAAAATAACTTTATGGTTGGGGGGTCACCACAACATGAGAAACTGTATCAAAGGGTCAAAGCATTAGGAAGGTTGTAGAACCTGCACACAACACTAAAGTGCTATCTACTTTTCTAAAATAATAGTGACTTTGAGCTATGTTAATTAACTAGAGCAATAGAGAGTGACAAAAATCGTTTTGTTTTTTTTTCAAAGAAAATTGGTCAGGAAATAATCAAGACAAAAGGAGGAAGTAATAGCAATGTTTAATACAGCTGGGTGAGGGTTTTTCCCCTTTTATTGAAAATTGAATTTTTTCTCATATAATATATCCTGATTACAGTGTCCTTCCCACCCCTCTATCCCCCACATCTAACCTCTCACTCCTCCTCCCATCCAGGCACTCCCTTTCTGTCATTAGAAAACAAACAGGCTTCTAAGGGATGATAAGGAGAAGAAAAAGTAAGATAACAAAATTTAACTCACTGAAATTGGACAGAATGAGCAAACAGAAGGGAAAGGGCCAAGAGAAGGCACAAGAAACGGACACTCACTCATTCACATACTCAGGCATCCCACATAGACACTAAACTGGAAGTCATAACATATCTGCAACGGGCCTGGAGCAGACCTGAGCAGGCCCTGTGTGTGCTGCCTCAGTCTCTGAGTTCATATGAGCTTGGATCATGGTGACTTAGAGAATCTTATTTTCTTTGTGTCCCCCATCCCTTCTGGTTCTCACGTTCTTCCTGCTGTTCCCTTGAACCCTGGAGGGAGGGAGTTGATGGAGACATCCCATTTAGAGCTGTGTATTCATTGGTCTCTGACTCTCTTCATAATGTCTGCTTTGGGTCTCTGTATGTGTTCTCATCTGCTCTAGGAGGAAGCTTCTCTGATGATGGCTGAGCAAGGCACTGATCCAGTGTATAGCAGAATATAATTAGGACCTTTTTCTTTCTTTCTTTCTTTCTTTTTTGCAATGTTTCTCTTCTTTTAGAACAATGGGATTTGGTTCACCCTTGGTCCCTGGACTATCTAGTGTCTGGCTCTTGATCACCCAATCAATGTCAGGCATGTGTTCCATCTTTCGGAGTGGGCCGAAAGTCAAATCAGATACTGGTTGGTTGATCTCACAAACTTTGTGACACTATTGCACTAGCATATCTCACAGGCAGAACACATTGTGAATGTATCAGGTCTCCATTTTACTTCCCAAATGGCAATGAATTTTAGCTATCTCTCCCTCTCTTTCCTACTCCTCTCCCCTTCCAACCTGATCCTCCCATCCCAGCCACCTCCCTCCGGCCATAACTATCTCTTCTATTTCTCTTTCCTAACAAGATCTATCTCCCCGCCCCCATCCTCTGCCACCGCCCAAGTCCCTTGCTCTATAGCTAACCTCTGTGGTTCTGTGGATTCTAGCTCTGTTACCACTGACTTAACAACAGCTCTGTGATTTGTCATAGGCCATTTAGCTTTGTTCTCCACCTGGGGAATGCAGCCAGGATGGGCTTTCCCTCAGGATCACACAGCCCAGTATCTCTACCTCCTATATGGTGACTGTCACTCCATATACTATTCATGGACTCCATGGAGGGACCCTCCCTCATCAGGATCCCAGGGTCTGTATGGCCTCTATGGTAGTTACCATTCTGTACCCTATTCAGGTGTTCCAGGAGCCTCAGCAGTCCAGTCACTGACAAAATACTGAAGGCTGAGCGAAAGCAGGATGGTCTTTGTCTCCAGCAATTAGTCAAGGGCCAGTTCACTCAGGAGTTCAGATTTCTTTCCAGGGTGCAAGAGCAAAAGGAAGAAAAGGCTCTCCTTTGAACTGGGGGTGTAACTGTGGAAGCACCCAGGATGGGGAATGCCCAGTTGTGCAATCAAGCCCTACTCTGGCTTTCCTCTCCCCAGCCCCCCACCAGGGAGTTGATGAGTCAGTGGTTTTCCCCTGAGCCCAGCAGAACTTCCTCCCAAACCCTGACTGGGGCTTTACATAGGTTGTGTGTGTCTGGTCCCTCAGAAAAGTGACATACAGGTGTTCAAAGCGATTTCTGGGGACACCGGAGGGAAGCGGTTTGAGAACCACGTTGCTAACATGCCAGGGGCGGGCACAGGCAAAGTACACACTCAGAGGCCATCTAGAGCAAAGGGGTGGGACAAGCAGACTGCCAGTGTAGGTGACTCACCCGGCTGAGAGGTGGAGACTTGGGCTGGCTTTCCCTTGAGGCACAGACATGCTGTGGATTTGGGCTGCCCTCCCTCTGGTAAGCTTTGAGACGCCTGGGATATGGGACGATGAGCATTGGGGACCACCGCGCGGGAACCCAGATGCGGCTGGCATTGCATGACGGCCACCCCTTTCCGTCCGGATGTCCAGAAGGGCGGGGGAAGCTGCTTTCTTTCCTGGCTCGGTGCTTAGGGTTGATCTCCAGACTCAGACCCTGCAGCTCTGGCACTTTTCTGAGAAAAGTGTGAGTGGGGAACGGCCAGCGCTTGGTGCTGGCCGAGTCTTGATTGGCTTTGTCTTGGCTGGAGAGGGCAAGAGACATGCCCAGACAAAGATCCACTTTGTGGCAGGAGAGGGGTTCCCTCTGAGTGTGTGGCATGGATGGACTTGGCACTTGGCACTTTTGACAGTTCGTTCAGCTGGGGAAGTAAGTCTTCTCTGGGCTGTGGTTACAACCCAGGAGTCCGAAGGTAGCATTTCTCAAAGTAACTTTAAGAAAGTTACTTCGTATTAATAAGCCTCTGAAGATTTGTTTATGTTCTTGTGACAACGCGGAAAAATAAACCAATTTCTCCCCTTCCGGGAATTCAGCTGGACTGTGAGTGGCTGGACTGGTGGATATTTTTGTGTTGTTGTCTGTCCTGTTTCTTCTCTGATTCTTTCTCTGCTGGCGCTCTCCAGCAAGTTTGTCCGGTAACCCTTGGGCTGTGGGTCTCAGCCTGGTGCCTGCTGCAGGCACAGGAGTAAAAGCCCGCCCAGCACTTGGCCTCTACAGGAAAGTTCCCTGCTCAGGAATGCTGCCTTGATTATTCGATTTTAAACAGATTGTTTTATTTGGCCCCTAAGTTTAGACTGATTGTTTTATTGGACCCCTAAAAACTCCTGAGTATGATGTTATAACATCGATTTTCACAGCAGCGAAGAGAGGAAGACAGCCTCTGCTGGCTTTTAGAAATCAAAATGAAGTTCAGAGAGCTTAAGAACTGCAGCGATAACACATCTAACTTGTGGCAGTGCTGGACTTGAACTCAGCTCTAACACCCAGGCACAAGCAGCTTGTGTATAAGCTGATGAGTGACTGCTCCGTGGCATGGTTAAGGGGAAGTTTTTTTGTTTTTGTTTTTTTTGTTTTTTTGTTTTTTTGTTTTTTTGTTTTGTTTTTTTTCTCTATAGATGTGACAGAACAGCCAGAGGCATTCGGAAGAGTCCAGAGTATATAAAGAAAGAACATGAACTGAACATGATAGCCAGTAGACTGGACATGGCGAGGGCTACCTGTGACAGACGGGAGAATAGCAGGGGATAAAGAATAGAGAACACACAGTGAGAGACTCGGGAGCAAAACACAGAACATAGTGAGAATAAGGAGGATGAGTAGCTAGGGGGTGGGAAGCTGGTGAGCTCAAGAGTTGGAGTAGGGAGAAGGTGAGAGGAGCTAGGATGCTAGCATGGACTTTGAAATGCATAACAGATACTTGCTTTGATATTCTGATAGGTGCCATACGTCCATAGGTGCCATGTCCCTCTTGCCAGAGGTAAGGGAAATGACTTTCCAGGGGGCCCCGAGGAGGCACATATAGTCAAACCATTGGTACAAGCAAGCCAGACAATTTGAGGACATGATGCAGATACTTTGGCCTTGCCAGGGCATGCATAAAATTATAATCCCTGAAGGCCCTTTTCTAGCCCCTTTTCAACCTGACTTACTGACTCCTGTCTCTCCCCTGGAAGGGACATAAGAGAACAGAGGTCTGCATTCAAAGAGTTTCTCAAACCGCCCCCTTTTTTTTCTGAATTCCCAAGTCCAGGTTTGGGGCTCATGGGATTCATGTATCCCAGATTAGTAAACTCTGCTCAGTCTTATCTTTAAGGGGCCCAAGGTCCAAGACATCATCCACAGTGGCCTTGTTCAGGGATGACACCGAGTACTTTGAAGATGACTGGGTAGAGTCCCTTCCAGACAGACTCCAGGGTCTGGGCAAAGATCTTAAGTATCCAAACCAAGTCTTCTGGAACTGGTGGGTGGGTTCATAGGTCAATACTGATCAAAGGCTTGGTAAGCATCCTGTGCTATAAACATGGTATAGATTTTTAAACTATGAACCCTTTCTGCTACAAATTTTAAGCTAACTTTTTGTTACAGATTTTACAAGTTGTTGTTTTTTTTTAACCACACCCAGTGAAGTTACAAATCCTTAGATACAGGAAGTTTGCACAATAGTCTTACAAATCTTGAGCTAAAGTTTATACTTCAGCAAACCTTTTAGAATTATAAGAGAGTTAAGTAAAACCAAGAAGAGTAGTATGAGATAAGGAGCCATGATTCATATTGGAAACTGTAGCACAGACAATAAAACAAAACAAAACAAAACAAAACCCAGAGATAGATACTGGGGTTCAAGCTGAAGATCAAAAAAGCAAAGTAGCCAAGTCACTAGCTCTTACCTCTACCTCAGACTGAAAGGATGATCCTTGCTCTATGAATCCTCAGCATGGCTGGAGACAGAATGCCTCCTGTCCTCAAGGTGGATGGAGGATAATTGCCAAGCATGAGACCCTAATCCTATCTTACATACCTCTCTAGTACTGGGATGAAAGGCGTGAGCTCTGCTTGTCTTTTAGACTGATTCTTTTCTATGTAGCCATGGGTGGCCTTGAACTCACAGAGATCCATCTGCCTCTGTCTCCTGAGTCCTGGGATTAAAGGCATATGCCACCATTGCCTGGCTTCTACGGCTGTGGCTAGCTTTGCATTCTGATATACAGGCAACGTTTATTAGATCATAAACAATATATCACCAAAGGAAACAGTTTACTTTTTAGCTGTTTTAAAACATAAAGTGTTTTTTCCTGTGTTCTTCGGTTTGCTGTCCTCCTAGTCAGAAAGACAAGTGTCCCTGCCTGACCCAGGACAGAGATTTTGTAGGAAACTTTTAAACAATCAGTTTTAGACCTGGAGAAGGAGGCCATAACCCAACTCAAGAGCCAGATTATTTAAAAATAAAGCGGAATATCATGGGACAATATTTAAATATTATCCACACACAGAAGACATTTGAATCTCTGTAAAACTGAATTTAGTGATCAGGGGAGAGACTTGAGCAGACAGAGCAAAGAAGACTCAGAGATAAGAGCAAGGGGCAGAGAAGGCTTAGAGATAAGAGATTTGGGGATCAATTGTTTGCACAGTGGCAGAAGTTGTTACTATGTGTGAGAATTTGGAAATCTAGTGTGCCACCTTTGGTTGTTGAGCTATACTGAGGCCAAGCCATTTGTAGTAAGACAGTGAGGCTTAATGGGATCTCTGAGTCTGAGGAAGAAAAGAGATTAGAGAAGGTGTGAGTGGAGTATTCTGAATGGAAGAGAGAGAGAGAGAGAGAGAGAGAGAGAGAGAGAGAGAGAGAGAGAGAGAGAATATGTATCCCAATAGGCTCAGGAGAACATAAAAAATGCCTGATGTACCTGCAGGTCTCCAATGTCAGGCTCCAGTGAGCCAATGAGAAGGATAGAGACAGGGTAGGAAGCTCCATGGAGAGATGAGGGGAGACAAATAGTTAGCCATGGTTAGAGACAGAGTTAGCTCCAGAAGGCAGCTGAGAGACAGAGCTAGCAAGGAGGATTAGAGTGAGGAGATGGACAAGAGAGACAGAGCAAGCTCCAGAGGGAAGCTGAGACCACATTGGGAAAGGAAAGCAAGGATGGAAGAGAGACGGATAAGTGACAAAATTCCAATCCAGGGCATCCCAAGTGGACTGAGAGCCTTGTCAGGAAGAAAAGTCTGAAATCACAAAGGAGAAGCATCCCTTTCCGGGCAATGGGTTCCGAATAGGGAGAGAGAACACATCAGCATGACTTTCATAACAGTAGTAGGCTCTATCTAGCGGCTGACAGAGAAAGAGCAAGTAGCTTCCAGGAGAGAACAGGTGGAGGGAAGAAGCAGCTGAAGATGAGGACTCTGAAACTTGGAGTAGGGCATGGTGGGCATCAGGAGCCAGAAGAAACAAATATCCCATACCTTAGGAGCGTCAAGTCAGTAGCTTGGTTTGGTTTGGAGAGGCTAGGCACCTTGGAAAGGGGTCTCTGTGTACCACTCCAGGGTACACAGAAGCAGCAGGTATATAAAGTGACGCCATGACAGATGCACAGTATGGTTAAGGGGAAGGTTTTTGTTGTAGATACGAGAGAAAGAACAGCCAGAGCAGAGAGAATGAAGCAAACTGGATATGGCCAGAGCTAATTGGGAGAAAGGGGAGGGTAGCAGGGATGGGGAACAGAGACAATCCAACGACAGAAGCAGGAGCAGAGGTGGGGCAGTACATAGCGAGAATAGCGGGGCTATAAGGAGAATGAGTAGCTGTGGGGAGGGAAGCCCATGAGCTGGAGGGAGTTTAGGTTAGGGGAGGAGGTGAGAAGGGCTGGGATGCTACAGTAGTACTTGTGGTACCAGCATGCACTGTGATAGCCTGATAGGCCTTCTGCCAGCAGCAAGGGAAATTGACTCCTTGGCTGCCTTTTTATCTAACTGCCAGAAATCCTTCTACAGTCCAGGCTGAACTCATTTCTGGATATCTGTACTGCCTTTTGGAGTTTGAGGAACTGGAGTTTCTTTTGGACTAGACAGTTTGCTCGTTGCATCTGATACCCGGAGTATAACAGGAGTAAAATGACAGAGGCTCTTATACTTGGCACCTCATGAAGGAGTAAAAATGTCCCTTTGGTTCTTTAAGACATACTGTACAATGTTTGGCCTTTAGAAATGCCTTTAGGGTGTTCTAAGATCCTCCTTGGTGTAAACTGGCTTGTCATCATTGCGTCACTGCAGTGTGGGTGGCTTGGAAACACTCTCAGCTCTGAGAAGTATGCCGAAGGCTGGAGCTATGCTCAGCTCAGGCCCAGCTGTGTCTTTATCATAGGATGTGTGCCGCAAGAACCCAAGAAACAGTCTTCCTAAAGGAATGCACACAATACGTGTATGCACATGTGAAGTTTTACACACGCATTAGTACATAAATATTAAAATTATGATTTAAGCCTGGGAAATTAATGCTTACTAAATAATGTTATAAAGACAGAGGAGTAAAGTTGTAATGATAACCCTTTCACCTACATAATCATTGCTGCATCTCATAGTACCTTCCATCCACCACACGAGACTCTGAAGTACCCCTACTCAGTCAGAACCTGGCCTTGTCCAACATGAAGCCCCCATTATTCTAACATTGTATCACCTTGTGCATCTCCTAAAATATGCGTCTCTGTATAGTAGGGATTCTTCAGTAGTAGCATAAGTGAAATAGAGGCATTGTGAATTGGAACACACCTGCGAGTTTTGTTAAATACTGGTAATTTCCAGGGAGTAGATTTGGGGATAGGTTTTCTTTTACTGCCTTCCCCGGGTTCCCCTGTCTCCAATGCCATTTATAGACACAGCAACTGGCCCTTTCTTTGCCTCTCTTTCTTCTCTTTGCTTCTTAGAGATTCTTTTTCCTCTCCTAGTTTCTGGAAATTTTTTTGTTCAATAAATAAGTCTGAAGTTTGCGAACCTTCACAAATTTTTAAAGGCGATAGAAAAGCAGTCTAATTTACTTTTACTTTACTCCATGTGTAAGAGTTATGAGTCCCATGTGCGTGCGTGTGTGTGTGTGTGTGTGTGTGTGTGTGTGTGTGTGATAAAGCACTACAAGGTCCTTAAAGGTTTCATGCCACATTATTTAGGGATGTGACCAATCACTCACTATGGACAGCCACTTTCCTGATATTTCTTAGAGCAGTTGTTAAAAATGATGGTTGAAGAAAATGAGAGGTGATTTGGAAAGAACAGCACATTTATAAGCAATCCTACAGCAGAATCATAAACTGTGGGTTTTTTGGTTTGTTTTGAAGGCGTGGACAAAGACAGCTGCTTCATTTATAATTTAATCATTTTCTTTAAAACAACCCTAGAAATATAAAAAATGTTTTTCCCATATTTTTTTGGAAGGGCTTTCTTTATCCCACAAGGGACTTGAAAGTTTTATGAATGCAATAACAAGACTAAGTATAAATCAAAAGCAATAACAAGGGTGGAAAAATTCAAGTTTTGTGGGTTCTGGCACATTGAATTCAAGTTCGTGTGCTTGCAGGGCAAGAATTTCCCAACTAAGTGGCCCTCTCACCCCAAAACACAAGTTTTTAAATTGTGGAAAGACTGAAAAGCAACAATTAAGCTGAAGGCCACCAGTTACAGCTAACAAACAGAAAGTATTCTACCGTCCTTGTCGCCTATAGAGTAGATGGAGACTTTAATGTAGGAAAAGATTTTATTCTGACCCTGAGATTACCAGAAAAGAGCTGACGAACCAGGGTTTGATGCTGTCTCTTTGAGACTGAAGTCTTAGGGTGGGAGTGTCAGTGTATCAAGACAACTTTCTGACTGCTCGGGCATGCTCAGTGGGGAGGTGGACCACCACAATCCAATTGCCAGTTGGAGAGAATCACAGTTTTTCTGAGAGAATTAGAAACTTGAATAAGGAAATCCCCCTGCAAAAGCCCCTGATAACTTGTGCTTTGGGTGAATTCTCTTAGTTCCAAAAGTCCCTTACCAAGCACATGTTTTATACTATGTGCCAAAGACCACTTACTGAGAAGTAACAAAAAGCATGCAATTTAAAATTGCAATAAAATAATGCATTAAAAAGCAACTTGAAGCCAAGTTTAGGATAATTAATCCCTCTCTTCTTTTTGAGTAGATAAATATTTAAAAGTTGTCAAACAGAATGAAATTAAGCATAAATACTGGAAAATAAAGTAATTCATTATTTGAAAAAAATCAGCATTATGGGAACATTTTAAAATTTTACTTACGGCTCCTGAGTCTTATCCACACATGTACATCATACTATTTAATCAGTGCAATGTATGGTCTTCCCCTTGACACTTTCTGGGTATACTAACCTGGGTATGTTTTTGTGTAATTATTATTTTATAATTTCAATATTTTATAGAGAGGGTATTTATTAAAGGAGCTTGCATTACAATAATTTTGTTTATTAATTTTATAATTTATAAATAATTGTTTCTTGGATCTGAGAAGTAGCTCAGTGATAGTGTTTGCTTAGCATGTGTCAGGCCCTGAGGTTGATCTCATCACCCTAAAACAAATAAACAAATAAATAAAATCCACAAAAGGAAAATATGTGGATAGAAGCGCTTGCTGCCAAGCTTTACAACCTGATTTGGGTCCATGGACCCCACATGATGTGAAAGAGAACAGTCTTGCAGGTTGCTCTCTGAACTCCAATTGTACATACACACACACACATACACACACACACACACACACACACACACACACACACACACACACACACACACAGTGTACACGCACACTCATGGAAGTGCCATAGTCTCTAGTTTTGTATTATTTTTGCTTTTGGGGCCCACATGGGTGTGTTTATATAATTCAAAAAAGCAGAAAGTACATTCACTCAGTTACCTGCCATTCTTTTTCCCCTCGAAATCCTTGCTCTCAAATAGAAGAAAGGGGCTTGGAAGCTGGCTTCATCAGGAAAACAGCTTGCTATGCAAACAAGAAATTGCTATCATGAGATTGAGCAAATTTTCCTTTTTAAGAGAGAAATGAACTGGCCATCCTAATTACCACTCCTTGTACTATCACACAGCCCAGCCACCCCCTCATCATGGGAATTTAGAAGCAGCAGTTACGGTTGGTTCAAGCAATTGTCCAAGGCCCACTGAATGGAGAGGAATTGCTGAGGATTCTGTGACCACAACGGCCATCATAGTAATGATCCACGGATGTCAAGAAGGCAGTTCAGTTCAGCACAGCTAAGTAGTTGGTGTTGGATCCAACTTTGGGAACCTGACTCTGAGTAGTTTATTTTAGGCACATTTAAGGATAGCAAAACTTTGATGAAAACTCTCCTGGTGATAACTAGACTCCGTGTGTACAATAAAGCTTAAGATATGACTACATTGAAACTTCTTTGTAAAGTACATGTGACACCTTTCATAAAGATAGGTTCTAAAGATTGACTAGCTCAGAGTAAGAGTCTGGGGAAGATCAGGTGTGGGCTTGACCACACAGAACAAAGCATTGAGGTAATGGAGGTGTGTGTGTGTGTGTGTGTGTGTGTGTGTGTGTGTGTGAGAGAGAGAGAGAGAGAGAGAGAGAGAGAGAGAGAGAGAGAGAGAGAGAGAGAGAGATGAAGCTTGTGGTGGTCAAATACAACTTGTCAGCTCTCTGCTTTTTGTCAAAACAATGCAATAAAAAATAGTCTACACATTGTTCTAGACTATGCTTTGTTTAGCACGTGTAGTGCTGATGTATAAAATACATATACATGAATTTATACATTTATTTGTGTTGCTTTTTGGAACCATTTAAATATTAGATATTTTTAATGTCTGTTGGAAAACAGATCTGGGTGAGTGTAGCAATTCTGTTCTCCCAAGTTTAGTGCCAGTTGGCCCCTGGGTCCGGGTACAGCACTGCAGCCCAGTAGTCCTCTCCCATGCAGATATCTTGATTCTCAAGGTTGCTGCTAAGCCCTGAGCATTTTATCAAAACGTGCCATATATGATTCTGGTATTTGTTAGCGTTTTTATGTATTACTTAATGGTGATTTTTATGTATGTCAGGGTTTCTGAGAACCAGTTTTCTTTTCCTTCCTTCCTTTCTTCCTTTCTTCCTTCCTTCCTTCCTTTCTTCCTTCCTTCTTCCCTTCTTTTCTTCCTTTTTCTGGTGTTGGGAATTGAACCTAGGGACTTGCACATTTTAGGCAAGTACTCCATCACTGAGTTATACCCACCCTTCATCTCATAGAATTGCTTTTCTAACTTTAAAAAATTAAACTTAATCTCTAAAATTTAAGCTTTAAGCATTAAACTTAAAATAGAATCCAGGTGGGATTTCCTGGGTTCCTTCTGTTTGTCTTACTTGCTGGTTGGTCAGTTACGGACATAACCAAGTCCTGCTATTGCACTGTTTCTCCCCTGAGCTTTCCAGAGACTGGCTTGAAGAAAGAAAGATGACACATCTGGGATGGGGTTACTTTGCACACTTATACATTCTGAAATAAGTAAAAGCACATAGAACTTTCACTTATCTCTTTCATGTATATTTTTAAATCTTTATTTCATTTTTTGAACAAAGCAGTGATACAAAATGGCAATACTACTTAACTGGTTTACACAACTTTAGATGCATTAAGTCCCTGGTAGATTTGAGAATTATTCCTTGGTAAACTGCTAAAACAACAAACTATTTGCTGATTGCCTTTTTAAAGAATTTCTTTTCAGTCAAGTATTAATAAGTACTGGTGAGTCTAGGAAGCAAGCTGGTGGAAGTGATTGGCACCTCTTCATTTGTTGTTTTGTGGTTTTCTTTAGCAGTGTAGGGCAGTGAGCCTTGCATGGCCAATGAATCCAGGAAGAAGTCTGGCTTGTGTCGGCCTTTGGGTGATTTCCACTATAAATTTCATGGAAATTCTCTTATCCATTTACCTCTGTGATCATTCATGATGAATATCCCTTCAGCTATGATTTGTTCCCAGGTTTATATGTGCCACTGCTGTTCTTCAACTCAGGAGTGTGAGGGGAGGAAGAGGCCGTACTTTTGCATTTATATTAGCGTGCTAGGGCTGTTATGACCAGGTCTTGCATGCAGGGTAGCTTGAACAATTCTTACAGTTCTCATCTCAGGACATCGAAGATGAAAGTGACAGAGTCGTCTGCTTCTGAGGGCTGTGAAGAGTCTTTTGGGGCCCCTGTTTTTCAGTTACAAATGGCCTTCATCTCTTTGTGTCTTCACCACATCTTCCTCTATCTGTGAGCACCCACGTTCCCTCATAAAAGAATACCAGCTGTGTAGTGGGAGATGCACCCAGCTGCACCTGTGACTTATATAAGTGGCTTCTCCCCAAATACATTTAACCTATTTGACCAAGTCCTGTGTATCTTAATCTGTGCATCTACACAGCTTTCCTAGTCACTGTTCTGCTGTTGGAAAGACACACCACGACAAAGGCAACTTTCATAAAAGAAAGGCTTTAATTGGGTGTAGTCGGACTTTCTTTGTACTGCCAGCTCCCGAATAATGACACAGAGACTTCTTCAGTATGAACTTATGGCCTTTTAGCTTAGGCTTGTACCCACCTGGCTCTTAAAACTTAAACTATCCCATTTTATATTCATCTGCATTCTGCCATGTGGCTTATAATCTTTCCTCAGTACTTAACATCGGACTTCCTCCACATCTGGTTGGCAAATCTCCTCCTCCAGATTCTTCTCAGAGTTCCTATATCTTCTCAGAAATCTGGCCTATCCTCTCCTGCCTAGCTATTTACCATTCAGCTCTTTATTAAACCAATCAGAAGGCACCTTAGGCAGGCAAGGAAGGACAAAGACTCATCTTCACACAGTGCAATCAAATATCCCACAACAGTTGGAGCTGGCTTACAGTTTCAAAGGTTTAGTCCATTGTCAACATAGTAAGGAGCATGGTGGCAGGCAGACAGACATGGTGCTGGAGAAGTAGCTGAGAGTTCTACACCTTTTTTTTTCAACTTTTTTTAAAATTTGAATTAGAAACAGGATTGTTTTACATGTCAATCCCAGTTCCCTTCTTTCTCCCATCCTCCCCTACCACCCCCCAACTAAAACCCTACCTATCACATATCCTTTCTGCTCCCCCTGGATGGTGAGGCCTTCCATAGGGTGTTATCAGAGTCTATCATATCCTTTGGGATAGGGCCTACCCCCCCCCCCATGTGTCTTGGCCCAGGGAGTATCCCTCTATATGGAATGGGCTCCCAAAGTCCATACCTATGCTAGGGATAAGTACTGAACTTCTACAGGAAGTCCTGTAGATGTCCGAGGTTTCCTCACTGAAACCCATGTTCCTGGGGTCTATATCAGTCCCATGCTGATATTCCAGCTATCAGTCTGGGGAGCAAGAGTTCCCCCTTCTTCAGGTCAGCTGTTTCTGTGGGTTTCACCAGCCTGATCTGGACCCCTTTGCTCTTCAGTCGTCCTTCTCTGCATCTAGGTTCCAGTTCAGCTCGGTGGTTAGTTTTGGGTGTCTGCTTCTACTTCCACCAGCTGTTGAATGAAGGCTATAGGATGGCATATAAGTCAGTCATCAATCTCATTATCAGGGGAGGGCATTTAAGGTAGCCTCTCCTCTGTTGTTTAGATTGTTAGCTGGTGTCATCTTTGTAGATCTCCAGACATTTCCCTAGAGTTCTATATCTTGATCCACAGGCAGCAAGAGGAGAGACCCTGGGCCTGGTGTATACTTTTGAAACCTCCAAGCCCATCCCCAGTGACACAGTTCCTCCAACAGAACCATACCTACTCCAACAAGGCCACGCCTCTATATCCTTCTCAAATAGTGCCACTCCCTTGTGACTAAGCATACAAATATATGAGCCTATGGTGGCCATTCTTATTCAAAACACAACACCTGCCAAATTGGATTAGGACTGACCCTACTGAACTCAGCCAAAACATCTCTGAAATGGCCTTATCTCAAAACGTGATCACATTTTAAAGACCTGTGGGGGTTAGGACATTACTAGGAGAATTTGGGGTGGGCGAACAATGTAGCTACATCAATCTTGGTTCAACACTAGCATGAGGTTGGACCAGCAACTGTAAGATTTTTAAACATTGCTCTACCTACCAGAGAAGGGGCTTGGTCAAATCACCTTTCAGGCCCTTTCTTCTCTAAATTGCTAAAAGGAGAGAGAAAAGAAGGAAAATTGTAAATCTAATGAGATACCAAACTGTGGATCAGTATCAGAGAGCTTAAGAATTATCTCAAAGTTTTGCTGATATAGACAACTTTAACGTATTTTCTCATTTTCTGTTTCTGCCATTCACCCAAATTAATCCAATTTCCACTTCCTGTAACCTCTTGACTAAATTCTGAAAGACAAATTTCATAGTATATAAAAGGATACTATCCTAGAGACCATGTTTTCACCCATCTATTTGAACTTTGGAATTAAAATACCCACTTTCGAATTGAGTTGTCTGTCTTTCAGATAAATCCATTAACATGCATTTAAACAATTTTAGAAGAATTCTTTTATGTTATTACATTCACATATTAGGGCTACAAGAATACTTATATAATAAGGTGAATTTTCCAAAGTATGGTGTAAATATAAAACAGTATCACAGACAATTTAAAAGCAGCTTTCTAAATTGTGTATGGGGAAAAAAAGAATCATTTCTGGGACTTTTCCTAGAGTAGTCTCTATGGACAACTTGGACATCACATTTATCACATTGTTAGATTTTCTTTCTTTCTCCCCGGCCCCCACAAATACCGTAATTCACAGAAGACAGCCAGTCCAATTTTTAAGAAATATATTTACTTATTCCCAGTTCTAGAGAAGCACTGAGTATTCAGTTCTAAGTCACCTTTTCCTTGCTATCTCATTACTGTCTCGGTGACTGTGGTGCATTTTCCACAGGACCTGTTAAGACATGGTTCGGAAGGCATACTTTTACAGTAAGTATTCTGTAAGAAAGATACCAGGGACACATGGGAACTGAAGTTACAAGTTTGTGATGATTTATGGGACATAACTTTCAGTTTCCTCAACAGTTCTTAGTGTAACTTCAAATAGCCTCCTTTCTTTTTGTACAGTCTGTTTAAATAAGACAGACGTTTCCTCGTGATGAAGCAAAGGTGACTGGTCAAGGGATGACATAGCGGGTTTCAGATGACCAGGGGGAATGAAACAGTCCCCAATGAACACACCAAGCTGAGGAGACAGGATCAGCTAAACAAAGGTTGTATTTCTGATGCTCGATTCAGTACACCGAAAGGAGTGCCATCAAAACCAGAAGACAAAATGCTACATTTTTATGACGGATAAAGTGCTGCTCACTCAAACACAAACCTCTCTCATCTTTGATATATTAGGTGATTCCTGTTATAGATTCACTGCTGTCATCATTCAGGTTTCTAATCTTATCAGAGAACACAAACCAGAAATCATTGCTACCACCAGAGCTGCTGGTTTGCTATTATGCTATGAGCCCATACTCTCAGCAGCCAACATTATTCAAAGTTTGATGTGTCTTAAAAGAGCATTTCTTGTCCGTGTTTTTGTTTGTTGTCGTTGTTGTTCTTGCTTTGTTTTTTTTCCCCTTTCTCCCTTCTCTTTGGGCAGTGTCTCTGCATGTAAGGGCCAGGCTAGCCTCAAACTTGTGATCCCTCTGCCTCAACTTTCCCAGGAGCTGGGATTATATGTCTGAGCTTTGGCTGGCTCAGAAATACCGTTTTGTTTCTCTTCCCCCTACTTTTCCAATTCCTCAGCTTCTAGCTTCTAGGCTCTCATCAAGGGAGCATTTTCCTGTAGTAACTGTGCACTACAGTCTCACTGAAGAAGACACCCTGTGGCTTTGGTTAGAATCAAATCACTTTTCATTTCACTTATTACCTCCCATGGAGCTGAGGCTTCCCTGTGTTACTACAAACTCTATTCAGTCTGATGGCGGCCTCTGTGTCAGTACTGAACAGTCGTGCTGATCAAGTCATTCTTGCCATTGGAGGGCTGACATTTTCATCACCTAACACCTTTTTTTTTTCCCCCTTCCACTTTAAAAACAGCCTTTTCCTGTTTATTTTGAGCCTGAGAACAGAAAAAAAGTGGTTTTTCTTTCTTTCTTCTTTCTGTCTTTTTAAAATCTACTTCAGCCCCCAAGATGAGTCTTCACACTTGGTTTGGGAACCAGCTTTTCCGGGAGACCCAAGTTCTTTAAGTAGGTAGTTTATTTCAGTCACTGGGGTGTCACTCTGCTTGTCATTGCCCTGTTACTTGTTAAGTGCTGACCTTTCCTAGGAAGGTGTGGTGAGCCTGCCCCAGCGTGTGTGACATGGGGCAGGCACCGGGTGCACTCATTCCTGTACCATGTCTTCTGTTTGGGAACTTGAGTGCCTCTGAAAACCAGTAATTTCTGATGCTGCAGGCCAAGAAAACGCCAACTGTTCTGTTTCTCATGATCTGGTAGCAGGGACAGGTGCTCAAAATTCTTTCTTCTGGGATCCCAAGGGGACAAATGTGAAGATCCAGGCGTCTATGTTCCAGATCCATACCTCTGCCAGACACTACATCATAGCCATGGCTGTTCGTACAAATGCTGCCCCACCTGGAGGGAAGACTGACAGACTGAGAGGGACTGGCAAGCTTCACCTTCCCTGAACCCCAGCCATGGCTTAAATGGTCCTCCTACATGACCCCTTCTCCTGCCCCAGGCTAGATGCTTGAGGTTGACTTTTGGGTCTGAGCAGAAACCCTTTCAAAGCCCTTCCTTCCTCCTAGCATGTGTTTTGAAGGCTCCTCATAAAACTAACTTGCTGATTTCTGTTCAGCATTGTCTGAAAACAATTCTTGTGCCTAAATAAAGCAAAAGCAATTAAGGAAATCCTTATAAACAAGTGTCTGAGCCCAGCCCAAATTTGGACAGAAGTGCTGAGTTGGAGTCCTTTGTCAACCACTCCTAAACATGGGCTTTGGCAACGTCATTTCAAGCCGTGTTCATCTTCAACTATAGCTACAGCAATGAGTCTTGGTGAATATTTTACTGTAACTGAAGAGGTAGCATATGCTAATGACCGTTGTAAAGGGCCAGCCAAGTGCCATGGCGGAATGGAAATAAGGGTGGGTGCTCTCACATCCCATGGTCACAAGGGATTCAGAAAGGTGGAGAGAAAAACACATTTCTGATGTGGGGGAAATATGAAAATCTGTAGGTAATGAAATATTCAAGCAGTCACTACTTTAAGAAGATTTATTTTACTTTGAATTGTGTGTATGTGAGGGGACATGGGGTCATGAGTGCTGAGGTGGCCCATGGAGGCCAGAAGAGAGCAACAGACTTCCTGGGACTGAAGTTTAAAGGGCCTGTGAGCTCCCTGATGTAGGTGCTGGGACCCAAACTATGGTCCTCTTCGAGTAAGTTTATGTATCTGACTGCTGAGCCAGCTCTAGTCAGAAGGAGATCCATTTTTAAGATCTGAAGCTGAGTAGATACCATGATGTCTTTCTAAGTTGACATCCCAGCTTGTTTGTGAATGCAGCATTAAAGATATAGGGTCCCCCTATGGCTGTGAGCACCAATGGGATTCTTCCCTATATCACCTCAGGAGCCCTGGATAAGCCAGTCCCAAATATGGCTGTCCCTTATACATCAACAGGTCTGTAACTTCTCCGCAACGTTCTTTTTCTTTTTTAGTAAAATTTTCTCTTTCATATGACATATTTTCATCATATTTTCCTCGATCAGATTTGCCCACCTGCCTGCACATCCAACTCTACAATTTCTCTCTCAAAACAAACAAAAGGAACCTCCCATAGAAACACAAAAAAGAAAATCAAAGCAAATAAGCAAAAGAACTAACAAGACAAAAAATGCCCAAATTAAAAAGGAGGCCACCCCCCCCAAAAAAACCCAAAACAATCAAACAAAAAACAAACAAACATAAAACCCCAAAATGCTTAGAGTTCATTCTGTGCTGGTGAACTACTCCAGAGCATAGGACCTGCCCTGGAATGTGGTTATTATAGTCAATGACACTCTATCTTAGAAAAGAGATTTTCCCTTTGCTAGTGGTATCAATTGCAAGCAGCTTCTTGGTTAAGGGTGGGAGCCAGTGTCCACTTCTCCCTCTCAGTGCTGAGACCCCATCTGTCTTGAACCTGTGTGTGCTACCTTGGTCTCTGTGAGCTCATGAACTCACCGATTCCTTGAAGTCATCCACCCCTCTGACTCCTACAATCTTTCAGCCTCCTCTTCCGTATAGGTCCCTGAGCCTTGAGGGACAGGGTTTGATGAAGACATCCTAATTAGGACTGAGTGTTCTGAAGTCTCTCACTCTGCACATTGTCCAGTTGTGTGTCTGTGTTAATTCCCATCTATTGCAAGAAGAAGCTTCTCTAATGAGGGTTGAGGGAGACACTGACCAATGGGTATCGCAACACATCATTACGAGTCATTTGATTGCTATTTGCTTTTATCGGAATCTTACTAGTAGGGTTTCCCCTAGCAGAGACCACTATTTCTTAATGAATATGCCTCCAGGCCTTAAATTCCTTATGCCTCCCAGCTTCCTTTACTTTTGTGTATGGTATGATTTCTCCCTGACAGACCTATTACATTTCTTTCTTTATTCAGCATTTCTTCCCTGGTTAATATCTTATGTCAGCTTGCACCCAGAGTTTTGGTCAGGCACTCTGCATGTGTCCTGAGATGAATATTCAGATTGATGTGCTGTGAACAAAGCAGCTAATCCTCAGTATTAGAGGTGGACCTCATCCAGTCTGTTGAATGCTTTACTAAACAAACGGCAGCCTGCTCATCTTCTCAGTAAGAAAGGTTTCTGTCCCCAGACTGCCTTAGGACTCGAGATGCAGTTTTTCTGGTTGGTGACTTATACCATCTGATCTGAGGGCTGACACAGCCCATTCTTTAAATATCCGTCTCCCGAAATCAATCTCTCTCTCTCTCTCTCTCTCTCTCTCTCTCTCTTTCTCTCTCTCTCTCTCTCTCCTCTCTCTCTCTCTCTCTCTCTCTCTCTCTCTCTCTCTCTCTCTCTCTCTCTCTCTCTTCTCTCTCACACACACACACACACACACACACACCACACACATACACTTCCCTGGTGATAATTTTCTATTTCCTGGGTGTCAAATGCACTCCCTTATATATAAACAATAGTAGGAAGAATCTATCTTTCCATTGGCTTGTCATCAAGCATCTACCAGACAATGTGTGACCCACAGTAGGTACTCAGCAGTGCATTTGCTTACCTATACTTCTTCCAGCAGACTGTAATACCAAGGTTTCTCTTGCTTTAAAATGTCTTTCTTAGCAAGGTGGGTATTTAGATAACTTGTATTTCCCTCTTTCCCCTCTTGTCATTTGCCATAGTTTACCTACTTTTCTGATCCTTAACTCCCTTTATGCTTTTTTTTTTCTGCTTCTCAGAAAACAAAACAAAACAAAAAGTGCTCAGAACATTTGGATTTGTGTGGGCTTCCTGCCCATCATAATTGAAATGCCCCAGTCTCTGCCTAAATAGTTTCAGTTAGACCATTGCACTCTACAAAGATGAGTACATGCAAACTTTTTAAAATGCAAACTGTGTGCAGTGCGGCTTGCCTTACCTCTGCAAATAGTCAGGACATGCACTTCAGAGCATATTTCTTTTGGCACCTGACATAATTCGTTGATGTGGTAGTAAGCAAGGACCTTTTCCTGAAGAAATCAACTCTGTGGAGTACATGTGACTATGTCAGAAAGGAGGTTGCTGCCGGGATAGCGCTAGAGTCTTGTGACTCTACTCATCTTGATTGTGGATTTCACATTCTCAGATTCTGAATGGGTTTTGGATAATGATTCCCTGTCTCGAGTACACTTAAAGTACTCAGGCATACTAGGCAAGTTTGCTACCTTTGGGCTACTTGCCCGGGCCTCCTTTATAAACAACAACAAAGGCAACCTTTATATTTTGAGAGGGTCTCCTTAAGTTGCCAAGCTGGCATTGACTTCACTTAGTAGTCCAGTAGACCTTGAATTTGAGGCCTCAGAATCGCAAGTAGCTAGGGTGAAGTAGGAGAGGGGTACATTTCTTTGAGAAAGCTCCAAATGGCATAACATATATGTCCTTTTCTGGAAAGGTACTACTAGCAGCAAATCTGTAAATGTATTGATTTCTGTCCTTCTGCTTTGGCTGCTTAACCATTTATGGTAGGAATCAAGGACTGCACATGTAGTTTCTCTTAGATGTTGGTTAAAATTTTCATACCAAGGACAGGCTGTACATCCACAGGGCACACACACACACACATGTACACACACACATTTATGAACACTTGGGCATGAAGCTTGATTGCTTTAGATTTGTCAGTTTGGGCTAGCCCCAACCCTGTAAATGCCCTCTTTTTGAGTTTCAATCTGTGTCATTTTCTTGTTTCTACTGAAAAAAAAAAAAAAAAAAAAAAAAAAAACCAGAACTGACAGGTAACAAAAGCAAGTTTGACTCAACACTAACTTTACTCTTTACAGCAACCAACATGATAGATAGGAATCGTCCCTCCCTCCTCCAGGTGGTTGTTTAGATAACTGGCTTGACATTCTTGAGGTTGTGGGTTCAATCCCTCAGTAGGTTAAAATGTACTTAGAAATTCCAAGAAAGGAATCATGCAGGTGTTACCTCTAAGTTGCTTAAATACACATTTTTACTTATTTTCCCAAGGAACTCCAACTCTATAGCTAGCAAAGAAAAATTGGAAATAACTTCACTTGGAATTGTGGATTTATGTCTTCAGGAGAAAATAATTAAAATTAGATTTAAAGATTCATTCTCCATAAAGAAATATATATTCATGTATAGATATTTCCTGAACAAGGTGAAGAGACCTGTATGGATTTAGTGGAAAGATTATTGTATACTTGGACAACAGTGAAGTGTTGATCAGAGCTTTGATTCTGGTACTGGGTAGCAAGAAGAAATCATAGTTACGCTCTGAGTAAGTCTGATAGAAATGATCACTCTTACTTCATGATTAATATTTAAAGACAAAATACTAATCTCATTAACACATGAGGAAATTAAGGCACAGAAAAGTTAATCACCATTGGTGGCCGAAACTAGATTTCAAACTAGATTTGCTTTGAGTTTTCCCTGTATTTTGTTAGTGGAACTTCATGTTAACAGAAACAATAGTAATACTGCCACTTTCAGGGAACTTTTTTATTAAGGACTAGGCATTGTGCTAAGAGCTTTAAAGGCATGCTTGGTTCCATTTAATTATCACAACAGACCTGTGAGGTAGGGGCTGTTTCCACTGTTGAGATGAAGAGCCCGAGACTGATAGACCATATGGGATTTCCCGCCCTCCTCCCCCATCCCCAGGCATGGGACAGTAAATGGAGAAGGGCTTCTCTGTGTTTCTAGTGTAGGCTAGAAAAAACTGTGGTTGGACCTGCAGGGCCACAGAGTGCCGCTCCTCTGGCTATCATCAGCATGACCTTGCTTAGCCTGTACACAGATCCAGTCACTTCGGGTGGGTGCCGCATATTTCCCACATGGCTTGATTCAGAAATCACTAAGTATGTTTTTCTTCCACAGGTGTTTTCGGGATCACAGTTAAGTGTTGGTACCCAAGAGGCTGAAAGCATCACCGAGAAGACCAAGTTGGGAAGGAATGTTCGGGAGAC
Source organism: Cricetulus griseus (assembly GCF_003668045.3). Lineage (NCBI taxonomy): Eukaryota > Metazoa > Chordata > Mammalia > Rodentia > Cricetidae > Cricetulus > Cricetulus griseus. The sequence goes on along the minus strand of NC_048596.1, from coordinate 27,454,492 downwards.
TGAGACTAGCTGCCCAAAAGGATTATATCTTGGGGGTAAATTTTGCTGTCAACCATGCCAGCCTGGTAGGTCACACGGAGCATCCAGAGATGAGTGGGAGAATCAGGGGGAGGGATTGAGATGCCCTAGGGGTAAGAATGTGTTGAACAGTTAGGTATACAGCTATTGGGCTGTCCTATTAGTAGATAGAGTCACACAGGGGAGGCGGAACTATAAAATTATCTTCCAAACACAAACCGTTTTTTTTTTTTTTCATCTTTATTATGTTTCTCTGGGGTGCTTATGAAGAAACAGAGTTTACAACTGTCATACATGTCTAAAATGAAAAGAATCATCTATTTAGCTGTTTCTCATGAACTAAGGAAAACCCATTTGTGAGGGTTAAAAACCTGTCATCTCAAAGCTGACCAGAGTGTTTTCTGACTACTTCTGTGGCTCCTTCAGCCAAGACCTTCCACTCTCAGTGGTATATCTCAACCCCTCTCCTCAGCCTATCGCTAAGGCTCTCTCTCTGCCCTGGCACAGAAGCCTGCAAAATACATTTGCATTTTGCAGCTGAATAACCAGATGAGCTAGAAAAGCAATGAACAGCAACCAACAGTTTTTCAAAAATCAGTGTTTTGAAATGCAAATCACTTTCATGCTGGAACTCTTTCAAGCACCAGCAAATGAGAGGCTAAGGAAAATGTAATTTTGTAAACTTAGTTTCCACTTTGGGGTTGTCCACAGTCACTTACAAACACAGATCTGTCTCCAGTGCATTTAGAAGATAAAAAGGTGACCCAGTGGTATTTAGGTTTGTTTGACAGGTTTCAGGCAATAGTCATAGACCTCCAAAAGGCTTCTGTAGGTTTCATCGTTGGCCTCTCAGGCTTGCAGTACCAGAAGTACAAATCAGGCCCAAGTCATGCTCCTACAAAGACCTTCGGGCACCCTCCTGTCCAGGGTTTACTAAGCCTAGCAAGGAAGTTTCTCCTATGATACAACCTCCTCATACCTAAGTTCCTACACAGTTACTGTTTTCCAAACTGCAATTGGGAATCACTTATTGGGTTTTTTTTTTCTTAAGTTGCTGAAGACAATCAATTTATCCTATGAATTTTTTTTTTTTTTTGAGTCAGGGTTTCTTTGAAACCTGTCCTAGAACTCTCTCTGTAGACCAAGCTGGCCTTGAACTCACAGAGATCCACCTGCCTCTGCCTCCCAAGTGCTGGGATCAAAGGTGTGTGCCATCACTGCCCTGGTTAGCCTGTGAATTTGATGTCTATATTTATAGTTTGAAAATTTGGAGTTTTATGTTTAAAATTTAAAGTGCAAGCTAAAACAAAGATGATGTGTTTTGTAGCTTTCAAAGAATTCTGCTGTGTGCGTTTACTGTGCTTTTGTCTTAGAGAAATCTCATGTCTGCTACAAACTTTAAGAAGGAAAATGGGCCATGTGTAGAAAACTGGACAATGTCATTGCCCAGTGACACAATGATGGGTTATTTATAGCAGAATGCATTAAAACTTGAAAGTTTTGTGTGTGTGGCATTTCATTTTGATAACCAACAATGTAGGATTGTGCATGTAAATTCTGCAGTAATCAAAGCCTGGGATAGTTTCTATCAATCAAAGTCTAAGTGCAACCACATTTCTGATATATGCTTAATCTAATCCTCAGTTGTACTGATTTTTTTTTAGCAGTTGATAACTGGCATTCTGGTTGTACTAAAGGTTTTTCTCTGTCTGCCCCTTCACTAATATATCCCCCGTGGTATCCAACACACATAGAACACTTGCATCACTATTATTCTCTCTGGTTGAATTTTAGGCTTACCAACATTCAAGTTAGGTTCAAATCCATTTACAGTGTTGGTGATCTGATAGTAAGATATAGTAATGATGATATAAATCAGTGAATATCAGATATTGGAAAATGGTGTTTTATTTTTAAGGAAACTAGGCTGAATATTTTGGAGACATACAAACTGTTGGTGTGATAAAGCTTTCTTTTTCATCAAAAGGAAGGGGAGTGGGAGAAGGGGGTGGAGGGAAGATGAACAGAAACCACAGGCGATGCATTGTGGATATGACTTAAGTGAAAAAGTCTACAACTTCTCTCTATGTCAAATGATTAGCATACTTTTATAGTCTCTTTAAAATAGAAATAAAATATATTTTTCAGTGATCACACATGTGAATTGATATTTTTGGTTGATTATAATACACTGTGTACATTTACAGAAATTTAAAAAATAAAAATCAAATACTTGAGAAGTTTTCATCACATCTTGATATCCAATAGGAGAAATCCAAAAGTGTATTTCTTATTTATTATATTTACATATATACACATATCCACTGCCTCTATACTACTATATATACATATATGTGTAGACATAGTGTATTTGCATGCATAAGAATGCAACAAAATAAGAAAATTCATATCTCAAGGTAGTTGGTATGTAGGTGTTTTTAATAATTTCCCATTTCTTCCAAAATTTCTGCAATAAGCAAGTGTGTGGCTATCAGAAAATTACATGTTTTGAAATCCTGTTTTTTTGTTGTTCTTTTTTGGTAACTTTTTTGTAGTTTAGGAAATTTAGATTGTGTACTTTAGGGGAAATAATCTTTTTTTAGGATTAAAATGATAAATTTTATTTTATTTTTTTAACCATATTGAGAAAGAGGAGGGCAAATTCCCTTTTCTTTATTCCTCTTTTTTTTAAATTTGAATTAGAAACAAGATTGTTTTACATGTCAATCCCAGTACCCTCTCCCTCTCCTCTTCCCCTACCACCCCCTCCCCCAATCTTAATTGTTGAAGATGGAGTTTCTGTCTGCCTGGTTCCACTGCCCTTCAGTTCCAAATAAACACACAGAGACTTATATTAATTATAAACTGTTTGGCCAATGCTCAGACTTCTTACTGGCTAGCTCTCTCTTAGTTATTAACCCATTTCTATTGTACTATTTATTGCCACGAGGCTATGGCTTACCAGTAATGTTCCTGCATGTTACTCCTTTGGTGGCTATGGGACATCTCTCTGGCAACTCACTCTCTGTGTCCTCTCCCAGAATTCTCCTAGTCTAGTAGCCCTGCTTATACTTTCTGCCTGGCTGAAATACTGGCCAATCAACATTTATTCATTAACCAATAAGAGAAACATATATTCACAGCATACAGAATGACATCCCCCATCAAATTGTATTCATATAAAGCAAACAATGGTTTCAGGTGTTGTCCTTAACACTTTGGCTGGCTCTTGGGAACCTATTCCACAAACTGTGTTGCCTTGCCCAACCTAAATAAATACAAAGGGCAGGTGTGGGAGGAAATGGGGGAGAGGAGGTAGTAGAAACTGTGGTCAGTATATAAAATAAACAATTATATTTTAAAAATCAAAAAAATGCTAGACAGCATCTATAAGTTAGCTTATTAGATATTTCAGTTCACTTAGACAGCAGTGTCATACCACCTGCATGGAACACAATGCCTCCTCTCCTCTGTCCCCAGTAGAATACTGCTATAAAGGCTTGTGTAGCTCTGATGTGCCATTTGACTTTAGCTCTAGATTTTCATGGTTCACCTTTTAAAACAGACTTGTTGGTGTTTACTAAAAGATCACAGGATGTCATTTATATTTTCATTTAGTGACTCACGTTACATAGTAAATGTTGTTTCCACAACAAGCGTTCTATGAGGAAATTCACCAAGTCAAGGAGTAGGAAACACAGCATAGATGACCCTTGCTGCTCTGTGCTCGTTGAACAGAGTTGACTGCGTTTGTCTGTTGTCATCATTTACACCATTAGTGACTAGAGTTGCTAGCACTGCATCTCTGCTGTGCTTCCCTGCATATTTTGCAGAAGTTTCCTCTTTATTCACTACCCACTACTACTTGCTGCCGCTTGGCATCTCTGCCTGAGAAGGTGAAGGCCCCGGAAACTAATGTTTTGTCTTACTTCCTGCAGGACTTCCTTCAGCTCCTAGAGATCCCTTAGCACACAATAGGCACTTAATAAACACTTGTTAAATATGTTATCTTTCCAGAAGGCATTGTTCCATAATTCTTAGTCACTGAAATAGGAAGACTTACTTTAATAAATCAAAGCAAAGATGAATATTATTTGAAATTGTTTACAATAATAACAAATCCTATGGTATCTTATTAGAAATATGTTTGTGTTTGTCTGCAAAACGTACTGCTTTCCTGGGTAGAAAATAAACAGAAACGGGGGAGAAGGAACTGTGACTATCTACTTGGTGGCACGTGCATGGTTCAGATGGTAATGACAGAGAAGTCTTCATCATTCATAGGACAAAAGTTAGGCTTACAGACAGTAAGCACTCTGTCAAAGATTTGATGGCAATTTCTAGACACTCCCAATGTTCTTTTTCCCGGGATTTGTGGACTTGGGAAAATAAAATGAGAATCACAACAATTTCGTTTGGTAATCTCTGAGGCCAAAGGCAGCCACCTCTACCATCTACCCAGTTTCTTCTCTTTAAAGAGGTACACTTGGTCACTCTGATTGACTCTTTCCCCATGTGTTTCTGTTGCTCATCTACTTTTTATGGGAATGTTTTTTGCCTTTTGCTATTGAAAGGCTCTTAATGTGATTCCTCAGCACCCCCTCCAGTAGCTATTTGTCTTTCCCATGCATTTACATAGAATTAGCCTAACAAGTCGTTCCCTGATTCTTAAGATTTGTTATTATCATCTTTCCATACTGCCCATGCTGTTACATGGCGACTGCCCAGGCTTCAAAAATTTGATATCCTTTTATCCCATGATAGGTGAACGAAAACATTTGGACTGTACAGTCAGTGGTGGTAAACCAAGCTGCCTTCCCTGCACGGAAGGGAAGGAATACATGGACAAGGAACACTATTCTGATAAATGCAGAAGATGTGCACTGTGTGATGAAGGGCACGGTATGTATCTCAGAAAGCAATTGAAAGAGGCTGATCTTGCTATCATCTATGACACCCTCTGAGATTGGGACCTCCTCTGGTACCATGCTGGCATACAGGAAGGAGCAGAATGAGGCTAGCTGGGGAATATGGAGCTAAGGGAGTAATCACTTTTAAAGGTCTTCTCAGCAAGTCTCCCAAATGGAGACAAAGGACTCAATAACCCTGTGAGTGGAGACACACCAGCCGCAAATAAAGCCACCCACAGAAGCCAATGTCCCCACGTCTATTTAAACTTATGGCTCTTCTCTATGGCCATACAAAGAAACCCAAGGTGTTGGGAGGACATCCCCTCAGCTTTGGGGATCTGGTCTGTCTGTCAACATCATTTTACTTGGGGACCTAAAATTTTGTAGCTATATCAATTTATTCTCAAATCTAAGAAGAAAACAAACCAAAATGACAGCAACAGCCATATTTTGGCTTGATATCAAGGAAACCCTGGGCATCATGTTTTAAAGCTCTCTCTCTCTCTCTCTCTCTCTCTCTCTCTCTCTCTCTCTCTCTCTCTCATAAAGCTTTTACACCAGACTGTAAAGAAGTGATGCCAAACCCTGTTTATACATTAGAGTTGCTTAAGAAGCTATTGAAATACTAATGCTTAGGTCTCAGCTCCCAAATAAATCAGAATTTCCAAGTGGAGCCTGAGCACATGTCTGTTTAAGCCTAGTTTAGGCTTATCTTGCAGCATTCCAACATGCTAGACATGATGGTGGTGGTGGTGATGGTGGTGGTTTTCCAGGCCATGTATTTAAGGCTCAAGGCTCTCAATTAAAGGATTGGAGGGACCATCTAAGCACTGTTGGGGAGAGTCTGACTCTCTGGTCTATCTACCCACTAACAACTCTACTTGATTGTTGGTTCTTTCAACCCAATACTGCCGTTTTTGTTAGTAAACACTGTTATTAAAGGTGTGATGGTGTAACAGTTGATAATAAGCAGTAGATGTGGCCATTATTTTCATAGCTTATTTTTAACTAGCTGCTACAAAGAATAATTTATGAACTGGCTTTCTAGGTTTAGAAGTGGAAACAAACTGCACCTTGACCCAGAATACCAAGTGCAGGTGCAAACACAACTTCTATTGCAACGCTTCTGTCTGCGAACACTGTGATCCTTGCACTGTGTAAGTTTCCATATTAAGTGCCTAAAATACTAGCTATAACTTAGGAGATCGTACCTTCCTAGAGAAGAGCCACACTGAGTGGGAGTTAGGAACTGAGTTCTGTTCTTGTTTCCCATTTGCTCAGTTACCATCAATCAGCACTGGACATCACTGAGCACTTTCCAGCCCCCAAACATTACCAAAACTGTTCAAGTGACCCTGCTGGCTGCTTAGGTTAGTGAAAGGAGATGTGTGACTGTTATCAAGGTTTTGGTGCTCAGAGCAAAGAAGGCAAAAAAGCCAATGCTTATTGCATGTCAACATTTTATAGAGTATGGCAAGCATAGAACATTTGTGCTTGGAGTGGTGCAAGTTATGCACAAGACCTTTTGACTCTGTGTGGAAGGTGGGAGCCTTAAGGAGGCAAGAAACAGCATTACGTGTAGGTGGAAGTGTGTTCAGGCAGGGAACAACAGCTCTAAAGAGTCATAGGTAACTCTCATATCTGCTGGAGGGTAAAAAAGCCTGAAAAGGAATTATCATGAAGTCTTTGTCATGATACTAAAGAGCTTGCTTTTGACTCAAAGCTAGAAAACCTGGATGCACTGCTCACCTGGCTGCTGATGAATTTGGCTAGTTTGAGCAGATCACTTAACCCATCTGAACTTCAGTATATTTAATTAGCTCTACCCACCTGCCACATTTCTCTGGTGATTACACTAGCTACTACGAGTTGCAGGCACAGCTTTTGCATCTCAGGATACACTTTAGTGGTAGAGCACTTGCCCAGCAAGTGCAAGGTCTTGGGTTCAATTTCCAGCACTGAATGAAAAGTAGCTACTGGTTTACAAGATGTTGGTTTTCTATAAAATGCTTAGAACTGCTATTTCCGTGCCATTCCATAGGTCTATAACTTGCCTTTGGAACCTATGGGCATATATATATATATATATATATATATATATATATATATATATATGTATTCAAATTACATTAGGGTTAAGGAAAGAAAATACAGCTCTTCTTTATTGTCCTTGAATGTTTACATATACACATTAATATACACAAGCATACACATATACATACGCATAGATACGTGTATATGTACACATGTAAAAATTCACATATGCATACATTACATTAACCCACCCACTGTATGAGTTAAGTGGGACCACCTTGGTGCAGAGAAATCAAGCTTACATATACTTTTACATTTAGATATTAGTTTTACATGGCAATTTTTATAAGCTCACTTATTTTCAAGCTAAGAAGTGTTTCTTTTTTAAAATGTCAGATTTCAATTAGGATCAAGCAGAAATTTCTTTAGATAATTTTTATGTATGTCTTGATTTGATTCAGTGTATTCTTAGGTTTTCTGATAATTTTGATATGTAACTGTTATAATCATAGTGATCTGAAAAACACAGTCTATGAATGATTCAGACAGAGACACCACATTAAGAGAAATCAAGGGTTAGCTCTGTCTTTTCCTCAAATTATGAATTACTTAGATGTTTCTTAACTGATGCTCTGGTGATTAGGAATTTCTTATGAATGAATCATATTCTCAGTAAAGATGATTTATCTCAGTCCATAACTCATATTGAACATAAAGTGTACATATGTCAGAGCTTTCTCCTTTGAAATATTAACATTCTATTATTAACGTCTGAAAAGATGATTATTTTGCTAAAATTCCTTGTGCTATCAACATTTTCCTATTAAATAATCAGCCTCATTTAGTGAAAACAATTATCTCCCTGGGACTGAGCATCCATGACCCAGCCTCAGATAGTTTACTTTTTTAAACAGAGTTTCAACAGAGTTTTTTGAAGCTGCAAATGCATGTCAGAGACCCGATGCTTCCTATCTTATTTATTAGAAAAATCATTTGTGTTGTTATCTTTGCTCTTCTCTCTAGCTCCAAGTGTCTGAGAGTGATGAGGTACAAGGTGGGGGTGGCAGGGAAGTTAATTAACTTGGTCCCAAGTAATAACCCGGCAATAGCTCTGTATACTTTACAATTACAATTCAGTTTTCTTCTCACTGGCACTCTGAGTTATAGTGTAATTGTCTCCATGCTGCCGGTGAACTCACAGGCTCCAGGAGGTTACCTGATCTCTCAGCACACCTGCATAGGCTGCAGGAAGAGGTGGGCTGTGAACTTGGACTGTCAGAGTTTCCCTCTCCAAAGAAAACCCCACAAGTGCCTCTTGACTGTCCTGGTCACTAGGGCCCTGGGCAGCATCCTAGGTAGTGGCTCCTTTCATGCCGTTTTATTGATTTATGAGACTTGTTTTTTTTAAATTGCCCTTGATAAGTTATTTTTTAAAATAGCTTTTTTTAAAAAAAAGCTCTTGTATCTTAAGAACTCAATTTATTACCAACTTTATGTTTAGTTTTGTCTATCCCTTTCTTTTGTATATCAGTATTTTATTACCTTTTAAAAATCTTGATGTCACTCAGATCTTTAGTTTTATTTTTTAGATACATGGCACAGGGATAAGCACGTGACTGCAATGGTGTGGAGGCCAGAAAATGCTAGAGCTGGAGTTAGATGTGGCCCTGAGCTGCTCCGTGTGGGTTCTGGGAACTGAACTCTGATCCCCTTCGTAGGCAGCAAGACTCTTAACCACACAGCCATGTCTCTAACTCCAATATCTTAAAGGAGATGTAACATTGTTCACACGAACACCCAATCACAGTTCTTAGCTTGTAACAGCTTTTGATGGTGATCTAGAAATGTCAGGGGGGAAACAAGTGCCAGAGATGAAAGGGCAAATAAAAAGAACCGTAATCTGTAATGTACAATGAAAGACCGAAGGAATCTATGCAGGTCATCTAAGTTTCTTCTGCGTTTTCCCTCTAGGTGTGAACATGGAACCCTTGAGGAGTGCACACGAACCAGCAATACCAAATGCAAGCAAGAAAGTAATCATTTGTTTCTATGACTACATCCCTTCCCCATCCCCGTCCTCATGTCAGAATAAAAGCTTGTTGGCTTGTTATTGATTGAGAGAGCAGAGCTTTACTTTATCTTAAAAGCTGCTTAATTGCATATAAAATGTTCAATATTCTCCACTTCAGGTTCCAGACACCATTTCCTATGGTTGTTCATCATCCCTGTTTGGGTAATAGTATTTGGTAAGTCCTCTATTTCTTTGAAGTGTACATTCAAATGACATGAGAAGTAGCCACTATGCCCAATGAGAAGTCACAGAAAGCCAGGCAGAGCGTGACAATGATACCTGGTGAACATGAACTTCTCTGGGCCTGCCCTCCCTCAATAAACCATTTATTTTAATGTATATTTAATTTTTATGTTTATTTATTTTTAATTACCCTATTATTTTGTGTTTTTACTTAAAACTTATGATGTGTTTGCCAGTAGTTAAGGGAAAGCTGTGTATCATCATAGTTACTCTGGAAAATCACCTTGAGGCCTGGCAATGATAAGATCCACCAAGTACCAGTGACTCAGAATCTTCTCATTTTTCCTTCTTTGTTGGAACAAGTAACTGTCCCTTAGTTCACTTTTCTTAGTGTGAGGATTTCCTATCAGAACGGAATGTGAGTCTGACAGCAATCCCTTTGGTCTTTCAGTGTTTATCTTTGGTCTTTCAGTGCTTATATATAAAAAGTATTGGAAAAGACGTCCCAATGACCCTGAATCTGGGATCTCAAATTCTGTGAGTATACAAAGTCTTTCTTGAAAAAAAATGAAAGAAAGAAAGAAAATTAGTACATTCTTTGAAACAAGTATGTGGGTACATAAAGTCACATCAGCTTTCTTGAAAAAAAAAACAGAAGAAAGGAAGAAACAAAATTAGTACATTCTTTAGAAAAAATGTATAACTCAATTAAAACCATAAAATAAAATTAAATAAAAAATGTGTTTGTTCATGCACAGGTTAGAGCAACATTAATAATGAGTTAACAGGGCAGCTGCTAATTTATTAGTAAGTTTTTTTTGGGGGGTGCTACCTAAAAGCATCTACCTCTATAGCCATTTGAGTGGAGATGGAGCCTGTAGTGATCTACATACTCTCTGTTGGGCAGCACAATGAAGCATGGTATTGGAAAGGAGCATGGAACTTGGTGTTAAAGACTCTTTTACCAGAGTTTTCCAAAGGAAGAAGTTGATTTTGGACCCCTTACTGACCCAGAAGAGCACTCAAAACCAGAAGCAGATTTTGTCAACCTGTATTTATATGTTGCCTTCAGCATTTACAGTGGATAGTGGTCAAGGTTGCTGTCAGTCTACTGGCTGTTTCCAGGGAATGATGTCAGACCGAATCGTCACAGCACTCATGCACACATACATTATTTATCTGGTCAAGGGACATGACTATAGAGAGTATAGTTTAAGATTAAAGTTATGCATTAAAGTTAACTTATAAAAAACTTGATTATAGGGGGAGTCCAAGGCCTTGGATTGGTTGTATTATTTTCTCAAGGGTGAGTCAAATTTAAACAGTAACGAAACAGACTGAATAGATAGTTTTAAATAGTTTCAAAGCTTATTACTAAATTGGGCTAAAAAAGTTGGACTTCTGAAGGTAGGCTTACAAGGGGTATTTTTCTAGAATAAAATAAATCCTTACAAGGCTTTACACAAATACTATAAGGAGCAATAAAGGAGCTTGGAAGCCTTCCAGTGTGAGCTGGAAAAGAGATGTGTAAAGCGCCATGTTTCACCTTGCTATTTTCCTTGCAGAAATGCCATTAACCAAAATACGATACTCAGATTCCAAACCCCAGCCAAGACTTTGCTCTTAAAGTCCACCTAACAGTCACAGTATGGCTCTCTCTAGCTAGCTGTGGAACTAATGCTAGACAGTATTTAACACAGGAATATGAAACCTTTAGAGTCAAAATTGAATGAGTGAAAGAAATCATCTTAATCACAAAGTCCAATTTTCTAATTATGTATATCTAGCAGACAATTGTATAACATTTGCTTCTGAATTTAGAAAGAATTAAATGACATTTAAGTATGTATTTGTCACTCTACCTCTGTTTTATTCTTCCCAGGAAAACATGCCAATGATTTCCTCAGGTAAGTCTTTCTATTATCTTATTTCACAGAAGTGTCTTTCTTTGTCAGAACAAGCCTAAATCAGAACAGACTAACATTTTTGAGTGAAATAATGTTCAAATTTCAGTGACATTTTAGGCTGTCACTTAAACTGTCAGTTCTATCAATAGTTTAAATTTATAATAGTCTTAATTAAAAATAAACCAGGCAGTGATAAGACCATTTATTATGAGAGGTTTAAGAAAAATTTTCTTCACAACCAGTTAGTTGTATCACAAAACTTCTTATAAACTGATGTTCAAGTCAAGTGGAACCATAGCCTCAGAATTTTCTCACCTCTGCAACATGTCCAATTCTGTTTGGTTCTGTCCTTTGACCTGTGACTTGGAGACAGGAAGAACTGTCCTTTTAGGTTGTGGGTCTGGTCATCAGGTCTCTAGGGGGCATTAGGCACAATCTTTTTTTAAGCTTCTGATGTCACGAATGAGATATGAAGACATAAAGATATCTAGTGTCACGGCCAGCTCAGAGAATAAACTATAGGAGCCACAGCAGGCTTGAGAGGACAACAGATGCTTATTCTGTCTGCATCTATAGGACCCACCCATTCTCCAAATTTTAAGGGGAGAAGTAAACATGGCTTCAGTAATGGAATGATAGAATGACATTTTCAGACACTATTTTCTGTTTTTCAGATGTTGACTTGAGTAAATACATCCTGGCTATTGCTGAACTCATGGAATTAGACAAAGTTAAAAAATTTGTTCGGAAGAATGGGATCTCTGAAACAAAGATAGATGAGATCAAGAATGACTATTTCCAAAACACAGCTGAGCAGAAAATCCAGATGCTTCAGTGGTGGTATCAATCTCATGGGAAGAAGGACGCATATCACACTTTAATTAAAAGCCTCAAAAAAATCAACTGTTGCGCTCTTGCAGAAAGAATTCAGGACATAGTCATGAAAGACATTAAAAACTCAACTTCAGACAACAGAAATGAAAATGAAAGTGAAAACTACCTCAGTTCAAGCTAGACAGAGAGAGAGAGAGAGAGAGAGAGAGAGAGAGAGAGAGAGAGAGAGAGAGAGAGATCTTTTAAACCAATACTGTGGCTGAGGTCTGAGTCAGCAGCATTGCCGTGAGTTCAAAGCCAGACAGTACAACATAGTGAGCTCTGGAATAGCCTGGGTCATAGTGTAAGACCTTGTCTCAGAAATAACAATAACAACAAAAAAATACAAGGCAAGGAAGAACATTTTAAATAATGGAGGTCTATAAATGTTATTTGGCTTTTTATTGAGTATATTTTCTGTTTCCTTAGATTTACAGAGACAATATATTTATAAAATCGGAAGATTTCATGATTCTATTTTGAGTAATGTTAATATGTGTGTGGAGGACGGACAGGCGCAAAAGTAACTGCAGTAGTGATTTACGTACCCAGATAGAAGTTTACAGAGACGCGTATAAACTTCATATCATGCTCTAGCCAAGAGTATAGTTAGTGTGTGCTAGCCCACACCATTCCATGGTCACAGAAGGCATGACTTTGGCTATAAAGTCTTGCACATTCTGTAAAGCCTGTTTTCCCTAACCCCAACTCTAAGATAATCCTAGAGATGCAAAATGGCAACATAGATAGAAAAAGACTTGGCTAGCACTCCTCAGAACATATGCAAAGTTTGCACATGTATTTAAATGGAGAATTAAATAAGGTTCTGTCTCAAATATACTTTTTTTTTTTTTGCACAGACCATTGGTGTTTTGTGTTGTAGTATTTCAGATTTAAATTTGTGTGGATAATGTAGAATAAATGCGAATGCTTGAATATACTCTATTTATATATACCATTTTATTCTTGCAAAATAATTGGCTTGTTTCTCAGGTGTCAAAAGTGTTTTTGAATAGGAGTGAATCACTCCAGCCACACTGCCTCTCTGTTTTTTCCTTGTTGTTCAATCTGATACAGCCTTACACACTCCTAAACTTGGAAACATTCCTAAACCAGGACTGCCTTGGTAATTCTAACCTGTTTCGGAAGGAGGACTACATTGCTTTTCTAGAGGGTAGCTGTAGGGCATGTTATGGACTCACGCCTACCATCAATAGTGGGGACAAAATGAAAGCCCACTTGGTTGCCTTTAGCAACTCTTGGTATGTTCTCTTTCCCTGCAAATGACAGCTGATTCCCAGCAAAGGTAAAATGGCCAGAAGATTCCAGGAATTGCTTCTGTTCTTCTCTTCTGGTTCTGAAACCGTTTCTTCCATCTACTGCCATGTTGTATTAAATGTGAATTGGAATCTGCAGTGTTTGTGTTTATATTCATATACTGTGAAAAGGGAAACAAATACTAGCAGTTACCTCAAGATCTTCCACTGATGGGGGATTCTTTCCCTCTATGTATGGAAATGTATAATAGAGGAAATGATTTTTTAAATTAAAGTACAATTTTGGCATTTCTAGCTCTCTTGCTCATTGTTTTATTTTCCTTCACCCAAGTGACCACTTAAGTGTTACCTGTTCAGTGAATCGTCAAAACTTGCTTTGACTTCTGAGGAGGAAATTCCTTTTGTAAAGCCTTTTAACAGTTAAACGGTTTGTTCCATGGTTGTTACTGTCAAGAATATTCCCAAATAGAACACAGACATTTGTCAAACAGGAGCACCGATATATGGGTAGAAAATACAAATGTTAATTGGTGGGGGTTTTTGTTTTGTTTTGTTTTGTTTTGTTTTTAAAGTGAGCTTCAAGGAGGAAATACTCTAGCTACTTGTAACCACTAGCCCATTGGCTCTCCTCTTTCTTTCTCTCTCTCTTTCTCTCCAAGAAGCCCTTAAAAATCTATTTGTTACCTTGGTTTTATTTCTATTTTTGAGACTATCATCTGAACACAGAAATTCATACAACAATAGCTTTCATGCTCAAATCAAATTTAGCTGAAGCTACTTAACAGTCACAGAAAGTAAGCATAGTAGTATTTAGGGGAAGTGTGACTATGGCTCATATATTACCCTATCAAACAACTAAAGAGGCTTTGAGGATCTCCTACATGTGGGAGGTACCCTCCCCTGCCCCTGAAGTCAGTGGCACAAAGCAATCCTCTTTTCCTATCACGAAATTTTCTTTCATGTCTTTAAATTTTTTTAATTACAGTAATACATTTATTTAACCCAATATTTCCAAGAATATGCATTTTAGCAGGCAGTCAGTATTAAAACTATTAACTAGAACTGGAAGAGCAGCTTTGCACAGTAAGGCCGTGGATTCAGTCCCCAGCAACACAATTAAACAAAGCAACTCTCCCTAAAAAAATAAACAAACAAACAAAAATACTACTAACAAAGCATTGTTGATAAGACAGCTTACATTCCCCCATAAAGTCTTAAACTATGGCTTGTATTTTAATTACACCTGTAAGCATATCTCCTTTTTGGTTACCCACACAGTTCATATATCCAGTGTCCACATGAGGACAGTGGCTACCCCAGAAGATACTTTTCATCTTTCTCTCTGTTATAGAGTCCTAGAATAACTGTAACTCTATGACCAGTTAGCTCTACTAGTTTAAGTCTGGATTTTCTGGGTATGTGATCCTAGACAGCTTTTCTGTAGTGGGTTGGAAGTCCAGCATCTCCCATCCATGAGTTAGTTGCTTTGGGGAAATGTTTTGCTTACATCCATCTGTAGCTGTTCTTTCACCTAAAATTTTTCTTTGCCTGACTCTTGGAGCCTCACTGTCTTGAGGAAAGTCAATCACAACCTGTTCATCTGTGTAGCCTGCTTCCCTCTAGGATCCATTCTATCCAGGCCAACGTGACAGCCTCCTGAACTCCAGCTCTGCTCTTTAGCTTGGCAGATGACTGCTTTTCTTGGGAAACCTGATTGCTGTGGTCTCAAAGAGCCCTTAGGAAGAAATATTGAGTGGCATTGGGATCTGCCTCCATTTCTCCACCGACAGATGATGGGTCTGGGCTCTCCTACCCAGCTTTCTAGTTGGAAACAGCAGAAGGGCAAGCCCAGTACAGTTGTTGGGTCTGCAGTGAAACTCCCACTCTTCAAGGTGAAATTAGCTGTGAGAACATACTGTGCCTATGTTGATGAGGTTGAACTTGAACCAAGAACTTTTAGTCCCTTTGAAAAGGTTTTGTTCTTGAGGATGCGACTCTTTCCCCTCTGGCGTCACCCAGAGACTCCAGGAATGAATGAATGCTCCCACATCAATAATCATTGCTGTGTTCTGGACTTCAAGTGGCTTCTTGGTCCAAAGTTACATTTCTTTAGTGATCCACATCTTGTTGTGGTAGACATCCTGAGCCACCCAAATGTCATTTATGGGCATCAGAAAAAAGGCTATAATCGAAAAAAGTTCAGAGCCTCCATGGGTGTTGCATACTTAAACATCTTTAGTAAGTCCACAGTATTCACTAGTGTTTAGTTTGGCTAGGCACTGTGAGTACTGAATTGCCAATTTCTGTTCAGTGATCTGGATGAGGCACACAATGCAGCATTATTTACAGTTGTTTTCATCGATCTCTTCTGAATGTAAATTTATCCAGATCAGAATTTTATAGCAGGGGCTGGGATGTAGCTCCTCAGTAGACCACTTTGAGCATTCCTAAGGCCCTGGTATCAACTCCTATTTTCAAGAAAAACAAACAAACAAACAAACAAAGAGAAAAGCTACACAATGCCAGGTATTTGTAGTCTTCCCAGTACTTTAAAACCTGTTCATAAATACTGTTTCATGTTTGTTGCTGACGACATGCCCACTGCTAGTCTAACTATTCTTTTCTAGGTAACACTTTCTTTTCCTGTGGTAGATTTTGAAGCTTCCTCTACTACACTTCCTTGGTGTTCTGCAATTTCACTTAGAAGTTTCAATGTGGATATATTTATCTCTTCCTCCTCCCTCCTCCTAGTCATCCTGCTTCTTTTCCTGCTTCCCCCCCCATCCTCCTTGTTTTTGGACGTCTCTCTCTGTGGTCTAGGCCAGTCTGAAATTTGTGGCAATCCTCCTGCCTCCTTTGTTGGAATTACAGTGGACTTACTTTTAACTCATTTGCTAAGTAGTACATCTTTTAAAAGATTATTTATTTTATTTTTTGAGATTATGACATAATTATATCTTTCTTCCTTCCCTTCCCTCTCTCCAAACTCTTCCATTTACCCCCTCTTTTAAGCCTGTGGCCTCTTTCTCAAATTAATATATATATATCTCCTTCTCAGTCACTATTAACACTGCTAGTATGTTAATTTTCAGGGCTGACCATCTGATATTGGATAACCAGCTATGTGCTCTTCTCTGGGGAAGACTGTTTCTCCTGCTCTTGGCATTCTGTAGTTGTCTGCAGTCCTTTGTGTAGAGTTGAGACTTTGTAAGCTTACCGCTAAAACACAATAGCATGTCCACTGATGTCAGTCTTGTTCAGATCATCTTTAGGCAGTCATGCCAGTGAGGTTGCATGGCTGTAAGTGCTGACATTCATAGAAGACACCTTCTCACAGAAAATGCTCTGGTCCTCTCTTGTGTCTTTTATAAACAATCAGAATTAACTTCTTCTTCCTTTTGTTTTGGTTTTTTCTGTTTCTGTTCTGAAAACTCAACTGTTTTCTCTTTGAACATGCTCCTGTATGCTTCCCTCCATTCTTTCCTTCCAAAGCACATAACTTACTACCTAGTGAAGTTTCTTGGGCTTCTCTCTACCCTCTTAATTTTTTTGGAAAATGTGGTTATATATACACAGATTACATTTAGGGAGATATTTCATTATTTTACTAAAATAAACCATTTATTTTTATTGTTTCATTTAATGTTCTTAATATTTGTGAGTATTTAAATGCTTACCTTACAATCTGTTTCTGCTTACTTTTCATTGACATTTTAACATCATGTGGGGGATTTTCTCTGTTAGTTATTTTTCTTGTTGTAAACAAATATCCAGTAAGAAGCAACCAGAGTGAGCAAACTTGGCTTGAGGTTTGAGTGTACAGTCCATTATGGCAAGAAGGGCGTGGCTGAGGGACTGAGACAGCTGATGAGATTGTGACTGATGTCAAGAAGTGGAGACAGAGGAGTGTTGGTGTTCTTTCTCTAGCCTTCTCTATTTCATTTCATTTACTCTAGGACCCTGGCCCATGGGATCTTCCCCCTTCACTTAAACCTGTCATGAAAAACCTCACAGACCTATCCAGAGGTGTGTCTCTTAAGTGATTTTAAATCCAGCCAAGGTTGCAGTCAAAATTAATCATCACGATATTATTCTACCATTGCTTCTTTAAGGATTCTATGGTTTCCTGGAAGTACTTTCCAAAGGTTTTTTTTTTCTTTATTGTGTATACAGTGTTCTGCCTGCATGTATGCCTTCAGGCCAGAAGAGGGCACCAGATCTCACATAAAAGGGCACCAGATGCTGTCTTTTGGCACAAACTCTAATCCTTTGGTAACCAAGGGATCCTGCTAAGGCTTTAACTCCTTAGTACCCCTGGTTTGTTCTTGTGTCTCCAGTGGTCTGCCTGAGGACAGATCACAGACATAGAAAGATGTAGTTGGCCATGTGCCACATCTGTTAGCTTAAAATTTTGGTTGGCATAGATGTTCAGTTAAAGTGCTTGGCAGGTCAGTGCTTGGATTAGTAACTAGGTCCTGGGAAGAAAGAAGACAATAAAGAAATTTTAAAGAGCTGTTTTGTTGCATTATACAAAGCACTGACCCTGTGTGGTAGTTTTGTGGGTGGCAAATTCCTTCCAGACACCCTCCAGTAGAAGAAGCCAAAGATAGCAACACACTGAAGGAGACAGTGGAGTCACCTGAAACACTGTGGAGATCTACACTCACTTATAGGCTTGGGGACAGAAGATTTGTTTTTTTTTTTTTTTTTCTTCATCAGAGTCAGACAACTCTGTACTTCAAAGTAGAAGTTGGGATAGGGCAAAGGTGGCTCAGAGAGTGAAATGTTTCACACACACACACACACACACACACACACACACACACACACACACACACACACATAAGTTAGAAGAAGGGAAGATGTTTTGTAACCAAGGAGACATGCCGATTTAAAAACAGCATATCCAGTGTTATTGTTACAGGTTTAATGTGTAGTTGGAAAGTTGAGATCTCTATCCCAGAGTCCCAGAGACTCTCACCATCAGTAAAATTGTGGTCAATCTCTAAATTTGTTTCTACTGTGATGACGTTGAAGGGAAAGAGTATTACTTTTTAGTGAGAGGACATAGGTCTCTGATACTTGGAGTTTTGTTGGAAGATACCTCCAATTACTGGGCTTCCAATTACTGGGTAGGAGCATCTACATGAGCCACAAATCCAGAATCACACAAGTGGGCAAAATGGTCCTACTCTTCAACAAACAAAAAAAGTGAAGAATAAGAAGAACCCTAATCAAGAAGCAATTTTAATAATCGAGGATCTAGGTTAGGAACACGTTAGTTACATTTATGTCTCACATGATTCTAGTGACCATATGGTCCTTATTCTGGATGAGTAAATTAATGTAATCTAGGATAAAAATGTCTCAGCTATAAAAGCAAAGGCCCTAGGATCTGACAATAAAATGTCAACAGTGAAGGGTGAAGCTGGCTCCAAACAGATCTATCACCTAAGGATGCACTCCTTTAATCCCAGCAATCAGGAGGCAGAGTGAGTTCCAGGACAGATTCCAAACCTACAGAGAAACCTTATCTCGAAAAATAAATAAATAAATAAATAAATAAATAAATAAATGGACCAAGTTGTAGAAAACAATGCTGTGGTTCCATGTGGCCACAAGATGGTACTGCGTCTCCAGCGCTGACACAGACCCTGGTTGAACCTTTATCCAAATTTTCTCACAGCTTGACTCTCCCACGTAACCCACCAACAAAAGAATAGAACGGGATAGCGTAAAAGTAAGAGTTGTATCTACAAAAAGGCAACTTCTGGTTCAAAGTCTACCCCCTTTTCATGACCTAGTCATATAACTTTAGATTTAGCATCTTGAAAAGCTTGGTTTCTCTACCTTTAAAATTAGTCATGTTCCATCAGTCATTCATACAACTTTAAGGCACAAGGAGATACATATGGGAGTATGTGATAAATTGTACTGTACTATGATATTGGTTCTTAGGCTTAATGTTCATAAATATCAACTGAGGTCATTTGGAAGATGTGTACTCCCATGGATGAAGTAGCTCAGGAGTAGAGCATTTAAGTCACATGTGTGAGTCCCCAGGTTTGATGCACAGTACTCTAAAATTCATTCATATTCCTCTGTTCAGACATGTTTCCATAGGCTTGACACTGGAAATATTCATACACTACATATTAGTCTGAAATTATGACAACTGCAAGGCCTTGGGTCACAATTTGAGAGGCTTCACTATGCCCACACCCACAGAAAGAACTTATTTTCAACTTACAGATTAATTCACTATTCAACCGAAAGTTGAACAAGTTCTCCACTATTTTTAGACAAACCAAAGGTATTCATCTATATTGTCTCCACACTCTTCTGTTAACAGAAAGCACTTAGGAAAGAAATGTTCCCTGGGTGACAATCTGATCACAGGGCCCGGTGCGGAACTGTGGAACACATGAAGGTCAGCTGACTCACAGTTATATTCATGATATAGGATCCTGACAGAATCAGTAGACTCCTCCTTGGCTTTGCCTGGCGACCCTGATACACTCCCATTTATTCATAAACAAGTGACTTGGTGTCTTCTAGTAAAGGCTGGAGTGGTCTATCCTGCTCAAACAGTGAGATTGAGCAATGATGTTCTGTGACCCACTTGGAATTGTGTCACCATGACTACAGACTGCCAGGGTTTGCTGGCTAGTGTCAATGGAACTTTCCTAATCCCTCCTCCTCCTCCACCTCCATCTCTGCTTCCCAGAAAAAAAAATGCAGTTGGGAAGATTTCAAGTCCAGCTTCAGGACTGAGGTTGGTGTGTAATAACTTGGATGTGTTATCCTCAGAACCTGGATACGGTGTTCGAATCCCATCAGAGGTAGCATCTGCAGCAAAGCTCTTAGAAGTTGCTGTGAAACTGGCTTCATTTGGAAACGTACTCAAAACTGATCAAGAAAAAAAGGAATTTACTTTGAGCTATAGGATTCTTGGACTTTCTGCAGCCATTTATGGAATAGTCCTTACTTTTTCGAGTCATGTGTTGTTCTAGGCTAAAATACCAATAAAATATCCAAAGACTGTCAATGCGGAGCCAGAATTCTTGCAGCAGGAGACAGATAAAGAACCTGTGAGATGTTTACATAGAATACTCTATGTTAAAAGATTATAAACTTTCTGGTTTATAAAGGCAGTGAGAGAGAAAGAGCAAGGTACGTTGCTAGATAGGGTGATCAGGCCTCACTGAGATGGAACAAAGATCTGCAGGAGGCTGGTCCAAGATGGACTGAGCAAACTCACAGAGCCAGCTCAAGCAAGGCACATGTGAGAAAGGGCAAAGATCCCAGTGTGGCTGCATTGTACAAGTGGGGAAGGGGGACACAAGATGAGGCAACAGAGATAACAGGATCGAGATGTCTGGAGCTGATCTCCATGAGGAACAAAGGCCTTGCCAATGCATCATCCTATTCTCAACAACAAATGCAAAAATAAATCTCAGGGACCAGATACTTATATTGTGAAGCCTTATTATGTTTGTTTGTTTGTTTGTTTGTTTTTTAAATCCAGGGGGAGAGACAGGACAGCGTTGCAGGACAGGCCTCAGGAAATGAATGTTCTTTTCCGAAAAGAGAGGTTGTAGGAAGTGGTTTTGGCTGAGATGCAGGAGCTCACTGTGGCTTGGGGCGGGGGTCTGCAGAGACCACTGGCTGAATCAGCAGGACTCTGAGTTGGCAGCTGAGAGAGTCCCCCTGAAGCACTTTCTCCTCTCTGCTCTGCTCCTCTTTTGTACATGCCACATCCTGCCTGTGGGTTTCTCCATTCCTTTCTCACAGTCCTAGCACTCCACTGACCTACGCATCACACCTTACTCACCCTTTCACTAAGAAAGGACTTTCTTAAGAACTTAGATTTCGGAAAGTCCCTTCTTCCCATCCCTTTTGTTTTGAATCTAGATGAAAATCACATAACATAAGAACTAGCCATCTTAAAGTATACAATTCAGTGGTATTTGGTATTTCACAACATTGTGCAACTTTTACTTCCATCTAGTTCCAAAAACTTTTATTGCTTCGAAGAAAAACTGGTGTCCAATAAGCAGCTTTCCCCTGCTCTCCCCTGACGCCAGCCCCCCATCAGGAGTCAGTACTCAGATTTCTGTGTCTGTAGGTTCAACTATGCTGAGCATTTCCTAGGAATAGTCGTGGTCTGAGAAGCCTTTTATGTGGGGCATCTTTCAAAAAAGCCTTTCTAAGAAGTAAAAAATGGTCCAGTGAAGATGCAGATTTTGGTTGCTCCACAGTCAGAAGAGGAATATAATAGCAATCAGTTGTATCATGTGACAGCAGAGGTCAAAGCTCCCAGTTCTCCTCAACTTTACAAAATGACATGATGGAAATACAATGCTGACAATGCTTCTCAAATGCCAAGCGCATGGATGTGTGTGGGAGGGAATAGGGTGTAATCTGAGTCCTTATTTTTCTAGGGTTTCTATTCATGTTTGAACAAAGATTCAGAAAAATGGATGACATTGGTAATGGCGTCAACCTGTCATCTCATAGCCCCGTAACTTACTTCTGGCCCTGTCAAAATCAACAGAGGCTAGAGTCGGGAGGCTTGCTGTGCTTGTGTTCTGTGGACGTGGTCCTACTCTTCAATTTATGGTGCAACACATGCAAAAATTTAAAAAGAATCTTTTCATTACTAAATAACCATTCTGATATGTCACCATGGCCCCCTTAGTATTGAGAATGCAGAGACAGCAATCTGGAAATGGATGCTATTTGTGGTCCTTTGTGACAATTTTGTTTCACTTAAATGTTTTCAAGACTCACCCAACTGTAGCATTTCAGTACTTTGTTTCTGTTAATGGGCAGATCCCATTCCATTGAGTGGCTGGGGCTGGGTAGAGGAAGGGCAGTCTATGTGGTGAAGGGTGAAGACTTAGACAGAGAAGATCGTGAAAGCGCTCTACACAGACATGGTGCTGGCCACACAAGCCATGGAACTATCTACTTTAGTCTCCTGTAAAGAAGAAATTTCCTAGATTCCTGCTTTCCTTTCTTTTCTCACCCAAGAATGTTCACTGACTAAAGCTCTGTTTGGTTGTTGTCTCCCCCTCAACTTCAAACTTAGGACAAAAACCCTGCAGTTTATTGAGTGTTTAATGAGGTTTTCTCTTTGCCGCAAAACTGAAATGAAGAATTAGAAATAAAAACTGGACCTTCAGAGCTTGTTTGGGGGTTCTAGCAAGAGAGCCGCAGCTACTCGGATACCCTTGACCAAAGACTGGTCTCCTTTATTGGGGGAAGGTAGTCCTCTTCAAGAAGGATGAGCATGGAATGGTGAGGGAGAAAGGGGACGCCTGACTGGCCAGCCAGATCAGCCGAATCAACCCTGGGGAGCAATGGGATAACAGCTGTCTCAGTCAGATCATCCTCACATCCTCAATAAAAAAAATAGATTTAAAAAAAAAACTAAAAAAAAAAAAAGAAATCAAAACTGGATAGAGTCATTTTTACTTTTAATGGGTTTCAAATGGCTGTGACAATTTCCCCACCCATTTTTGTATCACTTTTCCTTAATATGACATTCTTACCTCTAAGTCATGAGCAACAACAATGAACTCTGAAAGTGAAATGCAACACTTCATCTGTATGCCCATGTTGACCAGCCATGATGAAGCCAAAGGTCACCTATGTATTGAGCATTGCCACTAGAATATCCAAAGCACAGAAATGCTGTCCATCTCTCAGATCTGGTAGGTGAGTCTGTATTTTTCATAAAAAAATGTTGAATTCAGTCTTTCATTTATACAATTACTTCTGTGTTCATTTCATTATAAAAGAAATGATTTATTTATTTAACTTTTTATATCAGCCTCAATATTTAATCAAAATAAATGTTTCAGGAAAACACTCTATTTTCCCCTATTGATTTTCATAAGCTCTGTGACTATGATTTTTTTTTTAGTTTAGTTGGTTTTGGTTTATTTATTTATTTATTTATTTATTTTTATTAATTCAAGTTAGGGAACAGGCTTGTTGTGACTATGATTTTTATTTCAGTTCTGTTAAGATGAAAACCATGAAATAGAAGCTCTTACCCTTCCTTCAGATTCCCTCCCTACATTCTTCCTTATCTTCTCCATGCAGCTCAATGTGACTTATGTCTGAGAGGAAGTTGTCAATGCCAAGAAGTTGCCAGGAATTGCATAATTACATACTGAGAGAAAGGGAAATATCTCTATCTATCTATCTATCTATCTATCTATCTATCTATCTGCATATACATATTTAGAGAAATATGCATATATATGTACTTAGACAGAGAGGGAGGAAGGGAGGGTGAGAGAGAGAGAGAGAGAGAGATTCAATGTGTGACTTCACAACAAATAGAGCATTGTTTATAACCACAAATTGTTCTTAACCAAGCTATTGAATTCATAATTTGTAATGCTTGACCATGGAAGTGGAAAAGGAGATGGGCAGTATTAAGTGCATTCTGAGCCATCACACTAGATTAAGTGCAGATAAATATCTTCAGAAGTGACAAAATTTTGGGAGAAGCAGGTAGCAAGAGCAATGGTATGTAAATTGAAATCATCATTAATGAAATTTCTTTCTCAAACGAGATCTTTTCTTTGAAGATTTTCATCATTTAGCCAATGAACAAATTCTTTTTCCTTCCTACGAAGTCTGTGTCTAGTCAACCTAGATAGAAAAGGTAGCAGAACAAAGAGAAGATTTATCCAGCCTACTTGGGAAAACAATGAGAGGTATGGCCCATTTGAAGGTAGCTGCAATGCCGAGAAATTCCCTGTGCAACTTCCTGGATGCTGTAACACTGAAAGCCTCCTCCTCTCAATGACTGTTCTCCAGGAGGGAAGGGACATCTTCAGCCTCACCCCACCCTCTACTTGGGAATGTTAACAGGCTCAATCTTGTGAGAACTTAGGATATGTGGACCACAACTGCTCTGATCCAAGAAAAAAGTCATATCTAACACAAGGGAAACAACCACCCAGCACCATCAGTCTCTCAGTTAGTACTTATTCCCATGTTCATTTTGTGTAAAACCTTTAACAACAGGAATAATGTTCATCACTTTTTATAATCTGTACCTAGCCTGAATGTTAGTTGCCCATTGTTGTGTAGTGAAATTCTCCTTAAACTATGAGTTGTCTTAAACAATGAGGGTCCTGGAAGCTCGGAGCTACTTGAGTAGATGATCTTTCATGGCTTATGTTCTAGATATTGGTCAGGGCTGCAAACTTGCATGGAAGCTCCTGTGTGTGTGTGTGTGTGTGTGTGTGTGTGTGTGTGTGTGTGTGTGTGTGTGTCTATAAAAATGAAAACCAATAGTTGAGCTTCATTAACAGTTTTCGAGTAGATCAGTGTAGACTAAAAGAAAACTCCTGGGTTCTAGAGCTGGTGTTTAATTAATGTGGTTGGTCCTCAACAACTCTCACACTGAGGTTTGGTCCCTAGTGCCATGGTGTTGGCACTTGGTGCCTTAAGGAGATAATTTGGTCATTGGCAGGAAGTAATACTGTTCTCTGAGGGTTGAACTGATTAACTTGTGAGTGGTTGTTGTAACACACATCTGGTTTCTCTGGCATTCTTTCCTTTGCTTTTGCTCTGCACCACCTGGTAGTCTTCCATGTTGTGAGGCAGCATGGGCCCTCATAAGAAACTGGTATCATGCTCTTCAAACTTTCCAGCTACTGAATGCAAAGCATTTGCATGGCTTCTTATGAAATGCTTAGTCTTAGGCATCCTGTGATAACAACAAAAAATAGACTAAGAAGGGGTCAAGCAAATCCCAATTTAAATTCTAGCTTCAACATTTACTAGCCATGTAGCCTTGATCAATGTACATAGCATCTCTGAGACTTAACCTCCCCAAAGATAAAATGGTATATGGAGTCATTTTAAATCAGGTCCCTAATGTGGTACCTAGAGCAATGGCAGCCAAAGAAGGATTGTGTATGGCACACAAATTTTATGCATCCCTCTGACTCCTTCAACTCTACCCATGTCCACATCAGTTTTTCTGTCCCAAATACATTGCTCTCATTCCTAAGTGCCCAAGGTATTTGTCCTTGGTGTTCTGGGCCTTCACCTGACCACCTGCAGTTAGAGTTGAAAATTCTGGGTCACCATTTCTTGGTGTCAGTAGAATACTACTCAGCAAAGTTTGTGATCAAGTATCTTTAAATGCCACTGAAGGGGCTAGGTTGAAATATCTAAATGTGTATGAAATAGCTATGAGGAGGAATTTCAGCAGGTACATCCTCTCTGCTCTTTCTTTGAAGCATAGTCTTTCCTTGTCACCCACATGTAGGCAACCCAATAAGAGACACCTGCTGAGCTGTCTCTGTCCTCCTGGCATCTCATGGGACAGCAGGCATCTCATGCCAATCATAGCATCAATCATGCTGTTTGCCAGGATTCTCAGATACATGGGCAGATTTCAGGTTAACTAAATCTTAACATCATTTCCCGATTTGGTCTGATGTTTTGCTTCACGCAGATGTTGGGCAAGAAATGAAAATCCAAGGCTCATGACAGAAGCATTGATGACAAACTAATAAAAAGCTCATGTTTGCGTATGTGCCAATGTCCCTGGGTGCCTAGTTAGCAGGGTTGGTCTTTCTAAAAGGCTGGAAATAGCAACACACAACGAGAAGCATATTAGCCCTTTATTCTTTCTGTGTTTTAACTTCCATTTTTTAAATCTTATCTTCTGGGCCTCATTTCTCACCAGGATGGTCAATGTAACATTTCTAAGCATTTCCCTGCTCTTTGCCCCATTATCAACCTTTGGATGAGATCCTCAGAACTGCTGTTTTGACAGCATCCAGTCTCACTTGAACCCATTCTCTAAATCATCACCAGATCTGTATTTCTAAAATATAAGGCTGATTATTTTTCTCAGTTCTCATAACTATTTAATAATGCCTCATGCCTTTTAGGGAAAACCTGAACTCATTCTGGGACCCCACCCCCACCCCCAGCCTTTCCTATGCCAGTGAATAGCAAATATAAATAGTATGACAAACAGTGGAATGGAACATAGCAAAGGTGATGACAACTGGGAAGCAGTCATCCTCACTCTAGCAGAAATACTGCCCAGTAATGTAAAGCAGGCAGGCACTCGGATTTTAGGGCGATTCGTGTTTTCTCTGAAACTACCAAATATCCAAGCCATTTACTCCTTTGCTGCTTTCTCTCATATGAGGACTTCACTCTGTTTGCTCACATGATCCCAAGGATTCCTTACCCCCTTGAGGTAGTTATGCACACACAATGACCTATATGCTTGTCATGTAGTTTTCTATACCCTATGCAGATGGACTGTATGTTTTTAGTGTCACTAAGTTCATGTCAACCTTGGCCCTGTGAATGGTTTATCCACCAAAGGTGCCTAGATTATGTGTGCTGGCTCTAAGCAGAAACCTTAGGAGCTGTGTTCTATGGTATATCTCATGCTCTTCCTCTCCCCCTCCCTCCTTCACTCTTTTTTCTTCTTTTCTTACTTTGAGATCATCAAGACACATATGTTGGCTGCTCTAGCTGACCTGCGATGGATAAGCAATACATGTGGGAAATTAGCATTTACTCTTATATGTCTTTTGAGATATTAGTATTGGTTATTACAGCAGCCCTATGATGGGAAATGTACTTCTGTGTATGTTTATCTTATTGATTGTTAAATAAAGTTCTGTTTGGCCAATGAAACACCAAGTTAGACAGGACTAGGAGCCAAAGAGGATTCTGGGAAATGTAGTAGATAAGTGGTGATCCAGGCCGGAAGTGACATAGCGAGGAGGTTCATATTTAGCAAGGAGAAACAAGAAGTGTCGCCCTTTCCCGTTCGCTTCCTCCAGCAGCGCCATGTGAGCCACCGGCAAGAGAGGGTGCCAGCGAAAGGCATCCTCTATAAAGATAAGTCTTATAAAATATATAGATTTATGATAATTAAGACTGAGCTAACAGATGAGAATCCTAGTCATTGGCCAAGCAGCATTTGAACCTAATACAAGTTTCTGTGTATTCATTTGGGCCCTAACTCGGGCAGGCAGCTGGCATAAAGCTCACATGAAGCGGTAGGGCTCAGGCGGCTTTTGGCGGAAAGATTTATCATAACAGCCCTATATCCTGATCTAAGCTCATCTGTACATTCCCTTCCACCGTATCTCAGGGATTTATTACTGCTTGCAACCCACCCCCAAACAGTGGCTTATACTAGCAATGGTTCTTCAGTTTGCCTAAAAATGTACAATCCTGGCAGTGCTCAGGTGCAGGCAGAGTGCAGATAGCATCCCTCTGATGCCCGTTGGTATCAATGCAATGCAATAGTTAAGAACTAGAACCACAAAATAAGGTCTCTCATGCTCGAATATGTCTGTTGCTGTTACCCAGAATCTCAACTGAACTGTGGCCAGAAGACTATAATGTAAATGCTCATACTGCGAGGAAAGCCACAGGTCTCAACAATGAAACCCCTGCCCAGGAAGTCATGCAGAAGCCCCGTTGCCTTCTATGACCTTCAGACCCATTTCTACAGCGCATCTCACTCCAAATACAGAAGGACTACAATAAGGCTGAACTAGCATCTAGATTTGAGTTCTCTACAAAGAAGAAACACAGCTAATAAGCAGTGTGTGTGTGTGTGTGTGTGTGTGTGTGTGTGTGTGTAAAGGCAGTATGGGGGAGATTTTAAAGTAATTAGCTCATGCTCTTTTCGAGCCTGCATGCTGGACATGTGCCGCAGTCTAAGTAACAGCCTTGTCTGAAGTTGTCTGGAGGAGGCAGAATTACTGTCAGATTTAGGTCATGTGTTATGAGTCTCCTGAGAGAATGTCCTCAAGGAGGCTCATCAGCGTGTGTGTGTGTGGGGGGGCGCACTTGCACGTGCTCTGGTGTCTGATTCAACTTCAAAAATTCCCAATGGACATTGTGATAAATGGCTGCTTTGTAAAACAATACACAGGGCAGGGGTGGGGAAGATGAAGAAGGGAGTTTGTAATGCACACTCAGCTGAAAAATACTTTAATCACAATGAAAAATACAAATCAACCTAGTGAGAAAGAAAATTTCATTTTCCTACAATGTAAAAAATAAAGGAGAAATGAATAGAGTTAAATGGGGAAAATGACTGATACCACAAAATGCCCTTAGAAATATGGATAATACACCCAGAACTAAATAGATTTGTTGAAACTGGTCAGTTAGTGAAACAAAGCAGTGGTTATCAAGTGCCCGCTAACCACAGCATGCAGCACATATGGTTGCAAAACCTGGCAACTTATCTTCCTTGTTTTGACTAAACTGCATGTACAACCTTGTCTTCTATTTTGTACCCTCCCCCCAGAAAACCCAAAAGACAAAAAACAACACACCACCACCACCACCACCAACAACAACAACAAACCTTTGTGTTCCACTCAGCCCAAGCTAATTTGTTTCACATTCGTTTTTGATATGTGGACTTGAGTCACTCTGGGGTTTGCCTAATTTGCTCATGCTGCTAATGTTGTCCTGACCTGCTTCAGGGAGTATGGTAAGTGCAGAAAAAGTTTACTTCAGCATTGAAAATTTAAAGTAGAATACTGTGTGTATGTTTTATAGTTACATGGTCCTTAAAATATAATAGCATGGTATATAAAACTAAATATTCTTATGCCCATTAGCCAAGTAGAGCGAACATATTTGGCATATTTATCTAACTTTTAAAATAAAAGCATTTACGTATATGAGAAAAAAGCTGTAAAAAACAATCACACAGAAAACTCGATCCTAAGAATTTATCAGTCTATCTTGAATCAAATAAGAAATTATGATTCACAGTCTCAGGAAAAGCAAAGTGACAATTACAGTCCCCGATAGAGATTTAATGGAAGTCTGTCCACTTAAGAGGAAAAGGAGGTATCACATGAGTTTCCTGTAATGATGTTAGGAAATGATTTAAACAAGAAAGAATACAGGATGACGAACAAACAACCTTGCATAAGCCTTTTCTAGAATAACACAGTCATGACATGCTCAGGTGTGTGCACACATACAAGTACAAGCACACACAGAATACACACATATATACACATGTGAAAAATTGCTCCAGTGAGTTATTTACCCTCGAGAACTTCTAAAATCATTAGGAGCTCAAATTTATTTTGTTTCTGATAATGTTATGACGCCTTGATCTTAGTGTCTAACCAACTCTCACTATCATTTGCTGTCACGTTCCTCCATTCACACAGCTGAATACCCTAACACCCAACTCCACAATCCTTCCAGGTTTTATCCCTAATCACTGTACAATTTCATATCTTCTCTCCCCAACTGGGTTTCTTTAGACCTTCATGTGTGTTAATCTGATTTAGAATAGCAAGATCTGGTGACTTAAATAGTTACATACTGCAAATTTTCAATAAACACAGTATTAATATGAGTAAATAGTATTTTTAAGTTTCTGCCTTAACTGTATTTATGAAACTATCTTTGAAGTCAATTAGTACTTAGTCTCTACTCAAGTCCATACTTCTACTTGAAGCCCCGGAAACATGCAAGCTACAGGCATTGACATGTCTAATCCTTGAGTTTTCTACAGAAATGTGTCGTGGAATAGCTCATGCTTGTCTTACGCAATGTGACACAAGTTACATTTTCACACTGGCATGCTTTGAAACCATATTGTATAAAATTTAGCAGTAGTGATCTCAGAACATCCACATCCTGAAGTCAGGGGCATGCTCTGGAATCATGGGAAAGCTGGATCTGCTAAGTGCTTCCTAGATGTCTATGAGACAAAGACATTTTTACAAAGTAAATAAATAATTTGAATCCTATCAGTTTAGTTTCTTAATCTTTTAAGTGGGGATAATTATGAAAACTATAATATGAATGATTAAAAATATTACAAAATTAAGGAGAATCAAAGGCATAACATTTTATACCAATGCTTATATAATATAGTCTTTCATAAATATTTATTTTTAGAACATACTATGGGATTTTGCTTGCTTTTTGGTTTCTTACAGATTCACTGCATTTTCTTTGCTGAAATTCTCAAGGCATTTCTGTTTCTCTCTGAAATAAAATGAGCCTAGTGTGTCTTCCTTGTTCACACTGTGACCCACGCACATTTCTTGGTGTGCCTGCCACTTTATTGAATATGTCCTTCTGTATATCCAGCCATACTGTGTGCATCTTTCAGAGAACCTGCCTAACCATTTGGGCCTTCTGAGAATGGTTACCACGATGCAGCAGTGAAAGTATAGGTTACTATGCTTGGTCACTTGTGTGAGTCAAACCCAGGAGAAAAGGAACCAGTTTCTGCTCCCAACCCATCCCTAACTGACATAAAGAGAGTAGATTCTCCTTCACTCTGAAAGGGTGTTAGAGGCCACTGATGGAAAGAGTGGGAAATACAGATGTTCCTTACAGATGTGTATTAACTCCTTCAACACCAAAGGATTTCTTCCTTAAGGTGGGAACCGTAATATTTAAATATTCAACAACATTCAAGTACATAAAAACCATGAAAGGACTATGTTAAGAGCAGGATGAGAGATATCATAATAGAGAGAACCATTGTAGATTTGAGGAGAGATCTGGCACTAGAGAGAATTCCAAAAATCTACAAGGATGACACCAACTGGCAATCTAAGCAATAGTGGAGAGGTTTCCTTAAACACCATTTCCCGATAATGAGATTAATGACTACCTTATATGCCACCCCAGAGCCTTCATCAGGTGGCTGATGGAAGCAGAGGCAGACACCCACAGCTAAACATTGAACTTAACTCCTGGAATCCAGTTGCAGAGAGGGGGGAGTGATGAGCAAAGGGGTCAAGACTGAGCTGGTGAAACCCACAGAAACAGATGACCTGAACAAGGGGGAGCTCATGGACCCCAGACTAAAGGCTAGGAGGCCAGCATGGGACTGATCCAGACCCCCCTGAACCTCCTCAGTGGGGAGGTCTTGGTAATCGATGGGACCTTTGGTAGTAAATCAGTATTTATCCCTGGCGTATGAATGGACTTTGGTAGCCCATTCCATGAGGAGGGATGCTCTCTCAGCCTGGACACATGGGGGAGGGCCTAGGTGCTGCCTGGGATAATATGACAAACTTTGGTGATTCCCCCATGGAGGGGGTTCACCCTCCCTGGGTAGCAGAGGGGGGTGGGGTAGGAGTTTGGTAATGAGTGGAGGAGGAGGGGAGGGGAAGGGAGAGGGAGCTGGAATTGACATGTGAAACAGGCTTGTTTCTAATTTAAATAAAAATAAATTTAAAAAATCCAGATTTCCTTGGCTTCATTTAGAGGGAATTTAATCTGCTTAATGCAGTGGCCCCCAATTACATTTAGTAGTCATAGCTCAAATGATCCACGGCCTTAACTCAGGAAGGATTATCGGCCACCAAGAATTATCCTCTCTACAACACCTTCCTTAGATGGTTGTTTCTAAATTCAAAGTGATATATTTAGTGAGTATTAGTGAGAAAAATTGTTGCATCACTTTTGCTCATATTTCTATCTTGAATAAGTCAGTGAACATTTGTAAACTGAAAAAAGCACAGAAGCAGAAAAAGATTCGATTGAGATAGAACCAAGCACCAATAAGCCATGTAGAATTGGTTTAATTGATAATTGACTTAATTGATTGGGTGCTCTTCCTTATAAGTGCATGTGCTGACAGCAAATGCAGAAAAGAGTATTAGGACTAAAAATGAAGGTAACCTTGTGAAATAGCAGGAGCCATTTAACAGCACATACTTAGGGTTGGGATAAAGGCTACTGAGAAGATGAAAAGTGGTTGGTCTCAGGAAACAACTAGCCAATGTCTGATTAAGAGTCTTCTGCTAATCTTTTCCAAATTTTACCCTACTTATTTTCTATCACTCTCATCAGTTTCTTATACCTTTCCTAATTGGTCATAAGCAATAAAAACCTATGGTACAGAATAAGGAACATGCTATCTCTGGTACACACACATATCAACTCCTGCTAGTGTGCTATAGCTAGCTAGACTTGCCCTCTCATGAAACAAAACCTGTAACTAGCCACATTTTCTAGTTACCAGTTACCAGTCAAGAAGCCACAGTGCAACCAACCAATATATTACTTCAAACAAATCCCTCCAGAATAATTTTTTATCACACAGATTATGAGTCTACCACAAAATAAACTTCACCTTGGTCTTGAAGAAGTGTAATCAAATGATTTTTGTAATCAAGACTATAGCTTGTATAGAGACAGCACCATATTCTATAAAAAGTACAGATTCACTTGACAGAGTTCTTGGTACACAGTAAGCATTTGATAAACATGTACTTGTCTTTGTGTTTTATTTATTGCTCACATTACATCTCACCTTACATCACAGGAATAACTGCATACCTGAAAGCAAGACCTATCCAGGAAGGTTGTCTTTACAGAAAGTCTCTCTTCTTCCATGTTTTTGCTGGCTCCTGGAAGCCAAAGACTCTGATCTCTGACTTGCTCCCCGACCTTGACCTCTTGGCCTGTATCAATGAAATGAGGAGAGGCATAGAGAAGATTGAAGCAGAGAGAGTTCTTCCTTTGTCCATTTATAGTGTGATTAAGCCAACGTCCTTAGGTCCCAACTACTTCTGTCTCTTGAATGCCTGTTCTCCATTCTCCACCAACACTCTCAGCATCACTCTTGTACATGATAACTGCATCTTACTTTGTACTTCTCGCTGGGGCCTCACTCTCTTTAAAGGCTACAGGAGTCCTTTATCATCAAGTCTTCCAGACAAAGAACAAGCAGGAGGGCTGTCTACCCGAGGACAATAGTCTTCAGGGGCAGTTAGGCAAGTTTGTCTCTGTTTCAGAAAGCTCACTGAATAAGAACATTTAAGAACTTTGGTTTTCCCACAAAATAAACTGCTCAAGTTTGTATTTATCACTCATGTGTAATAAGTCCGCCACCCGCCTGAGTTCCGCCTCAATGTTAGGGCCCCAAATAATACACAAAGACTTATATTAAGTACAATGCTGCTGGCCAATGACTAGGATTCCTTATAAGCTTGCTCTGTCTTAAGTATCAACCATAGCCATAATCTATATATTTTAAAGACTTATCTGATCAAGGATGCCAGTGGCATTTGTCCTCTCTTGTTGGGCTCACATGGTGACTCCAGAAAAGAGACAAGAAGGAAGAGCACGACTTCCTGCTTGTCCCTGCTTATATTCTGAGTTGGCCTGCTATGTCATTTCCTGCCTGGATCAAAAGAACTTGAGCGGCTGGCAGAAAGACTTATCATTACACTCATGAGCTGTGTGGATTCCAGGAAACTTGTGCCCATGAGGTAATGCTGATGCCAGAGATTCTTTGTATGGACCACAGGAAAGTTCCCAGAAGAGTAAAGGGCCCTGACAACATCTGCTGTACCCCACAATAAATGCTCCCTGCATTTCTCCCTCTTTTCTTAGGAAACAAAATATACTAATATAAATATCGGGTTAAGACATTGTCACATTGGATGATAGATGTGTTGAGGTACTGACCTTTCATCCCTAAGTTGAGTGTAGAGGTGGTATGGGGAGCCTGGCCAGAGAGGACCTTGGTTAATTGCTTCAAGTCACAAATAGCCTTTTCCTTAAGTATTTAATAAAGGTGAAATATAATTTTCTATGTGCTCATAATGTCAGGCAGAAGTTAAATCACTGTACACATATCTCTATAACAGAGAATCTATGCTAATTGACATCCCATTGGTCTTCACTTAGCATTTTCTATAATATCTTGACCATTCATTCATGAATGTCTCCTTCAAAACAGTAGTCAAGAACTTGCCCATCTTGAGCTTACCATGGCATTTTATTGAATGGCTTTCCCTAAGGAAATGTGAAATAAAAATGATTCTGTTTACCAGAGATGGACATCAGTGACAGACCAAAGAAATAATTCAACCCAAATCAAGCTTAATGAGCCAGTGAGTTAGAGTTACTTATAGGAGCATGGATGATGCAATGAAAGCTGAATCTCCACAAAACTAACCTCAACTAAAGTGACAACTTGAGAAAGATGCATCCCTGGCTCTCCTTGCCCAGCTTGCAGTCAGATCCATTATAGTCTCTTCTCCCTATCAAGTCTTCATTCCTTGTTTATTTGTGGGGAGGGGCCACATAATTCCTGAGATTTGGGAGAATGTTATGGCTTAAGGGAAGAAATAATTACAAAACACATTGTCTTTGTGGTGCTATGGGCCCAAACCTTCCTTCCTCCTCCCCCTCTATCCCTGGTTACAACAATATTGCACTGAATAGCTTCATGAGTACTAATGTACTCTTCTGAATAACCTCAGAGGAAAAAAAAGAAATTGTTAAAAATATGTCTGCACTTTAAACATTTAGGTGCACACAGGTACTTGCATAATTGTTCCCTTAAAGTGTGATAGGAAAATAAAGTTGGAGTCAACGATGAATTTTATTCAGAACCCCTAAACATTATGGACTACAATTCATCTTTTTATTCTTTATAAATCTCACTTCTCTGTCTTTTCTTCTTTGGCTTAGAAGTTGAAAAGCAAAGATCGAAATGTCCAAACCACCACCATGTCATGAGACATAGGACATGGAGTAACACCCACTGTAAAGTATCATCACTGACTGATTTGTTGTGTATGCCACTCAGTCCTGTGCTTTCACAACCTTAATGAAACATGCGTCTGTATCTCTGAGAAAGCCTACCAAATGTGAGCTCCTAACATGTGGTGTTTCTGAAGACAGAGAAACAGATTTATCTTATGATGCTGCCTGCATCTTTCATTATTCTATCTTCATATTTTGCAAGAATGAGTTGGAAATATGAATCAGACATCTAAGAACCTACCCACCCTCTATCCCAATAATTTTAAACATGTTATATGGATATTTGCCACAGGATTACTCAGAATAGAAAAAAATCTGATGAAAAAACTAAATTACCAATATTAGAATGCTATCAAGTAATTCATTTGGTCATTTTAAAATATATTTAAATGGAAATTTATTTAGATGAATATAATCTTTGTAGTACTAAGGGAAAAGACAGATATACAAGCATATCACATGACCCATATTTTATAGTAAATTAGATGATATTTCCCAAAAATTATGATGATATGTTTAAAATCATAGTTGACTTTTTATTGATTTTCTCCTTATTTTTGGCAGATTAAATTTTTGTGTCTTAAATAACTGTTTTTATACAGTCAGAAAAAACTATATTAATGAGGTGGTGATAAATACTAAGGACTTACACGTAAATTTCATGAAGATACTATAGTACTTTAGAGAAATAGAATTTGGGAGAAGGCTGAAAGCCTAATAAACAAATACTGAAAGCACATTATTAGATAAGATACTCTATATTAGAAAATATTACTTCTCTACAAATTGATCTATAGTTTTATATCCAGTCCAGCGAAAATCGAAGCAAATCCGTGCATATGTGCAGGTGTATAAGTGTGCATATGTAAATGTTGACAAGATACCTCTATAATTTGTGTCAGAAGCACAGATATCAGGCCAACCTAATGGTTTCATGGGTAAAGGAGCTTGCTGCCAAGCCTGGAGACCCGAGTTCCATCCCTGCAAGGCATGTGTTAGGAGGAGGAATCTGACCTCTAAAAGCTGCCCTATGACCTTAACATGAGTGCTCACTTGTGCCGATATGTGTTTGTAAATGTAAAAATAAAAATTTAATTAGGGTATTTTTTAAATGCAATAATCTAAAAATTACTAACAAGGTCCATCCAAAACAGTTGTAGATGATAAAAGGTTGGAAACCCATGAAGCCATCATTGTGGAAGACAAACCTAGTGGCTCAATTTATTAAATGTCAAGAATTATTCTAAAGCAGCTAAATGGTTTTAGTGGTATTAGTGAGAAAAACATCTGTATGCTTGTATCATTAAATATCTTTTCCTCTTTTGACTTTTTTGAGGGGCCCACCACCCAGCTCCCAAGTAAGTCTCCCAAGCAACACTATTCTTAGTTATGAATGTCCAACCTTATCTTGGCTTGTTTCTAGTAAGCTTTTCTTAAATTAACCTGTTTACCTTCTGCCTCTGGGCTTTAACTGTTCTCTTACTTCTGTAAATCTAAGTCTTACTCCATGGATTGTTGTGTAGCTGGATGGCTGGGTGGCTGGCCCCTGACATCCTCCTTTCCTTGTTGTCTGGTTGCTTCCTTGGTTCTCCTTCTATTCTCTCTGTCTGCCAGCCCTCCCTACCCTTGTTCCTGCCTCACTATTGGCCATTCAGCTCTTTATTAGGACCACCAGGTGTTTTAGACAGGCACAGTAACACAGTTTCACAGTGTTAAACACATGCAATGGAAATAAAAGTCACACACCTTAAAATAATGTTTCCCAACAGATGCTCACATCCTTCTCACTGTAGCCCCAAACTAATTCCAAATAAGCACATATCTAGGTCGATAGTTGTAATTATGAATTTCTGGGGTTAAAACATTGAAGAATGTCTTTATGACCTCAATAGAGATAAAGATTTTCTAAACAAAACACACTGAAAAGCACAAACCATAAAGGAAAAATGTGTTGCTAAACTAAACTATAATAAAGGTCAGATTATGAAATGGTATCATTAAGGCAGAGATATGGAAAGCCACAAAATTCAATAAGATGCTTGCTACACAGATAGCACCAAAAAACTCAAGTCTAGAACACATAGACTTCCAAAGACAGTCTGAAATAAAAGTAAACAAATCAGGAAATACAATATTTAAAAGTCAGCAAACTCCTTGAAAGTCAAGTTTAGTGAGGAAATAATCAAATGACCAATTGACACCATTCAATTTCACAAGTTCAAATGCCAATAGAAACAAATCAAGTATTTTACAACCACAAACAGCTAAAATAAAAGCAAGCAAGTAAACAGACAACATGAAATGCTGCAAGATTTAGTGATCTTACAGACTAGCCAGAACTCCTCCATGCTCTTTGTGGAAATACATGGTGATATAAGTTACCTCCTCCTCCTCCTCCTCCTCCTCCTCTTCCTCCTCCTCCCTCCCTTCTCCTCCTCCTCCTCCTCCTCCTCTTCTTTCTCCCTCTCTTCTTCTTACCCCTTCTCCTATCTGCTTTTGTTGCCCAATCTGGTGTCAATTTCATTTTTCATGTACCCTGAAGAAAGAATCCTTATCCGAATAAAGCACAAACTGAATGCTTCTTCAACATTATAATAGCCTCAAACTGAAAGTAACTCAAACATCCATCATGAGTGTAATCAATACGTAAGTTAGACATTTTCATACAGAAACTATAAGAAGGAGCTACATGCAACATGTAGCGATGATTTTCCTGAATGGGTTCAATAAAGAAACTGTTACATGCTGCATTAATCAATTTTATGAAGCTAAAATATTGTTATATCCCTTCATAGTTCTTGGAAGGGGAATAAATGCAACAATAATATTTTAGTTATGTATCTAGGGGTCAGACATATGACATGTTTACTTATTTAAAAAACAACTTAATAAGTCAAATACTTGTGTGTATTATATATTAAATTATTTTTATGTTAAGAAAAAGGTAAATTAATCATCAGAGTGTACACATACACTTAACTGGTAGGAGGGTGAATTAGAATGTGATAAATTTCTGTTTCCAGTGTGAGGTAAATGAGTTTGTCTTAAAAACAGTATGTGGCCTCAAACTTCTGCTTATGAAGCCTGAAAACTTTAATGGGATGCAGATGTTGAACATGTCTTGTATTTGAGATTCCTGATCTCTTGAACTGGTCCACCTTGGTGGCTATCTAATTGTGGTGCCAAGTTTTCACCTTCCACCTTGACTCCAGTTTGCCTCACACACACACACAGAGTATGAGCCCAGATGCCTGGACTATCTACCCTTGAGAACTATCCTGTACCCCCAGGTCTCAGTTCTTGGTCCACACCAGCCATCCCTAATAAGTTTCCAGCCTGGGGTGATGAAACCAAATTACTGACAGAAAAAAAAGTAACAAAAAATATTAAAGAAGGTTTATTTTATAAACAGCAAGGATTTTTGTTTCTATTCTGGCTTTAATAAAATATCCAGAGCAATAACAAAAAACTATGTCTACCACAGAGAAGAAACAGCAATGAAAAAGTTTAAGCTCAAATGTCAAAATGCCAGGAAGTGTTTTTTTAAAAGATTGGCTTTTACACACACATACTTGCACAAAAATATTAGAGGAATTTTTTGAACTACACAGCTCAGTCTAAATTCAAGACCTAGAGAAGTATGTATTTATTATATATATATATATATATATATATATGAAAAATAACAATGAAAATTATGTCTGTTGTAATTTAAGAAACATGGCATGCAAGAGAAAGACACCATGCAACAGGGTTCGAGCAGAGGGATTTCTTTTTAATTAGGAAAAGGGATCATAAAAAGGGAAAGGGAAGTGGGGGAGACCAGCCTCTGGAGACAGGGGCAGCAGGAGAGGAGAAAGAGGGGAAGAGAGAGGGAGAGAAAGGGAGGGAGAAAAAGAGAGATGGAGAGAGGAACAGACAGAGAGAGGGAGAGAAACAAAGAGAAAGAGAAGGATGGGAGGTGGGCAGGCCCTTTAAAAGGTAACAGTGAATGTGCACAGGTGGTGCTCCACATGCCTGCAGCTGAGGACGTATCCTGTCAGAACCCCAAGGACAGGCCAGTACAGATGCCCGAGTACGAACAAAGTCATTAACTTCATTTTTTAGGGCAGACATGGACTGTTGTAAAGTACACAGTCAAACCTTTGTCCATGGCATTTAGTTGCTATTCTGTTCTAGGTGCTTAACAGTGCAGAAAAATGCAGACTTTGTGAGCGAAGATCTAAGACTTATGTATTTAGACAGAACTTAGATGTTTAGGAAGACTTTTCTAGCTTTAGAATTTTTACTTAAAACAATTTGAAAGTTTGTGGAAGTCAGAAAAATCATGTTCATGGGTAGATTCAGCTCAGAGATACCATTCATTTGTAATCTCTCCTAAGTGGAATATTTCATTAAAAAGAAAAAGAAAAATTACAGAGGAGTGTTCTGATGGAAATAACTGCAGAGCCCAGCGGGGTTCACAAGTCTAAGGAGAACCAAGAAGTTACCTAGTTTTCTCAATTTAGATAGCAAGTTTAGATAAACATACTGCTTTATCCATTTATTTATCTCTTCAAGAAGCATTTACAAAAAGAGCAGTTGTCCGGATGCACTTCAGTTTGGTTCCATGAGAACGATTACTTAATCCTTTTTCAGTAGCTCACCAAACGTTTACAAGTCCCAAGCCAGGAAAGGCTTTTTGCTTCGGTCACAGCCCTGCTGGACTTAAGACTCTGCATCTATGGCCCCTCTTTGGGAAAGCATTTTGGCAGCTGTTATAATGGGAACTACTTGGGGGCTAGCTGTGAGATCCAGAGGGAAATTAAAAGTCTGTGAAGGTTGGCCTTTAAACAAAGGTCTTGTCATTGCTTAATTCAAATATAAGACAGTGAATCATAAGGGAGGAAACAAAAACCCTTATCAGACCGATCAGTTAAATAAATCAAATACTAAAAACCAATATTTAGTAGTGGAAACAAGCTAGGGTTGTAATCCCAAGTGACAAGGACCTGAAAACTCCCTATATACCTAAGTGGCTCCACTATTATTTGTCCCAGTTTGTTTTAGTTTGAAAAAGAAATAGCATCAACAATAAAACATAAATCACCTCAATAATAATAAATAATAATCATTTGATCATTTTTCTTCTCTTTCCTTACTGCTTTTGTTGTTGTTGTTGTTGCTACCATCTCTGGGTTTCTAGTTTTTCCTCAAATATACAGATCAAACTTTAATAAATATTTTCTTCTTCACAGCGTCACTCAGGAGCCCAACAGTAATTGCTTTTAATGACAGTAATTACCCTTTTGTACAATCAGCTCTCTAAGCAGCTCAGGGGCTTCCCAGAGAACCTAAGGCTGCCAGCTCAAGCCATGTTCAATAAAGAGGCAGCATGGATCCTTTCCTGGAACCAAACTGTCTCTTTCTGAACTCTGTTTACAGAACTCAATTTATTTTGCCTGCAGTTCCAGCAGAGTTGGTGACAAAGAGAAATGAGCGCATTCTTCAGAAATCCAGAGGTCAAGATCACAGGACAAAAGGGCCGGATGGTTTACTCCTTCTCATCAACATTTTGTACAGAAGAGAAAAGACCGCTAAATTTCCCTGAAATTAGGTAGCCAAAATTGTAACTAATTCTGGGGGTGGTAAGACAAACTTGGACAGAACTTTATTGTGTATCCCTTATTCTTATTGGAAAGGAAAGAACACACTGGGACACATTTCCCCCCATGCTTCTGGAACTTCCAAGCCCATTTCCTTTCCCTATAGCTGCCTGTCTGGACTCACACCTGCAGAAGTTTACATGTAAAGTGAAGGTTCAGTGAGAACACCAGGTGGGTCTGCTGCCTCCTCCATTTCTTAGCTCTGCTGGACTCTGCAAGAACATCTCTGAAAGCCACCCAGAATTACAAAAAGGCTCTGGTTTTGGCATGAGACTTCTGGCTGGATAAATAAATCCCAAATCATCAAATCATTTTCTTGTCTCTGGAATGAAGATAAATATCCACCCCACATGGCTGTAATAAGGATTAAATTAAGTGATAGAAAAGAATGGTATTTTATACAAAAGAAGTTCCTAGTCAATGAAAGATAATTTGAATCCCAAGGAATTGATTACAAACCTGTTTGCAAAACGTTATGACACAGAGAAAATGAATTACCAGCAAATGTCTCTATTCTTAGGCTGAAAAGGAGGGAGCAGTAGAAACTGGTGATATTATTTTCAAAGCATACAGAGTCATGTCAGGAGGGATGTCACCAAAGGAACATATACACACCTTTAGCCCGCAAAGGAGTACAAAAAAAGAAAAATTCACTTCAAATTAAATTATATCGGAAGTCAGTTTGACTTTTTAAAATCCAAACATTTAGAATCTGAAAAAGTTATATTTTA
Organism: Cricetulus griseus; assembly: GCF_003668045.3. NCBI lineage: Eukaryota > Metazoa > Chordata > Mammalia > Rodentia > Cricetidae > Cricetulus > Cricetulus griseus. The sequence continues at coordinate 27,413,258 of NC_048596.1, read as the reverse complement.
AATATCCATGGTAGTCTATTTAACTGTCATATGGGCGATGCACTGGGAATCTAGCCCAGTTACATTTTGAGTGTCATGAAACATTTGCAGAGCAGGCTTAAACTTAGTCTGTATTGGCAGCTTGACAGTTTCCACTTTTACTGAGAAAAGTATAGAAAAAATATACACATATACTTTTATAATTTGAGGTTGATGTAAACAATACCTATAGAAGGGTATACATGCCATCAATATACAATCAGTAAGTTTTCACAAGCTGATGCCCATGTAACCAGTATCCTCTGAGGCAGCAGTGCTTAATCTGTGGTTTGTGACCCCTTGGGGGGGGTCAAATGACCCTTTCACAGGGGTCACATATACAGCCCTTTCACAGGGGTCTAATCAGATATCCTGCATATCAGATATTTATGTTATGATTCATAACAATAGCAAACTTACAGTTATGAAGTAGCAAAACCATACAGTCAAGTCTGTTACACTAATACCCCACGCTAGACAAAAAAAAAAAAAAAAAAAAAAAAAAAAAGGAGATATATGCTGATTATATGGTGATATCTCACTTGTACAAATAAAGCCTGTCTGAAGGTCAGAGGATGGAGCTTGCCATTAGTTAACCATACAGGTCTGGAGGCAGGTCAGACACACAGGAAACAGGATACAAGCAGGGAAAAACAGGAACTTGCTCTCTTGTCTGCCGAGACACTAAGGAGGTAAGGTGTAGCTGCCGCTTCCTCCTTCTCTCTGATCTCTCAGCATTTCCCTCTGTATCTGACTCTGGGTTTTCATTAATTAGACCAATTAAGAACTCCATTTACACTGGTACCAGCTTCTGTCTTAGTTTTCTAGTGCTGTGATAAAACACCTACAATCCTCTTCACCAAAGAAACTAGGAAATAAGAAGGAGTCTAAGGGAAAAATGCATGGACCCCAGGAACAGGAAGGGACAGGAATTCCTGAGCTAATTGGGAGCTTGAGGTTAGGGGAGAGGGAGCTTCCAGAATGAGAGGAGGGGAGGGGAGGGCAGAGGAGAGGAGAGGAGAGGAGAGGAGAGGAGAGAGAGGAGAGGAGAGGAGAGGAGAGGAGAGGAGAGGAGAGTGGAGGAGCAGAAATATTGAGTTGGGGGAAGAATAGAGGAGAGCAGGATGAGAGAGAGATACCATATTAGAGGGAGCCATTATAGGTCTGAGGAGAGATCTGGCACTAGGGAGATTTACAGAGACCTACAAGGATGACGTAAATTGACAATCTAGGCAATGATGAAGAGGATAACCTAAATGCCCTCCCCTATAATGAGACTGATGACTACTTTTTATGCCATCCTAGAGCCCTCATCCAGTGGCTGATGGAAGCAAAGGCAGACACCCACAGATAAACACTGAACTGAACTCTGGAATCTAGTTGCAGAGAGGGAGTCCAAAGGGGTTGGTACCAGGCTGGTACCCACAGAAACAGCTGGCCTGTAACAAGGGGGAGTACATGGACCCCAGACTGCTGTCTGGGAGGCCAGTAGAGGACTGATCCAGACCCCTGAACACGGATGTCAATTAGGAGGCCTCCACACTCTAGGGGGCCCCTGGTAATAGATTAGTATTTTTCCCTGGTATAAGAAGGGACTTTGAGAGCCCATCCCAGCTGAAGGGATGCACTTTAGCCTGGACACATGGGGGAGGGCCTAGGCCCGGCCCAGGATAAAGTGGTGAGCCCCCGTCAAGGGGAGCCCCCTGTCGAGGGCCCTGCCCTGCCTGGGGAGTGGAGGGTGGATGAGGAGGGTGGAGAGGAAGGGGAGGGGAGGGAGAAGGGATTGACATGTGAAGCAAGCTTGTTCCTAATTTGAACTAATAAAAAAATTACAAAAAAAAAAAAAAAAGCCACCATGATCAAATGCAGCTAGGGAAAGAATGAGTTTAATTGACTTGTCCTTTCATTGAAGGATGTTAGGGCAGGAACTCAAACAGGGAAGGAACTTGAAGGCAGGGGCTGATCTAGAGGCCACTGATGGGTATTGCTTAATGGCTGGCTCCCCCTGCTTTTTATAGAACCAAGGACCACCAACCTAGGGGGTGACACTACCCACCGTGGGCTAAGCCCTCCCCAGTCAATCACTAATTAAGAAAATGCTCTACAGGCTTGCCTGCAGCCCAATCTTATGGAGGCATTTTCTCAATTGAGGCTCCCTCTCAGATGATGCTAGCTTGTATCAGCTTGACATAAAACTAGAGTTTATACCTCAGAAAGTGGCTTAACTCATGATGTACTTATTTTGGTGTGACTTCTTTTGCACAACCCTGTACCAATGTGCCTAGTCCATATTTTCCATGTATTTGCATATCAATTAAATGGAAATAACACATTTTATTCACTTGTTGTGTTGGGTTTGGAGACTTTATAGGTGCTTCTATCATAAATATTCTAGTGACTGTCTTTTGGTGAACACACAGACATTTGTGTTTGTTATACACCAACCAATGGAATTTCCCAATGAGCAAATAAGAATTTATTTGTAAACAATACCTAGAAACTGTTCAGCATAGCTGTGCCAAACTTTAATCCTATTGGCAGTATATGAGAATTTTGATTAATCCATGTATTTATTAATACTTGATATATCAGGTTTTTTCATATTGGCCATTTGTAACAACTATGTAGCTTTCTTATATAGAAATTACAAGTGTGATTTTTTTCAAATGAACACATTTATTGATCATAGCTTAGAGGTTTTTAAACCAAGGTTCAGAGGTTTGAAGCTAGAAATAAGCTGTCTAGCTTCCTCTTCTAGATAAGTGGCAGGCCTACTGTTTGCTAGCAACCTTGTAAATAGGGATTGGCTATTCCCAAGGGCTGTGGAATAGAATTGAGAGGATGGATCACCACAAAACCATCAAAGAGACCACAAAAGCTCAGATTTATGAACTCTGTGATTATGATGCCTCTAAGGAATTTGACATTATATATTTAGTATAAGAAATCCTTGTCATATTTGTCTATTTGTTTAGCATAAAGTCTGAGATTAGCTACCAGAGTTTTACCATTTCCTGTATGTCTGATCTTGTTCAGGTTTTCTTAGCTTCTGTGTCTCAGCTTCATGAATTGTAAAATATGGATAATAATAGTATCTGCTCAGCAGGATTATCAGTAATATTAAATATGAGTTAAACAAGTTACATATTCCTGAACCAGTGACCAGCATGTAGTAGTTATAATATAAATATCACTATTTCCTATTACTATGCCATAAAAATACATTATACCATTGACAATTAGTCTATAGTTTTCAAAAATCTGAATCATATGTCGATGCCATCTTTCCAGGGAATTTTGTGGGCAAAGGAGGAGAGTTACCAGCCTGGGGACAAAGGGAATACCTAGATGACTGTACTAAAAGTTCTGAGATCTCTTACTTCAGTGAGATTCTCTGAACACTGAGATGGAGCCAGGAATCAGATTTTAAAATAAATAATAGAATTTACTAAGATCCCCAGTTTTTTAACTTTGCAATGCCATGCCTGTTTCAAAATTGAAAGATGAAATCACTCACAAGATAGCCTCCAAGGGGGACTTGCCAAGGATTCAATTGGAAATTACAGGTTGGTATAGCCAACCAGTTCAGTTTGGATGCACTGTTGACATAAATCTGTTGAAATAATAGGAAACAGAGTTCAAAATACCTTAAATGATGAAGCAGCATTAACCCTCAGTAAATAATAAAGCTTTAGGAACATTTTGAACAGTCTTTAAGCTCTATATCTCTACGACTATTTCAGCAAGACCTTCTTGCATGCCTTGGATGGCTGTGAGCAGAACAAGAGCAGCATTTTCCCAACTCACATCTAAGGACAAGAATGTTTCCTACAGCCATTAACCAAAGGCCTAGACAAGTGTTGGGGTTAAGTTGATGGAAATGATCAAAATGACCCAACCAAACAAGGCACAGCTGGAGTGAGGGAAAGGGAAAGGGTAAGGCACACCCAGTTCTCAATGGTGCTGTGGCTGTAGAACTGTAAAATAAGTTTAGTTCTGGGTGGAGACAAAAATGGCATTCATTAGAGAGGGTGTGGGGGCTTGAGGAGGAAAGGGTAGAATTTAATAACTATATACTGTAAAGGAAACTTTTTAGGGAGAAAAGAAAACCCAAGGTCCTGTCATGACCACACACGCAAGTACTTATTTAACCTTCCATGAAGATCATCTGGAGAAGAGAACCAACAATGGAAATTGGAAGAATTTGCCATTCTGCTGATCATGTTAGCTTATCACTATGTAAAACAAGCAGGCCGTGGATAAACTATATGTAGAAATGTTGTTAGTTACATTGATGAGCAAGGTGAAAAACAATAGATTTGTTTCAATGTGGGAAAAGCAGCTTGTAGAGTGGAATGAGCCTGGATCCAATTTTCCTGAAAATAGTAGACAGCTGAAGTTCTGTGTCATTATCCACAGGGCTCTCTTTGTTCAGAAATCCCCGGCCCACCCCTAACTTTCCTCTCAGAAAACAGCCACACATCCTTCAGCACTCAATGTAAATGCCATCTTACATAAAATGTTCCCTGGTTTTTCCAAGGAGGGGTAGACTTTTTGTCTGTGTTAATATTACTGAGTGGATAATGCCATTAGTACTAAGCACATGCCAGACACCACCATAAACACTTGTCAAACAAATACATGTAATGACTACAGTAACCACACCTGATAACAAATAGTTCTTATTGCATACATAATCAATCAATCATGCTAGTTATTAATGGTTACAGAAATAGTCTATAAAGTACACATCTTTTGTGAAACCTTTTTAAAATTTTTATTATTTTATTTTGTGCATGAATATTTTGCCTGTATGTATGTATGTGTATCATGTGCATACCTAATACTTGTGGAGGTGAGAAAAGGCCATTGAATCCCCTGGGACTGGAGTTACAGACACTTGTGAGCCCCATGACAGTGCTGGAAACCAAACATGGGTGCTCTTTAAGTTAAGAAGAGGACAAGTACTCTTAATTGCCAAGCCAGTTCTCCAGCAGCCACACAAATTACAGCTGGCAAAGATAAAACCTGAGGATAATATAACCTAGGTTCATATTGACCTCAAAAGAGTAACTAAGAGAACCCATTTGCCTAAATAAGTCCTCATATACAATCCCAGACAAGTATACACACATGTCAGAACTTGAAGAAAACAGTCACAGCTGATGCCATGCATCAACAAGCCCAATGAAAAACTGCAGATGATTCAGCTAAAACTAAGAAAATAGAAAAATCATAGAAAAATCACTCAAAGCCTTTTCAAAGAAGTCCAATAAACATCTTTTGAAAAAAAAAACAATATTAGTCACCTGGGACAAAAAAATTGTTACAGCAGGTGTTATGTTCTAAGTTCACTATGCCCAAAGGGATGATTCATGATAAATGAAGTAACAAGCAAACAGACTTAGAACACTACTTACACCCAAAATAATTTAGGGCTACTGGAAATTCTGTGGAATATCCCTTCTCCTTAATGTCTGTTCTACATTCAGGACTGAATGGATCAGAGTCCTAAAGCCATCATGCCATTTCTTACTTCTAGTTTAATCATTTACAAGTTTGTATAAGCCTAGCCCTCGTGCCCACAACATGATATCTGTTATACCTTCTCCACAAGGCAAGGCTATGAGTATTGACATTGCAGATGATTAAGCCAATACTTTCTCCAGTTTTGTAGGTAACATTAAAATATATGGTATGTATAGATTGGTTCTCTTTGATAGCACAAGAAATAGGGCAGCTAAGATCCATTGAGTTTAAAGTCAAAGAGACAATTCAATGAATCATTCCCTAAGGTCAGAAATTTTTAAAAATAAAATCTTTAAGTAATTTGTGGTACTCTGTCCCTCTTTAAAATCTGTATTTTGTCAGTTGTCATAAAAATAACATACAGGTCAATTTCTATGACAGATAATTTAAAAAATCCTAATTATACACTTGTCTACCCTTGTTGTTATAATTGATGAACAAAACCAGACAGGTCAAATAAGAAGAAAACTCTAATTATGAAATAAGCGTTTCATGTTCTATTCAAGGAAAAGTCTGATGTTAATTACTGTGGCTTTTAAAACCCAAATGGATCAACAACTCAAATGGAGAAGATACATCGTACATCCTTAATTAGCATGAGGAGAGCTCAATGCTTTAAATTGACTTCCAGTGTAGTTTATTTAGTTGACCTCATTTCCAGAGAAAGTGAGTTAAGACATAACAAATCACTTTTATAGGTTCCTTTTATTCTGGAATCTTTCATCATATTCTCATAGAACAGTATTGGCAATATTATATCTTAAGTACATTATCTAATTTTTGTTTGACAAGGATAAAAGATACCCAGGTGTTTTAACTTCTGTTGTGATAAAATTCCATGACTAAAGCAACTTTGGGGAGAAACTTTTCTTCAGCTTACATTTCCAGGTTGTAGGCCACCATTGTGGGGAAGTCAAGGCAGTCTTGAGCTGACAGTCAAGAGCAGACAGAAATGAATGTGCACATGCCTAGTGTTGGGCTTCCTAACTATGCTTATACAATTAGGACCTAGGGGATGATGCTGCCCACTTTTAGGCTGGGTCTTTCCCCATCAAGTAACACAACCCAAACAATCCCTAATAGACATACCCACAGGCCAATCTAACGCAGACAGTCCTTCCAAGGAATAATCTTCTCAGGTGATTGTAGATTGTGTCAAGTTGACAATTAAAACTATCAAGTTGTAAATATTGGCAGTCCATTCTCTTGTCTTCCAGACGTTATGAACTCAGCATTTATTCATGTGATATTTTCCCTTCCTGTTTTCTAAGAGAGTCCTAGGGCTTTGCTCGGGGCCTTGAGTTGTGGACTTGATATGGGGCAATTGACAGACATACCTGAAGACTTCTGAGGTTCAAAGAATGTTAAGTGTTTCACTCTTGAAAAGAGGGGAGTGAGCCCTACCCAAAGAAAGAAAAATAATTGAAACTTTAACAAAAGGACTATTAGACTACTATTGAGGAAGGCCAATTCAGAAAAATGTTTCAAGAATATTTGATGTTGATAGTTCTCAGTGAAGGAAACACTGGGAACTTCAGAGAAGTTTATATATCATAAAATTGTTTCAAAGTAGATATTTTAAAAGCTATTTTTAAAAGTGTTGGCTTAGGTTACAAATGGTCTCTTCTTCTGAATGTTTTTTGAGACTATTCCCTTGTTACTATAGATGTCACCTTTCTCCACAGAAAATAGATTTTGAAAAAAGTAAAACTAACTTCATTTGGATTTTACTAATATATGAGGAAACCAGAATTAAACAGTGAAGTTGGGTGTCCAGGAAAAGGATCTAGGAAGAGACAAAGCTGGGATTTAATAGCAGATCTACCTGATGCCAGTCTATGTATTTTCCATTGTATACTGCAAATTATCTTTTCATTGTTCACTAAAAGCCATAGGATTGGTGGTCAATGTGCTGGGAAGAAAATTCCTTCCTGAGAGTTCCCAAATAGCCTTCTGAATCAACATAGTTTTCCTGGAAGTCTTTCTTCTATGGAAACATCTTCTGTCTATACAGTTTATGGTTGGAAACAGGGTAACCCAGATAATAGCAAGCAGGGCCTTGGCAGTGTACAACTCTAGTCCCAGAGCCAAGGAGGGGGGAGCAAGCAGACCTCTGACCAGGCCAGCCTGGTCTACAGAGTGAGTTTAGGACACAGCTATTTTCCCACCCTGCCTGAAAAATAAAAATAATAAATAGCCCAGAGAAATTAAAGAGATAAAATTGAACTGAAATGGAATGTGGAAAGGGAGAGACATGCGGAGATAACAGAGAAAGTTCATAAACAGCACTCAAAAAATACTCCCTAGAGAAGAGTGTGGGGCATGGGACTTACTTAGGAGTGACTCCAGGAAGAGTAGGCAAGAAAAAGTGAATGGGAAAGGAGAGAAAAAGCCAACACTGGGTGTTAATAATTAGAGAACTGTTGCTAGTTGGTGATCAATCGTGCCTCAGGATTGTGCCATCAGCACATAGGGAGGCTAGGGCAGTGATTCCACATTTCCCAAGCTCCTGTGATCCACAGTTTGAGGGTTGCCCTAGGGACACTGACTTTCATATAGCTACAGATTTCGCCAGAGTATAGTAAGGCAGATTCCCATGACATTAAATTTTCCATTTAACTCCAACTATCTTCTTCCTCCAAAACAAGTTCCTGGAAGAGCAAACGACAAAGTCTAGTATCTGGTGAATTTTTTTTTTTTAAATTGAGACATAACAGTAAAGAGCCAGCAAGAGAAAGCAAAATGAGACTAGGTTTCCATGTTGCTTTTTCACTGATACCCATGACCAGGAGCCATCTTTCTGATCATTACCTATATTTCATCTCAGATGGTCTCCTGAGTCTACCCCCTTTGTTCTTTTTCCATATTGGCTGCATTTTGGGTAAAGTATAAGCAGGTACAATTCAGTCGGCAAATACACATTTCCAAATGTGAGTTCTTAATGTTCTTGGGGTTTCTGTGGATCCCAGGAGTTATCTTATTCCAAATCCTTGGACACTCGGAAGCCTCATCTTAGTAGACGACACTCATCACCTGGTAAGATGAATTGAACACTAAGATCCCACATCCTGTGCATTTCTATCTTAGTGACTCACACTCACAAGGACTTTTCCCATCTGTTGCAGCTGGAATTTGCTTCCAAAACTCCCCAGACAGGCCTACTCCAGTTTTCTACAATGTCCCATAATCTTGAGATACATAATTAATCCACGCCCAAAGACTACTTTCTGCTTCAGTTTGAAACTGGTAAAACCATAAATGTCTCCGGCCTCAAGCGCAAACAAACAAGATCTGAAGGACTTACCCAAAAGGGCATGAGAACAGAAGGCAGAAAAGACCCAGCATGACTCCTGCACTGTGTTTTTGATTCTTCATTGCTGCTTTCAAACTGGTTCTAGAAAGGTGTGATCTGGGAAAATTGCTCTCACAGTGGTTTCTGCTGATTCTCCTCTCCTCCCTCCTCTTCCTCCTCCTTCCCCTTTGTCTTTGGTTTCTAGAATCACCTGGTAAGCAGCTTGTTCTACAACACAAACTTCAGCCATTGTGTACTGACTCACTCCAGGCTTAAAAGTAACAATCACAGTCTGGAATTTTTGAACTGTAGCCAAATCTAAACTTTTCTCTCTTTTTTCCCCTCCATTTTTTTTATTTAAATTAGAAACAAGATTATTTTACATGTCAATTCCAGTTCCCTCTCCCTCCCCTCCTCCCCTGCCCCCCCCCACTAACACCCTACCTATCCCATACCCTTTCTGCTCCCCAGGGAGGGTGAGGTTTTCCATGGGGGTCTTCAGAGTCTGTCATATCCTTTGGGATAGGGCCTAGCAACCCCCACCCCCACCGTGTGTCTTGGCTGAGGGAGTATCCCTCTGTGGAATGGGCCCCAAATTCCACTCCTATGCTAGGGATAAATACTGATCTACTACAAGAGGTCCCATAGATTTCCCAGGCCTCTTCACTGAGACCCACATTTATGCTGGTTTCCCAGTGATCAGTCTGGGGACCAAGAGCTCCCACTTGTTCAGATTAGCTGTTTCTGTGGGTTTCACCAGCCTGGTCTTGTCCACTTTGCTCATCATTCCTCCTTCTCTGTAACTGGATTCCAGTTCAGTTCACTTATTATCTGTGGGTATCTGTTTCTACTTCTACCAGCTGTTGGATGGAGGCTATAGGATGGCATATAAGTTAGTCATCAATCTCATTATCAGGAGAGGGCATTTAAGTTAGCCTCTCCACTGTTGTTTAGATGGTTAGTTAGTGTCATCCTTGTAGATCTCTGGACATTTCCCTAGTGCCTGATTTAGCTTTAAACCTATACTGGCTCCCTCTTTGATGGTATCTCTTATTTTGCTCTCCTCTTTTCTTCCCCCTACACAACCTTCCTGCTCCCTCATGTCTTCCTTACTCCTTCTCTTCACCCCTTCTCATTCTCCTAGCTCCTTCTCCCTTCCCCCCATGTCTCCAATTTGCTCAGGAGATCTTGTCCCTTCTCTGGGGGACCATATATGTCTCCCTTAGAATCCTCCTTGTTGCCTAACTTCTCTAGTGGTGTGTATTGTAGACTGGTAATCTTTTGCTCTGTGTGTAAAATTCATATATAAGTGAGTGAATACCATGTTTGTCTTTTTGTGACTGAGTTACCTCCCTCAGAATGGTTTCTTCTAATTCTATCCATTTCACTGTGAATTTCAAGATTCCATTGTTTTTTTTTTTTTTCTGCTGAGTAGTACTCCATTGTGTAAATGTACCACATTTTCTCTATCCATTCTTCAGTTGAGGGGCATCGAGGCTGCTTCCAGATTCTGGCTATTACAAATAATGCTGCTATGAACATAATTGAACAGATATCCTTGTTGTATGAATGTGCTTCTTTTGGGTATATGCCTAAGAGTGGAATTGCTGGATCTTGTGGTAGACTGATTCCCATTTTCCTGAGGAATCTCCATACTGATTTCCAAAGTGGCTGTACAAATTGGCACTCCCACCAGCAGTGGAGGAGTGTTCCCCTTTCTCCACATCCTCTCCAGCATAAATTACCATTGGTGTTTTTGTTTTTAGCCATTCTGACAGGAGTAAGATGGTATCTCAGAGTTGTTTTGATTTGCATTTCCCTGATGGCTAAGGATGTTGAGCACTTTCTTATGTGTCTTTCAGCCATTTTAGATTCATCTGTTGAGAATTCTCTATTTAGTTCTGTACCCCACTTTTTAATTGGATTATTTGATGTTTTAGAAACTAGCTTCTTGAGTTCTTTGTATATTTTGGAGATCAGCCCTCTGTTGGATGTGTGGTTGGTGAATACCTTTTCCCATTCTGTGAGCTGCCATTTTGTCTTGCTAACTGTCCTTTGCCTTACAAAAGCTTCTCAGTTTCACGAGGTCCCATTTATTAATTTTTTATTTCAGTGTCTGACTACCTGTGTAATGTTCTGGAAGCTGTCTCCTGTACAAATTTGTTCAAGGGTACTTCCCACTTTCTCTTCTAAGAGGTTCAGTGTGGCTGGATTTATGTTGATGTCTTTCATCCATTTGGACTTAAGTTTTGTGCATGTCGATAGACATGGATCTATCTGCAGTCTTCTACATGCTAGCATCCAGTTATGCCAGCACTATTTGTTGAAGATTCTTTCATTCCATTGTATATCTTTAGCTTCTTTGTCAAAAATCAGGTGTTCATAGGTATGTGGGTTAATAACAGGGTTTTCAGTTCAATTCCCTTGGTCTACCTGCCCATTTTTGTGCCAATACCAAACTGTTTTCAGGACTATAGCTCTATAATAGAGCTTGAAGTCAGGGATGGTGATGCCTCCAGAAGTTCCTTTTCTCTCTTGAAGTTGACTATCTCAGATACCTGTTACTATAACGGAAAGCAAGTGTACTTATGATAATAATTCATAATAGCACAATCCAGCCTGGGAGAGGTGGCATAAGCCTTTAATCCCAGCATTTGGGAAGCAGAGACTGGCAGACCTGTGAGTTCAAGGCCAGCCTGGTCTACATAGCAAGTTGCAGGATAGCCAGGGCTGTTACACAGAGAAATGTTGTCTGAAAAAAAAAGTAAGTAAATAAATAAATACTTAAAAGCACAATCCAAGTAGATAGCACTGATATCCATAAATCAAAGTGATAGGAAATAGAAAAATATATTCATGGTCTAAAATATTATTTCATATTTATTGTCTCAAGACAGAAAATACCACAAAATGAGAGAAAAATATAAGAATTTTAAAAGATAGATCATAAGTCCACACATATTCAAAAAGATGTACACATTCACTTATTAGGGACATCCCTTTCAGAACTTTTGAAGCATTCATTATAACATTCGAATACATGCTTACTAGTCCCATAATCTAATAAAAGCAAACATTAAAGCAAAGCCACACAAGAAAAATATTTATCCCCTGAAAACAGTCTGTGATCCCTTCAACCTGACATCAAAATGAAAATAGAAACATAAATCATGAAATTACAAAATCCCTTTATAAAAGGAAAGAGGAGACAGAGCTTCAATTAAGAGGGAAATCTTAACTGAGGAACTGGAGTTTTTCAGTTCTTGTATTTTCTTAGTTATTTTAAAACAAAATAAATTCCAGATGGGTTCAAGAAGAGAGAAGGGGTGTGACAGAGGAATGTGAAGTCCACTAGCACTTCCAATTGAAAACAACCAGAAGAGGCACACATGAGGAGGAAAGATGTGTTTTCAAGCCTCACAGAATGGGAGAAGTATAGTAATTGACTCCTGAAAGAATTCTAGAGTAGGACCAACTGCCACTACAGACAGGAGTCACCACTCCACATATATCCTGTCCTTCGGGATATTTTAGATCGACACTGAGTGGTAGTTCTGGGTTCAGGCCACTAACAAGAAGCAGAGGAAGTTAACAAAACTGGTCTGACTGAAGTTGAAAATAATTTAAAGATGGGGCCAGGCAGTGGCAGCACACACCCTTATTCTTAGCCTCAGGAGACAGAAGCAGGTGGATATCTATAAGTTTGAGGCTAACTGGTCTACAGAGGAAGTTCCAGGACAACCAGGGCTACACAGAGAAACCCTGTCTCAAAAAAAAAAATTAAAGATGTTAAGGGCCACTTCTCTTGAGTAGGATGGATAGAAAACTTGTCTGGCTTTCTGCTCAGGACACATGCTAAATTCTTATAAATGGTGTGTCTGTTTTGAGTGGGGGTAAAACTTAGGAAAGAAAATATTTGTAAAACTTGAGGCATTTGGGCAGTGTCCAAGTACTGATGAGATAATGAGCAGCATGCAGAATCCATTAGTAACAACAGGCCACAGAGGTCAGCACCAGAGTTCAGATAGAATAGGCTACAACAAAGTAGTAGGGTCTCTGACTTCTAAGGATTGCCCTCCACCTGCTGGTGTCAGGATGAAGAGGTAGCAGCAACTTGCTGATTAATATTTTGATTCTAATGACCAACTACAACAGTTAATTTTATGTCAACATGGCTAGGTTCTAGTACCAACTTCTTTGGTCCAACACAGGACTATATGTTTCAGTGATATTATTTGGCAGATCTGATTAACATGCATAATTGAAATTATTTTAAATAGGAGACATTGCCCTTGTAGCATAGATTGCCTTCGTCTCTCTAGGAATTGAAACCGAGGTTTACTAGAAAATGAATTCTCCCTCAAAATCATAGAACATAAATCCTGCCTTTCTAGCACACTGTGGGTATCTATAGATTTCAGACTCAAGACTAAGACTTCAAATCTTGCCTCTATTGCCAGTATGAAATATCCAAGAGAGGTGAGGTTCCCAGCCCAGAAACCCTATAGATCAATTCCTTAGAACCTCCTCTTGTATCCTTTTCAGTAACCACTTCCTCATTCAGGTGCTTCTCAGGCTGCAATGGAATTCTGTTGAATGTGCCAAGTATTGAAAATGCACTTAAAATACCAAATCATTTATTTTAGCTAGACCACCTTAAGTGTCATCAAAACATGTTAGCCCACAGTTGGTCAAAATTATCTAACACAGAGCCTATTTTGTAATGCATTGTTGAATATTTCATGTAGTCTCTTTACTGTAGTACTGAAAGTATAAGACAGAGTGCTTCTACAGATAAACTTTTATACCATTGTAAAGTAAGAAAGTTCTAAGTTTAGCCTTTTATGTAGGGGAAACTATGGATATATAAATAAGATATAAGTAAGACAATCTGTCCCCAATCCTAACAGCCTCATATAAAGGAAACCCATTAAAATATATCTGAATTCTTCAGATAAACAAATAATACAAATAATGATACCTCAAGATAGAAATTCAGTACATAACTTGTCTATTCAATAGAGTCAAGACTGTTAAATAAGAACAAAATTGCCATCGTTCAATATGAAGCTCTTCTGGGCAGTGGTTAAGCAGATCAAATTAGTCATTTTAAGGTTGACCTATTTAATCAACACATTTACTGCAGCAAGTGGGGGACCAGCTGTAGATTCCATGTAATACAGCTGCTTAGACAGCTGCAGCACCACAGTGATTATTTTCAGACCACAATGCTTACATTTTAATCTAGTTTATAAAACATTTTAAGGTCCCATTTATACCAAAGACAACATTCATTTTATTTAATGTCAGACTATATTGTGGGGATAAATTAGATTTAAGCTAAGATGGTTTTAACCATTATGGGATGAATGACTATGCTGAACTGAATTTTCATTCTAAAGCAAAATTAATATTAAAGTTAGGACTAAGTGATAATATATCTCATTTGTGTTGGTGTTGAGCAGTGCTGAGGGCAGAATAACGCAGGGCTTGGCACAGTCACATGCATCTTTATTGAGTCAAAATACAAAATTTGTTGTGAGAGCATCTTTTATATCTTAAGAAGCCTTTGCCTGCACTAGAAGATATTGGATAAGTTCATAAATCAAGGGAAAAGCCTGCTGGGCCACTGTTCCCTCTGTCCTTTCTCTTCCTGTCAAACCCTCTCCCTGAGTGTCTTATCCCACTGAGCATTTGCTGTCTTATTTTCCAATACATGGAACTACATTTTCAATTATAAAAGAGCAATCTATCCATGTTCCAAGCAACACACTAATTCATGAATGACTCACCCTGAAAGATTATAATCAGATGTTAACTAAAGTGGATTTTCATTAAGTGGTTGTTCTTAATGAATATCATGGCTGAGACTATAGCCAGAAAACAAGTTCTGTGTCACAGCATGTGTTTCATTTTCCCAGTAAATAATTTATTTTGATATGGCCAGATTATGGATTTTAATGACTGACTAGCATGGATGGTGTGATAGTTTGAATGGAACTGGTCCCCATAATCACATAGGGAGTGGCACTATTAAGAGATGTGGCTTTGTTGGAGTAGGTAAGGCCTTATTAGATGACATGTGTCACTGTGGGAGCGGGCTTTGAGGTTTCCTATTCTCAGTATACTGCCCACTGTCTCAGTCGACTTCCTGTTCTCTGCAAGATGTGGGACTCTCAGCTACTACTCCAGCACCACATCTGCCTGCATGCCACCATGCTTCCTGTCATGATGATAATGGACTGAATCTCTGAAACTATAAGCTGCCAGCCCCAATTAAATGTTTTCCTTTGTAAGAGTTGCCTTGGTCATGGTGTCTCTTCACAGGAATAAAAACCCTAACAATATATCCTGATTGTAGTTTCTCTTCCCACTACTTCTCCCAGTTCCCCCATCTCCCCTCACCTCCAAATACACTCCCTTTCTGTCTCTTATTAGAAAATAAGACATCTAACAGACAACCAAACATGAAATATACTTAGATAAATCAAAAACCATCCTATGGATGCTGGACATGGCAACCCAACATGAGAAAAAAAGTCCCAAGAGCAGGCACAAGAATCAGAGATCCATTTGTTCTTACATTCAGGAGTTCCATACAAATACTAACTTAAAAACTGCAATATATATGTAAATGACCTGGTGCAGAGCTGTGTAGACCCTGTGCTTGCTGCTTCATTCTCTGTGAGTTCATATGGACTTTGCTTGGTTGATTCAGAGGGCCATGGTTTCCTGGTGTCTTCCATCCCCTCTGGCTCTTACACTCTTTCTGCCTCCTCTTCCACTGGGCTCTCTGAGACACAACTTTCAGTGGGAGCATTATTAAAAGTGGAGCTTCAGAGAGAGTGATTGACTAGATCGTGAGGGTGCTGTCTTCATCAGTGGATTAATCCACTGAGAGAGTCAAAATTTGAACTGACCTCTTAAAAAAGCATTTTAGTTCATTTATTTATTTATTTATTTATTTATTTAGTGTGTGTGTGTGTGTGTGTGTGTGTGTGTGTGTGTGTTTGTGTGTGTGTGTGTGTGTGTGTATGCATGTGTCCTGTGGCATTCGGGTGGAGATTAGGGCTCAGCTGGCAAGAATCAGTTCTCTTCTTCTACTGTCTGGGTCAGGGACTGACCTCAAGTTTTCAGATTTAGCTGTAAGTGCTTTCCCCTCTAAGCCATCTGCCCAGCCCCTTAATGGACTCTCAGAAGGTGGTAGGACAGTGGAAGGTGGAACCTCATTGTGAAGAAGTAAGTGGATATGTGCTAACGTGTGTGTGTGTGTGTGTGTGTGTGTGTGTGTGTGTGTGTGTGTGTGTGTGTGTTTTACTCCTTTCCCTTTCCTGGTGTGAGGTGGACAGGTTTGCTCTGCTACACCCCACTACTCTGTTTCTGTCTGTTTATGGGCCTATATGCAATAAGACTAGTTAGTGGCAGGCTGAAACCTCTGAACTAAATAGTGAACTAAAATAAATCTTCCCCTTAACTTGCCCATGTGAGGTATTTTGTCACAACAATGAAAACTCTGACTAATATGGTTTTTTTCCACAGTCTTCCGCAGAGATGAAATTACTAGTCTCATTGAATGAATGAGGGTGCCGAGACAGAGTTTAGCTAATCTCCTGAATAACTGGTTGTTTTTTTTTTTTTTTCCGACTCTTATTGTATCCCTGGTTGGCCCGGAAATTGCAATGTAGACCAGGGTGTCCTTGAACTCCTGAGAACTAGGTTTAAAGCTGTAAGTCACCATGGGTGTCTCCAATACCTTTTATGTAGAATTCATAAACTCTGATCCTCTAAACCAGACACAGCAAAGCTCTTGCCATAGGTGCTAAATATTCTCAGATAATGGAGTTACGTAAGTGGTGCCTGCTATGATTAAATACAAGGACAACTGGTGTTACAAAGAAAATTCAAAGAACTGAATAGTGGAATAGGAATCCTTATGATAGAGATGAGTCACTCTTCAGGAAATCAAGGTAAAATCAAGGAAACAAGGCAGTTTCCTGTAGGCTGAGCCCAGAATCACTATGAATTCCTAGGAATTAGGGCACTCCTGAGGCTGAAATTCATGTGTCTGATTCAGCTATCTGGAGCCTGTGGAAAGACATCTTAGCCTTAAGAAATAGGACAATCTAAGCGCTTGTATCTGGGAAAGATCTCCAGAGCCTTCAACACCTGCTATTCCCACCTGCTATTCCCACCTATTCCCAAACGGTCTGGGAAGACAGTTATTACTTGGGAGTAGAAAAAATAAATCATTTAATGAAATTACATTGTACCCTTTTGTCTGTTTCCTGACATTTTAAAATATTATTTCAAAAATATCTGTGACAGAAGGGCTAAATTTACATGATATCCTGGAAAAGAAAATATTAGTCCAGCATGTGACACCTGGGTGGGGCTCTGGGAACTCTTTATCATTAGGGAAACACCCAGTTGTGAAAGGACACAGCAATAGGCAGTCTTTCTAAAATAAACCTGTGGTCAGGACACTTGATCTCAAGGCAGGAAATGGCACATAAAGGTAATTTGGACTCCACTTGCTGGTGACATCCAGAAAAAGGTTATTAAGGGAAATCACAACTGCTGCTTAGGTAATTTGCATATGGTGCCAGCAAATTAATAACAGAAAGCAACAGAAAAGTTTCTCTATTTTTTAAGGAAATGAAAAGATTAATTCCTTTACTGTTCTTTCTATAAAAAATGATTTTAAATTGTGTTTGTGCATGCATGGTGTGGTGTGTGTGTGTGTGTGTGTGTGTGTGTGTGTGTGTGTGTGTGGTGTGTGTATGTGTGGTGTGTGGGGTATGTGTGTGTGTGTGTGTGTGGTGTGTATATGTGTGGTGTGTGTGTGTGTGTGTGTGTGTGTGTGTGTGTGTGTGTGTGTGGCAGGTATGTGCATGTGAGCTCAGGTGCACATGTGGTGTGTGTGTGTGGTGTGGTGTGTGGTGTGTGTGTGTGTGTGTGTGGCAGGTATGTGCCTGTGAGCTCAGGTGCACATGGAGGGTGGAAGGGAGCACCCAGTTCCGTAGAGCTGGAGGTTCAGGTCATTGTGGGTTACCAGATTATGCTGGGAAGTGAGATGAGTCCTCTTAGGAGAAGCATCTACACTTAAACACTGAACCACCTCTCAAGGCCCAACTATCATTCTCACATTGTGAAGTGCCGTGTGGAGTGGAGAAGTGTGAAGGGCATACTGGCTTTTTCCTTCTCAACATTTGCCTCACGTTACCATATACAGTGTCTCAGAGAAGAATGTACTATTCTTTTGAGTAGCTAATTTTGCCTCTATTATTTAGTTTAGGAAGATTATGGCTTCAGAGTTTCTAGTCTCCAAAAGCTTGCTTAGAATCAAGACCTTGCAGAATTTTGAAGATGAAGAGAACACTAGAAGTCAGGATAGATCTGGGAAACACTGCTTGGGAAATGGTGCCTGGGAAGGTCACATTGATGCTTGTGAAATTAAGTCTTAGGTAACTGATCATGTTTCTGTCTGGCCAAAAGTAGGTTAGGGGTTGAAGCAACTGCTCATTGGGTTAACTGCTTGCTCTTCAAGATTGAGGGCCTGTCTTCATATTCCTAATACCATAGAAAAGCCAGGCATGAAAAACACAGCATATGTCTGTCACTCCAGGGCTGGGTTTGGGCTAGGGACTTACTGGCTGGTCAATTGAGCCAAAATACAGAGCTCCAGGTTCAGTGGGAGAGCCTGTTTCAAAATAAGTTGAAGAAGCAATTGAGGAAGACATCTTGATGACATCCTCTAGGCTCCACATGTATGCACATAAGTGACAATATTAATACAGTGATCAACTGAGTCGCCACTGGGTCAATGAAGAAATAAAGAAAGACATCCTAAATTTCAATGAAAATGATTGGACAACATGCCAAACTTATAGGACACTATGAAGGCAGTAGTGAGAGGAAAGTTCATAGCACTAAATGCCTACATAAAGAAGCTGAAAAGAATCCCACACTGCTGAATTAACAGAGCAACTGAAAATGCTAGAACAGAAGGAAGCAAACTCACCCAGGAGTACACAGCAAGAAACAGTCAAATTGAGGACTGAAATCAATAAAATAGAAACAAAGAAATACAAAGAATCAACTAGACAAAGAGTTGGTTATTTGAGAAATTCAACAAAACAGACAAACCTGTGGATGTAGGTTCTGTCCTAACTGGTCCCACAACTGCTTTGCCCCAAATAAACACACAGATACTTATATTATTTATAAACTGTTTGGCAGACAACCTAATCTTCTTACTGACTAGCTCTCTCTTAATTATTCACCCATTTTCTTAATCTAGTATTTCCGCGTGGTCTTATCTTACTGGAGAAGGCTCCAGCATGTTACTCCTTCAGCAACTACATGGTGTCTCCTTGAAGCTCCTCTCTGCATCCTCTCGGCAGCATTTTCATCTTGTAGCCCAGCATATGCTTTCTGCCTGGCTACTGGCCAATCAGTGTTTTATTCATCAACCAATAAGAGAAACATATATACAGGACATACCCCATCACAAAACTTTATCCAAACTATCAAAAAGACACAGAGAGAATATCCAAATTAACAAAATGAGAAATGAAAAGAGGGACATAACAACAGACACTGAGGAAATCCAGAGAATCATAAGGTCACACTTCCAAAACCTGTACTCTACAAAATTGGAAAACTTTAAGGAGGTGGACAATTTTCTACATAAGTACCACATACCAAAATTAAATCAAGAACAGATAAACCACTTAAATACACCTATAACCCCAAAGAAAAAGAAATTGTTATCTATAGTCTCCCAACCAATAAAAGGCCAGGCACAAAAGGTTTCAGCACAGAATTCTACCAGACGTTGAGAGAAGAACTAATACCAATACTCCTCAAAATATTCCACACAATTGAAATAGAAGGAACATTGCCAAACTCTTTTTACAAGGCTACAGTTATGCTGATATCCAAACCACACAAAGACACAACTAAGAAAGAGAACTACAGACCAATTTCCCTCATGAACATGTATGCAATATACTCGGTAAAATACTGGTAAAACGAATCCAAGAACACATCAGAAAAATTATCCACCATGACCAAGTAGAATGGTTCACATATGAAAATCCATTAATGTAATGCACCGTATAAACAAACTGGAAGACAAAAGCCACATGATCATCTCATTAAATGCTGAAAATGTCTTCAACAAAATTCAGCACCCCTTCATGATAAAGATCTTGGAAAGATATCTCCATTCTTCTTATCTTCTATTCTTCCCCTGACTCAACCTTTCTGCTCCCTCATGACCTCTGCATCCCTCCTCTTCTCCCCTTCTCATTCTCCTAGCTCCCTTCCGGTGCTCCCAATTTGCTCAGGGGATTTTTCCTTTCCCCTTCTCCAGGGGACCATGTATGTCTCTCTTAGGGTTGTCCTTGTTTACTAGCTTCTCTGGCAGTGTGGATTGTAGGCTGGTAATCCTTTACTCTATGTCTAAAATCCACAGATGAGTGAGTACATACCATATTTGTCTTTTTGTGATTGGGTTACTTCGCTCAGAATGGTTTCTTCTAGTTCCATCCATTTTCCTGCAAATTTCAAGATTCCATTTTTTTTCTGCTAAGTAGTACTCCATTGTGTAAATGTACCACATTTTCTCTATCCATTCTTCGGTTGAGGGGCATCTAGGCTGCTTCCAGTTTCTGGCTATTACAAATAATGCTGCTATGAACATAGTTGAACAGATGTCCTTGTTGTATGAATGTGCTTCTTTTGGGTATATGCCTAAGAGTGGAATTGCTAGACATTTTAGGTTTACAGAGAAATCAGGCACTAGGGAAATGTCTGGAGATCTACAAAGATGACACGAGCTAACAATCTAAGCAATGGAGTAGAGGCTACCTTAAATCCCCTCCCCTGATAAAGAGATTGATGACTGACTTATATGCCACCCGATAGCCCTCATCCAGCAACTGGTGGAAGTAGAAGCAGATACCCACAGCTAATCACTGAACTGAACTGGAACCCAGATGCAGAGAAGGACCAGTGATGGGCAAAGGGGTCCAGACCAAGCTGGTGAAACCCACAGAAACAACTGACCTAAACATCAGGGAACTCTTGCTCCCCAGACTGATACCTGGAAAACCAGCATGGGACTGATCCAGACCCAAGGAACGTAGGTTTCAGTGAGGAAGCCTCAGAAATCTACAGGACCTCCTTTAGTAGTTCAGTACTTATCCCTAACATAGGTGTGGTCTTTGGGAGCCCATTCCATATAGAGGAATACTCCCTGAGCCAAGACACATGGGGGTGGGCCTAGGCCCTATTCCAAAGGTCACAATAGACTCTGATGACACCCTATGGAAGGACTCACCATCCAGGGGGAGCAGAAAGGATAAGTGATAGGTAGGGTTTTGGTTGTGTGGGGGAGTGGTAGGGGAGGACAGGAGGGAGAAGGGAACTGGGATTGTCAAATAAAACAATCCTGTTTCTAATTCAAATAAAAAATCTGAAAAAAATTATGATAAAAACAGAGAAAGGCACTGTTCAGTAGCTTCCACAGACTTCTATTCCAATTCTAGTTTGCTTCTCTGTTTCCGAAAAATTAGCTCTCACTAGTACAGGTGTGCATCCAGTATTCACGGTCCCCAAACAGTACTTGGAAGGATCTCCTCTTTGCATTCTCCAATCCCAACATAGGAACCTCATCAACATGATTTTTTAATTGCAAATTTAAGCTAAGAAAAAGGTCAAGACTTGCTCTCTTTCTGGGAACTTCCATGTAAGTGGTTTCACTGTAGCTTCTCCATTACCTGATACATAGCCTAACACAGGGAGACATTAAGAGGAGGAAAATCTTGAATAAGTTATGACAAATTCACAAATACCATCTAAACAGAAATCCTAAACATAGTCTTTCTGCAGTGTCATGTTACAATCGGAGAACTTAAGAAAAAATTTCCCAAGCGCATTTATACAACAAAGGCATCTGTTCAACGATGTTCATAGCAGCACTATTTGTAATAGCCAGAAACTGGAAGCAGCCTAGATGCCCCTCAACTGAAAAATGGATAGAGAAATTGTGGTACATTTACACAATGGAGTACTACTCAGCAGAAAAAAACAATGGAATCTTGAAATTTGCAGAAAAATGGATGGAACTTGAAGGAACCATTCTGAGCGAGGTAACCCAATCACAAAAAGACAAACATGATCTGTACTCACTCATCTGTGGATTTTAGACATAGAGTAAAGGATTACGAGCCTACAATCCACACTGCCAGAGAAACTGGTAAACAAGGAGGACCCTAAAATAGACAAACTTTGTCCCCTGGAGAAGGGGAAAGGGTCAAAATCCCCTGAGCAAATTGAGAGCATGGGAAGAGGGGGGAGGGAGCTAGGAGAATGAGAAGGGAAGAAGAGCAAGGATGCAGAGGTCATGAGGGAGCAGAAAGGTTTAGTCAGGTGTAGACTAGAAGAAAGGATATTTGATAGGTAGGGTTTTAGTTGGGGGGTTGGTAGGGGAGAAAGGGAGGGAGAAGGGAACTGGGATTGTCATGTAATTCAATCTTGTTTGGAATTCAAATAAAAAAACAAAAACAAAGAGAATCACAGACCAATTTCCCTTGTGAACATAGATGCAAAAATACTCAATAAAATACTCACAAACCAAATCCAAGAACATAACATAAAGGTCATGCACCATAATCAGGTAGGCTTCATTAAAAAAAAAGAAAATATTTCCCTGAGAAATTTCACAATAGAAGTCAATTGCTTTTTATCTGGCTTGTCTCATGACCATTTGCATGGAAGACCTGTTATCAGGTCACAAGAGGTCAATGATGATATGAAGCAAGTCAGATTCACTTATTCTCAGAAAATATTTTGGTACCATGCAGAGTACCAAGGAAACAACTGGGGACAAGGCAGTCTATGACATCATAGAATTCTCTACTGGGTCTGAAAGCAGCTCAGATTAGAAAATGAGCCAGACTCTTACCAGGAACTTAGTGATTCTCTCCAGCATATTACTCAAAACTTGACTTACCCCATGCTACTGTCTCTGGCTGCAGACCTGAAGGTCATATGCTAAAATTAAGCTACACGGGACTCTACAGCACCCAGGAAGATGAGCCTCTCTTCCTCTGATAGCAGTGAAACTTCCTTCTTCTGAGAAGGTGCTTTCATGTGCACTCCAATACTTTACTTCACAAAGTAATAGTCTAGAGATCAAGACATGGTCCATTTTCAAATTTTACAGCAGAGAGAGAGAGAGAAACACAAGTGATGTGTGTTTAGTTCAGTGAATAGCATGAGTGCATGAGTTAATATTTTCTAGAGTGAGCATAGATTTGCATTATTTGTGCCACAGTTTCTGGCCAGTTTTTTTTTTTTTTTTTCTGCGAACAGTAGCTAATATGTGGACGTTTGCTTATGGGTGTAGTTTGTGGCTGGGAAAATGGTTGAGTGGCTACTCCCATGGGCTGGAAATGACTCCTGAGGGTCTGAAACCACCACACAATTAGTTACTAGATTTGGTACATGTCTGGTTCATGAAGCTCTGTGTGTGTGTGTGTGTGTGTGTGTGTGTGTGTGTGTGTGTGTGTGTGTGTAGCTGTACTCAATGTCTAAGAGACATGCTTCAGTCCTGGCTAAGAGACACAAACAAAAATTGGGACTGGCAGAACAGCTCATGAATTATTAAACCCAAAGAAGAAATCTCAGACCAAAGAGTTGGAAAGACAGCACCAAAGGGAACAAAAGGGCAGGTGGGAGAGCAGTTGTTTGAAAGTCAACAGTTCAACATCAGAAGGGGAGCTCAATCAAGACTGTGGCCCAACTGAACTTCCAATCTCACCTGGCCTGTCTTCACCTCTCTGTCTTCCTCCATTGTCCACAGAAGTCTGGCCCCAAAATTTTGTCCCTGATCCTTAACCTCCTGATGTCCCCCAAAGTAGTGTTGAAACCACAGTGTCATCTAAATTTGACTACTTTTGAGTTAGCAAATCCCAATCATCCAGATTCTTAAACAAATCTGGATTGTTGTCTCCATGCCAAGAAAACACTGAGATGATTTAGTGAATTTTTCCATTTTTCCTCTAAGTATGGAATTATGTAAACATTATTTGACCATATTAATCTAATTAGTTTTTAATAAATGGAAAGTTTTACCCTTAAAAAATGTCAAGATTCTCAAGAAAAATGATCCCACTAGTAAAACCCAACTTTAAGCTTAACTCAAATCCCAAGTTTCCCAATAAGAATTCTCCCCTACAAAGATTTGTTTAAACAAATGTCTTCTGATGCACTGTCCTTTCAGACAGGCTGTGGTGATAAGAAAGTTTTAGCTAGCCCAGTCTCCTCATTCTCTAGCAGAGACACCAACAGTGCATTTGCAGAGAGTGAAGATAAAGCTGTATTTGGTGAACTTGTGCCTCACTTTCTTATGCTTGTCCATGCCTGTCTATCTGAAAGTTTAATATATACATACCATTGGAAGAACACTGGCAGACTGAGTGTGATTCTTGGTTAACTTTTCCTGGCTTCTTGAGGAATGGTCTAGACAAATCTCCTGCATCTCTGTTACAATACTTGACACCTTGGTTAATAACTATTTACATGCAAAGATACTATAAAGGACTAATGAACATGTTCTAACTCTCCTTCTCTGGTTTCTGTTAGGAGCCTAAGGTTGTCCCAATCCTGTCCTTGCTCAAGATACCATTCATCTGTCACCAGCTGCTTTTAGAGTAGGGGTGAAACCACAGATGCAATATCTTTGGATTGTGATTTTAAAACTGAAAAGGAGGGGTAATGTTATGAACTTTTCCCTCCTTCCCTTAAAAACCACTGGCTAAGAGAAGAGTCTACAAATTGGGCAAGTTGGGGTGGGGTGGGGCAGAGCAGATTTCTGACTATCTTCCACTCAAAGTCGCTCTATCCTATATCTGTCACTTCTACATTTGCCACTAAGTTTGTGTTGTCTGTGTTGTTGTGCTCCCTCACTTACGATATGTCCCCTCTCCCTTCTATTGGTTTTGTTTGCAGAAGCTTACTGACCAACTGGGTATTTTCTTTTCTTTACTGTGTTGAATCTTTCAAATTTGAAATTGTTACTATTATAAAATTATAGAGTGATTAATACAAAAAACAAAGTAAAGCTCTTTAAATACAGAGAAGTGAGAATATTGAAAGTATCAACTCATGTGCATTCATACCTCCTAGAGATTGCCATTGTTCTAAATGCTAAAGCTTTTCATATTTATTTATGATTTTGTTCTTCCTTTCTCTTGGCAGGAATTAGCTAAGAAGCCCCGGTTTGCCTCAAACGTCCCATCCCCCTCTACATGCTAGGAATCCATGTATGAACCAGCACAGCCAGGCATGTCTTCTTTATTTCTTAAGATTACATTGTAATGCTTTATAAGGACAATAATTGCTTTACTGGGAGTGGTTTTATGTTTCTGGAATTTGGTTGCAATTCCTATTTAGTTCTATATCTACAGCATAAGTTATTTATTCCCATATACTATTCTTGGATATTTGGGCTGTTTTCAATTTATGATGTTGGAAAGAATGCCAATAGAAATATTCTTCATCATAAATTCATGCATTCAGGCTTTATTGTTTCCTCATGACCAAGTCTTAGAAGTGTGTTTCTTTCAATGTTCATTTCTATTTCATCTCACTGAAATACTGTTGGCTTTCTTTTTTCATTCCATTTGACAAATAATCACCAATTCAGGCTTCTAAAATATTGCATTCCAGCTGAATTGTACTCCCAACATATCTGTCTGGGAAGAAAGAAAATCCAGTAGCTGTTCAAAGCAGAAACAGGCACCCACAACTAAGCACAAAACCATACTACTGGAATTCAGTTGTATAAAGGGAGGAGGGATGAGCAAATGAGCCAAGACGGGGCTAGAGAGACCTGTAGAAACAGTGGACCTAATCTAGTGAAAGCATGGAGACCCTAGTCATAAAGCTGGGGAAACAGCATTAGACCAAACCACATCCTCTGAATGTGGGAGCCAGCTAGAAGGTCTGGGCAGTCTATGGGACCTCTAACAGTGGAGCCAGTCTTCAACCCTAGAGCACAAATGGACTTTGGGAGCCCATTTTCTATGGAAAGATACTGTTGCAGCCCAGATACAGCAAGGAGGGCATAGACCTTTCCCCAAACGATATGACAGACTTTGAAGGTCCCTGGTGGAGGGCCTCACTGTCCCTGGGGAGGAGTTGGGGGATGGTTTGGGGGGATTGTGGAGAACATGGGAGGATGGGAGGGTGAGGGAATGAGGGAATAGATATGTAAATATGAGTATTAATTAAATAATTTAAATAAACAAGGCAAAAAGAGAGAGAAAAGATTTGCAGAGATTTTTTTCCCTATGAAAGTGTGTTTCTGGTCATAAATGTGTAAATGTTTCCTGTATATTTAAAACATCAAATTAATAGTGAGAAAGACCCTTGTAAGCCTCCCAGTCTGGCACTTACTAAGATGTTGGCATTACCCAACTTAGTGATCTTGTGGCTTGTTATGAAAACCCAGGATGTACCTTTTAGTAATTTGAAATCCAACTGTCTTATCTAGGTATAACTGAAAGCAAGATGGATGTTCTATTTGCCCATAGATAAAATTTGGATTAACACGACCTGAAAATTAAAGAAAGACCAGATTCACTGTTTTATTTTTCCACTGGCCTGACATTCATGCTTGAATACCTCGGGTGCATAATGACACATTTCCTATCTCCCATTCAGGGCCATTATTGGGACATACAAGCAATCCACTGAGACTAATATGTAGGCAAAGATTTTTGAACATGTACATAATGAATTCTTACATTATACCCTACAGTTTTAATATCGATGCTAAGGGAAAAATAAGGGTTTACCTAAGAAACAATAGGAATAATAATAGTGGGCACTAGTCCACTCTGCCTTGGTCCTGAAATTGCATTCCACACTTTAATCTTCTCAATTCATTCATCAACACAAAGTGAGTCTTCTCCTCCTCTCCATCTTACAAGAAAAACTAGGTAAAAATTAGACAAGTGGTTGATATACTATTCTAATTCAGGGAAGGATTCTGGGAAATGTAATAAAGTCTTGTGATCCAGGCAGGAAGTGACATAGAAGGAAGATTCAGAATATAAACAGGGACAAGGAGGAAATCACTCTCTTCCTCCTCCTCTCTTCCCTGTGGAGTCACCATGTGAGCCCCGGGAAGACAGGTCACATAAGCCTGGCATCCTTGATAAGTCTTTATAAAATATATAGATTAATAGTTGTGGTTGATATTTAAGACTGAGCTAGCAGATAAGAAATCACTGGCCAGCAGCATTGTACCTAATATAAGTCTCTGTGTGTTATTTGGATGCCCACGTGGCGGTGGGGCTTGGGCGGCTCCGTAAAGAGTTATCGTTACACACCTTTAATCCTAGGACTCAGGATTCAGAGGTAGACAAATCTGTTAGTTCAAGGCCACCATGGCCTACACAAGAGTGAAGAGTAACAGAGCTCATGCCTTTGGTCTCAGCCCTAGAGAAGTATTTAAAAGGCAGGAGCCCAGTGTCTCAGGCTGCATTCTGAGATAGTCGCTGGATTCTCTCCAGCCATGCTGAGGAAAGGCAACAGTCTGAAGCTTGGCAAAAAGCTCGTGATTAGCCCTTTCAGCCTGAGCTAGACATGAGAACAAGGGCTGGCTGCTTTGCTTTTCTGATCTTTAGCTTGAAGCTTGAACCCCAATATCAGTCTCCAGGTTACTTATTTTTGTGCTACACGTAGCTAATTCTAGATCATGTCAAATTGAATATCAGTTTAAACCATCACAGTCATGAAATAAGAATTGTGGCTGATATAATTCTGTATAGAGCCATGCATATTCTTGGATTGGCCAGTCACTGGTAGCTTTCAACAATGATTTCAGAGATCACAGAAGACAGTTTTCATCATAAGAAATGAATGTGAACATTCTATCTACTTTTTGAAAATCTTATTGAAAAAAGTAAGCAGATAAAATTGTGAAGGAGCATCTGGTATCTGCTGGGCTATTCTTCCATGGCCCAGCTCCCAGGTGTGCCACTAATATTCCTGGTGACTTTAGAAAGGTTATCTGATTCCTCTCTTTCTCAAATGTCTTAAATATAAAATTAGAAATAATAATTAATATTGTAATTAGAGTTTAAGTGAACAATAAAATATTTCTGGGACCATGTGAGATATGAAACTAATAAATACTATATATTTATTAAATCAGAAGAATTTTGTTTTTTAGATTTTACAATGGGATATATTGGAGAAACAAGTTGATTATAGAAGCAAATTGAAGTTGTAACAAAGTAAAGTATAGTAAGAGTTTGGCCAAAAAAAAAAAAACAAGCCTGGAGGACAGATGAAAATTTTTTTAAGAAAAGATGACGGCTGAAACTTGTTCTTAATGTACAGAGAAAGAGATAATGATGAACATAATAGTGAAAACCTTTAAGCAAAGTATATAAAGGAAAGCCAAGTTAGTGTGATAGACTCCATAGTCATTGTTAGTCAATAGGCCAAATGTGTGGAAGGGGAGGAAGAACAAGAGGTAGAGGAAGAAGAAGAGAGAGGGAGAGAGGGGAGGAGGGAGGGGGAAAGAGAGAGTGAGAGAGAACTGTGAAATGAATACCCAACTTAACCTGGATGGGAGCAGTCACCGTAATAATACCATATGTGATTTCGTGTTACAGCAGCTCATGTGGTCATAGAGACAGAGAAGGCAGTGGTTAGATGACTACAGGGTTCAGTACTTACAGCTTGAATGCGTAGGGAAGGAAAGAGAGCCAGAATGCTGGAAAGTCTAACCTGGAGAAGAAGTAAATACAGTGTGGCTAAGACCTGCATAAATAGGGAACACATCAGGAAAAAAAAAATGACAAATGGGCTAAGAGAACTGATGCTGTTTTAGGACCAGAAACCACCATTTAAAGGGAGAAGAGTCTATAATCCTGGAATGCTAGCGTCTGCCATAGAATACTCAGTTGATATGAAGAAAAGGTGTGAGTTTAAAACGCCGAGCCGAGCATAAATAAAGGCAGCTGTGGCAGAGATACCGAGGCAATTTGGAAGTTAGGGAGCTGTCCTGGCAATTCCATTGTAAATATATCCACGACCAATAAAAAGTCTCTACTCGGGCTCCAGCTGCTTTCTAACAGTAAGTGTGGCAGTGGAAAATCTCATTAAAATAGATAATGTAATTTCCCTAGCCAGTGTCGTGATGCAATTCAAAGAAAGCAGAATCAAGTCTATAACGCTTCAGACCTCTTGGTGAGAACAGCTAATGATGCATATGACAAATGTGGGTGGAGCAGCTAGGAAACTGCTGAGACATGACAGTGAGTCATGGAAGCACTTTCCAACAGCTGTAGGTTCTTGCCATCCACACTTGGCTAGCTAGATCTTAAGGAATTTCTAAAAATGGTCAAGAGACAGCGCTGTCCCCAAAGCAGCAGCATGTACAGTGGACTGGATTCTTCTCCCTAAGTGTTTGTGGTCTCTGGAAGAACGTTCTAAAGCTAAACTACTTTAGGTCTTGAGGGATGGTGATGTCAGAGATTCTGATGTGCTCCAGTCTAGAAACCAGGGGACATTTTTTATGAAGTGTTTGGAGTTTCCTTGAGCATAGGATCAAATATCTTCAGTATGCTGGCTCCACCACCATGACGCTATGTGGACACTCAGTTCCTGTTTGGTAAAGCCAGACTTAATAACCCTGTGCTCTCTTAAAGACACAGCCTATGGCTACAGAGCACACCACACATTTTCCCACAGGAAGAGACATGGGAGAACAGAGAAAAAGGGGGAGAGACAAGATTTTATGGCTTTGCAAAGGAAAAATATGAATCTCAGAACCTATTGGACCTAAATTCATAGCCTGGTTCTTCAACTAATAGCTTCCAGATTCATTGAATTTGAGATTGTTCATCTGGAAAATGGAGACAACAGTGGACACCATAGAATTCATGATAGGCTAATTATGATGGTGTATATAAAACATCATGTGTGATTCTAGAGGATCAGATCTTCCCCTCACATTGTTTTGGTCATGTGACTATATAACAGTGTCAAACATAATGTGTCATCTTATATTCTGCTGCTAAATACTGAAAACTACAATAAACTCCCAAGTTTTCCTCTCTCAGTTGATTTCATCTTTTAATTACTTTCAGGTTGACTTTAATGCCCACCCATGTGTGAGTCTTCTGTCTATGGATGGAGCATAGCATGGTAAGATGAATTCTGGAATATTAGCTGCTGGCAACTCCAAAAAGAATGTCCAATATTATGCCACAGCCAAACTTATATCCCTATGAGGTTTTCCATCAGTCAGTTTTTAAATAATGTATTTTTAAATTTTTTTCACAGAGAATTTCATGTATGCATAGAGCATATTTTAATCATAGCTATTCCCACTTCTCCTTTCCAGCCCCTCTCAGAGTCTCCCCACAGCTCCCACTAACTTCATGTCCTCTTATTTTTGACCCATTGAATCAAATTAGTATAAACCATTCATTGCTCTGGACTTTTACTAACACATATTACATTAGCTCAATTCAAATGTATGCTAATATAAAACTGGTTCATTAGGATGCCTGATCTTTTTCTTTTGGAAACCAAAGTACCATCTATCCACATAAAAATATGGACTTATTGTTAGTAATTATCCTTTAATCATAGTTTAACAGTGTACTAAAACAGTTCTAAACTTTGTTGAACATCCTAATAACCTGAGGATCTTTAAAAAAAAAAAACATACAAGTTCCTCCTTGGCGATTGCACACCTTGTGGCTTAATGGTTGTAGGGTGTGAGTGGGCATGGGACTTTCCCAGATGATTCCATCACAAGCAGAGCTTGAGAACTGTTGGGTAGAGCTACTCTTTACTCAAGAGCCATTAAGAACAGACTTGCTTACATCTGCACACATGTGTTTGCATTGATATCATTCAGCTTGTGTTTGTTGATTGATGTGATAAATATTTGTCTAAAACATTTCTAGACACAACCTTCTTAAAGTCTGTTGTTTTTAACAGTACTGATTCATCTGTGTTTTCCTCTGTAATCAGGGAAAGCACTTTATTATAAGAGAAAGAAGAGTTTGTGAGTCCAATGGAGACTCTTTCAGTAAAGAGATAAACTTTACAAGTTCCATGCTAAAATAATCCATTATTTTTCTCTTTTTCTCTCTAAAGATATAGTTTTAATAAAATAGAAAGTACAAGAGGAGTTCAGATATAGCATTTTTGTAGGTTTCACATTCCAGTGGTAGAGACATAAATGTATGCATGGCACAAATACAAAATAATATGGGACATCCCCTCTACAAAATTAAAACAACCCCCCAAAGTAATGAGTAAAGCAGTCACTGAAACAACTATGAGCAAAAGTTCTCAGTGAATAGGAAAGGGAAAGGGTATGTATGACTCATGGGTTAAGAAAAAAAGACTTCAGAGGTGAAATAAAGTGAGCTGGGCTTGGAAGTTGTGACACAACTTGAAGGAGCTGATTTTCTATAAACCAAAAACAAACATATAGGAATGACAAAGATGGCTTAAGTTTGCTGTAGCAAAGAGCTCGCTACTCTCATGTAACTGACAATAGCAACTGTGAGAGTTTTCAAAAAATCACATCAATAAGATGAGTATATTATATTTGCTCACCATTTTCTAGTTTCCAGGAAAATATGTGGTGACTTAGCTTCTGTTAATATACCAATTACTTGCAATAATCAACCTCCAAGGAGAATAGGGTTCTTTTAGCTCTCGGTTCTTAAACTTTAAGGCAATGGCTGATTGGTCTTTTGCAAGAACTCCAGGCAGATGTGAAACAAAGAAAGAAACAAACTCACTCACCACACAGTCAAGAGGCAAATGTGAATTAAAGAGACTGGCACCAACCATCTCCTTTGAGGAAATCTCAAGACCCAGAGACTACTCATTGACCACTCCTCTTAAAATTTGCACCACTTCCCTGTAGCATCAAGCAGGGGGAACAAGCCTTTTCTACATGAGTTTCTTTGGGGGATATTCCAAATTCAAGCTGTGGCACAATAAGTGCTTAATAAATTCTTATAGAATAAATGACTAAATGAGAAAAATTAATGAAGGATTGATTCAGACTGACATTTATTAATCACCTACTGAATATCTGGTCATGTGCTAGAAAGGAGGAACAACATCTATGAGTGACAACATGTCTGTTCTTTATACCCATTGCCTTCACTTTATGGCAGCTTGCTCTATCTATCTATCTATCTACCTATCTATCTATCCATCAATCCATCTATCTCTACCTGTGTAAGTGTGTGCATGCACACACTTGTGTGTGTGCCCATCTGGCCTGTCTGTCTGTCTGTCTGTCTGTCTGTCTGTCTGTATCAAAGAATAGACATAATCTCATAGTGATCCTCCTCCTTTAGCCACCCTACCATGATGGATTGCAGGCATGAGCACCACACCTGGAATTCCTTAAATTTTCAGTTGCCTATAGATCACTTAAGGAGTTTACTAAAAACAGCACTAGAACTCATCCTCCTTTCAATTCTGAGAAAGTTTTAGTTAGGTTTCAGGAAAATTCTCTTTTTTTTTTAGATTTTATTTTTTATTAGAAAGAAAATTATTTTAGATGTCAATCTGAAGTTCCTCTCCCTCCCCTCCTCCCCTGCCCCCCCAACTAACGTGCTACCTATTCCATACCCTTTTGGCTCCCCAGGGATGGTGAGGCCTTCCATGGGGGGGTCTTCGAAGTCTGTCATATTTTTGGGGATAGAGTATCCCTCCATGTGGGATGGGCTCCTAAAAGCACATTCCTACAACAAGGACATCTGTTCAACTATGTTCATAGCAGCATTGTTTATAATAGACAGAACCTGGGAACAACTTAGATGCCCCTCACCTGAAGAATGGATAGAGAAAATGTGGTACATTTACACAATGGAGTACTACTCCATTGTAGGAAAAAAAGTAGGAAAAAAAGGCAATGGAATCATGAAATTCGCAGGCAAATGGATGGAACTAGAAGAAACCATTCTGAGCGAGGTAACCCAGTCACAAAAAGACAGGCATTGTATGTACTCACTCATATGTCAATTTTAGACATAGGGTAAAGGATTGCCAGCCTACAATCCACACTGTCAAAGAAGCTAATAAATAAGGAAGACCCTGAGAGAGACATACATGGTCCCCTGGAGAAGGGGAAAGGGACAAGATCTCCTGAGCAAATTGGGAGCAATGGGGGAGGGGAGAGGTGGACCAATGAATGTAGATCGACCAGGAACATACAGGAAACCCATTAAGGTCGGGGAACCCTAAGGGGGGGCCTCAAGAAGGCCCCCACATCGAGAAAGGTCGGGTCATTCCCAGTAGCACTGGGAGACAATCTCTCACAGGACCAATAGATAGTTCTTTGCCTATTGTGAAAAATAATACTGCTCTAGATGGTAGTTTGAATAGTGATGAAGAATCAAGTGTGAATGGACAAAATGAGAAATGCATATTTTGGCAAGCTTCTATTAATGATAAAAGGCCTCAGTTGAAAGTGAAAATTAGTAATAAAGTTATTTCTGGCTTAGTAGACACTGGGACAGATGTAACTATTATTACCCAAAAATCTTGGCCTCAGAAATGGCCCTCTTAGAGAGGCAAATGTACAATTTTTAGGAATTGGAACTCTATCTAGAGTTCTACAGAGTGTTAACTCAGTGGTCTGCATTGGACCGGAAGGACAGAAAGGGATACTGAAACCATACGTGGCAAATATAGCTATAAATCTCTGGAGTCATGATCTCTTACAGCAATGGAATACTCAGATTAATATTCCTCCAATGTCAGATACAAATTATGTACAATCTTTAGATTGTAGAAAAGATCTGGTAAGACGCTATGGAAAACGGTTACCAACCATCCATGCTGTACAGAAACTAGGTACAAATGATGGACCTTCAGAGGAGCCAAAGGCCCTGCCATTGAAGTGGCTTACAGATGAACCAGTTTGGGTAGGACAATGACCTCTGACCTCTGAGAAGCTAGAGGCTTTAGAAAAGTTAGTACAGGAACAGCTAGATGCTGGACATATAGAGGAATCTACCAGTCCTTGGAATTTTCCTGCATTTGTTATCAAAAAGAAGTCAGGTAAGTGGAGAATTCTGACAGACCTGAGAGCCATATATAAGGTAATTCAACCAATGGGCTCTCTGCAACCTGGAATGCCATTACCTTCCTTAATACCTAAAGGATGGCCTATCATAGTCATTGATCTAAGACTGTTTTTTCACAATACCATTACAGGAAAATGATAGAGAAAAATTTGCATTTACTGTACCAACTCTTAATAATTCACAGCCAGTTGGGAGATATCAGTGGAGAGTTTTGCCACAAGGAATGCTAAATAGTCCTACTTTGTGTCAGCACTTTGTACAGCAACCTTTGGAAATAATTGGTAAGAAATTTTCACAATCTCTTGTTTATCATTACATGGATGATATTTTTTATCAGATTGTAATAAGGAAACTTTGGAACGTATGTTTGAAATGGTGAAGGAAGTTATGCCTCGTTGGGGATTACAGATTGCCCCAGAAAAGATACAAAGAGGAGATTCTATTAACTATTTAGGTTACAAGATAGACTTACAGAGAATCAGACCTCAAAAGGTACACATTAGGAGAGATTGGTATCAAACTCTTAATTCTCTTCAGAAATTATTAGGGGAAATTTCTCAATTACAGACGATTATTGATGTAGAAGGACATGACTTAAAGCATTTAAAAATGGCTCTTAAAGGTGATAAAGACCTAAACAGTCCAAGAATATT
This sequence comes from Cricetulus griseus, assembly GCF_003668045.3. Taxonomy (NCBI): domain Eukaryota; kingdom Metazoa; phylum Chordata; class Mammalia; order Rodentia; family Cricetidae; genus Cricetulus; species Cricetulus griseus. The sequence continues at coordinate 27,378,603 of NC_048596.1, read as the reverse complement.
ATCTGCTGAGGCAGAAAAAGAGCTACAATGGGTAGAAAACAGAATATTGGATGCACACGTAGATTGGATGAACCTTGATTTAGACTGTATTCTGGTTATCTTGCCATCCAGAGAATACCCTTCTGGAATTCTGATGCAAAGGGAAGATACTATATTGGAATGGATATTTCTGCCACATAAACAGAATAAAAAGTTAAAGACATATATACAAAAGATTTCTGATTTGATTTTAAAGGGAAAATTAAGACTTCGTCAACTGACTGGAAAAGATCCAGCAGAAATTATAGTACCTTTTACTAATGAAGAAATTTCCTCCTTGTGGAAAGATAATGAATATTGGCAAATAGCTCTTACTGACTTTTTGGGAACAATTAGCAACAATTATCCCAAAACTGACAGAATTAAATTCATAAAAAAGACAGTCTGGATTCTTCCACATATTGTAAGACAAACTCACATTTCTGGAGTTCTTACCTTCTACACTGATGCCAACAAATCAGGTAAGGCAGGTTATAAAGCAGGTGAGGTAAGTAAAGTAGGTCAAAGTCCATATACAACTGTACATAAGGCAGAATTACATGCAATTCTCATGGTACTTATGGATTTCACAGAGCCTCTTAATATAGTTACTGATCCCCAATATGCAGAGAGAGTTGTGTTACACATTGAGACTGCAGAATTTGTTCCTGATAATACAGAATTAACCTCATTGTTTTTACAATTACAGGAAACTACCAGAAACAGAAGTAATCCTATATACATTACACATATCAGATCCCATATGGGTCTGCCAGGCCCACTAGCACAAGGCAATGATGAGATTGATCATTTATTAATTGGAAGTGTGATAGAAGCCTCAGAATTTCATAAGAAACATCATGTAAATAGCAAAGGTTTGAAAAAGGACTTCTCCATCACTTGGCAACAAGCCAAGGAGATAGTGAGAAACTGTCCTACTTGTTCCTTTTATAATCAAACTCCATTGCCAGCAGGTTGTAATCCTAAGGGCATTCGGAGAAATGAGGTTTGGCAGATGGATGTCTTTCACTTTGCAGAGTTTGGAAATTTGAAATATGTGCATCATACTATAGACACATTCTCAGGGTTCCAATGGGCTACTGCTCTTAACTCTGAAAAAGCTGATTCTGTTATTACACACCTGCTAGAGGTGATGGCAGTTATGGTTATACCTGCACAAATAAAAACTGACAATGCTCCAGCATATGTCTCTACAAAATTGGAACAATTTTTCAAATATTATAACATAAAGATGTTACTGGTATACCACACAATCCTACAGATCAAGCAGTGGTTGAGCGATCTAATAGAACACTTAAGGAGATGCTCAACAAACAAGCTTGGAAGACTAAACCCCCCAAACATAGGTTGCATAATGCTTTATTAACACTAAACTTTCTTAATGCCAATGAGAAAGGACAAACAGCTGCAGAAAGACACTGGACTACGGAAAAAACTGCTGAACTCAATCAGCCTGCATACTTCAAAGATGTACTAACCTCTGTATGGAAACCAGGACATGTGTTACGTTGGGGTGGGGGTTTTGCATTGGATTCTACAGGAGAAGAAAAACTTTGGATACCATCAAAGTTGATCAAGATTTGAGTGGAAAAGGAAAAACCTCTCGGCGGGGAGAAATGACAGGTATCCTACTAAGGTATATCTCATAAACTAAATAGAAACCCCTCAAAGTAAAGGGAAGTGTTTTGCTTTTATCTTCACAGGAAAACTATCTCCAGAAGGCAAATGACACTGCATGGGTAGATACTTAAGAAGAGAAAAGGAATGTGTCATAGGGTAAACTTTACAGCTGTCACTCAGAGAACTCTATTTCTCTTCATTTCCTAGTCCCTATTCAATTAAACCAATACAGCTGTCGCTCAGAGAACTCTATTTCTCTTCATTTCCTAGTCCCTATTCAATTAAACCAATGCTGGATTTAGAGGTGGATTTGGTTTTCCTCCTCTAAAATCCAAGCACGTTATTTAACTAAACTTTAGAGTTTCTGTATTGTATCAAGAAGGCAATTGATGTAATACAGAATAAAAGAAGAATTTGGGACTGTCATTGTCGTTTCTTGGATCTTTCTCTCAAGGTGTATACCCTCTCATAATTGTTATGCTCTCATGGTTGCATTCCCCAGCATGTGTACATACACAAGGAAACATTTCTCTGCTAACTGTTTATGTTTGAGTCCCACACAGTCAATGAAGACCTGTCTGACAGCAATCCCTGGACAACCTGGAAAAGAAAATGGGCCACACCTCCGCAACTGCACTGGATCCAACTTGCTCCATTTCAATCGACACTCTGGCCAAAGCTTTGGATACTGACTTCAATCAAGTTGAGGAATTCAAGCAAGGTCTTCAATCAAGCTAATCCCATCTAACATGGACTGGATACAATCCATTCAAGACTTTTACTATACTAACATTTTCTTCCTACAGGACCCCCACATGACTATCGTCGGCCCATTTCTGTAGGAAGTAACTTGGAGGATGCTACTCCCCCTTTCCCCGTTGTTGTCACTTAGGAGAGTGTATATACCTAGTTAGGGATAGCTTCTTATTTATTATGGTTGGGATTGGAAGGAGATGTTCAGGCTTGGACACCTCTTTCAGATGACTTTAGGGTTTAGTTAAAATAGATAGTTAGGATGTGACATAAGCAGATTGTTGTATCTTATATTTTACCTTTATGATTGTTAATTTTGGATACTTACACTGTTAAGTTTTAATCTTCTTTTAGACTAAAAGGGGAATTGTAGGGGAAGCTGTAGCCATGCCTACTTAGGGGCTGGCTACAGGTGTGCCTGACCACGCTTTCGAGGGCGTGGTCAGGGTGATGTAAAGCGATACTTGCAAGGGACTGTATTTCTCTTTCAGTTTCACTTTTGGGCTTGTGTACAGACCGCCGTGCCGGCTGGCTAGGTTGCTCTGTAAGTAAGGCTTTTCTCTATTAAATACCCTTGTATTTCTACCTGACTCCATATTGGTAATTTCCCACTATAGAGAGGGAACTAGGAGAATGAGAAGGGGAGAAGAGGAGGAGTGTGGAAGACATGATGGGACAGGGAGGTTGAGTTGAGGAAGAACAGAAGAGAGAAAGATAAGAGATACTATAATAGAGGGAGACATTATAAGTTTAAAAAGAAATCAGGCACTAGGGAAATGTCTGGAGAGCTACAGAGATGACACCAACTAACAATCTAAGCAACAGTGGAGAGGCTACCTTAAATGCTCTCTCCTGATAATGAGATTGATGACTAATTCATATGCCATCATATAGCCTTCATCCAGCAGCTGGTGGAAGTAGAAACAGACACCCACAGCTAAACCTTGAACTGAAGTGAAATCCAGATGCAGAGAAGAAGGACTGGTGAGCAAAGGGGTCAACACCAGGCTGGTGAAGCCCACAGAAACAGCTGACCTGAACAAGGGAAAACTCTTGGTCCCCAGACTGATAGCTGGGAAACCAGGATGGGACTGATCCATACCCCCTGAATGTGGGTGTTAGTGAGGAGACCTTGGAAATCTATGGGGCCTCTTATAGTGGATCAGCACTTATCGTTACCATAGGGAAGGAAAATTCTTTTTTTTTTTAGGAAAAATTTTTAAACAATACCTTCTGATGTGAGAAGTCTAAGAATTACGCCCTGAGAGACACTCAGAAAAAAAAGGCCCATTTATCCCAGAGCAAAGGAATACGTGTAAATGTTAGGCAATGGGTATTGTAGCAGTGACTCCCTCAGGAGATGACACTTGGACCAACTCCTAAAGAAGGAGGTTCTGTTCCTGAGATTCAGAATGAGAAGATATTCCCTGCAGAAAGAATATCACAGAGATGGAGGCAAAGTGAAACCTTGAAAAGACAGGAATTGGCTGTTACAAAGGGTCTCTGTATCTTTGGATGCACTGTTTCTTGGTATCACTGTGGTCTAATGTTAGCAAAGAAAAGGCCAGCAGTGCTTAAAGTATGTTAGGAGACAGAAGGGGTACCATCAGAGGCTGGGGGTATGTTTCTCAGAATCCAACTCTACTCGTGGGTTTACCCATCAGCACAGTTAGTTCTCAGTTTAAAGAACATCCTATAATTCAATTCCAGGAAATGGGGCCAAGAAAAGCAGAACTACAGCTTCTAAGTACCGACTTTCTCTGCCCTAAGCGGATTGAGACTTACTCCGGAATATGTGACCTTTCACCCTCATTATGAAGAATGGAATGAAATCATTTTCCAACTGAATCAAATCACTTAGATGTGCCTAAGGAGGAACTCAGACTCTTAAACACCATACGGTGCTGTTCATGATACATGATCTGTGTGTTAATCATTGGCTTCCTCTGGAAAGCACATGTAGAAAATGACCCTAACAACTCCTATTGCTTTGTTTTCTCTACATTGATGCTCCTGATATTCCTCCCATGCTGTAGAAACGTTGTGAATTACCTAAGGAGAAAGAACCGGGTTGACAGAACATTGTCATTAACTGGAAAGTCCTCTAAATTTTTCCCTCTTTCATGATTCTGGTTTTAGCTCAAACAAGCCTGATGGTCTTTCAGATATGGAACAAGCCTGGAGGAAGAGACTGTGAGCCATCAACTAGAGGATTCTGAGGACATGTAGCACCCGTGTACCCCTCCCTGGAACAAGTATTAATTTAAACCCTGGGGAGGTAGGCTGTGGCAAGCTATGACATAAGTTGTAGCACAGTCATTTCAAAGAGACCTAAAGACAGGTCTTTGTTTCCTGTTCTTTCACACCAAGGCTCTGTGATAGACTCGCCCATCTACAGAGGATAGGAGTGGTGGCCCCTCCCATGTCTTCTCACTTTTTTCTCTCTCAGAGCGGCAGCAGCTTTTCAGCCCACCTGTGGTATTTGAGGAACGCTGTTTGCATGATTTGAAATAGTTCCCTATGTGTGTATAACATGCCACAGAATTCATATTCTCTCTAACAACCAGAACAATGAACACACCTACCGCACAGAGCACTGTCATCTTGCTTTAAAGGGATATTTCTCTCATTTCCACACTAATCAAACTGGATGCTGTGACCTTCTAGAGAGGAAGCAGCTCTTTTTGTCTTTAAACCAAGAACCAAGAACTATAACAAAAAAAGACTATGATTTTTGTAAATATTTAATTTTGACCAGGGTTTCAAATGATTGATTGACAACTTTTCTTTATCAGTGTTTTATTTCATCTTCAGTAAGTGGTATAATGTCAGGTAAAACAAAAGACCATGGTTCAAAGCAAGATTAGGTCCATCCAAGAGTAGGTCTTAAGAAATGGTTTGTACTTGAAGCTGTAAATGAATATGAATTTCTTATCTTTATTATCAGGAGGTCCTTGGACAGTGTTCCTATTCACACATGAAGTCACATACATCTTATTCTACATCAAGGAGTATCAATTCAAATCTTGACCTATTTGTGCCCCATCTGTACTACCGTTTGAGACTAATTTCTTCAAGTTTTGATCATCATTGTGTAATATTTGACAAGTCTGGCTCCAGGCAAGCATTCTGTGTGTGATCTTTCAAGTATAACCATAGACGATTAAAAGACTTTGGCCAACAGACCTTATGACCACTGAACTTTATGTACAGTGAGTGTTGTACTTTCTGAATAAGCTGTAGTTCAGGCCTCAGACAATGCCCTCCATGTTACATAAGGTCAGGCATCCCACATTTCGCCCTCTGTTCTTTCTTATGGGGTGCTTAGCCGAGGGACTTCCTGCAGAGACTACCTTATTTGTGGTCTTGGCAGATGCACTGTTCTCCTCTTTGACCCAGGACTTTCTCATTTCCAGATCATTTCCTCACCCTATTTAGACTCTGCCTCTATGCCCTTAATGAAGCAGGGATTCTGCATTTGGGGCAGGGATTCTGCAGTGGTAAGGCAACTTTTTCCTGACTTTCACCAATGTGGTCTATGAAGAAAATGAAACACTCGTACATTTGTTTATATAGTTACAGCAGGTGAACAAAGGCTTGGTTGCTTGCACTCTACAGTAAGTGAATGAAGGCTTAATGGCTCCTTTCAGTTCATCTCATTGCCATAATGGACTACCGACCTGGATGCTCAACAGCACCCTGTTAAACTACCATGGACCACACAACTGCTCTGGCCTAACTCTTTGGCTGTAACAAGGCATATGCACTCTTGGCTTAGTATCAATGATGGACTGTTGTCTGAGATGGGGCGACTCACAGCACTGTCTTTTAAACATTATCACCATGTTTCCAGTAGATCAGTCAGTTATTACAGGAGAGTCCCCTGGCCTTTGTGTATGCTTTTGAAAATTCATCTCCAAGCTAAGTTTCACAGAGTGTGTTAACCATGCACTCATGAAGCTGTCTAAAGATTCCTTACAGTTCCTCATGGCTTCTGACCATGTGCTGACATGGGGCTTCTGTACTTTTGAAATAAATAGAAAATAAATACTGTCACCATTTCTCTCTACCAATCCAATTTTACCAACTATATAGTGTTCTTTTTGGTTTGATTGTTTGTTTCACAGTATTTTGTGAGATTGCAGAAAGGGAATTCACCATTTCTTTAAGTGACCCTTTCATGAAGCAAAGCCCTGTAATGTGTTTTCTACTCTTTGTTCCAGAGGTTTCTCCCTTAGGGAACAGGACTGGTGACTGCCCTGAATTCTCTGGGTCCCTCAGGAATTCTACTGATAAAAATGACTTTTGCATAGAAGGCCACCTTCAGTGGCCTTGATGCTAGAGCCTCATGGGAGATGCTGTTGAAGAGACACAATCTGGCAAACAAAAATAATCCTGAGGAAACCCAAAAAATCTTTGAGTTTTTAAAATACCACAAGTAGAATTCCTCTGGAGTGTAGTCAACTTAACCATGGGGAACTCTTAAAACGGACTTTTTCTCTCCAGCAGTTATCAATTGCCAACAGCTTCTCTACTGGGGTGGGGAGTACTCCATGCCTGCCTCTCCTCTCAGTGCTGGGATTTAGTTTGGCTTGAGTTTGCACAGGTCTTGTGCACACTATCACCATTTGCTGTGTGTGCAGGTATGCAATAGTCCTGTTGTCTGGAAGACACTGTTTCCTTGTAGTCATCCACCAGTTCTAATCCTTCTATTCTTTCTCCCTTCTCTACTGCAATGATCCCACCTTCAACCCTTCCTGCTACATCATTCCCTTTTAGCCCTTTATACCACTGCATTCTATTTTTCCCTCCCTTGAATGCTTACTAGGTCCCTTATTTATTCAAGGTCCCCTCCCGTGAATGCTTAGTAACACCCCTTACTAATTCACTGACCTCTGTGGGTATTCCAAATGTAACATACACATTTGATTCAAAGCTAACAACATTCACAAATAAGAGAAACTATATGATATTTGTCCTTCTGGATCTCAGTTACCTCAATCTGGGTAAGTACTTCTAACTCTATACACATACTTGCAAGTTTCTTAATTTCATTTTTCTTAGTAGATGAATAGTATTTCGTTTTGTAAATATATCACATTTTCTTTATTCATTTATTATTTGATGGACATCTATCAACTGTTTCCATTTCCCGGTTATTGTAAATAGGGGAGCAATGGACATGGATGAGGAGGTTTATCTGTAGTAGAATACAGAGTTCTTTGGGTATATGCCCAAGAACAGTATAGATGGCTCATGTAGTACACCTGTTTCTAGCTTTTTGAGGAAACGCTACCCTGATTTCCATATTGGCTGTACCAGTTTGCACTCCAACCAGTAGTGAGTGTTCCATTTTTCCAAAATCCATACCAGTACCTATTATTATTAATTTTTATAAACATCTAAGACATTCTGACTGTAGTAAGAAGAAATTTCAAAGCTGTTCAAATTTGCATCACCCTGGTGATAAAGGATATCAAGAATTTTAAGAAATGTTCCTTAGTGTGTATTTCATCTTTTAATATCTCTGTTTAGTTCTCTTTCTCCTATTTGACTGTGGTGTTCTCTTGATGGTTGGTTTTTTATTATTCATATATTCTGGATATTAACCTATGTCATATGTAGAGTTGGTAAAGATTTTTTTCTTTTTATACATTCAGTAGGCTGCCTCACAGTATCTTTACTGTATAGAAGCTTTTTAGTTTCATGAAGTCCCATTTATGATAATGAAAGTATCATATCAGATGAAAGCAAAATTTGAATTATCCAGACAGGTTTCAAGTTGGGTCGTGGCTGACAGGTTGATCTGAAGACTCAATGTCATCCAGAAACTACGCTGTGAAATTAGTTGCACCCAAAAATGTCCCATCTCTACCATGTGCGTCACCAATTCCTAGTTCAATCAGCATTTACAAAGTGACATTTAATGCCCTTAAGTAAAACTGTTTAAAATGACTTATCAATCTACTATATTAAAATCCATGACGAAATAAGTCAGGAGCCAAGCTTGATGAAAGTATGGAGAGATAAGTGAGACACACCCCGGGAACTGTGCACCCAGACATGCTTGGCGGCAGGCCCAAGGAGAGCTCAGCCTACACAGTAGCAGCCTGGAATGCTTTCGCTTAGCTTACGTTGTCTTCTTTTGTAGACTTTCCTTATGTGGGTTTTTCCTGTTTTCAAAAGAGATCAGTTTCTTTCCGAGGTTTTCATCTGTTCCTTGTCTCAGCTGTCAAGAAGCTGTGTGATGCGTGATGCTCTCCTGGCTTGATCCTAGTTTTGTGTATTATAACCAGTGACAATCATTGGTTCTGTGTGATGAAAAAGTTCTCTCTTCTCTGAGGAAAGACTGCGCACATCTGCAGCCCTTCCCCTGTCTCCATCTGATCTCAGAGGGTCAACTCAAGAAGCTTTACTTTCTGTTTCCCATGCTATTGTGGAAAACACACAAAAACAAAACAAAACAAACAGGAAGAGGTGAGATTCCGACTTGAGAACAAGGGACATCTGGCCTTTATCTAATTCATTTGCAGGTGGTACCTGCCCTGATACGTGAGAAAAAGCAGTGAAATAAAACAAGTGAGTGAGAGCTATTACACAAGGAGGGATATTCTAGGAAATACAGAAAACAGCAATTTTGTAACTTTGCTAAAGCTGTACTTGCAGGGCTGATCCCACTAGCCAAATACTTCAAATCCACCCCCCTTTTTTTCAAAAGCCAGCTGCCCTTATTCTTGGGGACCAGATTTGGGTTATATTGCCAAAAGAAACAATCTCAAATGTTAAAATCCTAGAAGTCTAGAAAAAATAAATTAAAAAATACATTTATTTGTATGTTAAAATGGAAACTATTTGGAAAAACATGTGAGAGCATAACAGAACACTTCATAGACCACTACATTATAAACTAGATAGCATTAACATATGATGTGGAAAATACTCTTGTTCACTGTAAAATCTGCCACTCACAATCGGTTTAATAAAATGCTGATTGGCTAGTAGCCAGACAGGAAGTATAGGTGGGGCAACCAGACAAGAATTCTGGGAAGAGGGAAGGCAGAGGAGTCTCTAGTCAGACACAGAGGAAGCAAGAAGAAAATGCTTAACTGAGAAAAGGTACCAAGTCACATGGCTAAACATAGGTAAGAATAATGGATTAATTTAAGTTGTAACATAGTAAGCCTGAACTATAGGCCAAACAGTTTATAGTTAATATAAGCCTCTGTGTGTTCATTTGGGACTGAATGGCTGCAGAACGCAGCAGGACAGAAACTTCCATCTACAAACATTTTTGTAAATATAAAAAATGTTCAAAAAGTTGTATGGAGCCAAGTTGTTATACAAAACAATGTAGTCATTTTTAGATGATGGGGTAAATTTATTTTTATTTAAAATTTTTCATACAATTTGATCATATTCTTTATCAGCTTGTTGAAAGGGTTTTTGGTTTCTAAGTTTCTTTTCATATATCACACATACTTTGATAGTAATCATTGAATTGTAATTTTATATTAATATTTATAAAATGTTCTGTATAGGAACTTTAACTTTTCCCAAATGGCTTGTGTATTTCTAAAATATTAATACTTTTAACTTTCATCTTTAATAATTCTAAGCATATTTATCTTGTATTCCACCTTGGAAATTTTCAATAATTTAATTTCTATGTGTTCTATTTTTTCCTGAAGTATTTTGAAACATTTCTCTATCTTTTCTAGGGAGTTTTTGTTTTCCTCGATGTACATTTATGGGAGCAAGATCTCAGAATGGTTTGCATTTATGTCTTCCAGAGCCTTCATGGTATGACGTCATCTTCTATCAAACTTGATATTAGTGATTCTCAGTTCATCACTCCCACATCGCTGCTCAAAGAACAGTGAAGGAATATATTTCAAAAATAAGGATTAAACTTAGGTTCAGCTTCCCTTACACAACCTGACTACATACATATGGTCTGTGTTTTATTTTATTTTATTTAGCATTGTTTGCTTGGTATTGTACAATGGATACCATAAAGCTTTGCTCAATAATTTTTGCTCTTATTAGCTGCAAATCATAACAAATGGTAACACTGATTGTGGACCACTGATTATGGTCAGAGTGGTCTCTAGTCCCCCCAAGAGCAGTGGCTCTTAACTTTCCTAATGCTGTGACCCTTTAATACACTTCCTCATGTTGTGGTGACCCCAACCTTAAAATTGTTTTGTTGCTACTTCATAACTGTAATTTTGCTACTGTTGTGAATCATAATGTAAATATCTGACTTGCAGGATATCTGATAGTTGACCACAAAAGAGGTCGTGACTCACAAGTTGAGAACCACTTTCCACGTGTGTGTGTGTGTGTGTGTGTGTGTGTGTGTGTGTGTGTGTGTGTTGTTGTTGTTGTTGTTGTTGTTGTTGTTGTTGTTATTGTTTGTACAACACACACACATGTAAGCACAAATGCATGCACAGAAGATTCTGTAGGATAATTATCTTACAGCCAATGACCTTCACTGACTAATGAAAATTACCATGGAATAGATACTTAAAGTATTAGGGTACCCCACTCCTGTTCTCTTTTGCATTTCCTCATCTAATCTTTGAAATAAGTAGCAGGACCACAACCTGCTCTATTTTTTTCTCTCATTTGTATCTGATGGTTCTCTAATCAAGAATCTATTCCTACTGCAACCCATCTTCTGCCAGTCCCAGGAATGTCAGGTCTTTCAAATCTTAAGATACAAACTTTGAGGCCTTTATTATTATTATTTATTCATTCATGTATTTATATGCATATGGGTGTTTTGCCTGCATTCCTGTTTATGAATCATGTGTGTGCCTGGTGCTTGCAGAGGTCTGAAGATGGTCCTTGGAATTGAAATTACCAAAGTTGTGAGCTACCCTGTGGTGCTGGGAATTGGACCTAGATCCTCTGCAAATAAGGGCTCTTGGCAGCTAAGCTACTCTCCATCCTTGAAACTTTGAATTTTTAAGGAAAAAATGAAAATCTATGTGTGAATTCATATCAAAAGTATGAATGTTTTTCTAGAAAATGCCAAAGGTTAATCTATCTGACCAAGTGCCCTGTGCATGCATGCTGGGAAGAATGCCTTTTCATGGGTTGCAGTTACAGAACACCAGAGGAAAATTTCAGCATCAATGTGATCATATTAAAGCTTAAATAGAACTCAAAATAACAATAATATTTTATTTATTTTATTCTGAAAATACAATAAAATATCAAAAGGATGTAACCCTCTAGTGGACAGAAGTAGCTTAATTTGTTAAAAGGTTATAATGTTAATGGTATGTCAGTTATTTAATATGCAGAGTATAGCTTTTGTGAAAACCTTGAGGGATGAAACATTTTCCTCTCGAAATGAAAATTCAAATAAAGCCATTAATGCACATGTCTTGTTCAGAGTTTGTGGTGTGGTCCTTACTTAATAGGTGGTCATTCTCAACCCTCTGCTCTGCCAAAAATTAACTAAGTGAATGTAAGAACACCATAAACTAAAAGTCCACATTCATTTCCATCTTACATATGTGAGAGCTGAAGCAGCTAGAGATCTGTAATTTGCCCATGATCGTGTGGCTGGTAATTTGCAAGGCAGGATTTGAACCTGAGCCTGTAAGTTCTAGAATATTGCTCTCAATTCCTTTGCTATGCTTCTATCTGGGGCTGTCATTATACTTTAGAGTTGCTAGGTAAAAATCTCCAGAGAAGAAGGAGAGAATAGCTTCTGACTACAGTGTTTGCCAGTGCAATACAAAAACATCCATGTGAACATTATAAACTCAACCTGTAAGCCATGTTGGAAAATATCCAGCTAGCTGTGAGGAACTGACTTCTGCTGCACAGGGAGACACTAGTGCTAAATGTCGAAACTGGAATGTAAAAGTCTGATTAAAGTATCTTACAGTGGACATCAAAATTCACACCTGAGAAAATAAACTAGGGTTTTCCAAAGGAAAAGATTCCTATGTAGCATGCACCGCTGTCTTCACAAAACCACAGGGCACTGGTAGACGAACACGCTCCTTAATTCAACACTGCATTTCATCTCCACATGGCATCATATGTATGGTTGCCTCAGGTAGAGTTGAGTTATTAAAGTAGATGTTATTCTTCTGAAAATATCTTTCGTCGTTAACATAGATCAAAGCACTGCATTTGGAAACATAACATTTGAAACAGACATACATGCTCTACAAGGATTTGCATTTATAGTGAATTAATTCACTGACTGCAGCAGTCCTGGGCACCATGTTGGATCCAAGAATGTGTTGGTAGCAATCACAGAAGAGGGCAAAACAGAAAACTTTTAAAAGAAGGAGATGGTCCAGATGAGAATGGATGTATCCAGGCAACATCTGAGCTGAGTCTTGAAGGGATGGACATTTGGAAGGGAATTCTCATGACCTGAATCTAGGCATTCCAAAAAAAAGGCAATGAAAAGTATATTCATTTAAGCAGTGGACCTGAACTAAAACTCAATGGGCCCATTTCAAAGACTTCACTATTTTTTAATTATTTTTTAACCAACCTAGCAAATACATCTGACTGAATCTGCCAAAGTTTTTTTTTTCTATGTATCAGGAACAGAGCTGTTTTCTTCAAGTTAGAGAAGAAGGCCCATCTCCCAACATCACCCTAATTGATTTCTTTTCATGGGACAATAATCACGCTGTTAATGAATACATTCACGTAAATACATGATCTGAATTTTTCCAGGCTTGAAAATAAAGTTATTTCTGTAAGAAAATAATTTTTAATGATTCCCAAAGGAATCTATTTCCAACTTTAAAAATACTGGCATCAGACTAAAGAACAATGGGGCACAGAAGGTAAAGGAAGCCAAATGTCTGGGCTAGAGGAAAAGGAAAGTGAGTCAGATGAAATTACTGAAAGAAATTGAGGTGAGCTTTGGGGTGGGAACAGCAGCACTTAGGAGCAGAAAGAAATGCCTAATGCCAAGACAAAGGCGAACTACAAAGAAAAGAGTACTGCCAAGAAAACAGCAAAAAGCCACATCAAAGGGAACAAAGGGAGGTGCTATTCCAGGAGCTTCCAAGTTTGGATGACCTTAGAATGTGATTTGTGGAAAGGAAAATCAGAACTAAATATACACCAGGCAGTGGCAGTGCATACCTTTAAATCCCAGGAGGCAGAGGTAGGTAGTTCTCTGTGAGTTCGAGGTCAGCCAGGGCTACACAGAGAAACCCTGTCTTGCAAAACCAAAATCAAAACCAAAACAAAACAAGACTAAATATATGCACCTGCTGTGACAGCAATGACAGACATATTGACTTGCTCATTTCTCTCCTGATGCCAATGATGGACACACCACCACACATTTTACAAGTGGCCACATGTCTTAGAAATGGAACATTGTATCAGGGAAGATGAAGGAAGGAAGATTCAAAGGAGAAGCATTTCAGTTTACCAGAGCTGTAGCTGAAGATAAAGATGGAAAAAGAGAACTGGAAAGCGAGGACAGTAGCTGACCTCTAGAAGCTTTGGGGTTCTGTATGTTGGGAGACTAAACAGAATGATGAAGGTAAGCCTCAGTCTAAAACACAAAGAGTTCCACTACCTACCACCCATTTAGCCAGAGAAGTACATCTTTCCCTAGAACCTCTGAGAGAAAGGCAGGTGTCTTGCCAGTACTTTGCTTTCAGCACAGTGAAACTGTGTTTCATGCACCACAGACCTGTGAAATAATACTCTAAGTTTATAAGAGTTTGTGACAACATGCACAGAAAAATACTGAGCATATTGTTATTATACAAGGGGTGAGAGCATATTGTTATTATACAAGGATTTTACATAGTTCACTCTAGCCTTAAACTGCCAGTCTTACTGCTTCCTAGATACTGGAGTTACCGGTGTATGTTGTCATACTCTCTCACATTCTTATTTCAAATTCCAAGACTCTCAGTTTAATTAGGATATGACAGGGGATAAAGGAAGTCATACTTTTCCTTTGAGGCATTAAGTTGCTTTAAAGATAACATTCTATAATTATATTGTGCTGATTAGATTTCTGGGTGGGTACTTGACCATGTTAGGCTTACACAAGCAAGCAAATATATTGAAGTTGAAAGCATATTTTAAAGATTAAAAATTGGTATAATTCTTTGAAAATAGTCTTTATGTTGGAGCTGATGATACAGTTTGGCCTGTAAAGTGTTTGCCTAGCAAGCAGAGAACCCTGAGTTTGATCCCAGGCACTACACAAACTGGGCATGGTGGCACACACCCGCAATCCCAGCATAAGAAGATAGAGGCTGGAGGATCAGAAGTTCAAGATCATCTTCCAAAACATGAGATTTTTTGTTTGTTTAGTTGTGTGTGTGTGTGTGTGTGTGTGTGTGTGTGTGTGTGTGTGTGTGTGTGTACATCAAAGGACAGTATTGGGAGTTGGTTTTCAGGCTTAGCCATAAGTACTTTTAGTGTGCCATCTCACCAGACCATGCACAGGGTTGTTTAAGGCCAGATTAGAACACAAACTATTGTTTCAAAAGGAAAATTACTGTTTGCACACAGTTCTAATATGGAAACTGTCAAATAACTTCATCAGACAATACTGATTTCTAAGTCTTGCTAGTGAGCTCTAACATGTTTCCATGAACTAACACATTTCCAATTTTTACTTACTTATCACATCAATTTTCTCATTTCATCTTAACAACCAAGACACATACACCTTTATCATGGATATTAAACATTCACAAATAAATGTTAAACTGTAGTTTTTGCTCCCCTAAAAAGTGAAAATTCGATAGAGAAGAACATTTCTGTCACAGATCTAAGGGAATATAGTCAATAGGTGCATGGCTTCCTGGTAATGCTAATGACTGTCTCTAGCCATGTGCAGCTCAAGTTCAGTTACAAAGTGTGGCTTTTTATACTCATTAAAGATCACAGCATCTATTATAGGACCTGCACTCTATAATCCTAGTGATGCATCATTGATGATTCTGTGACAAATGGTCTTTTAGGGAGCTTAAATTTAGACATTTACTATTCAATGGGCTATAATGACTTATCTAGTGCCTATTATAGACAGGGTACTGAGCTAAATGCTGAAGAAATAGACAAATTCTCCTGAATATGGGCCAGTCGTAGAGACTCAGACTCTGAGAATGTGACATCAAGAAGGCTTCTTGACCTCCAAGGTCAGGCATAAAGGGAAATCTGGCTTCAGTTGGTTTTCTAGCCTTCTTGGGAAGTTTGCCACCATCCTGTAGATAATCCAAGCAAGCTTCCTAGAACACAGATTACACCAGAGGAGGAAGCAGACAGGACTCAGAAGGACAAACAGAAAATAGACAACAACACATGAAGGTCTATAAATTCCAATCAATGTGTGACAAATACAAATAAAAAGAAAATATGTACAATACGGAGAGTGAAAAACAAATATTTCCCTGTATTTTGTGAAAATAGTGCTTGAAACGAATCTTGGTTTTTGTTTCTTCTTTTCTTCAAAACACCATATTTGTACAAGGGTAAAGAGTCATAATAAAGGTCGTAAATGTCCAAGAGGAAAGCACCCATGTAATGAGCAGACCAACTAACAGCACTAATATCCCATATCACCCAGCTTCTCCCTGCTTCATGGCTGCTGTTGTCCAGGCTTGTGGTTGTGGTGGTTCAAATAAGAATCAACTCCATAGACTCATATATTTAATGCTTAGTAAGTGACATTATTTGAAAAGATTAAAAGGTGTGGCCTTGTTGGAGTAGCTATAGCCTTGTTAGAGGAAGCATGTCACCAAGGTGGTGGGGGGGCACACTTCGAGGTTTCAAAACCCCATGCCAGTCCCAGCGTCTCTCTCTAGCTGTAGATAGAGATCTAGAATCCCTAGCTACCTCTCCAGCACCATGTTTGTCTTAGTTCCATCATGTTTCCTGCCATGATGATAATGGACTAAATCTCTTAAACTGTAAGTAAGCTCCAATTAAATGCTTTCTTTTATGAGTGTTGCCTACTGTGGTCATGGAGTCTCTTCACAGCAATAGAAGACTGACTAAGACATAGCATATGCTGACTTTGCCTGGCTTTGAAAATTGTTGTGAAGTGAGTCATATAGCATGAATTCTTTCCTGTATTGATTGTTTTGCTCAGAACTATTTGGGGGAGTTGTCATTTTATACTATGTAGTTAACGCCTGTTCTGGTGTGTGTGTGTGTGTCTGCATGCAGGTATGTGTGTGTATGTATGTATTTCTGTGTTTTGCAGTTATTAAATATCAGTTTTTCCATGTTACAAACAATACAGATTCTTGAAAAACTAAGAGTTGCCACTTGGGAAGCAAACAATAGAGAAGGATTTCCTGTGAAATGGGAATATATGGGATTGAGGAGTGAAATTCAGTAGAGTTTGCAGGCATCTCCAAGAAACTGATGAGCTAGGGCATCTAGCCTGTGAGGTTAGAGTAGAGAGACTTGAAAGAGCTGAAAGAGCAGGCAAGGTCCAGATTCTGAGACTCTTCTGCAGCATATGAGGATGGCCTTCCGGGAGGGCTGTAGACAAGAGACTGGCAGTGGTTGAGGTGGGTTAGAACAGGACTCAGAAGACAGAAGGGCTATTTAGTGTGTTTCTCCCATTGCCCCAAATACATCATTAATAATGCTGCAGCATGGAAATGCTGGGATTTTCTTAACCTTTAGAAACATTGTCTTCAGAAGAACTGCATGGTTTTGCCCTCAGCTTTGGAAAAGCTTAGATTCCAGGCTATTTACTTGTTCTTCAGTGCAGCAGTCAGCAAAAATCATGGCAGTCTCAGGGTCCAGATGTTAGACAGTCATCCTTGATTTTATTGAAACCTGGCTTCTTTGTCTGAATTTTTATTAACCTATAAGGATGATTTTCTTTATGAAAACTGTGCTCAGATCAGACTGATGTTTTCAATTTTCACAAATAGCTTACATAAATAGAAAATTAATATAATCAATGTACAATAAAATTGGCCTGTAATCATTCATGTGTTCCTATTGTTGCTTCTTTTGTTTTCTTTTTATTCTTGGAGATTTATACATGTATATAATGAATTTTAAACATTTTCGCCCCATCTCTTTTCTCATCCCTCTTCCCCTCCTGATGAAGTCCCCTCATTCCACAAACCCCCTCCTACTTTCATATATTCTTTACTTTAAAAAAAATGGTGGCATTATAAGTTTCCTTTTACCTCTCAGGGTAATGTAATACACAATTGAAGGTATGTGACCCACTGAGTTTAGTTAGAGTTGTTCACACAGTGTGGGTGGGAGGATATTTACTGGAGCATGGGCAACTTATTAGTGCTGGGCAACTTATTAGTGCTGCACCAACAAATACAAACACAGACACAGACACAGACACACAGACACACACACACACACACACACACACACACACACACACACACACACACAGGGAGGGGTACTTTTGTAAGTTAAAGCAGAGTGCTGGTTTGATAAGCATGTGCCAGCACATCAGGATCTTGTCTTTCAAAGACCTAGGGGTTGTGCTGGGCCCACCTGTCTAGTTCACTCTTCTCTCCTTAACTGATTAATTTAATCAGATCCACATCATCCTTTTTCCATGAAAAATGGCATGTGCATGGGTGCTGGATACTAGACATAGATACTTTGGAGAAGTTAATGAACCCTAGCCCTGAGTCATCAGCTCTAATGCCCAGGAAGATACTAAGACTGAATATGAAACAGGCCTTGTTCTTTCCAAAGGCTGCTTTTGTCGTTACTCTGTTTCTGATGGGTAAAGTGACAACAGAAAGCATGAACAGGGAGGAGAGTACTGTGTCCGAAAACAAACACCTATACCAACCTCCAGTTTCTAACCACAGCAATTTCAAATTGCCCTGTAACATGGGAGTTCTGAAACTTGAAGCAGAAAAGAATCCCAGTGAGTGGGAAACTAAAACCCACTGAGGATTTAGGAAGCAGTGTAGATCTTGCAGATGGAAGTTTCTGTCCTCTCTGGTCCCACAGCCATTTAGTCCCAAAAAAATACACAGAGACTTATATGAGTTATAAACTGTTTGGCCAATGGCTCAGGCTTTTTATTATTTAAATTAGAAACAAGCTTTTTTACATATCAATCTCAGTTCCCTCTCCCTCCCCTCCTCCCCTGACCCTCTTCTCCCAACCCCTTTCTGCTCCCCAGGGAGGATGAGGCCTTCCATGTGGGATCCTCAAAGTCTGTCATATCATGTGGAGCAGGGCCTAGACCCTCCCCAGTGTGTCTAGGCTGAGATAGTATCCCTCTATGTGGAGAGGGCTCCCAAAGCCCATTTGTGTACTGGGGGAAAATACTGATCCACTACCAGTAGCCCACAGATTGTCCAGACCTCCAAACTGACCTCCTCATTCAGGGGATCTGGAATTGTCCTATGCTGGTTTCCCAGCTATCAGTCTGGGGCCCATGAACAACCCCTTGGTCAGCTGTTTCTGTGGGTTTCACCAGCCTGGTCTTGACACCTTTGCTCATCACTTCTCCCTCTCTGCAAGTGGATTCCAGAGTTCAGCTCAGTGTTTAGCTGTGGATGAAGGTAGTCATTAATTTCATTATCAGAGAAGGGCATTTAAGGTAGCCTCTTGACTATTGCTTAGATTGTTAGTTGGCGTCAACCTTGTAGATCTCTGATCCTTTTCCTAGTGTCAGAATTCTCTTTAAACCCAGAATGGCTCCCTCTATTATGGTGTCTGTCTTCTTGCTCTCCTCTATTATGGTGTCTGTCTTCTTGCTCTCCTCTATTATGGTGTCTGTCTTCTTGCTCTCCTCTATTATGGTGTCTGTCTTCTTGCTCTCCTCTATTATGGTATCTGTCTTCTTGCTCTCCTCTATTATGGTATCTGTCTTCTTGCTCTCCTCTATTCTTCCCCTGACTAGATCTTCTTGTTCCTCATGTCTTCCTCTCCCCTCCTCTTCTCTCCTTCTCTTTCTTCTAGCTCCCTCTCCCCTCCTCCCATGCTCCCAATTAGATTAGGAGCTTTTGTCCCTTTCCCCTTCTCCAGGGGACCATGTATGTCTCTCTTATGGTCCTCCTTCTTCCTAGCTTCTTTGGCATTGTGGATTGTAGGCTACTACTTCATTACTCTAGA
Source organism: Cricetulus griseus (assembly GCF_003668045.3). Lineage (NCBI taxonomy): Eukaryota > Metazoa > Chordata > Mammalia > Rodentia > Cricetidae > Cricetulus > Cricetulus griseus. The sequence continues at coordinate 27,359,094 of NC_048596.1, read as the reverse complement.
TCTAAAATCCTTACATGAGTGAGTACATACCATGTTTGTCTTTTGGGGACTGGGTTACCTCATTCAGGATGGTCTCTTCTAGTTCCATCTATTTGCCTTTGAATTTCAAGATTCCATTGATTTTTTTCTGATGAGTAGTACTCCATTGTGTAAATGTACAACATTTTCTCTATCCATTCCTCAGTTGAGGGACATCTACATTGTTTCCAGGTTCTGGCTATTACAAATAATGCTGCTATGAACATGGTTGAACAGAAGTCCTTGTTGTATGAATATGCATCTTTTGGGTATATGCCTAAGAGTGGGATTGCTGGATGTTGATTGATTCCCATTTTCCTGAGGAATCTCCAAAGTGGATGTAAGTGTTAGCACTCCCACTAGCAGTGGAGAAGTGTTCCCCTTTCTCCACATCCTCTCCAGCATAACTATCATTGATATTTTTTTTATTATTTTAGCCATTCTGACAGGTGTAAGATGGTATCTCAGAGTTATTTTGATATGGATTTCCCTGATAGCTAAGGATGTTGAGCACTCTCTTATGTGTCTTTCAGCCATTTTAGATCCCTCTATTGAGAATTCTCTATTTACTTCTGTACCCCACTTTTTAATTGGATTAGTTGGTGTTTTGGAGACTAGCTTCTTGAGTTCTTTTGTTTAATTTAAATTAATATTTTTTATTAGTTCAAATTAGGAACAAGCTTGTTTCACCCGTCGATCCCTTCTCCCTCTCCCTCCCCTCACCTCCATTCCTCCTCCCCCATCCCCGACCTACCCCCCCAACCCATTCACCCTCCACTCCCCAGGCAGGGTAGGGCCCTCAATGGGGGCTCCACAAAGTCCAGCACATCATCCTGGGCTGGGCCTGGGCCCTTCCCCATGTGTCCAGGGCAAGAGTGCATCCCTTCACATGGGATGGGCTCTCAAAATCCCTTCTTACACCAGGGAAAAATACTAATCCACTACCAGGGACTCCCTGGAGTGCAGAGGCCTCCTCATTGACATCCATGTCAATGTCTATACTACTGGTGTTATGTTCAGGAAGTGGTCTCCTGTACCAAGTCGTTTGAGAGTACCACCTACCTTCTCTTCTAAGAGGTTCAGAGTGCCTGGATTTATGTTGAGGTCTTTCATCCATTTGGACTTGTTTTGTGCATGGTGATAGACATGGGTCTATTTGCAGTCTTCTACATGCCAGCATCCAGTTATGCCAGCACCATTTGTTGAAGATATTTTATTTTTTTCCATTGTATAACTTTAGCTTCTTTGCCAAAAATCAGGTGTTCATAGGTGTGTAGATTAATATCAGGGTTTTCAACTCGATTCCATTGGTCTACCTGTCTATTTTGTGCCAATATTAAGCTATTTTCAGGACTGTAGCTCTATAATAGACCTTGAAGTCAGGGATGGTGATGCCTGCAGAAGTTCCTTTATTGTACAGGGTTGTTTTGGCTATCCTGGGTATTTTGTTTTTCCATATTAAGTATAGAATTGTTCTTTCAAGGTCTATGAAGAATTGTGCTGGGATTTTTATGGGGATTGCATTGAATCTGTAGATTGCTTTTTGGCAAGATTGCCATTTTTGCTATGTCGATCCTGCCTATCCAAGAACATGCGAGATCCTTCCATTTTGTGGTGTTGTCTTTTATTTCTTTCTTGAAAGATTGAAAGTTCTTGTGATACAGGTCTTTTGCTTGTTTGGTTAGCATTACCCCAAGGTATTTTATGTTATTTGTGGCAATTGTAAAGGGTGATGTTTCTCCGATTTCTTTCTCAGCATGTTTATCATCTCTATACAGTAGAGCTACTGATTTTTTTGAATTAATCTTGTATCCTGTAACTTTGCTGAAGGTGGGTACCCAAGCCACACAAAGACACAACTAAGAATGAGTACTACAGTCCAATATCCCTCATGAACATTGATGCAAAAATACTCAATAAATACTGGCAAATCCAAGAATCCAAGAACACATCAGAGAAATCATCCACTATGACCAAGTAGGTTTCATCCCAGGGATGCAAGGATGGTTCAACATATGAAAATCCATCAATGTAATCCACCATATAAACAGACTGAGAAAGAAAAACCGATCATCTCACTAGATGAGGAAAAAGCCTTTGACAAAATCCAACACACCTTTATGATAAAGGTCTTGGAGAGATCAGGGATGACAGGAACATACCTAAACATAATAAAAGCAATATACAGCAAGCCAACAGCAAAAATCAAACTAAATGGAGAGAAACTCAAAGCAATTCCTCTAAAATCAGGAACAAGACAAGGCTGTCCACTCTCTCCATACCTCTTCAATATTGTCCTTGAAGTTCTAGCTAAGGCAATAAGACAGCAAAAGGAGATCAAGGGGATACAAATTGGAAAGGAAGAAGTCAAACTTTCATTATTTGCAGATGATTTAATAGTTTATATAAGTGACCAGAAAAACTTTACCAGGGAACTCCTACTGCTCATGGTTCTTATTGACTAGCTCTCTCTTAATCATTAACCCATATCTACTCAACTCTTTATTGCCATGAGGCTGTGGCTTATACATTATGCTCCAGCACGTTACTCCTTCAGTGCTATATGGCATCTCCCTTGTGATTCACTCTCTGCATTCCTCTTCTGAAAATTCTCCTAGTCTGGTAGCCCACCTATACATCCTGCCTGGCTACTTCCTGCCTGTCCATTGGCCAAAACAGTTTTATTCATCAACCAATAAGAGAAACATATATTCACAACATACAGAAGGATATCTCCCATTAGATCTGAAGTGAGTGGCCAGCCACCAGAAGGAATTATATCATGTTAGTGTATACCAGACACTTAATTTCACTTCTCCTTTTAGTGTCAGTATCATTTACTTTCCTCATCATTTTCAAATGCAAGTTGTTATTTTGGTCCTCTGAATGGAGAAATCGTCTATGTGCCTTCTACTGTGGTGGGAAATGGAGACATTTCTCCTTGACTTCATAGTCACAACTAAGTCCATTATTCATTTAACAAAAAACATATTACAAGCTAATTGTGTCAAACACCAAGAATAGAAAAATGAGAAATAGTGCATAATTCCATGATCTGATAGGCCTTATGATCTTCACATGAAATGGGTTTATTATCCTCCACTTCCAGGAAAGGGAATAAAGCCTAAAAAATGAACAGCCAAGAAACAGCAAAACAAGAATTCAAACACAGGTCCATAAGAGACTAAGGCACTTCTTGACTCAATATCACATACCTTTCTTTGGCTTTAGCTATTCATAAAATATATCTCCACCTCTTTTACTCATCTTCTATCAAATATTAATATTTATTAAAATTGAAAGTGTCCGTGAACTTGCAAAAAATCTACAAGTCTCCTTTTTCACAAAGTACCTACATTTCTGAAGACTACTGACTTACTTGCTTTTCAGCCTTTGTTATAGAATGCTTGGTCTACCTTATACTGATGTATATGGGTAATACTTTTAACATTTGCAAGAGAATTTTATAATCACAAAAATGCTGTAGGGGCCCAGAGGGAGCACAAAACAGTGGCTAAGATGCCAGTAAGAGAACTTGGAAGATCAAATGTGACATGTGTATTATTATTGTGTGGTTTGGATTTAGAAGATCCAAATCAAATGAAGAGTGAAAAGGTAAAAAAGACTACCCCTTTTCAGAGGCAAGGAGACAGTTACATTGTAGACCGAGTGTGACACACATATGAGAAATGCAAAATCTTAAAGGTTCTATGAAAGCTTTCTAATTCTTCAAAAACATTTTACATACTTCTATTGTGTATTTAGTGCTTTGCTTTATAAATATTATCAAATGGATAATATTGTGGAACAGAACTTGTGGTAGAAAAATGCCTTAGGTACTGTTCTGTTGCTGTAATAACATACTACAACAAAAAGATTTAAAGGAGAAAGGGTTTATCTTCCAGTTCATAGTTCCAGGGTTGAGTCCATCATGGTGGAGAAGTCAACATTCAAAAGCAGCTGGTACATCTTATCCACAACCAAGAAGCAGAGAGTGAAGAATACCTGCTGCCGCTCAGTTCACTTTTTCCTATGGTACAGTTCGGTATCCCAGGGAATGGCATCACCCATAGTGGATGAGTCTTCCCGCCTTATTTGTGTAATCAAGATAACCCCACACAGGCATATTTAGAGGCTCATCTCCCAGGCCATTCTAAATTCTGTCAAACTGATAGTTAATACTAACCATCACAAAGAGCAAGAAATGAGGATGGATTGGTTGATTGAATGAATGAATAAATGAATGAATGAATGGATATCCTCCTTTAGTTATGAACTCTAAAGACAAAAATTGAGCCTTTTTCAGCTAGATGTGTTTATCTCTAATCCCATGCCTCCAGGTTCTCAATAAATATTCATAAATATGAATAAACCTAAATCCTATTTATTCTTCAAGGCTCCGTTTGTTACTTCCTCACTCTACGGAGCCTTTCTTATTCACTAGCAAGATAAATATAGCACACAGTCACAATCTAGAGAACCCCCTTCTTTGTACCAGCAATACCCTAGGCACAAGTATGATTTCTCTAATTATGTACTATAGCCATCTCATTTTGGATAGTCAGAACTAAGTCTCTCATTTATTTAACAAAAATATATTGCAAGATAACAGTACCAGGCACAAAGAAGAATCAACTCGAAAATATATCTCAATCATTTTACTCATCTTCTATCAAATATTAATATTTATTAAAATTGAAGGAGTCCATGATCTTCAAAAAAATCTACAAGTCTTTTTTTTCACAAGGTCCCCACAATTCTGTAGAATACTGACTTGCCATCTAGCCTTAGTTATAGCATGCTTGACCCACCTTACACTGATGTACATGTGTAATAATTCTAGGAAGCAATTGTAAATTATTCAGCAATTTTGTGACCCGTTACTAAACCTGGTAATATATAAACTTAAATAAACATTTTAAAACTTAACTATTTCCAAGGACTGGAGAGATGGTTCATCAGTTAAGAGCAGTTGTTGCTTAGACAGGAGTCAAATTCAATAAAAGAGCTGTTGGTTACTGCTATAACCATAGTACCACCATGGTATGTCTTTCTCAGAAGGTCAATCTTACAGATCCTAGAATTCAAAGTTGGAATCACTACTGATGTCTTTTCTACCCTAAGAGCTGCACAGATCTCCTGGCATGTGAAATATAGCTGTCAGAGAGGGAAGATTTCTATGAAGTTCTAACTTGTTTATATTTTACATGCATTTTCATCCATAAGACATCTTTCCTTTTGACCCAAGATTTAAAGCATTTCAAAGGAGGTATCATGTTTCATTCATCTCTTTCATGCCAGAGCCTAGAAAAAAAGCTGAGTCCTTTAGTATTAACTGAGTAGGTATACATTTTAGAAGTAATCATATTAAAATCATAATACTAGCAATTATGTGTAATGAGCTTTTGCTATATGATGAGACAGTATAAAGGACTTCACTAGCTTGTTTAATTCTCACAAGAATCTGTGAACAAAGCATTTTTCATCCATTTCATAGTTGAGGAAACTGAATATTTGAGTCTATAGAAGCTGTCTCATATATTTAGTCATCAGCAAAGCTAAGATTTGAAGCCAGGTACTCTTGCATCATATCCTGAGCTTTAAAAGACAATTTTGATGTTTCCACTGCAGCTCTCATTTGTACCATCACTTTCTCAATGGTTTTTCATTAAATTGACTCACTACTTTACTTTCACTTTAACACATTCAGCCTCGCTTATGAAATAAGAGGTTTGATAACCTGCCCATACATCACCATGTATGTATTAAAATGTGTGTGCAAATATGAGACTAAACCATTTCACCTTTCTTGGCACATTGTTAGATACACTGACATATCTATAGTATGCTTTGCACAATATCATTTGTGCAAACATTTATTAGAATGCCTCATGCCATGGAAGACAGCTTAGTCTTCATTCTGTAGACTCCTGGTCTTAGACTAATGAGTTGGTTGGCTGATTGGTGTCCTAAATGGCAGTGGATCTGGTTTGCCAGCATGCAAGATAATGATATGAGGTTTGCAGTCAGGCCACTTTCTCTTCTTGGTTAATAGGAATCCATAGATCATAGTTTTATACCCAAGACAAGATAGAAATATGTGGTCTTTTGTTTTATCTTGGTTGTTGGTTGCAATTTAGTCTCTGCTACTTATAAAGTAGAATTTATCCTTGCCTGGAATTTGTCATCATATATTGCCACATAGAATCATAGTCTCCAAAGCACAAATTTTCAAAGATTAAACTAATGTCTAACGCATGAAGAATTACAATAAACTTTGAGAATTAAAAATTCTTTTAGAAATGACTCAAGTCCCATCTCGACAAGTTTTATTCTCATTTCACCTGTCACAGTTAATCCAGTCATATTTTATTCCATAGAAGCATAATCATCTTGCTTAAGCTCTACTCCCTTATCAAAACAAAGGGTGCAGTCCAGAATAGAATGTCTTTTAAAGGAGAGGAGATGTTCAGTCATGCACCCCATTTTTCGGTTTGAAGAAGTCATTCTCCTTGCCAGGAAACACATTTCTAGTTTGTTCAAATTGTTGAAGATTAAAAGATTAGATAATAGCTTGGAATTCAAATGTGGTTTTGATGAAGAAAATGATGAGCTTGAAAAATCTCTCCAAACATAGGTGGTATGAGAAAAAAAAGCAATGGCGACTGCAGTTCAGCTTCAGCACTCAAACATGCCTGCAAATGAAGGCACATGAGTACTGTCCTTAGTTTAGAATCAATCCCCCACCTGCAAACACTAAGAAGGCTACAGAAGCTCCAAGGAGTTTTACCCAATAATCCCTTCTCTCCAGAGTACCAGGAACAGGACTCTAGTTAGGTATCATGTTGCCTTTTTTCCTGACTATTGTTCTTTCTGTGAACAACTTAGCAATAGGAACGATGTCCTATTTGCCTTTGTAAGGCAATTCCGACAACAGTGACTGGTACCTAGTCAATGGTCCATGAAAATGTTACTGCCTGGATGTACAAAAATAAACTAGGTTTGAGTGTCCTGTTACCAAATTGAGACTGTGATGTTAGTTAAATGTCTTAACACTGTGAAATAAAACCCTAGAGAAAGAAATTAGTAAGATGATCTTGTTTGATGAGCAAACAAACATAATCCCTAGAACATGGAGAGGTTGGGTTTAACACATCACAAAGATGGCGTATGGAAAAATCAAGAATAAGCTTCCAAACTTGATTTAAAGTTGAATTGTATTGATGACACTACACTCAGTAAATACAAGAAGCCTTACCTTTTGAAAATTAACTTTTAACTATGATAATACCCTGTGAGGGCTAGAGAGATGACTCAGAGGTTACAAGCACTGACTGCTCTTCCAGAGGTTCTAGGTTCAATTCCCAGCAACTACATGCAGCTAACAACTGTCTGTAACCCCAATATCTGACACTATCACACAAACATACATTGCAGGCAAAACACCAATGCAAAGAAAATAAAAATAAGAAAGAAAATACCCTGTCAAGAACACGTCACCTTTTGGGGGATATGGTCTCTTCTTTCTTTTGAGCAAACTGTTGCCACTTCCTGACCCCAAAACTGCCCTTGCACCTACCATAGTCCAGCCACAAGCAGGATCTTAATTCACCACAGATGTTGGAACTGAACATAATTCAAGAAAACCATGCCTCTGGCTAAAGTTAAGTAATACCGCGGCATGTTTGTGGTTTTGTGCAAAACAGAACATTCACTAATGACAGCTTAGTAATCAGACTAGAAGAAAACTAACAATGAATTTACTAACTCACTGACTTTTTCCTCACATGCTCACCTTTCCCTATACTTTTCTGAACCCACGCCTTGCTCATTTCAACAAAACACTTCACAGGGGATGTCCATTTCCAGCACTGTGATGAAATATATATGAACCCCTTCCCTTTGTAAAATACCAGGGATGACAGGAAAAAAAAGAAACAAATATCCTTTAAACTACACAGCTACACTTAAAATAAAATGGTACAAATGGGGCCAGAAGACCTAGACACCTACATACAAATCAGAAATCTAAGCACAAACAGTATACCCTTCTCCAAGAGGTCACCTAATATGGACCATAGACTTAAATGTAAAATATAAGATGACAAAATCCTTCAAAGATAACAATGGAGAAAATCTGGATAGCCTGGGGTAGTGATAGCTTTTGAAGAACAAGACTAAAGATGTGATTAAAAATATCCAATAAGCTAGAGCAGTGGTTCTCAGCCTTCCTAAGGCAGCCACCCTTTAACACAGTTCCTCATGTTGTGGTGACCCCAAACATAAAATTATTTCATTGCTACTTCATAACTGCAATTTTACTTTTATGAATTGTAAAGTAAGTGTCTAATATGTAGGATTCTGTTATGGGACCCTCGAAGGGGTCTGGACCCATAGGTTGAGAACTGCTGAGTTAGAGTCTTTAAATTAGAAACTACTTTGCAAAGGGCTCTTAATGGACTGTGAAGACCAAGCACAGACTAAGAGAAATATTTCAAAAAGCATGTCTAATTGAGAACTATTTTTTAACAAACAAAGAATCATTGGAACTCAACAAGAAGAAAACAAGCATCTCTAAAAATCACCCAAGAAGCTAGACAGATTAAAAGCACATGAAAAGATACTCTTCATCATATCTCAATAGCCACTGCAGAGCCAGATGAGTGATGATTGAGACACCATGCTCATTAATGAGAATGGCTGAAATTATAAACACTAATAGACAGAAACTGGGGAAAATGCAAAACTGTATGCTTCTTTTGCAAAGTTTGAAAAATTCTTACAAAACTAACATACTCTTAAGCTAGGGTAGAAAAAATATTCCCTGGTATTTACTCAAATGAGTTGGAAAAACTCATAAAAAACTCCATATAAACCACATTCTGACCTTTACAGCAGCTTTGTTTACAATGGTCAAAATCTGGACATAATGAAGATATCCTTCAGTAAGGGAACTACAGCAACTAAGGTCACAACTGTGAAACAACCTATTGTATTCATCTCCTGCACACACAGGATGGACAACAGTTATCATTCACTCATCAGTAAAATCACTGACTCTCCTAATTTACATTTTAACTATTACAAATTTCTAACTTTATAAGCTAATTTTAATACAACTTCTTAGACATAGTCCCATAGATGAAACAAATTACCATAAACAATTTTGGTTATCCTGACAGTTTATCCCACTAGAAGGTCACTTAACAGGGCCCTTGAAAAAAAATGGATTACCATTCTAGAAAACAAACTCACAGTATTTTTCTATCATTCTTTTTATGTAAATGCTGGCTTTAATTAACCTGGCCTTTTATGCACAATTTACCTACTCTACATTCCTAACTCTATTTCTATCTACCAATAACATGAAAACAAAATGACCATTTGATTCCCTTAGCCTTTCCACTTATTATCTAAGATTCCCACTTCCTGCCAGCTCCTACAATATCTTTGAACAACTGGAAATTTAGGATAAACTAAAAGTTCTAATTTCAGTCATTTAACTACTGGTCTTAGGAATTACAACAATTTATCCTACATTTATTGAACACAAGTCAAACACTTTGGTTAAGCTAAATCTGGATTGATGGAATCTGAATTTACAGAAATGTATTTAATGCCTAAATATTCGGGTCAACTAGTTTCAATCTATTTCAAATTGGGAATGGGGTACAAAAGTTCTTGCAGAAGGAAAAATTGTTTCTTTGAATTTTTGAGTCATTGAGGAAATTTTACTGTGAAAAAGACAGCATTGTTGAAGAATAGTGTCTACCAGGCATAACTTGACCATTTTCTGTCTCAGTGGTAGCAGTGACTAACAAGAAACTTGCGTAAGATCAGGTCTTCTGACATTACTTCATAGAAGGAGGAGCTACAGAGAGCTTTTAAATCTTCACCTGACAGATTCAGCTACACAGAGGGAAAAAAACAAAATCAACAACAACAAAACAATAACAAAAAACCTTTACCTGACATTCCAACCACCCAGTCCCTGGCCCACCTTACTCCCAGCTGTAGAGGACTCTGAACTAAATACATATGGTTTTGAATGATGCTCCATGAGGGAGAAGGGAGAATGCTAACTGAAAAGGAGCTCCATCTGTGTAGCTATAGAAACATTATCACTCATGCTGGTGTGGTACTTTTTTGTGACATAGCTGTTATAGGGTCACCCATGTGCCTATAAGTAGACCCTTATCATGCACCTGTAAGTAAATCCAATAGACTCATGAATTCACTTTAATGGACTTTATGGAATTGCTCCTTTGGTCAGTTATTGATACTTTATTTGGTTTGAGTGGATGTTTGTCCATACAACAAGCTGAGAAAGTAAAGGTTGGCCTTTTTTAGAAAGATGGATGCAAAATTCATAAACAAAATCTTATGTAAGAAACACAGATACTCTTCAACTTAAGATGAGACATTTGAAAATACAGAAGGTAAAACAAATGGATGGATCCCAACAATATTATAAAATATGAAAGTCAGTCAGACGTTGGTGGCACACGCCTTTAATCCCAGCACTCGGGAAGCAGAAACAGGTGGATCTCTGTGAGTTCGAGGCCAGCCTGGTCTACAAAGCAAGTTTCAGGATAGGCTCCAAAACAATACAGAGAAACCCTGTCTCAAAAAACCAAAGAGAAAAGAAAAGTCTTAGAAGTAACAAACAAAGCATGTTTCTGAAACTCAAACAATGACAGGTTTCATCAATGGTGACAAGAAATCAGTTCATAGTTGCTAGAAACACAATGAGGTGGACATTGGCTGTAAAGGAGGGTAAAGAACCATTTGGCGTGGTAGATATTTTCTGTTATATCTGTCCTTGTGATTAAATGATTGAATACATCTGTAAAAGTATACTAAAAAATGGTGAATTCTGGGTTGCTAAGATAATTCAGTGGGTAAAGGCAATTGCTGCCAAGCCTGATCTAAGTTTGATCCTTAGGACCCAGATAATGGGAGCAGAGAATTGACTCCCACAAATTCTCTTTGACCATCACATACACGCACACACACACACACACACACACACAGAGAGAGAGAGAGAGAGAGAGAGACAGAGAGACAGAGAGAGAGAGAGAGAGAGAGAGAGATTTTAATTTTTTGTTTGTTTTTTGAAACAGGATTTCTCTGTTTAACAGTCCTGGCTGTACTGGAACTCACTCTGTAGATCAGACTGGCCTCAAAAATCACAGAAATTCACCTATTTCTGTCTCCTGAGTGCTAGGATTAAAGGCATGAACCATCACCGCCCAATAACATTTTTATATGTATATACATTTTTAAATATGATACTTTTAAATATAATAGTTTTTTTCAATTTGGTGAATTCTGTTGCACATAAACTACAGGGTGGCTGGAACAAAATAGAAAAATCAGAAATGGACACAGTCTTAAATAGTGTCTTAATCTGCAGCAAAAAGAAACTTTCTTTACAACTGAGTATACTCACAAAAATGAACTAAAATATTGGTCATTGATACTAACAATTAGAATGAAGTACAGGCTTTGAAAATGTTACATTTAGCCACTAGAATAGAATATAATAGAAATAAAACATATGACTTTAAGTCACAATGGAAAGTAAAAACAAAATGGCAATACATACATAGAATTCATGAAAATCATTTAAATAGCATTAAATATCATTTTAGAAATAAATTCATATGTGTCATTAAATCACAAAATATGTGAACTGCATTTGTCCAGAAAATGAAAGACCAGGCCAAGCTGGGTGTTCACTGTCTTCCCAGGATTGTGCATAGACTGGAGTAGAAGAAAGGAAAAATGAGACATCAAGCATGTAATGACTCAACTTTTAGTATGGGCAGATATTTATCTAAGGGCAGAGGTCGTAGCATAGTGTTACAGGACACTAGCAAGACAGATACAAGCTCCTGGGAAGTCACATGTCTTGATGAATAGCCACTGAGTTGAGTTACAAGGAACAGTCTGAGAAGAGATTAGCTGGCTTCTTTAGGGCCATGAGTAATTTCGCATTACTGCAGTGTTATCAACAGGGACCCGAGTGCTGAGCAAATCTCATCCACAGTCAAAGATTCACTCATTCTCCATATCAAGAGTGCAACATCCCAGAAGGAAGTGCCTGACTCATTGGAATTCATCCATAGATGAAGTCACTATCCACTGCTACTAGGGCTTCTTCATCTTCAAAACCATTGAGTGTCAAGGAGCTAGCTAGTGAAGATAGTGTTCACAACTCTGAAGTCTTGAGGTGCTCATCCAGTGGATTTTGATAGCTCACTTCTACATCCTACCTGACTCTTAAGACTGAACCTGCTCTGTGGGTTTCTCTGAAGATCTTTTCTCCTTGTGCTATGACTCTATTTGCCTTTGGCTTAAGAAATGTGGAGTTCACCATCTTATTTTTCTCATTCATGTCTCAGGACATCAACATGTTCAGAACTCAGAGCCCTTGCTCCTTCTTTTAGTTATATTGCAAGGCACATTAAGAGCTGGGAATTTGATTTAATATGACAAGACAAAGCTCTTTGAGTTAGTGTCACAAAAGAGTTGCTGAACTTTCAACAAATTACTATCTTAAAGATCATTTTAGAGTGACAGTTTGCTTGGGAGTCCTTAGTGAAAAAGTAGTTTTTACTTTCACTGCTTTCTGAATTTCCAAAGACAAACACAAAATGAAGAAGGAGGAGGAGAAGGAGAAGAAGATTGCAAAATATGTCTGATCATATGCTATTTGAAGACCTAAAGGTTAAGTTAATGACATTTCAAACTAGTATAAACCAAATCCACTAGCAGATATTTCAGAAAGATGGAATGTGGACCTCAAAACTGCCTGCTTTCTGCTGAGTCCCTTCAGTGCAGGTGTGACACTGGCAGCAAACAGAGGACTTTCTGTAAATGCTCCCAGACTTCCAAAAGAATCTTCTTCTAGTCTTTCTGGTATTTCCTGTTGCCCAAGAAAGATTTTTTTTTCTCTGTGACTTTTTAATTCATTTTATTCCTAAAATTGTGCCTCAGGATGGATTCATTTTTATGGCTCAAACCTAGATCCTTAAATTCTTTCTCCTCCTTTCTTCTTTTTCTTTTCATGTTCCTGCTCCGTCTGCCCCATCCTCTCTTCATCTTCCTGTTCTCCCTCCTTATCCTCCCCTTTCCCTTGAATTTCCATTAAAAGCTATTACTCAGTAATCTCAGGGTAGACTCCGTGGGAAGAAAACAAGGATGCTGACCCGTGTCTGGTAGGTAGTATTCTGTGCTTTCACGTGTACATCGCCACAAATTCCAACAACGCCTACAATGAGAGCATCGATGTTAACACTAGGAACAGCGCTTATTATCTCTAGGGAATACTTCACTTGATCTCCACACTTTCTCTCCACTTTACAAGTGAAACACTGAAAAGTTAAAAACACGGCTGGTTTTAATATTCCCGGTAGCCAAGTTTTTGTTTTCCCACAATACAGGATTGGTTGTTGTTGTTATTATTATTAATTATTATTATTATTATTATTAGTAGTAGTAGTAGTAGTAGTAGTATTGTCAACTTAAGATAACCTAGAGTAATTCAGGCAGAGAAACCTCAACTGAGAAAATGCCTCCATCCAGATTGCCTATAGGCAGCAAGTACTCTTAACTGCTCAGCCATCTTTCCAGACCCTCCTTCTAGATTCTTCTAGCAAGACAACAGAAGAAATGGTTATTTTTCTTCCTCTGTTGTTCTATGGAATTTCCCTTTACTTTGGTTTGGTTCATGGCCCAACTAAAAGCATGGGAGGACCCACGCATGGTAGAAAGAAGTAGAGTTTTTCATCAAAGAGGCCAGCACCACCCATGACGTTTACTTTAGACTCTAACATCTCCTGTGGCTCCAGAACCACCTGGGAGCACATTTGAAACACAGATGCTTAAGTTCTGGCCCAGAAGTAGGGAATTAAGTTCTGCGTTTTAATATGTACCTTTGCTGATCCTTATATGTGCTAAAAGTTAAGAATCTTAACTTTTGACATCAAGGAAAGCCATTACAGTGTTCAGTGTTCATAGCTGGGAACCACATAAACCAGTTCCAAAAATATCTCAAAAAACTCCCATAATTTTTAAAGTCAATTGTCTTGGGCTTCGTCCATCGATGTCATCTGCCATGTGTTCCTCACAGGACACAGATTGAGCATACCTTGTAGAATGTTGTAGCAACACTTGAAGCCCCAGGTTCCTCATTTGTAAAATGGGATTATGCTTTTATTTTATGTTACTTGGATTTTCTGAAACAGGGTCTCACTATGTTACTCAGCCTAGTCTTGAACTTGCAGCAATTTTCCTGTCTCGGTCACTGAAATCCTAGGATTATAGACATGTACCACCACATTCAGCAAGTGGGTAACTTTAGAGGGTAATAAATGCAAAGAGCCTAGTAGCTATTTGATTGATATAATGAGGTACAATTGTATCACGATGCCAATTCTCTGTAGATATTATTAAATTATCTAGAAAACTCAGGTCTTTACCTGCTCTACTCAATTTTTCTTTTCCTTGCCTCTGAATGTTTAGGATAATTTTTCTTACTTGGACAATAAAATTAGTCTCCCCTGAGTCTACTTTGTCTTCATTGTAGTCACATTTCTTTCTCTTCTTCATCACAGTAGGGCATCTTGAAAGAGTTGCCTGGACACCGTTTCTTTGCTTCTAGTGCCTAGTTTCTCTCTAGCCTCATTCTTGCACCTGGTCACAATAGAGTTCTGTCTCAATGGTTCACCGAAATGGCTTTCACAAGGACACAGACTGAGATGTTGCTAAACCCAGATGATCACTTCCCCTCCTCCCATCACTTACTTGATGCATCTTCAGCATTCTTCTTCCTGAAAATGCGTTTTCCGCTTGATTCCAGGATACCATACACACTTGATTCTCCTTTTGGGGCGTCATTCTGTCCTTTCTCACTCTCTTCTGATAGTTCCTTTTCTCTTCCGTGTTTATTAATTTCAATATGCTGCAGAGTGCAGTGTTTGGGTAAACTTTGTCTACAATGAATGACTCTCTGGTAACTTCATAAGGCTAATGGATTTAACGGTAGTAAAATATTAGCTGATGGTCTCTATAATGTATCTGCAGCCTATGCCGTTCTCTTAAGAGGAGGCCTTGGACCACATGACTGTCTGTAACTGCCTACTTGCCATCTTTAGCAATGTGCAAAGCTTCTCCCTGCACTTCCTTTACTTTGTTAAGAAAACAGAAACAAAAGTAAAACCTATCTCACAGAGGTGCCCTGGGCATCCTAAAATTCTAACTACTCTCCTCTATAAAAGGGTTAACATCTTTTCTGTTTTACTTTTTCTTCTCAGCACTGACCACTACCTAATGTACATTTTAACTCAAATATAATATGCACTGGACAAATATATCTGTTGTCATTATTCTCCACTGTGTCTGGTGTGTCTATAACAGTGCATGGCATATGTTGTTGCTCAAAAGTCTCTAAATGGATATAAGATCCTGTTTTAAAGGGAAGGGTCTCAGATTCAGGATTGTCCTCACCAGGGCCATGGAGCCTTTGAATTTTTTTTTTCAAGACAGGGTTTCTCTGTAGATTTAGAGACTGCCCTGGAACTCTCTTTGAAGACCAGGCTGGCCTTGAACTCACAGAGATCTGCCTGCCTCTGCCTTCCAAGTGTTGGGATTAAAGGTGTGTGGCATCAACGCCCAGCGAGGCTTTGATTTTAAGGCTACGAATTAAATCCAGCATGATAGCAGCACTCCAAGCCTCATAAGTAAAATGGGAGTAATAACCAGGGTCTTCAATTTACTTACATATTAAATTATTTGTGGGCACATCTATTTTATGTTGGCTGAGTGACACCACATCTCTTAATCCAACTTGGGGTCATATCCTGCCTCTGTTTGAAGGGTTTTACATGGTCACTTTCACTCTGAAACTTCAACCCTACAAATTGTTTTTTTGAGGAAATCAGCGCTATCCTCTTGAGATGAATGTCATTCTCTACCACAGCATGTTTTTAAACACAGTCAAAAGATAAGGAAGTGTCTGGATGATATCTTGCCCCTGGCATTGTGTTTTCAGATAATGTTTCAGAGAATCTGAGTCAGAGAAAAAGGGAAATGTGTAATGCTTCCACTTTGTCCCTTCCTGTCACCCTCTCTTCCTTCTGACATTGCAAATAGTTTTGAAAGATTCTTTCCACAGACAGAACATAGGAAACAGAGGTTTGTTACATGACATGATTCCTCTAAAAATAAGGTCTGATGTAGCTCATCAGGAAATGCATTTGCTTTATTTCTGTGACTCCAAGAAAATGTCTTTGCAGCCTCCATAAGGAGACTTAATGGAATGTCACTGTGACTTCTGCAAAAGCCTTATCCACAGCTCTGACATTTTCTAGCAATACTGTCTGAAATCCTTTGAGTTTCATTTCTCAATTCTCTGAAAACTAGGCATGAAGAGCATGTATTTGAGGATGTTACAGGCATTATAAATATGACAAAGAGCTTCTAGCAAGGGTCATAGGTTAGCACAGACTCTAAGCATTTGTGACTACAATCAAACCAATTTTTTTTCTCCATTTTTTATTTGAATTAGAAACAATATTGTTTTATATGTCAATCCCAGTTCCCTCTCCCTCCCCTCCTCCCCTGCCCTCCCCCAACTAACACCCTACCTATACCATACCCTTTCTGCTCCCCAAGGAGGGTGAGGCCTTCCATAGAGGGTCTTCAGAGTCTGTCATATCCTTTGGGATAGGGCCTAGGCCCAGCCCCAGTTGTCTAGGCTAAAGGAGTATCCCTCTATGTGGAATGAGTTCCCAAAGATTTCCTAGGTCTCCTCACTGAGACCCACGTTCACGGGGTCTGCCTCAGTCTCATGCTGGTTTCCCAGCTATCAGTCTGGGGACCAAGAGCTCCCCCTTGCTCAGGTCAGTTGTTGCTGTGGTCAAACCGAATTTTCATAGATAAGATTTGTTGCGGTTTGTTCTCAGAAGTAAAGCACAGGGGTTGGCTCTCTGGCGGGGATGGAAGGGGGAGCAAGGAATGGACTCCTTGTTGTTTTAGCAGCACTCGGCACACACGAGCTCCAGTCATCACCGTCACTCTGTAAATTGAGTGAAATCGATTCCATCTCAGAGGTGAGAATGCTCAGGCTCTGACATGCTAAACAACTGGTCATTTAGTAAGTGACACTACACAGATTCAAGTCTTATTCCACTGTGTACACTCCTTCACTTCTAACATCCTACTGTCACAAATAACAGACCTCGCTTCTCTACTTTTCTGACTTCCTACCCTACAAAATTTGCCTCTAATCAAATCATCCAGTCTGGGAAATGTATTATCAAGCAAAAAGTCCCAGCCAGATCTCAGACAGGAAACGTCCAATCCTGTCGGTTTCGTCTCCTAAGACTTTCCATATCTATTTTGTTCCCACTATTAATGACGCCACTGCCCAGCCCCTTAGCCCACACCTCTCACTGAACCATCATGTCTTCCTGATTGGCCTCTGTGCCTCCATCTTCCCAGCTATACAGCTTATCCTCATTGACTTCCAACTACAGCTCCATGAACACAAGCAAACCTTCTCTTCCTCTGCCCTGAAACCTCTAGTTGCAGCGTGAACAGCTAACTTTCCACCACAACGCTCTGCCATTTTCCCAAGTTCATCACATTTCACATCTTCCACGTACTCTTTGCTTTTGTCTGAGTCAGTTGCTCATTATTCCTTCCATATGTCCGACTCAGCCAGGATGTCTGAAGTGCTATGCAGGTGAGCAGCTCATATTTGCCCCACAATTTTTATAGAACAAAAAACTTAGCAAATGATACCAAAATATTCGCAAGCATATGGATATTTACATCTTTGTCTTGATGTTCCACTTCCAAGAATTTCTGATGAAGATCATTTTAGGGGTGAGCACAGTATCAATAATGGAGTTGCGGACAATTTCCCCCAGTCGTTAACAACCTAAATGAATAGCCCAAGTGAACATCTTTTGAAAATTATGGAAATTACATATATTATGATTTATATATACATATATATATATCATATACATAAATGAAACTGCTAGTTGGTAAAGTCACATGATTTTTAAAAATATTTAACATCAAAAAGATGTTTTCATAGAGCACTCTCGTTTGAAGTGTGGCCACTGGTAGGTTCCCTATGCTCCAGCGGATGGCTCCACGCCTCTGCTCACTTTGGCAGCACTAGCTGAACTGAGTGGGTTATGGGGAAAGAGGAGAAGGCATGAAGTTGGAAGGAGGATATGTTGAGAAAAACATAATGGGATCTGGAGGAGGAAGATATAGGTAATTATGATATTTCATTGTATACACATATGAAATTTCAAGAATAAAAAAAATGTTTAGTGTTCTCACAATAGAAAAAGAGGAAACAATGATAGGTTAAAAGAAAAAAACTATGCAGGTATTTTCATTCTAATCCTGTAAAAGCTGCTCATTGAAGTTTCTAAAAACATACATAAATATAAATATTGTCTTTTAGTGTAGGAATTGTAAACCTGTTTAATTTTCTTTTTTATTGTTTCAAAATTATAGCAAGCCTTTACTATGATTTGGATATAGTCCCTACAAGTCCAAGTGTTGGACATATAATCTGCAAATTCATGTGTCAATGATATATGAAGGTGAGATCTTTGGAAGCTAATTAGCTTTAGATGAAGTCATGAGGTTATGTTGTTAAGTGACTTGATCAGGAAATGAAGAGTGGTCAAAGCAAGCAAATTTGTTCTCTCACTGTGTGATGCTTTTCACCATGTTTCTGCAGATGCCAAGCATCTGCTAGCACCATACTCTCGAGCTTCCAAGGATTCAGAACCATAAAATTGTTGAAATTACCCAGCCTCAGATGATGTTATAGCAAGATAAAATATGAAGAAAAAAGGCTTAAAATTTATGTATATTCCCCCTTGGGGGCAGGGGAGTTTGAAACAGGGTTTCTCTGTGTAGTATTCCTGGCCATCCTGTAACTCATTTTGTACCCAGGCTGGGCTTGAACTCACAGAGATCTGCCTGCTTCTACCTCCTAGGTACTGGCATTAAAGCTTAGACCACCATACCCAGTTTATATTTATCCTTTAAAGTCCAGTACAAGCTGCTCCTCAGAAGCCTTTCTTAGTCTGACAAAGGCATCTTTCTCCAAGTTCCCAAAGTAATCCTGTTCTGTTTTGTCTCCTAAAAGAGTGCGTTGTTTCTGTATCTTCTTCCACAGCTTGATTTTCAGGGTCTGGTACAGAAAACAGGTTCTGCTCTCCTGGCACACAAGCTTTACCCATTCCAGTGACTGTTCTCAGAGGGGACTTAATGCAACAGCAAGAGTTCAGAACAGCAGGACAAGAAGGGAGAACAATGAGTTTTATAGACATGGCTTCGCACCTGACTTGCTGTGCCTAAGACTCACTTGAAATACGAATAAACTTATGCAAAAAAAAAAAAAATGATGCTCAGACTTGGAATCTTTGGCTTCTAATTCTAACTTCTAAAAGGTTTAATTCTAACCTTCAAGAAATTCAGGAGCACAAATTCGCCATAAACCTGAATCCACACTCTCTCCATACCAGAGCTTCAGGACTGAGTTCCCAGCCTGTAACTTTCAGGGCCCTGCCACATTAGACCTGGGATGAGGGTCATTAGAAAATTGCACAAGACTTCCTTGCCCTATTTGAAGTTATCTCATTGTCAGTGCTGTTATTTTTAAAGTGTCTTTGCCAAGTAATTTTCAAAGTTAACACTTCCTGCGGTCTTTTTAAATCACTTACTTTACTAACTTCATTTCACGAACCACTGTCTGACACGGGGTATCTTTTCTATTTTTCCTTACACAAGAAATCTTTTTAATCCTGATACTTCAGGCCCACTCCAGGCTTTGTGGATTTCTGTGCCTGACTATGAATTTAACTGTGCTCCTTGATGGTTGTTCAATTCTATTCTTATGTTTCCCTCACGGACAATATACACAAAATGAGAAGAATTTATGAAAGATGAGATCTGCAATCTTAATATTTCTTGATTTCCTTCTTTTAAATCCCCATTTTAATCAATGTTGGTAAAAATGTAAACTTCTAAATAGACTCTTGGGCTTTGGAAAAATTCTTTAACTGAATGCCCATGCTCTAGGACAGCAGTTCTCAACCTGCAGGCCATGACATTTTTAGAGCGATAAAATGAACATTTCAAAGGGGGTACATATCCTGTATATCAGCCATTAACATTACAATTCATAACAACAGAAAAACTAGTTATGAAGTAGCAATGAAAAAAATTGTATGGTTAGGGGTCACCACAACACAAGGAGCTGCATTAAAGAGTCGTAGCGTTAGCAAGGTTGAGAGGCACTGCTGTAGAGGATGGGAGCAATAATAGCTAGCTGGAGTGAGATGTTGAATACAAAGCTTAGCACTGTTCCTCTCACTTAGCACGTTACCTTTCTCATTGCTGTAACCAAACACTTGTAAAGCAACTTGAAGGAGAGCATGTTTATTTCAGCTCACAGTTTCATAGAATTTTAGTCCATCATGTCATGGAAGAGACGATAGAAAGAAAACAAGACAGTTGTGTATTGCATCTTAGTGGGCTGGGAAGCAGAGAGCAGGCGTGAAATCAATGCTAAGCCAGGCCCCTTAAAGGTTTGTTCCCCTTGGCACTGTTTTCTAGAGACAACCAAGATCCATGACTTCGTTACATATTACCTCCAGTTCTTCTTATTTATTCTTCTCACTACACTGAAGGAGAACAATCTGCTGTTTATTCTAATTATGGATACTTAGATTTAGGTGTTTGCTTTGTGGAGAATTTACTAATACTTTCAGTACTTTTGTGAAATTTCTGGTACATTCTGTTTCCAGGACAGCTATCAAAAAGTATTTTAGTAAGACTAATTAGTATGTCTGATGGACGGATTAACCATTACTATAGAGCAACAGTTTTCAAACTTGTTCACCAGCACATTCCTATGGCCTAGGAAATACTGGCACACAGCAGGAATCCAACAAGAAATCAATGAGTAAGTCCAGGAATAGACAAATGTGTATTTGAATATGTGTACATGTAGTTGAAAAACAAATGTCAGCCAGCACCCTGAGTATATGGACACCATCACGGCCCTTAGTTTTTACATTAGTATACCATACCATTAATATTATACACACTAGAAGACAAGCACCAAAACAGAAAAGGGAAATATGCAATTAAAGGGTAAGCAAGAATAAGTCGTCTGGCACTGTCCTCTCAAATTGCATAAGAAATAATGTCACAGTCATAGGGAAAGGACTTTAGAGGAAGCAGAAGCAGAGCCAAGAGAAATACCAGCAATGATCCCAAACCTCCATTCTTCATCTCATAAACTGTGCTAAAGGCTCAAGTGCCCATAGTCTCCCGTCCTCTCGCCTCTCCCTGGCCACTAATTAGGAACATAAAGCTCTTTTGCAGAACAGTGGGTCCCATGCTCTTAGAAATAACCATTTCTTCCTTGGGAAATCAGTAGATAGAAAAACCATACATTCCCAAGGCTGCACACTAGTGTTCATGTCTTCAAAGTACCAAAATAATGGTTAAAAAGCACATCAAAAAAATTGACATTAGTTTTAGTGTGTGTGTGATGGGGGGGTCCTTCTGTGTATATGATTGTCTTATTGGTTGATAAATAAAGTACTGTTGGCCAATAGGAAAACAAGATAGGTGGGACAAAGAGTCAAGGAGGATTCTGGGAAAAGTAGGAGAAAGGGCAGAGTCACCATGTGAGCCCAGGAAGACAGGACGCTTCCGCAGGCATCCAATAAGATAAGTCTTATAAAATATATAGATTTATGATAATTGAGACTGAGCTAGCAGATAAGAAATCCTGGTCATTGGCCAAGCAGCATTTATACCTAATATAAGTCTCTGTGTGTTACATGAGACCTTAACGTGGCAGTGGGCAGAACTTGGGCAGCCTGGCAGAAAGCATCCACGTGGCATCAGGGCTCGGCCGGCTTGGCTGAAAGACTTATTGGTGTGTGTGTGTGTGTGTGTGTGTGTGTGTGTGTGTGTGTGTGTGTGTGTGGTGTAGTAGTATATATACCTGTGCATGTGAATGCAAGTACATGTGTGTACTTATGTGCATAGAGGACAGAAGTTGCCATTGTTATTTTTCTCAATCCCTCTTTCCTGGTCCAAGACAGAGGTTCTCCTCAAACCCAAGGATTCAGCTAGGCTGATTGGCTACTGAGCTACAGGGAAGTGCCTGGCTTTGCCTTGTGGCCTCCACAATTGATATTACAGACGTGTGCTGTCACTCTTAGCATTGGAATCTTGGAGTCCAAATCTTGCATGTGTAGCAAGTACCCTATCGACTGAGACACCTTCTCAATCCTTATACTACCAGAAAATTTTAAGTGGAACATAATGATTTTATATCTTTTTGCCGGACAATATCTACATACACCATAGTAAAATCAGGGCTATCAGATTGTTCATCACCTCAAACATTTATCATCTCACACACATCGTGGTCAGACACTGACATCTCTGTAGCCTTACACACCTCAGTTCCTTCTCCCGCTCTGAAAAACACAGATGTGACAGTGCCAGCTTGTTCTCTGCTACACGTGGTGAGGGACAAACCAGGCATTCTCCACTGCTCCCTGAGGACTTTCTAAACCATGGCTTTCCTACCTAAGGAATCAGGACAACAATCACTGGAACAGGAAGGGGAGGGCAATCTCCTAAGGGAAACATTAAGTGAATGAGATCAAGGCAGTCAGCAACCATGTGGGCCTGGGTCTAGGGGAAGTTTGTGCTGAATCAAACTTGAGAGATTAAGGAAGCAGAAGATGTGGAAGCAATGACTTGGGAGAGATGGTGGAAGCAAAGGACAAGAGAAACAGGAACCTGACAGAGTGGAAAGGGGGAGTGGTATTTTGCTAGTGGATACAAATCGGGTCTCTTGCCTATTTTCCAGAAGATTCCAGAGCATCTCAGAATGTTTCAGCTCACTTTCATTTCCACTGTTTCCTCAGATGGTCTCTATGCCAGACCATATGAACCCTCCTTTGTTCCCTTCAAACAAACAGGACATGGGTTCAGAGCTCTGTTATTTTCTTTCCCCTTCATGATCTTGACCCCTTGCTCACACAATCTCCCTTCTCTTCAACTGGACTCCCAGAGCTCTGCCCAGTGCTTGGCTATGGCTCTCTTCACCTGCTTCTATAGGCAAGCAAAAACTTATTCCTAAATTGCTTTCAGATTTGCTTTACAATGTAAATGTTTAATATCATTATGTAACAGAGGCCTGTGTCATATGTTTTATAATAGCAACAAATACATAAGTAGATAGATGATACATAGATGATAGAGATAGAAAAATAAATTTTAAAAATGCTAAAGTACTTTATTGATAGTTAAAAGGACTAAGGTGGAGTTATATGCATTAAAATTACAGCAAAATATGTATAGCATGATTCTAATTTTTTTCCAATCTACAAAATAGTACTCTAAATAGCTGTGTATAAATAGGCAGGTAGATTTTTTAATCACATTTGACTGGTTAGTCCTTTAAGAGCTACTATTTTTATGGTTCAGTCTAATAACTATAGAGAATATAGTGGAGAATATAGAAGAATATCTAACAACTAGATATTGGGGACTGAGACTGAATTAGGGATCAAGGTGACATTTGGATGCTCTGACATGTTTGAATTTCAATAAGGTAAGGCCCACATATCTGCATTGGTCACATAATTACTTATAAAAAGGGAAATTTATGTCTTATAGAGAAGAAAGGAGAAAGACAGGCAGGCAGGAAAACATGGACTTGAAGCAATGGAGAGAAGGAAAGAGAAGTGTTTTGGAGACAGAGTCCTTGAGGTAAAAGGGTTAATTCGAGAGTTTTAAGGGACTGTTGTTGTGATCATGCAGGAACTTCTTGTTTTCTGCCCTGAGCACACTGCAGAAGTCATTTCCTTGCAAAATTAAACACAAATTTAAATTTCATACAATTGATTCGAGAATATCACGAACAAAGACATGGAGGCATTTGAACTCATTGTGCAAGAGGGAACCAGACTTAGAGATGAAATTGGCATGAGATCAGTGCCTTGGGGTGAGCTTCAGGCAGACTGATATGTGAGTCACATATAAAATGCTAATACTCTCCCACAGAGGGTTGATTATGACAGTAAAGCAGAGGCCTTAGTCAGCCACACATTTTACAGAAGTGGCAAGAAATTATGGGAGAAAAACTCTGTGAAGCAAACTGTTATTCCAAGAAAGAGTATCATGTCACAAATTGGGCACCACAATCATTTTGTGCCAGTCATTCCTTGAGGACCGATATGAATGTGTATACATAGTCAGCCCATTGTATCCATGGACCCCACAGTTAGACATGTAACTGGTCTCAGTTCAAAATGGTTTGGAGACAATCCCTTGAAGTGTATAAGTGAATGAATCGATAAGTAGACACTACCCTAGGCAGAAAACGTACTGCAGAGATAATGTAAACTATCGGGTGAACTGCACAGGTTCAAATGCAAGTGTTACAGTATTCTCTATGTGGGACCTCAGCATTTCCAGATTGAGGGACTTGAAGGGATCCTGAATCCAACCATCCACAAAGACAAAGGGACAAGTCCTACTCCTACTGCTCCGGGAACGGAACGGCTACTTACATTTTAGGGCTCTATATATCTATGAGAACTCTGCTTTGTTAACTCACCCAACAGTCCCACCAGAAAGTGCAATTTTGGTTCCTAAAAGAGGAAAATGGGGTTGAGAGATATCAAATAACCCATCCAAAGGCACGAAGCAATAAGCAGTGTGGTTAGGAGTTAAATGAAACTCTGTCGAGTATGAATCCTAGGTCTTATTTCATAAGGAAACCATATGCAAGAAGACTGTTTGTCCATTGCCTGTCCCTAGACCATGGGGTTTGCTGTCTGTGCTATGCCAGTGACTCCATTCCCTAGCTCACTCTTTGTCCCTTCATGTCTGTGTTAAGAAAAATTAGACTCATCTAATCTGTGTATGATTGACCATGAAATATTTTTAAAATACTATATAAACATTGCAAACAAATGTCTAAATGTTCACTACAAATTGATTCTCATGCGAGCATACAAATAATGGGTTTCATTGTGGTGTTTTCCCAGCGTGTGTCACTAGATTGGTTCTCATATACTCCCTCCCACAGTGCCCTCCTGTTGCCCTCTGCTCCCATTTGGATGGTTTTTCTACATAGTTCCCACTTCTGCTTTGATGTCCCATGCAATCCATTACCCTGTCCTCTCTCTCCCACCTAGCTTAAAATGATAGTGCATGCAATATCTATGAGAGAAAAGTAGCCAGGCACACAGGTAAGTGCTGCCACTCAAACATGTCTGCACAGATTGACCTCTGGCATTGACTTTGCAAATGCGCTGTCTGGAATTCTCATTGGGAGAAGAAGCCAGCTCAGACAATCGGTAGTGCTTGGCTTACAAACACACCTCTGCATCTCAGAAAGTCCTAAATTAGAGGAAACCGTAGGCTGGTGACGTGTTGCTCTGAGATCTCAAAATGGATTGGCTGGGTGATGTTGATCTGCCAAGCCAAAGGCAAAGAAAGATGCTTCCCACATGAGTCAGAGCCCTTCTTCCTCTGGTGCCTCCTGATCTAACTCAGGTTTAGTGCTATACCAGAAGGCCCAGGGTCAAGTATGCCAGCTCAGAGTTCTCCATTGTCACCTGAAAATTGTACCATCACTCTACTCCTTGGATCTCATTTTTTTCCAATACAAAACGAACAATTTGAGACAGATCAAAAGGTTTAATATCAATTCTATTAGAAACACATAACACACACTTCTTTTGTGCTCCTAAGTGAGCAGCACATTAATGACTGTTTGCACCTTGGTGTACAACAGCTCTCTGGAATGTTTCAGCCTATGCCCATTGAACAAAACTCCCTCATTTCCCTTGCTCTCCTGCAGCCCATGGCAGCCACCATTTTCCTCTGTTTCTATGGGTTTGCTTCCTTTAGATGTCTCGTGTAAGTAGAATGGAATTCTACTTCTTGTGGTAATACACTTTAATTACACTTAGCACGAGGGTCTCAAGTTCCATAATTGGAGTGGGGTTGGGTTCTTTGGCCATGGATATTCAGGAATGTATCTGAATCTTCCCTGTTGGAAACAATGCCCCAGTGAAAATGAGTACATAAACATCTCCTTAAGCTCCTACCTCAGATCTTTGTGGCAGTGGTATATGCCTTCAATCCCAGTGCTTTGGGAGGCAGAGGCAGGCAGATATCAGAGTTGGAGGCCAGCCTACCAAGGCTATAGAGAGAAATCCCATCTTGTAAAACAAAACAAAGTCCTGTTGCAAATTTTCTAGATCTATATACAGAAGTGGGATTTCAAGTTCATATGATACTCTGGGTTTTTTTGGGGGGGGGGGGGACACGACTCCATTCTGCTTTCTGTACACTCTGTATTTTACAGCATCCGAAGTCATCATTCACTTAACATCCTTTCCAGCCCTTCCCATTAATATTTTATGGGTTATGATAGTAGTCATTAAAAGGGTTAGAAGACTTCTCCTTATGTTTTTTAAAGATGTATTTATTTTTATGTGTATGACTGCTTTTCCTGTTTGTACTTCTGTACACTGTATTTTGCAGTGCTCTTAGGGTTATAGATGAGTAAATGACCGTGTGAATGCTGGAAATCTAACCTGGGTCCTCTGGAAGAGCAACCACTGTTCTTAACGCCTGCATCCTCTCTCTAGTACTTCTCAGTTTTGGTTTGCCTTTCCCTGATGATAGGCAGTGTTGGACATCTTTTTATATGGTTCTTGTTTTTCTTTATATATTCTTTGGAGAAATGTCTATTCAAATCTTTTGTCCATTTTAAAATCAGACTATCTTATTTTTGTAGTTTGTGCCAAATTGACAATAAAGACTAAACAGCACAATTTCTGTCCTCATTTGCTTTCTGTTACGTAAGAACATTCCAAACAAAAACAACTTAAGGAGTTATTGATCAGACCACGATGTCAGGCAGGAACTCAAGCAGAAGTCATAGAGGAGAGCTTCTTATTAATTTATTCATTGACTTATACACATCTGGTTTGCATATATAACCCAGGCCCACCAGGGGATTTTTGTGGAATATTTGTTTACACTGTGTGAAGATGTATCACTGTGATTGGTTTAATAAAAGGCTGAATGGCTGCTAGGCAGGAGACTATAGGTGAGACTTCCTGTCAGAGAGAAAACTCCAGGAAGAAGAAAGATAAAGTCCCCAGCTGGATGTGGAAGAAGCAGGAAGGGCAGTACAGAGATGAGGTAATGAGCCATGTGGGAAAACATTAACACTTTAAAATATATGTTGATTTAAGTTATAAGAACTAGTTAGGAGCAAGCCTAAACTAAGCTTTCATAATTAATAATGTCTCCAGGTTTATTTTCAGCCTGGTAGTCCTGACAAAAAAGTACTACTATAAGGGTTGATCTCTCCAATAGTGGGATAAACCCTCCTACATCAATTAACAATCAAAACAATGTTCCACAGACATGTCCACAGACCAGCATATAATTGAAACAATTCTTCAGATGAGGGTTACTCTTGCCAACTGACTTTAGGCTGTGTTAGCTTGATAATAAATATTAATGAATACAACCCACCTTTTGTCAGCGTGACACACAATTACATCATTGTTAGACTATGATCCTTTTCTTGTTCAAAATCTCATTTTTTTCATGTAATATAAAATACAGTATAGCTTTTAAAGTCCTACATTCTTTAAAATCTTTAACACTTCAAAGTCCAAGGTTTCTTTAAAAATCTAAAGTCTCTTAACAGTGGGTTCCTGTAAAATCAGAAACAAATTTCAGACTTTCATATTCCAAAAGGAAAGAACTAAGACATAGGAAGAATTAGATAAAAGTACCACCCGAGTCCAGCAGTGTGAATTCATCTCATCTGGCACATTGTCTGGCATATGGAACTCACTCATGATCTTCTGGGTTCCCAAAAGCTTCTCTGCACACAAGGCTTCTGTCATAGGCTTAGGCTGGCTCCACTCCACGCCAGTTGCTATCCTTGGCAGACATCTGATGGTTCTGTCATCTCTAACATACTGGGGTCTTCATTATGCCTGAGGCAGCGATTCACCAAGGTCCTCTCTAGGCCTTTCTTCAGGGAACCCTATCCTGCCCTATAGTGCCAGGCTTCAGATATTCTCCATGACTCACTCAGTCTTATCTTTCCGCTTTCATCATTGATGTCATGTGGAAGATACCGGTACATTGCCAAATTTAGCTGCTATCTTCAGATGCAGCATTGCTTGCCTTGTGTGTGCTGAGATGATTGTCGCAAATGAAGCACATGAAGCACGATTATATATATATATATATATATATATATATATAATATATATATAAAATTCACCTCAATGATGCTAATCTCTAAAAATAATATAAAAGCATAGCAGACTTTTCATCTCAAGGTACAAAAACTCCACTGTTTCAGCAAACCATAAAAATTGTTAGTCAAGTGGTACTGGCCCTTGTCAATCACAGTTCATTCTTTGGCCCCAGTCAACCAGAAAACACCACCAATTCTTAATATAAAATATCACACAAAACACTCAAGAAAATCTTTGATTCCCTCTGAAACTTCATATATCAGGCCCCCATTGTCTGTTTTTTTCTAAGCTTATCTCCTAAACTCCCACAATAATTCACTAAGCACTTTGCATTCAATGGCCTTATCTAGTTCCAAACGCTCCCACACAGTCTTTCCCCAAAACAACAAGGTCAGGATCATCACAGCAGCAATTTATAAGACAAAATATTTTATGAACAACAGCAAAAGAAAATCCCAAGGACAATGTGATACCTTTTAGATTTTAGATGTGTCTATTTCTGGAATGGTTTTGACAGGATAGCTGGAGATAGATTTAAATCATGTAAATTTCTTTCTCTAGTATCTTTCTTGTGAGTGTGTCACTGCTAAAAGTAAGACACTTTTATAGTGTTTTGAAGAGTGCAATCTGATGTACATCTGCTCCTACAAAACTACTAGTTTTCCCAGCGTACAAAGACATTCCAGAGAATTCTCAGGCACATCTGCTTCTGCTTTGTGGTACTCACATGGTTTTACAATAAAGGCTAAATTTCAAACACATCACCCATCAACGCTTAATCTTGAGTTACCAGTAACTTTGTTCGATTTAGAAGAACTCTGGGCATATCTGTGGGGGTAATTTCTGGATTAATTGAAATCAGTTGGAAAACAGGCAAAAGAACACGCTGTATATATGCTAGCAAAATCCCTCTTTTATATCTTTCTTCAGGTTCTCATTTCTCTTGTCCTTTGCTTCCACCATCTCTCCCAAGTCATTGCTTCCACATCTTCTGCTTCCTTAATCTCTCAAGTTTGATTCAGCACAAACGTCCCCTAGACCCAGGCCCACATGGTTGCTGACTGCCTTGATCTCATTCACTTAATGTTTCCCTTAGGAGATTGCCCTCCCCTTCCTGTTCCAGTGATTGTTGTCCTGATTCCTTAGGTAGGAAAGCCATGGTTTAGAAAGTCCTCAGGGAGCAGTGGAGAATGCCTGGCTTGTCCCTCGCCATGTGTAGCAGAGAACAAGCTGGCACTGTCACATCTGTGTTTTTCAGAGCTGGAGAAGGAACTGAGGTGTGTAAGGTTACAGAGATTTCAGTGTCTGTGAGATGATAAATGTTTGAGGTGATGAGCAGTCTGATCGCCATGAGTTTACCATTGTATGTATAGATATTGTATTCCTTATGCTGATGCTTTCAAGTTTTTTATTATAGCAACAAGAAAAGCAATGAATCCACCTGAAAAGTAAATGCTCAGCAGTGCTGAGAACACATTTCAGCTGCACATCTGACATTTATAGTAAGTCACACAACCATATGTGTGACGCATAGGTAATCTTTCTCTCTCCTTGATCTAAATTCAAAAATAATTTTATCCTCAATCAGCCAAAATGTGTTCACATACATGAACACATTCAGTTATCACTCCTAGGGTTCTCTGTTACCATAGGTCCTAAAGGGGTTGCTTATTTCCTTTTCATGGATGTATGTTCATCCTTTGGCATCTCTATCAAGCTCTCTCAAGAATCTACACTGTGGATCTGTGTTATTCACCATTTAGTGCAGAAAGAATCCTCTCTGATGAGGGTTGAGAGATGTGCCACCTATGGGTATAGTGATGTCATTAGGAGTTTGTCCAATGAGATTTTTTTTCACTAGTTAGTAATTTAAAACAATTAAGATGAAGTTTTTCTCAGAGTAACTAGTTCTATATTGGTTGCTAGATATGGCAACAGATCACTCCAAAGAATGTTGCGACAACTCTCCTGCCATTTCTCTGAGGAGGCAGGTCTCTCTCTCTCTCTCTCTCTCTCTCTCTCTCTCTCTCTCTCTCTCTCCCTCTCTCCCTCTTTTCTCTTCCCTCTTCCCTCTCTCTATCTCCTTCCCTTCCCCTAAATAAAACTTCCTTCCCATGCTAAAAAAAAAAAAAGAATGTTGCTGCAATGAGTTAGAAGTTATCATATGTCATGGATGTTTGGCAATTTAGGGTCTTGATAATGCAAAAAGAAGACATTGTGTTTTCCTCTATCTTTTTCTACATTTTAAATTTTGGTGTTAAAAATATTTAAACACAGACTCACATACACACATGCACAGAACACATAAAGACACAAGCATGCACACATACAAATGGACACACTCACACACATGCATTCTTACATGCATAAACTCAATGCCCACACACAGACACAAGCATGCACACAACACACACACACACACACACACACACACACACACACACACACACATACACAGAGAGAGAGAGAGAGTATATGACTGTTTATATCATATAACTACCACTATAACTAGATTCCAAGGTAGTTTCTTTGCCCTGTGAAAGAAACCATAACTAGAATGTCTGTATTTTGCTTAGATTGCCTTATTTGATAGCATTATGCTCTAAAAAATATATTTAAGTGAATTGTTTATTTTTTCTCAAAGAAATAAATGACTTAGTTTCCTTTGGTAAATCTGACCCTTACTTGGAAATCCCCTTTTTGTCCCTATAAATAAAATCATAGGCCACCATATCTCCTCTTTAAATAAGAATTCAAAATTATACACTCATTTAAATGACTATGATAATCTTTGAAATTATAAAGGGATATTTTTATAGCAAATTAAGATTAAGCAATGATATAAAACAATGATTTTTATTAACTAACTTTTACAATATTCTCAATTTCAAGAATTGGTTCAATAGACAGCAGGGTTCCATATGTTTCTAACCTTAGGAAAAATCCTGTTGCTGCTTACTTTATTCAAGCATTCTTGAACTGTTAACTTGAAATCACGTTTACTCACTCTGTGAATGAGAATGGTCATGGAAAGATCTTTTGGGGTTCATAAATTTTAACAATTGTTCACTTCTTATGTAACAAACAAATCTTTTTATATTTTTATTTAAGTTAGAAACAAGCTTGTTTTATATGTCAATTCCAGTTCCCTCTCCCTCCCCTCCTCCCTGCCCCCTCCCTGCCCCCATCCCAGCCCCTTTCTGCTCCCCAGGAAGGGTGAGGCCTTCCCTGGGGATCCCCAAAGTCTGCTATATCATTTGGAGCAGGGCCTAGGCCCTCCCCCATATGTCTACGCTGAGAGAGTATATCTCTATGTGGAGAGGGCTCCCAAAGTTCATTCGTGTACTAGGGATAAATACTGATCAACTACCAGAGACGCCATAGATTGCTCAGGCCTCCTAACTGACACCCACATTCAGGGGGTCTGGATAGGTCCTATGTTGGTTTCCCAGCTATCAGTCTGGGGTTCATGAGCTCCTCTCTGTTTAGGTCAGTTGTTTCTGTGGGTTTCTCCATTCTGGTCTTGACCCTTTTGCTCATCTCTCCTCCCTCTCTGCAACTGGATTCCAGGAGTGAGGCTCAATGTTTAGTTGTGGGTATCAGCTTCTGCTTTCATAAACTGCTGGATGAAGGCTCTAGATGGCATATAAGGTAGTCATCAATCTCACTATCAGAGAAGGGCATTTAAGGTAGCCTCTCCACTGTTGCTTAGATTGTTAGCTGTGGTTATCTTTGTAGATCTCTGGACATTTCCCTAGTGCCAGATTTTTCTTTAAACCTATAGCAACTCCCTCTGTTATGGTATCTCTTTTCTTGCTTTCCTCTATTCTACCCCTGACTCAATCTTCCTGCTCCCTCATGTCCTCCTCTCCTGTCCTCTTCTCCCCTTTTCTTTCTCCAAACTCCCTCTCCCCTCCCCCCATGCTCCCAATTATCTCAGGACATCTTGTCCCTTTCCTCTTCTGCAGGGGACTATGTATGTTCTCTTAGGATCCTCGTTTCTTAGCTTCTCTGGCCATGTGGATTGTAGGCTGATAATCCTTTGCTCTATGTCTAAAATCCATATATGAGTGAGTACATACCATGTTTGTCTTCTTTGTGACTGGGTTACCTCACTCATGATGGTTTCTTCTAGTTCCATCCATTTGCCTGCGAATTTCAAGATCCCATTGTAATGAACAAATCTTAAGGTGACCACATTTATTTGCCCTTTAGTGTTCCCATATTTTATGAACTCTAGCAGACATTTAAGTTTTACAACACTCTTTGGTAAATAGTTTTATTCACTGGGACGAAGATGGATTTTATCCAGAGGGAAGAGCTGACGCTGACGCTGCAAATGATGAAATGGAGCATGCAAAGCATGCGGTTTGCACTGCTTTCAAAAGCTCCCCACACATTCCTCCTTCAGAAACCTACTAGACAGAAAGTGATCTGGTTCCAGTTCCTCAGTAAGCCTGAGTTTCTGCTTTGAGCAGGAATGAGATCAATTTCTTGCTGGTTTAGTGTCAGATGACTTCAAGGAAATCAAATCTTAGGAGAGTGAGCATGGTAAGAATGAGGAGAGCTGGGTCCTGCTACTCATCCAGAAGCTGTGGACGGTTATAACAGCATTGTACTGCAGCTTAACAAGTAAGACTCTAGTAACTCCAGAAGAGAATTTCAGGGAAATATGGTTTCTGCTGAATGGAACTGAGTAAATCAGCACTAGCATGGCTAAAGGTCAATTTCCTTTCACAGGTTTGAAACCGTGGATGTTTTATACAAACTGACAAATAAAGGAGCAAAGAAGGAAGGAGATTGTGTGAAAAGAGAGATGAGCTAGATCTGAAACAGCAGCAAGGGTGAGGAATAACACTAGGAATAAGCTCTGGGGTAGATCTCATCGATCATGCGGTAAAAACAATTACATTCAGGGATACCAGGAGCAAACACAAACGGAAACAGCAATTTACAAAACCCTCTTTGACACCACTTCACCATCACAATTCTATGAGCGGCCTTTGCAGTCAGCTTCATCTTCACATTGAAGAAAGACCTGACGATGTAAATCACCCTCTCTACATCACATAACCAGTAAGACACAAAGCTAAGACTTCAAGTTAGCTGCCTAACGTCAATGACTTTCTTAATCCACTCAAGAACGGTGCCACTTAGATACCAATCTTCAACCTCGTTCCTCCAATTTGGATTTTCCCAGCATGTTGTAGCTATTTTAAAAATGCTTAGGTAAGCCCGTGATTTTTCCGGTATGACCTGTTTCTACTTTGTCACATACACATATAGTTAGTTGTTACGACGTGAAGACCTAAGAACTGACACGACTCTTCCAGTTTGATTTTGAAGAAATAAAAGGAAAACAAAATACATTCTCAAGATTCGTCCTGACAAGATATATCCATCAAACTTTTGTTAATGTGGAACCAAAGTTGGA
Organism: Cricetulus griseus; assembly: GCF_003668045.3. Classification (NCBI taxonomy): domain Eukaryota; kingdom Metazoa; phylum Chordata; class Mammalia; order Rodentia; family Cricetidae; genus Cricetulus; species Cricetulus griseus. The sequence goes on along the minus strand of NC_048596.1, from coordinate 27,325,254 downwards.
AACAGATCTAGAGCCTGTGTTTGTCTTATAGCCCAAGAGAACACTAAGTATGTTGGCATGCACATGACGTTTTAGAAATATTTTTATTATAATACCCACAGATCCTATTTCTAAGACACAAGTTCCTCTACTCTGCATGTGTGCCTTTAGGACCCCAGAGTAGATCTAGCTCTCAGCTCAGTTGTCATTTCTATCATGTTCAATGGTTAGAGGTTTGTTTTACAGTGATGTTTTGAAAATGAATTATTCTTGAGTTCATGACATTTGCTAACTTGATCATCAATATTAATAAATCACTAATAAAAAAAAGGTAAAGCCAAGAATGGAACCAAACAACATAGTCTTAGGGATCGTCCAATTTAGCAGTGACACTCTTGTTAATAATCACCCTTTGCCAAACATTACACCCAAATGTTATGAACTTTCTCTGTTTTATAGACTACTTAGTGATATATTACTTATGATTTATTAAAGTTTGACTGAGGACTCAGAAAGCCAAGTCAGCCTCAAGCTATAGAGATCAGGCAGTGGTGGCACATACATTTAATCCAAGCAGCTAGAAGCTAGGAGGTGGTGGTATACACCTTTAATCCCAGGACTCAGGAGATAAAGGCAGATAGATCTCTCTGAGTTCAAGACCACCCCAGGCTTACACAGATTGAATCGGTCTAAAAGACTAACAGAGCTCACACCTTTAATCCCAGGACTCATGAGAGGTATTTAAGACAAGAACAGAGTCAGTAGGAGGCATCGGTTCTCCAGCCACATTGAAGAGAGGAGCATTCATTCATGCAAATTTATCTCTACTGATACACAGCCACTCCAAAGTTATTCTAATTCTTGTCTTTTAATATGCAACATTATTGAGTTTAAAAGATATTACTCTCTGCCTCAGTGCTTGGAAATTCCAAAACTTGGAATTAAAGACACAGATATATATGCTAACAGAAGTATCAACACTGGGGGGGGGGTGGCTGGCTGTATTTGCTGCATGAGTCTTACAAATGACACCCCCCTTGCCAATCAAAGTGTTCTCAAAGTAGCCAGTAGATGTGATTACTTGGAGGAAAGGGATGCTTGAGGATTCTATGCTGACGCTGCTTCTAGCCCTAAGCCCTTTCCTTCCTGATCTGTGGTATAACAAGCCACACAGCAAGCACCTGCCCCAATGAATGAAGCCCAACTATCATGCTTTCCCTGCTGTGATTCACTTTATCTGCAAATCATGAACCAAAACAAATCCTCTTTCCTTGTTAAAAAAAAAAGTACTTAGCATAAGATTGGAACATGAAAGGAAGTTAATAAATATCAATTGCTCATGTTGTTATTCGTTTTATGAATAAGGGTTACTACAATTAAATCCTATGGTGATGGAAACATCCTGCTATGAATCTATGCCTGGTAAATCTCACAGTAAGCTACCCATGATACTTCTGGTGAGGCTAATCTTACTGAGGCAGAACTGACTCCCAAGTCAAGCAAGATTTTTTAGCTGCCAGTATGTCCCTGCAAAGCTAAAATAGATGCCATCACTCTACGTGCAAGTGATAAAGCGTTATCTCAGCTTCAGCAAATTAAGCCAGAATTGCAAGCTGGCTGGTGGTCAACAGTCTAAGAAAACAGGTTACAATCTGGGTTCAGAAGGGAAGAGTGACTGGCTAGGCAGCTCAAGGAACTGGCATCACCTGTGGCATGAGTTTCATTTTTCCTGCAGGTATGGGCTTCCTGCTCCCTCCCTCTGGCTATGTGCCTCAGCTCATTTGTACCAAGTGAGTGGCAGAACATGCCTTGCTGGGAAACTGAAACTTGCAACCAAATAAAAAGGTCATTGCCAGATAGCATGCCCCAACTGTACCCTGTTGTGTCATGATTTATATAACTACCTGCTTGTGCAACAAGGTGCCTGCATTTAAATGGATGAAACATTAACACTTTTTTCTATGTCCTCTCATTAGGACTGGAAATTCCACCTGCAGCTCTGTGAATAACCTGTGGCATTCAAAGCCACTTAAGATTGTCTGGGGAATCTTGCTGCTTGTGATGGGCAAGAGATCTGGCCCTGGGGGTCACAAGAGTGAGAGAACTAGCCCTGCCCCACACCAGCTGCAGCGCACAGGAGAGTGAGCCCTACACCCAGCCTGGCAGCACACGAGAGCTGACCCTGTTGTCAGAATACAAGTGAGCCAGCCCTGAGGGCATGAGAGCAGGAGAGCTAAACCCACTCATACTCCCCCTACAGCAATCAGGAGAGAGGGCCCTGCTTCTTGCCTGGGGGAAACAGTAGAGCTGGCCTTAGTGATGTGAACATGGGGACCCAGATCTGAGGACCCCAGAGGAGGAGAACTGGCCTTCTCTCCATTCTGTAGACTGTAGCTCCTTGCTCTAGACTGCATGGGGTAAGCTATCCCATATAGTGCTGGGGAGCTCGCCTGGGTAGTAATGATGAGGGAAAGCCGGCAGGCTGACCAACCCAGCTACCACCCAGGCCCAGAACCAGGGCCATCACCTCACCTATGAACTGTTGGAGCAGGTCAAGGGGACAAATCCTACAGATCTGAAACAGCAGGATCTCCATGACACAGGACAAGATATTCAAGAGGAGCCCCAGTGAGAGCCCGATCTTTGTGATGTGGCAGAAACCAGAGACCTTGAGCAAAAGCAACGACTTGTGGCAATGAATAGTTGCAAGTAAAAATGAACAGACTAGGCCAGGCAGTGGTGGCGCACGCCTTTAATCCCAGCACTCAGGAGGCTGAGGCAGGCAGATCTCTGTGAGTTTGACACCAGTCTGGTCTACAAGAGCTAGGTCCAGGACAGCCTCCAAAGCCACAGAGAAATCCTGTCTCCAAAAACAACAACAACAAAAATGAACAGACTAAAGGGTAAACTATGTGACTGAGTGGGCCACACTACAGCTTCCACAATAAAATTATTCTTCTTCTGTTCATTTTGTTTTTTTTTTTTTCTTTGTTTGGTTCCAGGGACTGTAAAAATAGCTTCGATTCATCTTGACTTAAAGTCAGAGAGTTCAAAACCCTCCTTACTCTTCCAAGGTTAAAGTCATAAGACCTAAAGGTCTAAGGCATGGCTACTGCAGGATGTTTGGTCTTGGTTGTGGATGTCTTATCTAAATAACTAGAAACTTGTTTTGAGGTGTAGTTACTCTTAACCCTTGAGGCCAGATAATGAGAGATTTGGTCTAAGGCATGGTTACCAAATGTTTGGAGAATTAAGAAAGTTTGTTTCTTCTTTGTATCATGATAAAGAAGTCTTTTGCCATTTTTCCCTTTTTTTGGTTGGGGTATATAAGAATGTTGAAGAATAAACTGGATTGCCCTCCTGATTCTATCCCATGTCTCCGTCTGTTCCTTAGTATCTTTACCTGACATTCCTCAATCCACACTCCACCTCTCAGGGACGAACAGGGGAAGTTGGCTGGATCCGACTATAGCCCCCCAAAGTTGGGCCACTCAGATTGGTGCCGCATCATGGGACTACTACAGATGGATACTACAGTTTTGTTTCTTTGTTTTGTTTGCTTTTGATTATCTTTTAAATTTGGTTTTGATTTGGGGGTGGAGATTGCAAGAGCAAAGGGCAGACGTGAGGCAACAGAGAGATAGATCAGAATGCATAAAATGAAATCCACAAAGAACAAAAGTTTTTTTTAATCTCTCTCATAAACACACACACACACACACAGAGAGAGAGAAAGAGAGAGAGAGAGAGAGAGAGAGAGAGAGAGAGAGAGAGAGAGAGAGAGAGAATATCTGGGGATAATAAAGTCTGCAAAGTCAACCTATGAAGATGTTTAAGGAAATCAATTCACTTGGATCACATGAGAGAGCCATGCAGGCTGCTGGCAAGAGCTGACTAGATAAGACAGTTGATGGCCGCCAATGGCTCTTACAGTAGGAGGGCATCCCAGAACTCAGAGGGAAAAGAGGACATGATGTGGACAACAGAAAGGAAAGTTAGTAGGATGAGGACTTTTGGAAACTAAAGTTGGGGTGGAAATGGACTTTGGGTTTAGTGTGCTGAGCCTAGGGTAATCTATCCCTGGTTTGTGCTGGGAAAGTCAAGAGAAGGGTTCTCAGGGAAAGGGACAAAAGAGCAAAGGAAAAGGAAAGAAAGCAGATTCCCATCATTGCATCTTTTGTGCAGTAGTGTAAAGAGGTGGGGAACCTAGGATGAGAACACAGTGTGTTCTGAATCAATTATGGAGCATTGCCAGCGAAGAAATCTCAAGAAGTTATCTTTAAAAAAAATCAAGTGAAAAAGTGTTTGTCCAATGGCAGTAAACGGAGATAGAGATAATAAGACCAAAATAATGAAGTAATACTCTTTTGGGAAATGCCTATCATCTTAGAGAGATGATGGAGAATGCAAATAAAGCAATCTGAAGTCTGAATAAGCATAATACTGTAATTATCAGTAAATTTTGTTAAGGGAAATTTACAATGAAGATATAATTACTAAAAAGTATTTGTATCTTTTTAAAAATGAACAAAGCAAAAACAAGAAACAAAGTATTCCTTTCTCAATTTGATCAGTATTTTTGGCAGAGGAGCAGGTAGGCAGAGAGCCATCTGTCCATGGCTCTGAAATGAATTTCTGGGAAAACTTGTGAGATATTTGACAAATTGAAGGGCACTCATTGCACAATTACACATACCTGTTCAATTTAGGAAGGTGTTCTGCAGTAAACATATTCTGAAAACTTAGAAACGATTTAAGTAACTGAGGATTTTATTTGCATCCCGAGATCTTTCTTCTTTTTCTACTCAACTCAATTTGACTCAGTTTGATAAGATGATCATGGTAACTTGTAACAATGTCTTTCTGCAAAGCCGACAGAGCCTTACCACCATATTAGGACCCCCAAAATAATACACAGAAACCTATATTAGTTACAAGTGCTACTGGCCAATGACTAGGATTTCTTACTTGCTAGCTCTGTCTTAATTATAAACCATAATTATTAATCTATATATTTTATAGACTTATAGAAGATGCCATCCTGTGTTCTGTCTTCCTGGCAGTCACATGGCTACTATTGTCTCTACTACATTTCCCAGAATCCTCCTTGACTCCTAGCCCCAACTATCTTGCTTTCCTATTGGTCAACAGTGCTTTATTTATCAACTAATAAGACAAACATATAAATAGAAGGACTTCCCCCATCATCTTCTCTTTTCTGTCTAAATAAAAAGAAGGGTTGTTAACATTAACATAGTAAAATATATAAGAAAACAGTTATAAAGTTAGAACTATAGTTACAATATTTAGTTCATTAACATTTAGCAAGATTTAAAGAAAATATTCTATCATCTATCCTATCTTTGTGAGTCTAAAGTCTTATATGTAGCTTATCTTTTATAATAACTAAAGAAAACTATAACCATAACTATCTGTCTTCAACTCCATCAAAGACCACAGAAGGATAATACATAAACTCTAAATCTGACAGAGACATCTCGCTACCTGGACAGTCACCCAATGTTCCTCTGCAATGTTGAGGCATCCATCTTCAGCCTATAGACCACAGTGTGTCTGGCAGACTTCTCTATGAAGCAGGAAATTTTAAACTGTACTGTTTTGCAAGTTCAGCAGTCACTTTCTGTGGGTCCTGCATGTCCAGTTTATCAAACAGTCCAGGCAAGAGCAGTTTCTTGCCCAAATGGCTAATCTTGCCATGTTGAAGGCAAACTCATATTGAGTTTCTTCGATGCCCATCCTCCGTTCTGACGTAATTGGTGTGCCAGGAACAGTTGTGTCTCACTGCCACAAAAAAACCCTAAACCATTTAAATGTCATACATTCTGTAGGTCTTTGGAAGGTTTGAAGAATATCCATCTCAAATATATTTTGTATATCTAGAAAACCTAACATAACTATAATTTCTGACTATTATAGGTGACTATATAATCTGTATTTAATTATGCATTGCATTGGACAGGGGATCATAAGAACTGACACATCTCCAGCAATCATCCATGAGTGGATTTGTGCTGAATGATAGATGAGTATGAAATGTGAAAGATGGATCTAATATCTTGCTGCCTCAGCATATACAATCCTGTTCAATATTGTGAACATTTATCTTGGCAGACAAAAACAAAGAGAGATCACTAACTACACTGGAGACTAGAATAACCTATGAACAGTGGTAAAGAGTTAAGAGTGAATAATTGTAAAAGTTTGGCCAGGTGAGACTACAGGTGTGTATTTGGAATGACAGGAGGAGTCAAAACAAATTTTATCTTCAATAATATGAGTGGTTTTGTGAAGGGAGAATGAAAAGAGACACTTATGGTAGAAAATAATGGCTCTGTAGCTAGACTAGAGACAATGAAAGATGTCAAGATTCTCATAACCTTAATGAATTAAGATTATTAGAAATAACAGAAAGTATGAATTTGCCACAGAGGGTCAACTTAAATATCAGACCTGGAAGAAGCTTCCCCTAACACCCTCAAACCCCAGGACTAACTAGGAAAGTCACTGTTATGTACCTGTGTTTGCACATTCTATTACAGCCCATGTACTGTAATGTAGCCAGCAACTTACATGTCACTCTCCTCACAAGTGTGGAACATTCATGAGGGCCGGGTTCAGGTCATGAACCAATAATGAGGAATATTGAACATTTCTGTCTTATGTTGTGCGAAGTAATGAATATGACTAAAGAGCATCAAATCCAGAGACTGAAGAGGAAGAATAGGAATGAAAGAAGAAAGGCTGTGGGGAATGAGGAGGGATGAGGAAGGATGGCCAACGTTTGGATCTGAGCTCTTTCACACTTGTTAAATAGCCATTTGCAAATAGCAGCATTTCTCATAGTCTTGACTTTCCTAGTGTAGTCTCAGTAACACCTTTGTCTTTGGGTGGTAGTGGAGAGGAAAAGAAGACATGTAAAATTAGCATAGAGCTCCTAGTCCTCTGTAGCAAGTAGTTGTTCTTCCCCTGCCTTTGCTGCACAGCCTGTCTGACCTATTTTTTCCCTTTGGAAACCTGGGATTCCAGGGTAAGAGCCTGGGAGCATGGTAGCTGCTAAAGATAAGAAAATTAGAGGTCTGCCACTGGGTCTATTTGCACCAACCTTCTGTTTAAATTTCCCACTAATAACTTTGATGGAGAGCCTGCAAGTCAAAATGTGTAGGAGCCAACGAGCCTAGGTGAACAGTACCCTAAATGTTATTGACACTCAAACTAAAAACAAAGTTTATATGTGTATATTCAGGGCTGATCATTTTACAGACTGAGCAGGTTATATTTAGGAATATAAATGTATATGCATGTACATAGGTGCACATAGCAATACTTAATGAAAGAAGAAGCTATGAACTTGAAAGAAAGCAAACAGGGATATATGGGAAAGTTTGAATGGAGGAAAAGGAAGGGGGAACTTATGTAACTATTATACTATAATCTCAAAAAGAAAAGAAAAAAGTAAAATCCAGAAAACTTTCAAATTGGAGGAAAGGATCAAATATTGATGGAAAAGAGAGAGGGTGAGCTCCCTCAACTGAGCCCTACAGGCAAGCATGTAAAGATGGACACATATCTACACTGACTAAAATCTAAAGTGTATTTTATGTTTCATGTGAATCTTCACAACCCTGAAGCCTCTGCCAAGTGCAGTTATGTGACCTGGAATCTTAGCTTCAGTTTGTAAGAAAAGTACAATGAAGTCTGAGTCTTTGTGACTGGAATAAATTAAGTGGTCATTTTCGTTTTCTCTCTGTGTCTCCAGTCTGTTGTTACACAACACAGTTGAGATGGCTCAGGACAAGGGAGCATATCTTGCCTTTCTATATAAGCCTACTTTTTCCTATTGACTACTTATTAACTACTAGTGTATGCTGGTGAAACTCACCCAGACAAAGGAATTAAATTATTGAGAACAAAATTTCTGAGAACCATTATAACAATGGTCAAGCAACAATAACATTTATCACAATACCAAGACACAAACCACAGAAGAAAAGAACTCAGCTCAGTGTTGAAAATAAAGATGGTTTTTAGTTCCTTTAGTGTGGGCCCAGAGGTATGTGAGTACAACCATTCCTCGTCTCCAAGGACAAAGGAAAGGAGGAAACTTAACTGTAAAGAGAAAGAAATATTCTATATCCACAAACATGAGTACTTCTGTGGGACTGGATCATTAGAAGAACAAAGACAAAGACTGTAGGACATTGGTAAGACTGAGAATAGAGAGAACTTCATTGTGGAATGAGAGAGATGAGATGGGTCTAGGGGAGTAGGAAGGGGGTGGGTCAGTCAGAGACAGTGTAATGAGGTAACAAAGCCCTGGATAATAACTCACTGTTCCGGGTGCTGACATATTAGAAATTATATGTCCTACCTTGTTAAATAAAAGGTATTGCTATGCTTGGCAATCGGGATTCACAGTTGAAGTTGTTATATGATGGGGAATTCAGTTTTATTTGACAAATATTGAACCCTATTACCCAGCATCATGAATCAAGAAACAAGATTAAGATCCTGTTCTCATGGAATTTGTGATCCAGTTTTGTGCTTAAGAAAAATGTCTTCACATGAAGCCAATTGCTTCCTGGTAAAAAGTTCTCAATACCAAACACATTCCTCCAACCCCCCAAACATATTAAATTTGATTTCTTTTCCAGGGCAAAAGCCAGAGATTACACCCCTGCCTTAAAAAGCTTTTGAGACATTCAGCCATGCAATCTACTTACTTCCCATATTAGCAATGGCACATGGGACTCTGTTCGTTGGGGACTGACAATCAGTCATGTTCTTTGGGAAACATACTCTGAAATCATGTCTGGCTCTTTACTTTGTGTAATGGAAAACCGTAAATAGAGAAGTGAGATTTTTTTTTAAGAAAAGGTTTGCTAACTAGGGTAGACCATGAGTATGATTGGTAACCAGAGTTATTGGGGTTCAAGAAAGTAGCAAAATATATTGTAAAGAAAAATAAATGTCTCATGAAAGCCCTGGTTTAAATCTGAGATAAACCTCTGCAAATCGTTTTGTTAAAAATTGATCCTCTGGACACATAATTGTCTATCAAATTTGACAAAGACATTTCATTTACACAAATAATAAGAATACGCCTGCTTTCAGGAGTTCAAATGAGGCCTCAGGTCCACAACCTACAGCTACAAAGGAACCCACAGTAGGCCTGTGACAGACACTGTGACGAAAGGAGTGAGCATTCTTTCATGGCTTGCAGAAGGAGCTCGAATGTCTTCCGACTGAGCCACGGCTGGCTCATCCGAAACCGCAGCTACACAAACCTTAAAGAGAATAAACGTCTTTTCAACGCTTGACTCGTATGGCTCCTCCCTCCCCAAACAGACGTTCAGGCAAAACTAGGGCTGCCGCTGAGCCAAGGGCAGGAAGATCTGGGAGTAGGCGTGACTTAATGAATGCTGTTTGGATACTATCGGCCAAGAGATGCTGCACAGGCAAACAGCCCGAAGCTGAGTAAACTTAGAAAACATCACAAGCCAAAGCATCCATCTCCTCAATGGTGCCCATTTCCTGAAGGCCTTCCTCCAAGTTGCTGTTGCCCATGCTGGCCACCTTCCCATCACACTGGCAAGATACCTGGAGATGCACAGTCTCTGCCTTGAATCCTCTGCTCCCAGACTATCACTTCCCTCTGGTTAGCAGTGCCCTGGGCTGAACAGCAGTTTCTCCCAACAGCGTTTCTGATCAGTAAATACAGCTACCTTCCCATTATCCCATGTTACTGATGATTGTTTCCATTTGCTCCAGAGGAAAATAAAACTTCTCCTTGCTTGCCACCAGGTCCTTAGGGGACTGATGTGTCCTCTACAAAGTATGCACTCAGTGAGTGTCTAAATAGATTGCTAAATAAATATTTGCCTCTCCACAGGATATGGTTTAGAAAATAATCCCCGGTTTCAACCTTCTCTTGTACAAGTGGGAACATGTTTATCCACAAGTGTAAACTGACTTCCCTAGGCCGGAGAATCCGCTGTCGCTATCAGTCCCACGGTGGGGAAGAGGGGAAAAACATTTACTGCGTACCCCCTAGTGCCTTTCAGTGTCAGAACTCAGACTACCACCTGTTCTTTTTTGTTTGTTTCCAACAGTTCTACAAGAGAGGAACTATTGTTCATTTCTTCAGAGAGAACTAGGGCTACAGCCAGAAAAGGCAAGATGAAATCTGAACTGGAGGCAAGACAGTCAAGAGGCAAGGACTACAGTACTAGAGCACTACCCTGCCATTACAAGGACTTCAGAGTGAGAACAGGAAAACAGAGCAAATCACTATTGATACCTTGGCCAGGAGTGGGCTTGGAGAACGCTAACCTGAAAACCACCCTCAGATATTCTGGCTTGTTTATTTATTTAGGATGTTGACACCTAAGAAAGCAATTTATCCTTCATTTATTCAACAAGTTCTTGCGGGTTTGCCGCACCCAGGTGCTGAGTTACATACTGGTAATTCAGAGAGCGGGGGAGTCCCTTTCTTATGAATAATTATTTCGTCAAGGTGGGATGGATATATATGCAGGCCTTCAAAGGTTGCCCCTTCAGCTGGGAAAGGTAAGAAATTCAGCATTAGACGCAAAAAGGAAAACCTCTTAGGAAAGGCATTTGAGTATCCCATTTTTTATCGAAACACCAGTTCACCTTGGGTAACTCTGATTGTGGGTCTGCTCCTATGAAACCATTCTGTCGTGATTCTGGTTCATGAGACACATGTGAGCAAGCATCGCCCACCAGCCAGTGTTTCCCTCCCCAGTAAACTGATGGCCAAGAAACTTAACAAAACATGTCTCACTTTAGCAAAAGATAGAGTATGACTTGTTTACTCTTGTTTACTAGTACATTGCGCTCTCTCTCTCTCTCTCTCTCTCTCTCTCTCTCTCTCTCTCTCTCTCTCTCATACACACACACACCTACATAGATATATACAGAGATTATATAGTAAGGATTTTATATATAAGTTAGTGAATCCTAAATAGGCATGTCAGACAGATAGCTGGGAATTCAGACAGAATTTCTCTGTTTATATTTTTAAAGCAGAATTCTTTCTGCTCTGAGAACCCTGCCTTTGTTCTCAAGGCCTTGAGCAATGGAGCCCAGTCCACCCACATTACTCCAGTGATCTTTCCTGAAAGGCAGCTGATGGTAATAGTCTTTGAGATGCATTCCTGGCAATGGCTTACTAATGGTTGACCAAAAAGAAAAAAAGAAAGAAAGAAAGAAAGAAAGAAAGAAAGAAAGAAAGAAAGAAAGAAACTGGCATCACGGCTCAGGCAAGATGGCACTACCACAGCCTGCCAAGCAGCCAAAAGTTTTCATGGGACCTCACTAAGGCATTGGGTGAAACTGTTGCATGGTTTTTAGTGCTACTTCCAAAGGCAACAACAAAGCAGAGGCTTGCTAAGAAAAATGAAACAGGTGAAGTTAGCCAAGAGAAGAAACAATTGTGTTTATTGTTTGCAGAGAGGCTGCTAAAAATTCCACTGATCCTTGGGGGACTGTTGTGTGATATTTACCCAAAATAAAAATACTGAAAAATAGCCATCGCAACCCAGTTATTGCTTTCAACAAGAAAGCCAGGATGTCCACACAGATGTTCAACTACCACAACACATTGGCTCCCTCAGCAACTTGAGAAAATTATAAACAAGTGGACTTTGAATTAAGCAGAAGGTAAAGGCCTATAAAGGGAAGATGAGAAAAGGGAGAAGGAAAGAGAAGCATGAAGGGAGAAAGAAAGGGGCGGAGGAAGAGAAGAGAGAAGCAAAGGTGAGAAGTAATAAAGGCTGCTATGAAAGCAGGGGGTGGGGTGGGGAAAGGGTAGGAAACGGCTGAGGCTTTTGGAAGATATGATTGGCAAAAGCAGGATAAATTGTATGTCCCTCTGTTCTCTTTCTCGACTGAAAGCTGTAGCCATGCCAGAGTACAGATGCAGAAAACAATTTCCGGTAGTGCACAAGTCAAATGGGGCTGTCAAGGTACAGAAAGCAAGTGGGACCTCACACCCCCTGCTGTGGCTCTGAAGTCCCATAGCACTGACATGTTAAAGACAACAACACAGTACTGCTGACATTTGAGGCCAGGTGATTATTGGCTGTGAGTTGACTGTCTTGTATGCCTCGGGACGTCAGGAGCAATTCTGGCCTTTACCTCATGATGCCAGTAAGTGGTGATAGCCATTCAGATCATAGAAGACCAGGAGGCTGACAGTGGGCAGGAATAACAAACTCCCAAGGACATGCTCCACGCTCCTGTGACCTATTTCCCCAAGGACCTACACCTAGTCTTGCACTTTCTCCAACTAGACCCCACAAAGTTTCCAGAGTTTTCCAATATATAGTATCACCAAATGGAGACCAAGAGTTCAAAACATGATGTGCTAGGCAGATCTTTAGATTCAAACCATACCATTCTCTAAGTTCTTATTAATAAGTATTCTATTTTGCCATGTCCAATTTGCACATCTTAAATTTTAATTGTATTTCATCATAAATGAATTATTATAATTTTTAATTTGCTTTACATGTTTATGGTGGTCAGTTCCTTGCAGATATTTTTAATCCTGATTAATTTCTTAAACCCAGTAAGGCAGTTTGTTTTTTTTTTTTTTTTTGAGTATGTATCTAGTTTAAAATTCCAACATCCAAAACCAGTAAGAGGCTTTTCTGCTGTCTCTTGTGTATAAAAGATAAGAACCATCTGACGGAGGTCTGTCCTTCTCTACCTTCTCTATGCTATGAATATGCGTTGCTCTTTTTTTTAAACTTAAATTAGAAACAAGATTGTTTTACATGTCAATCCCAGTTCCCTATTCCTCCCCTCCTCCCCTGGCCCCCACTAACACTCTACTTATCCCAAACCATTTCTGCTCCCCAGGAAGGGTGAGGCCTTCCAAGGGAAGGTCTTCAGTGTCTGTCATATACTTTGCAATAGGGCCTAGGACCTCCCCCATGTGTCAAGGCTGAGGGAGTATCCCTCTATGTGAAATGGGCTCCCAAAGTCCACTCCTATGCTACGGATAAGTGCTGATCTACTACAAGAGGTCCCATAGATTCCCCAGGCCTCCTCACTGACACCCACATTCATGGGGCCTGGATCAGTTCCATGCTGGTTTCCCAGTGATCAGTCTGGGGAACAAGAGAACCCCCTTATTCAGGTCAGCTGTTTCTGTGGGTTTCACCAGCCTGGTCTTGACCCCTTTGTTCATCACTCCTCCTTCTCTGCAACTGGATTCCAGTTCAGTTCAGTGTTTAGCTGTGGGTATCTGCTTCTACTTCCATCAGCTGCTGGATGAAGGTTCTAGGATGGCATATAAGTTAGTCATCAATCTCATTATCAGGGGAGGGCATTTAAGGTAGCCTCTCCACTGTTGCTTAGATTGTTAGTTGGTGTCATCCTTGTAGATCTCTGGACATTTCCCTAGTGCCTGATTTCTCTTTAAACCTATAATGGCTCTCTCTCTTGTGGTATCTCTTATTTTGCTCTCCTCTATTCTTCCCCCAGGACAACTTTCCTGCTCCCTTATGTCCTCCTCAACCCTTTTCTTTTCCCCTTCTCAATCTCCTAGATCCCTCTCCCCTCCCCTCATGCTCCCAATTTGCTCAGGATATCTTGTCCCTTTCCCCTTCTCCAGGGGACCATATATGTCTGTCTTAGGGTCCTCCTTGTTTCCTAGATTCTCTAGTGGTGTGGATTGCAGGCTGGTAATCCTTTGCTCTATATCTAAAATCCATATATGACTGAGTACATATCATGATTGTCTTTTTGTGACTGGGTTACCACGCTCAGAATGGTTTCTTCTAGTTCCATCCATTTTCCTGCTAATTTCAAGATTCCATTGTTTTTTTTCCCGCTGAGTAGTACTCCATTGTGTAAATGTACCACATTTTCTCTGTCCATTCTTCAGTTGAGGGGCATCTAGGTTGCTTCCAGGTTCTGGCTATTACAAATAATGCTACTATGAACATAGTTGAACAGACGTCCTTGTTGTATGAATGTGCTTCATTTGGGTATATGCCTAAGAGTGGAATTGCTGGATCTTGTGGTAGATTGATTCCCATTTTCCTGAGGAATCACCATACTGATTTCCAAGGTGACTGTACAAGTTGGCACTCCCACCAGCAGTGGAGGAATGTTCCCCTTTCTCCACATCCTCTCCAGCATAAGTTATCATTGGTGTTTTTTATTTTAGCCATGTTTCAATAAAACGTTGATTGACCAGTAGACAAGCAGGAAGTATAGGCAGGGATACCAGACTAGGAGAATGCTGGGTAGAGGAAGGCAGGAGTGAGTTGCCAGTTAGATAGATGCCGTGTAGCTACCAGGAAGACTGGACCCTGAACATTCTCTAGTAAGCCAAAACTATGTGGAGATACACAGATTAATATAGATTGGTTAATTAGTAAGAGAGAGCTAGCCAATAAGAAGCCTGAGCCATCAGCCAAATAATTTATAATTAATATAAGCTTCAGTGTGTTTATTTGGGACTGAAGGGCAGCGGGACCAGGCTGGACAGGAACTCCATCTACAACCATCTAATCCCTGTCAAACATATACACAGACACAGACACAGACACAGACACAGACACAGACACACACACACACACACACACACACACACACACACACACACACACACTCGCAAATGCACTGGTGTATGGACACACATGGCCACAGTCATCACACATGTACACACATAAACATGTATACAGACACATATTTTCTATTGAAGTATTGCTGGAAGATGCTACAATTAAATGACAAAAAGAAACACCCTTCTGGCTTTTCTTATGGCCAACAGTCTTTCACTATGGACAGTCTTCTGAACAGTACTTAACAAATAAATCTCAAGTCTTCCTGAGAAGGACAATGGTTTTCTCCTGGGATAAATTTGTCTTTGGAGTCAGTCATTGACATATTGTTGCATCCATTTCTCCTGCACCAAGTCTTGTTGAACTGACAGATGTCATCACTCCTGACTCTTCTGCCATCTCTGACTTTACAGTGTTTTCGTGCTTCCCAATCCCATCAAGCAACACCAGCTGTTAATTTCTCCCTCACTCCTATCACAGTGTGCCAGAGCTGAACCTAGCAGTGCTGGTGTATACCTTTAATGCCAACACTTGGAAGGCAGACGCAGGCAGATGTCTTTGAGTTTGAGGACAGCCAGGTGTACTGAGGGAGTCCTAGGACAGTCAAGGCTACACAAAGAAACCCTGCCTCAAAAAACAAGAAGAAAAAGGAGGAAGAGGAAGGAAAGACATTCATAACTAAAAGAGTAATTAGTTAATTAATTGATTTTAATTCATGGTAAGCATATTTGATGAAACAAGAAGGCCATGTTGAGCTGGCCACACCCTTCTTTGGCCCAGGGAAAGCTGGCCCGGCCTCTTGCTGGATACTACAGCAAGAAAGCTGACCTGACTCCCACAGGAGAACTGGGTCCCCAACTCTGGACAGATGGCCTCACCCCAAACCAGAGACAAGAGAGAACTGACCCTGATGGCATGGGCTTAGGGAAGCTGGCTCTGACCCCTCACCTGAGGCAGGTGTCCCCAGTGACCTGGACTGACCAGCTCAGCTACCACCTAGGTCTACATCTAGACATTGGGTTGGTCCATTCTAACATCTACCCCATCTAGGACCTGCTGGAGCTGCTGAAGGGACTGGATCTCAATGACTCAGGGTGACAGCGGGATATCTCGGAGGAATTTGTGAAGGTCCAGTGATGATGGACTTGAACCAGTCCAGTGACTCATTGCAATGAACAACTGCTAGTAAAGACGATTGGACAAAAGGTTATACTACATGACACACCTCTCCCAATGCCACCAGGAGGAATGAAGAGGTGTTGTGTTACAATAAATATTTCTGCCAAAAGCTGCCTGAGCCCCACCGCTACGCCAGCCGCCTGCCCGAGTTAGGCCCAAATGAATACACAGAAACTTGTATTAGGTTCAAAGCTGCTTGGCCAATGACTAGGATTGTTATCCGCTAGCTCAGTCTTAAATATCATAAATATATATATGTTATAAGACTTACCTGATGGGACGCCTTGTTGGCATCCCTCCTGGCCAGTGGATCACATCCTGCCGCTGGAGCAGGAGCGGAGGGGAAAAGAGGGCCCTTCCTGTTTCTTCTTTGCTTAAATATGAGTCTCCTTGCTATGTCACTTCCTGCCTGGATCAGCACTTCTCTACTACATTTCCCAGAATCCTCTTTGACTCCTAGTCCTGCCTAACTTGTCATTTCACTGGCCAAACAGTATTTTATTTAACAATCAATAAGATAAACATACACAGTACATTCCCCATCATCTCCTCTTTTCTGTCTAAAAAAAAAAAAAGAAGGATAACTTATCTTTTATAATAACTGAAGAAAACTATAACCATAACTATCTGTCTTTAACTCTATCAAAGACCACAGAAGGATAATATATAAACTCTAGAATTGACAGACATCTCGCTACCTGGACAGTCACCCAAAGTTCCTCTGTAACGTTGGGCATCCATCTTCAGCCCATAGGCCATAGTGTGTCTGGCACACTTCTCCATTTTAACAGGAACCCTTTAGTACTGTCTTGTTTTGTAAGTTTAGCAGTCACTTTCTTGTGGGTCTTGTATGTCCAGTTTATACAGCAAAAAACAGTCCAGGAAAGAGCAGTTTCTTGCCCAAATGGCTATCTTGCCATTTTGAAAGCAAACTCCATAACAAGTTTCTTCAATGCCCATCTTTCTTTCTGACGTAATTGGTGTGCCAGGAGCAGTTGTGTCTCACTGCCAAGAAAAATCCTAAACCATTTAAATGACATATTTCTGTAGGTCTTTGAAAGGTTTGAAGAATACATAACCATCTCAAATACATCGCTATATCTAGAAAACCTAACTAACTTAATTATAAGTTCTGACTATTATAGGTAAAAGATCTGTATAAACAGAAGCTTCTCAGTTTCAGGAGGTCCCATTTATTAATTGTAAATCTCAGTGTCTGTGCTACTGGTGTAATGTTCAGGAAGTGTCCTCCTGTACCAATTAATTCAAGGGTATTTCCCACTTTGTCTTCTAATAGGTTCAGTGTAGCTGGATTTATGATGAGGTCTTTGATCCATTTTGATTTAAGTTTTGTGCAAGGCGATAGGCTTAGGTCTATCTGCAGTCTTCTACATGTCTGCAACCAGTTATGCCAGCACCATTTGTTGAAGATATTCTCTTTGTTCCATCATATAAATTTGGATTGTTTGTCAAAAATCAGGTGTTCATAGGTGTGTGGGTTAATATCAGGGTTTTCAACTTGATTCCATTGATCTACCTGTCTATTTTTGTGCCAATACCAAGCTGTTTCCAGGACTATAGCTCTGTAATAGAGCTCGAAGTCAGGGATGGTGGTGCCTCCAGAAGTTCCTTTATTGTACAAGGTTGTTTTGGCTATCCTGGGTCTTTTGTTTCTCCATATAAAGTTGAGAATTGTTCTTTAAAGGTCTGTGAAGAATTGTGTTGGGATTTTGATGGGGATTGCATTGAATCAGTAGATTGCTTTTTACAAGATTGCCATTTTTACTATGTTAATCCTACCTATTCAAGATCATGGAAGATATTTCCATTTTCTGGTATCTTCTTTAATTTCTTTCTTTAGAGACTCAAAATTCTTACTGTACATATCTTTCACTTTTTTGGTTAGTGTTACCCCAAGGTATTTTATGTTGTTTGTGGCAATTGTAAACAGGGATGCTTCTCTGATTTCTTTCTCCACCAATGTGTCATTGGTATATAGTAGGGCTACAGATTTTTTTTAGTTAATCTTGCATCCTGCCACTTTGCTGAAGGTGTTTATCAGCTGTAGGAGTTCCCTGGTGGAGTTTTTCGGGTTACTTATGTAGACTATCATATCATCTGCAAATAGTGAGAGTTTGACTTCTTCCTTTCTGATTTATATTCCCTTGATCTCCTTTTGTTGTCTTATTGCTCTAGCTAGAACTTCAAGTACAATATTGAAGAGATATGGAGAGAGTGGACAGCCTTGTCTTGTACCTGATTTTAGAGGAATTACATTGAGTTTCTCTCCATTTAATTTGATGTTGGCTATTGGCTTGCTATATATTGCTTTTATTATGTTGAGGTATGTTCCTGTTATCCCTGATTTCTCCAAGACCTTTATCATGAAGGGGTGTTAGATTTTGTCAAAGATTTTTTGGCATTCAGTAAGATAATCATGTGTTTTTTCCTCAGTCTGTTTATATGGTGGATTACATTGATGGATTTTCATATGTTGAATCATCCTTGCATCCCTGGAATGAAGCCTACTTGATCATGGTGGATGATTTCTCTGATGTGTTCTTGGGTTTGATTTGCCAGTATTTTATTGAGAATTTTTGCATCAATGTTCATGAGGGATATTGGTCTGTAGTTCTCTTTCTTAGTTGTATCTTTGTGTGGCTTGGGTATCAAGGTTATTGTAGCCGCGTAAAAAGAGTTTGGCAATGTCCCTTCTGCTTCTATTGTGTGGAACAATTTGAGGAGTATTTGTATTAGCTCTTCTTTGAATTTCTGGTTGAATTCTACAGTGATTTGTGGTCATCCTTGTAGATTGCTGGGAATTTCCCTAGTGCCACATTTCTCATTAAGCCCATAACAGCTCCCTCTATCAACGTATCTCTTTCCTTCCTCTCCCATCCAGTAGCTGATGGAAGCAGAAGCAGAGATTCACAGCTAAGCACTGAGTCAAACTCCTGGAATCCAGTTATAGAGAGGAAGAAGTGATCAGAAAAGGGGTCAATACCATGTTTGGAACCCACAGAAACAGCTGACCTGAACAAGTAGGAGCTCAAGGTCTCCAGACTGACAGCTGGTGAACCTGCAAAAGACCAAACGAGGTCCCCTGAATGTGAGTGTCAGTTGGGGGGCTTGGGCAATCTATGGGACCTCTGGCAGTTGAACCAGTATTTATCCCTAGTGCATGAACTGTCTTTTTGGCGCCTATTCCCTATGGAGGGATACTCTCTCAGCCTACATAATAGGGGTGGAGGGGCTTGATCCGCCCCAAATGATGTGACAGACTTTGATGATCTGCTGTGAGATGCCTCCCCTTCTCTGAGGAGTGGATGGGGAGTGGAATGGGGAGATGGTGGGGGAATGGCAGGCCTGGAGGGAAAGAGAACTGGGATTGGTATGCAAAATAAGATTTTTTTAAATTTAAATTTAAAAAGAATAAACTTTCCATAATTTGTGTCAATATAGATGGTACTGAAGGATATTATGTTAAATGAAGTAAGCCAGACATAGAAAAAGGAATAACACGTTCTTACCCATGTGAAAGCTGAAAATATTCATTGATTTTATATGTGAGTAGTGGTCTAGAAACTAGGAAGGGAAGTAGGAAAAATAGAAGGTCAAATCACAGGTACCAACACATAGTCAGAAGGGGTGTATATATTATATGGTTGTATAACACAATATGGTGACATCACCTTAGAACAATTTATTAAATATTCTATAAAAATATAAAAGAGAGATGGGCTACCATATTGGTTCAGTAGGCTAAGGCACTTGCTGCCAGGACTCACGTGGTAAAATGAAATTATTAACTCATTTATCCTCTACCATCCACATGCTTACCATGACATGATTGAGCACAGAAAGAAAAGAAGAGAGAATGAGAGATAATAAAACATAAACTGGAAGAGCTCAAAGTCTCCTAGCACTAATAAATAAATAAATATGAAAGGAGAAAGAAATACTCACTCTCTAGATTTATTCATTCCACTTTGTATACACAGGTCAAACATCACAATTTACCTAAAATATATGCAATTACAAAAGAAAGCTCTGTCGAGTCTGTGTTATTGAAGCAAATATGTCATGACTGAGTCATTGAGATGTGACAGAACTAATTTATAGCTCCTGAAATGATCTCATGGTTGCTCAGAACATTCTTGAACCGATTTCTTTCAAGACTATCATCAGAAGATTTTGTTTACTACATATTTTTGAACCATCTCCCAGTGTATTTAAGAACTTCTTTTAACAATGGGCCTGATGAACTGCCTGTGCCTTTTATCTTGTGCAGTCAAGATTTATTGAATTGTGACTTGTGAACTATTTGCTTGAAACTCTCTGGCCCTAATCCCTTCCCTAAACCCACTACTGGATCTAACCTCTGAATTTAATCGTACAAATCTTTGTTCTTTATGCTCACCTCCAGTAAGTCTCATACATCCTAATGTTTAAGAACTCGGACTGACCAGAAGTTGAGCATTCATGAAGCCCAACTTTTGGAACGCAACATGAACCAGACCAGATGATGTTAGTATGTCAGGGAAAGCTTTATTGAAATTAAACACTCGCCAACTCCATTCCTCATTAATCACAAACATAGAGAGGGTTTCTCCAGAGAGGCAAACGTGAGGATATGGGGTGAACATAGACCCATAGCCATTCTCTTTAACATACTCTTCTATGTGAGTTGGTCTCTACACACTTTGTAACTTCAGTGTAAACTGTGAAATATATACTTATTTACTCAGCAAATACTAACCCTTGCCATGAGTCAAGTCTTAGTCTTGTCCACACAACACAGAGATAAGATAGTGTGTTTCCCCAGAGTTGCCTTTTCTTTCCAGGTGTCCTATAGTGATTTCAGAAGGGCAAATACGTCATTCCTGACAGTGAAATGTTAGAAATCCCCTTAGCCAGCTGCCTTTGCTGTTTCTGTGCTGTTTCTTGAGTGTCCTATGATGTGTTCTGAAGGTGTTGCTGTTGCCCTGAGGATGCACTGGATGCAGCAAAGAGGGCAGGCACAACTCCCTCCCACTCAACCATAACTACTCCAGTTTTCTGGGTCTTGTTACATGTCCATATTAGATTTTAATTAAGACAAGAAAATTGCTAAACCAATAACTTAAAGTTAGACACATTTTCAAAATTTTATCTTCAAAAGGTTTTCCAAATCTTTTTAAAGGTAAGATAAACCATTGCTTTAATATTTTAAGTAGAATTCATTGTTTGTTTTTATGGAGACTTCATAGTGTTGTTCATGATACTTGTACTAATTTATCTTCCCACAAAATTATAAGGGCTTTTTTCATAGCTCCAGTTTTTTACTTTGTGATAGCAACCATTGTGATAGGAGAGACTTAGAAACCAGCTTTTAGGTGAAACATCAAACATTTATGAACTCATATTTTCTTTGAAAACCCTTACTGGCATCTTAGCCACTTCTGATTCAAGTTGTACAAAAAGAAACACAGTAGATAGAGTTGAAAACCATAAATGCTAAATAAATTATTTAAATAAACTTCAGCTGTTACATATACATTTATCAAATACACATAAAAACAAAATAGCAACTCAGTTGGTTTAATCAATTGTCACTAGTGTAAATTTAAAGTTGTTTAGCTCCAAGGAAAACATTGCAAATTACCTCCATTTTTAAAACTAGGAAACCAGGATATTCACCTCCTCCATTTAAGTTACGAGCACCAATGTATTTGACCCTGATAGGTGTTTAAAAGACAGAAAATAAATATTTCCTCAAAATAAAGAAGTGTGAAAAAAGCAAAAAGTATGTGCTGTTTAGCATAAGGGTTTTTGCAAAAGAAAAAATTAGTTCTCTTTTCAGAAAAGCAATGCTTGTACCAT
This sequence comes from Cricetulus griseus, assembly GCF_003668045.3. Taxonomy (NCBI): domain Eukaryota; kingdom Metazoa; phylum Chordata; class Mammalia; order Rodentia; family Cricetidae; genus Cricetulus; species Cricetulus griseus. The sequence goes on along the minus strand of NC_048596.1, from coordinate 27,303,613 downwards.
AAGAGCATTAGGAGGCTGTAGGAAGCCTATCTAAATCTTTTCTTTTGCTGTTAGCTCAGCTTTCCTTGTCTCCTGTCCCATTTCCTTTCTTTCTCTAGTTGTTTTGCTGGAGATGGAACCTGGGATCTTCTACAGTCCAGACACTGAACCAAGTGTGCAAGCCCATCTTGTCTTGATCCAATATGTCCATAAATCAGAGAAAACAGTGAAGATTGGTGTTACTTTCATTAGACTCTTTCCCAACTGCCTGATCTCAGTCAAGGTGCTTGCTCTGGGAGGAACTTGACACAGCAGATCATGACATTCAGAGAACACTCTCAAATAATCACCAGGAAGAAGGTGTTTTGGAATAAGGTCAAACCACAGAAGGAATACTTTAGTCACAAACATTAATTCTCCAATTTCCTGGACATGTATTCTCTTGTTCCAACCTGTTCCAATCTTATCTGGCTTGACTGTCATAGTTAGTCTCCTTTGAGATATGGGTCTTAGTCTTCTTGTAGATACAGGACAGAGCCACTTCCCACTGAATTAAAATGTACATCCAGACCCTTGTTTCAAATTTATCCAATTGTTCTCAAGAACCTAGATATTGAAACAAAGTAAGAAATACCATGCCCTGTTATCACCAATTAATTATGTATATTAATATATATGTTCCAATCAACCCACTCATTTAGACAAAAAGTGCTTATGCTTCCAGCAAGGACAGATACTAACATGGAAATCACAGAGAACAACCCTTGGGTGGGTGTAAGGACATATTTCTCTAAGAAGGTAGTTACATGTGGGTGCCTGAGCATGAATAGAACTCCTTAATACAGTTGAGTGACAATCAAAAGGCTAGGCCATTTGTACTCTTGTCCTTCAGTCAGTAGAGAACCCACATCTACACTGGAGTATGTATTATCTACCTATGCTGAGGAAAGTTCTTGTTCAAGCAACTACTAATTAACAGTAGTTGGTGTTCTGCCATTTACTATTTATACCAAGACTTGTGACTGAGAAAAAAGATCATAGAAAAGACAGATCCAGGATAAATTTACGTATAGTGCTGGCTTTATTCTACTGGATTAGTCATCCTCAACTCTTATTAGTATAAAATTTCTAGGATAACTTAAGGAAGTTTAAATGTTTTCCATGTCATGATATGTTCTCTTAAATTCAGGTTTGAGATCTGAGAAAGCAAAGGATTTGTGTCTCCTTGACTTCCAAATGGCCATGCAGTTGTTCTAGGTGTCCTTGAAATTTATAAAGTCCAAAGGAGTTCATACTTTTGTTCGTTTTTTGTGGACTTGGGCTCTTTAAGATTTCTTTTTATTAGTTTTTTCTTTTTGTGTGTGTGTGTGTGTGTGTGTGTGTGTGTGTGTGTGTGTGTGTGTTGTGTTATGGATGACCTTGGAGTCTAAAAGAGGGAGTTAGAGTCCTTGGATCTAGAGTTACAATGGTTGCAGGCCATCTGATATAGGTGATAAGTCCTGAACTCCAGTTCTCCTGAAGAACAGCAAGTGATCTTAGCCCTGACTTGGATATCTTGCCTATCATCATCATGCTTTGACGCCAAATCTGCCTTTTGCAAGGCATAAAACTATCTATCCATCCAGCCTCACAAGTTTATAGTGTATCTGAACATTCCTATCTGTGAAAGCATTCTTCAAAGTACTTTGTAAATGCAAGGGAAGTTGAATTAGCTACTTTTCTATTGCTGTGGTAAAACATCATGACCAAGGCAAACTACAGAAGTAAGAGTTTATTTGAGCTTATACTTCCAGAGGGACAAGCATCTGTCATTATGAGGGGAGCAGGTAGGCATGGCAGCTGGAAAAGAAGCTGAGGCTCACACATTGAATTGCAAGCACAAGGTGGGGGTGCAGAAAGAGAGAGAAAAGGAGGGAGAGAGAGTGAGAATGTGTGTGTGTGTGTGTGTGTGTGTGTGTGTGTGAGAGAGAGAGAGAGAGAGAGAGAGAGAGAGAGAGAGAGAGAGAGAGAGACTGGAAATGGTATGTCTTTAAGCTCTCTCTAGGAAGACCACACCTCTTAAGCTTTCTCAAACAGTGCCACTAACTTAAACTTTTCAAGCTTTTGTGCATCAAAGGACAACATCATCAAAGTGAAAAGATAACCCACAGAATATCTGATCAGAACATTGAAGTGCAGAATAAAAAAAAGTTGTACAATCTGATGATAGAAAGATAAAAACATGTTTTAATTGTAAAAAAAAAAAATACTTTGTGAGACACAATGAACACTTTCCCCCTAAGGTCATTGCTTTGGACATTACGCAGAGAGTGAGAGATTTTGGAATACTCAGTCCTAAATGGGATGTCTCCGTCACATCCCTCCCTTTGGAGCTCGGGAAGCCCTGTGGAAGAGGAGGTGGAAAGAGTGTAAGAGCCAGAGGGGACAAATGAAACAAGGCTCTCTAAACACAGCAAGAAAGACCAGCACACATATGAACTCACAGAGATGCTGGCAGCATGCACAAGGCCAGTGTGGATCTGTGCCAGATGGGATCCCATTGCGGAGAGAGAAGTAGACGTGAGCAAGCCCAGGGTTGTCTGTGATGCTGGGCTGTGCACCGGTGTCACGGTCATAGAGAAGCCTCACTAGCACAGGCCAAACCAGTGGTACAAATAATAAATAAGTTCTGATCCTGGATCACTAGCCCCACTGGTTTCGGGACTACTATCTACCTCCCAGGACTCAGTCTGAAACTCACACCTGCAGCCTGCTTTTAAGTCCCTCTTAGTCACCCTTCAGCGGGTTTCAAATCATCCTGCCAGAAAAATCCAAGCCATCCCTGGTCTACATGTAGCACTAATTTTTTTTTTTTTTTTGCCAACTTCTTTCCCAGAGGTTCAGTTTCTTCCTTTCTCACTGGCAAACATTAGCTGCCGTGGTCCTGAAATCCAGTCACAGAGGATCCTCTGTTAAGATCAGGGGTGAGTTAGATGACAGCAGCTGCCTGTCAGAATGAACCCTTGAGGTGACTTACATCTTCCTTTTAGGAATGCACGGTCCTTGAATGAGGGAACTCATCTTTGTCTCACAGAAAGACAAGCAAGTCTCCAAAGGAAGAGGCAGAGACCAATCTTCCAAGTGGATGTGGACTCATTTTCCCTATGAATTTAGAGAAATGTGGCACAGAAAAGATGAACTACTGGGGGACAGCAGTGCATGGTGAGGGTAGAAGTGGCCTCGGAGATCTCTCAAGACTGCGTGGATCACGGCTTGGATGGTGACTAGCTGATAGAGTTCTTTGTGCCATTTGTGAGGAGTCAGATGAATTGGTGGGTGTAAAATGAGTCAGAGAATCAAATATATTGGGAGGATTTGATCTCAGCTGCAGAACAAGACAAGATGAAAATGAACAAAAACAGAAGCAGAAGTGACCCGGCTGGAGACAGACAGACAGATACCAAGCTGCACTGAGTAGGATGATTGCCTTCAGAGAAAGGCAGGCTATGTGCTAAGTGGCTGTTACATCAGCTGAATGTTCAAGGATGTTCTGCAGGCACCATCCTCCTATCTGCAAGATGTGTTTGGAAATAGAGATGTGTTCTACCAGGAAGAAGTGGTTTGGGCTTACAAGTAGGAACTGAATCTAAGTGACTTTGGGCATGTCTGAGCATAAAACTGTGAATTTACTCTGCATTTAAGTTGTTATAAAATAGTTACCCTTTCCCACCTAGGAGATTAGTTGATCCAAATGGGGTTTGCTGCCACAAAACATCATCAAAGCATTCACTTCATGTTTGGCCTCAACCAACTACACAGTCAGTTAGCCTACTTAGCCCATGGGTCACCACAGTTCTGACCAGCACTTAGGAAGTGGTTTTCCATTCTCCAGTGATGGAAACCACTTATAACCTCCTAGATTCATTGACACCAAAGGAGTCCTCCCCCAACCTAAAGGCAGAAGGAAGCCACAGAGTTTTCATGATATCCTCTTAAACACATGAACCAGAAGGACATTTGGTCAACCAAGAAGTGATGATCTCATTGGATATCATGAAGCCTGGGACAGAAAGTACAGCAGAATTATGGCCTAGAAATGAAGCCCATTGGAGATTACAAGACTCAGATTTGCCAAGTGTTTTCAGAACACAACTTTGTCCCATTCTCTTTCTAGGAAAGTTTGTCTCTCTTTTGTCCTCCCTGAAAATCCACTCATCTTTCCTTGATTGGGTATAAGAGTACCACCATTCATGAGCCATGGATAATATGCTCAACATTATCACCTAGATTCTCTTGCTTACATAGCCTAAATTTCCAGAAAATGTTCTGTTTATTCACACATAGATTAGATTTCCAGCCCAGGTTTAGAAAGCAGTGGCCATAACTAAAACTTCATATGATAAAACCATGGCTACAGGGACCAGTGTGTGTGAATTGTGTGTGTTTGCAAGCATGGTGTTTGTGTGTGTGTGTGTGTGTGTGTGTGTGTGTGTGTGTGTGTGTGTGTGTGTTATCAAGTCATCTGCCATATCTTTAGCTTCAAAGCTAAATCTTATGACATGAGGTCCTTATATTAATTCATCATCACCACTACCATCAACATTATTTAGTATGATTGACATATAATAAAGTATAATACTTGAAATTTATAAATAGGGAAAACTTGACAGACCCATACTCCTATGAAGCCATCGGTACAACTAGGAAAGTACATGTGTCTATCTTCCCTCAAAGTTTTCCAGTATCTTTGAAGTCTTCCCTGTCTCCAAACAGCTGACATCTATTTTGTCACAGTGGATTTATTGGCATTTTATGTCAATGGAGCAATCTAATATATATGGTAGATGACTTTTTATTCAGCATTTTAAAACTCATCCTTATAATTGCATGTATTAGTCTTTCATTCCTATTTATTGCTGAGAGGTATTCCACTTATGAATGCTTTCTTAAACTCTTTTAAACTGAACTTTTCTGAGTAAATGTGTGACAAGATTGATCTGAAGCACTTCTTTAAGACTCTACATGATGACCCAGCAGTTTAATCAAAAACTTAGCAAACAAAATGGATTGCAACAATGACTATGTAGTGTTCCATAACTGCTTGTTTGACACTCAGCAAAATAAAGCTCCCAATAATTTTGGAAACCCAGCGTGTGGGAGGGAAGGATGAGCACAGGTCTTTGTGTTCCAGAACATCTGTGCAAACCAAAATAAGTCACTTCCTGTCTCTGAACCCCAGTTTCCTTATTTATAAAATGAGGAAACTGAATAGGATCTCTGGGCCTTAGCATTTATGGGTTCTCCTAACTTGCCGGGGATAGCACGTGAACTGTCTTCCTCTAGCCAAAGTGTATCCTGCCAACAGCCTTCCCACGGGAACTTCGCAGTAAGCTTTGTCCACACAATGTCCACCTCTAAGAGGCTGCATTTAAATTCTTTTTGCTGCCAAGGTTCATTTCTCTAGCAGGCAGCTGCCCTTGGCTTGAAGGAGAATGGGCCTTCCTCCTGGTGAAGTACCCTCACTCTGGCCACTGGCATGGCCTCTTGCTTCCAAAAGTACTCTAGCTAGCCAGCCTAGGCATCAGATGTAGCCCCAGATCCAGCCTCTTTCAGGTATGGTCCTCTGTAGTACCTACCCATTGTATGACACCATTCATGGAGAAAGATGAACAAATGTCTACTCACTCCATACAAGGAACTGATGTGAGACCAAGGTAGCAATACTACCAGTGTCTAACTTGCTGAACCAGTGAGGTTTTGGGGGTTATTTACTGTATATAGGTGACAAGTCACTTGTAGGAATGTGAATGACTCAAAAGCATCTGCATCACCAGAAGCCCACTACTATGGGTGACATCTCCTTAAGAGCTGGAACGCTGGTGTTCTGTATTACTTTAAGGAAGCTCCACAAGTAAGAAAGTCTCCTCATGTCAACTTATATAATCTTGGAAAGAGAAAGGATTTATGAATCTTCTAAGTTTCAAGGGCTTCCCCAGACTTGGGAGTTGTGGTGTTCCTCCACTCACATGGAATATTTCAATTTGTAACTTCCTTAGTGGTAAGGAGAGTTCTTCTAGGATGTGAAGTCTCTCGGTTCAGAGGAAATTGCTACACAACATGAACCCTTCCTTTCCCTGCTGGATGGAAAAACAGAGCCTTGTGATGTCAGGGATAGATAGAGGGAGAGGGGAATTTCAGATCATTATCTCTGCAGACAAGTTTGGATCGCTCATTCTCCCTACTGCTTTGCCTCGTTCCATCTTCACGGAAGCATTAGGAAGCAGTGAAGACTGCTTCTTGCTGCTCTACCTTCCACCTACTTCACAGAGATAGAAACCAATGGGTGATTTAATCACTTCACTGAAAGCAAATCATCAGGAGCTCAACCACAGGCTTAGTCTCCCAGGCCTGTGGCCCAAGCTCTGAGAGAGCCAGAGAGCACTTTCCAAGAGTAAGATCCTGGAAGGAATAAAAGATAGGAGGCATGCTCTTTCTTTCACAGACTTTTCCTGCAGTAGAGAAAATGATTGCTCAACCTTTTTGGAGCAGATGGCAATTACTATAAAGACCCACATATGATCAAGGTATAGAGAATAAGATACTGCCAAATGCTCAACAGTATCTATATCATACCCATCCTCCACCCAAGCCTCCGATCTTAGGTGAAGATAGGGCAGAAAGATTGTAAAAGCCAAATGTGATGGATGACTGCAAGAAAACAATGCTTTCTGGGCACAGCAGAGAAGTTACACACATGAATTCAAGGCAGTTGAGACAACATACACAAGGCCAGCATGAGTTTAGGCCAGACAAAATTCCAAAATGGAAAGGAGAGGTAGACACTAAGTCCCAGCCTTGGCTAAGGATCTGTCAGCAGTTGATTGTGGCTAGAAGAGGGAGAGTCGGTTTTCTTTGAGGGTACAGCCCCTGGTGGGTAAACCACCCTCCAGTGAAGGCCACCCCCTCCAAGAGCACACGAACAAAATAAACTGTCCTTGATGTTTTTTGTATTATGTCACTGAGGTCAGGCTTTTAGTGTTTATAGTCTCATCTCACTTACTGTTGGTGTTCTCTTTCCTGTGTATAGACAGAGATGTGATCTCTCAGCTCCTATCACCTGCCGCTATGCTTCCCCTGTCATGATGGACTCTTCTTCTGGAGCCATAAGCCAAAATAAACTCTTGCATAAGTTGCTTTGGGTCATGGTACTTTGTCATAGCAACAAAAAAAGAGTAACTACCACATCTCTTTTACAGATGAGGAAGTTGAGCCCTGGAGCATTCACCCTGGTTACACAGTGGCCATGCAGTGGAGCCAGGCCTGGAATCAAGACAGATGTCTGGACCTCCTAACTCAGATAAGTACCACAATTCTCTGCTGCCAGTTATCATCTTACACATAGAGAAACACATTTCTCCTTCCCTTAAAATGTGTCAGCATACCTAGCAAGATCTATGCTTCTGATCTATTTTACCTGTGTTCTCTCACAACCCCTGTGACATGAGCAAGTGGACATAGCCCTGAGAAGTTTGATGGCTTATGAAGAGGTAAGATAAACTCTGCCTGCTGGACCCCAACTCCAGCCCCTGGAAGCCTTGCTACAAATATGCCTTAAAGTTCCTATATGACTCATTCCAGGCTTTGAGCTTCTTACTACATTTTCAGTATGTCAAGTTTCCTCATTTCTCTCTGATTTTACAACTTGAAACATGAAAAATAAAAGACCCACAGATAGACATTGGGATTCACACTTCAAGCTGAAGATCAGAGAAGCAAAGCTAATCATTAACTCTTAACTCTATCACAGACTGAAAGCTCTGTGAATCTTCAGACTGCAATCCTAGACTGTTGCCTCCCCTCAATGTGACTGGAGACCCTTTGCTTTTCCCTTTTACACCTCCCTAGCATTAGGACTAAAGGCTTGTGATCCCAAGTGCTGAGATCACCTTTGTGTGAGCTGTTTCTCTTTAGGACTGGATCAATTTCATGTAGCTCAGTGTGACCTTGAACTAACAGAGATCCACCTGCTTGTCTCTTGAGTCCTGGCTCTATAGCTTGTGGGCGGCTTTGCTTTCTGTACCCTCAGGAAAGCTTTAATAAAACATAAATAATATATCACCACAACAATTGTCTATCTCCCACTAGTTATCAGTTATGCCTACATTCCTGATTTTTGAACTCAGAGAGGCTCCACAATTTGGGTTCAATGCCTCCCTTTCTTTGGCATCACTTAGCAGCGTGCTAGTGCTTACCACATTAAATTAGCTGAATAATACTTATCTGACACTTCTCCAGAAACTTGTTACCTTCTCTAGAACAGGACTGTGAAATATGAGCATGGCCTGAGTAAAAAGCTGAGTTGGACTGGTGATGGAAGATGAAGAACAAAAAGAAATAGAAGAAGGAAGACATGATTGATACCCAAGCTGTGTTTCCTGTGCTTTCCATGTAACATTTAACCAATATGTATCAAGAAACAAGTGTCATTCTGGGGGAGGAGACAATTAGTGAACATAATAAAAATGGCTGTGTATGTGTTTGTATAAAAGAGAGGGAGGAAAGAGAAAGGGAAGAAAGAGCAGAATATATATATATATATATATATATATATATATATATACTCATAGATATATAGTATATATAGTATATAGATAGATAGATAGATAGATAGATAGATAGATAGATATAGATAGACTGTATGTGTGTGTTTAGATATGGTTTGTATAGATATACACATACATAGTATATGTTTGCGTATATAGTATCTATATATAGCATGACTTATACATGCATGCATATATATTCATATAGCATATAATAGATTTATAATATATACAATGTGTTCATTTATAGCACATATATACATACATAGTATACAGATGCATGCATTTATACATATGTAATCATGTGTAGACATCTGTATAATTTGTGTATATAGTACATGTATGCATAATGATATACAGACTATATATTTTGTATATATACACATATAAATAGTATGTATGTATGCATGTGTATATGCTATAACGTCATTAGTAGATTTTCAGGGTCATCAGGAGGTGGGAGGAAGACCCTTGTTGCACGCAATACAGACTTTAAAAAAAAGTGCCTGCAGCTTGCTTTCTTGCTGTGATTGATAAGGATCCACTGAAAGGAAACAGCCAGAAAATTAGGAAGTAAATGCTTTAGAGAAACCTCACTAATGTCAATCAAGAATCATTTTCTAGGATGAAGGTTAAGAACACACACACACACACACATACACACACACACGCTCATACTCACACCATAATAAACACAAGCCAACTAAGGAGATAGAAAGCCATCTCATTGAATTTCCTTATTAAGAATATCCCAATGCCTATTTCACTCCTACTGGGAAAAAGATACTAACCTTGTGTGGGATCAATTCTCCATCTACAATGTGAGATCCTGGTGATGAGGAGGAGACCTCAAAGAGCAAGTGAAATAAAATGTGAAAAAAAATATACAAATACAACCTGTTTGTCTTTGTCATGTAGCCTTTCACCTAACTGAAAAATCCTTCATCTTCCTCCATGGGTCACTGAAGAGGACTTGGAGAAAGTGTTTCCCCAACACTTTCCATGTGTACAATTGCCTCATCTCACTTCCCTTAAGGGCAAGATGACATGATACTACATTGTTACAGACACTGACAGTGACCAGAGACAGATTATTGTGGCTTTGGGATAGCTGGAGCCTTCACAGTAACTAACAGCTGCACCAAAGATTCTACATCTGCCTGATTATCATTTCCCAATGGTGAAGCATATTTATTACAGCCCCTTCCCCGGGATCTCTCTTCCTCTTTCTGGGAAGTTCACTTTTTATAAATAAGTGAGATCGTTATGTCCCCGCCTGCAGATAAAGGAGGCACTAACTTGAGTACAGAAGTCAGGAAAACACATCTGAGTGAACAGGAGAAAGTCAGCCAGGTAACTCAATTGTATACTGCCAATCACTGGGAAGACTTAGAGCTATTTCCCAGGAATCTCCTTTGGCAGACAATGGAGACCAGATCTTTAGATGATTCTTTAAACCCTTAAATGAAATCATTTAGGTTCATACATGATGAGCCCACAATTACGTGCAGAGTTACAGACTTCTGACATCTGCCACTTTAACTTTAGCCCATGTAAACTATGTCCTCAATTTAACATTAAAGTAACTAAGCAGCAGGTAGGTGGGATGGCTGACGGTGACATCAGCGTGGCTAGTGAAAGGATATTGATTTTCACATGCAATCTGCATACCATCTCCTTTTATGGATGAAGAAACATGGGGTCTAAGACCAAATACTACTCTTACTCTTTGTCAAGGAAGGACCGTATACATTCCATGTATGTCTTCATTAAGAAAATAAACTATACAAAATCTCCAGGGGACCTTGTTATAAGGGTCAGTTGTACTAGCTAAGAATGGACACTGCCCAGAAATGATCAGCTTCTCTAATGCACAAACTTGACCTGTCAGTGCCCTGATAACAAGGCATCGATTGCCCTGCTGCTCTGACTCTAACTTGCCCCAGACGTACCACTCCACAATGCAATGTCTGTATATATAAATATAATACACAGAATGAGTCTATCATGTGCTTCTTATGAAAAAAAGCAAAAACAGCTAAAAATCATTCTGAATCATAGCAGCCAGACAACACCTTCCTTCTTCCCTAAATTCTTTCCCTCCCCCAAACACCTACCACCAGATTCCTCTTTACATGACAGGGCTCAAGATGCTTCAAAGAATACTGAGTATCCCCCCTTCCTTTTTAGATTTCATCCGTCAGATGCAACAGGAACCAGTGCTTGTTTTGTTAATGTTCTTTTTTTATTTTTAAAGTACAAACAAAATTCTTTCAATATAAATAAATCATTTCACTCAATAAAATAGAAAAAATACTATAACCTTAGTCACCGCCCAGCAGGAACAAGTTGAATTATTTAAAGAGTCAGAAATCAGGCCTTGCACCAACATATGTGCTTAGCCCAGTTTCAGTGTGATTTCAGACCTAGGAAAGTCTTGGCTCTACAGGCAAATCATTCTAGAGATCATAATGATTCAAATATCCCATGCTGAGTGTCTAGCTGATGTCCCGAAGTTAATGACATTGGAGTGAGCTGGATTTTGATACCAAGACTACACTTAAACTGACACACAGACATTATATAAATTACTTCGTCGGGTTGCAGAAACACATCAGATTGTATCATGTTCGTCGACTAATAAGTTACTTGCTTCTGAGAAAAATAACTCAAGTCTGTTTCTTTTCCTGGGTCAAATGTAAAGTGCACAGCTCTGGGGAGCCTGAGGAACGCAGGGTGCCCAGCATTTTGTCCCAGTGTGTGAAGTACGGAGCAAAGTTGCAGTTAAACTGAGAGTGATGCAGGTCGTGATGAGCCACACCCCCATACCAGCCAAAGGGCACGAGTCTGTGAGTGGACCACGGGAAGTCGTAGCCTGAGTGGTCCTCCACCGACAGCCAGATGTTAACCACGTGAAAGGTAAGGATGGTGAGTGGGTGACACTGCAGCAGCGCCACATTCAGCACGTCGAAGAAGGTCAGCGACAACAGCTCCCAGACGCTCATGTATTGCGTGGCCAGCGCGAAGGAAGATGCGTTCTGGTGATGCACCTTGTGGAAGGCGCGGTACAGCCAGGGCACCTTATGATGCAGGAGGTGCCACGCGAAGATCTCAGTGTCGAAGAGCAGCAGGCAGATCAGGACGTGGCTCAGGAGCTGCAAGAACTCCGGGGCCTCTGGCGGCAGGAGCGCCGGGCTGCGAGCCCAGTGTAGCAGCGTCACCGGGAACACGAACACGAGGTGCTGGTAGAGCGTCTGCCCCAGGCAGGGCAGCAGCTGCTTCGCGGACGGCGAGAAGTCCGGGTGGATCTTGTAGCGTCGTAGCATGGGCACCCAGGGACATAGGACATCCAGTACCACGAATGGCAGGCAGAAGCCCACGTAAGTGATGATGGAAAAGATGACCGGGAAAAAGGGTGAGCGCGCAAATGCCTCCCCGGTCCTCAGCGTGTCCCAGAGGGGCTGTAGGAGCAGCTGGCTGGAGCAGCCCAGGTCTTGGAGCTCCGAGCGGTTGTGGTAGCCCATGCTGAGACTGCACCCCACAGTTGCAGTCCCCCCAGTCCCGCCGACTTTTCTTAGGACTGCGGCCCCGCCCCCAATGATGTCAGCTGCCCTTCCCTTCCTTCCCCGCTACAGAATCTTGCTTAGATAACCCAAAGTTTTTCGTTAGGTTAGATGGCTCTGCCCTGATCTCAGCTGCATCAAATCGCCTCATCCGCATACATGCGTGCAGCTGCACTTCGAGCCGGTCCCCAGGCCTACGGAACTGTTTGCTCACTTTTCAACCGACTTACTGTGGACAGAGGAGTGAGCAATTCTGGCTAAGGATAATTCACTCGCCATCACCGCTGCAAAGTAGTGTGTTCATCACCATCAGAAAGTCCTGTTTCGCAACCAAAGCCGAATTCAGAGTTTTTAAATGTCCGTAGTGACTGTGTCAAGACGTATGTCTATATTCTTGGAGATCTGTGGGTGTGCGCACCTCACCAGTGCATTTAATGGATGCGCTGCAAACAGCGATAGACTCCTTTACAAAAAGGGAACCCGGAGTCCCCCTCCCCCCGCAGAGGCTCCAGAAAGGAACAGCCAGGCTCTGGTTAGTACAAACCGTCCTCCCCTCCACTTGAAAACGGGCTGCCTTGTACAGGGACCAGAACCTGTAAGAAGTCCTAAGAGGAGGCATCACTGCCAGCCTTCGCTCTGGGATGGAGAACTGAGGATGCTAGCCTTAACACCCACCGAGGGTCCCTTGTTTGGGTCAATGCAGCTCAAAGCCGGGTGGAAGTAGTGATCTATGCAATCCTACAGCCTCCCCGGAAGCCTGATAAGTGCGGGGAATGTCCCATCTCCCCTGCCATTTCTTTGGAGGTCCCTTAGGCTTTGACTTTTGCCCAGCCCTCAATTTTTTTCCTACTCCTCAACTCCTCAACACCCTTTCAGATGGTGGAGCTGTAGGGCCAGAGACTGAGCACTGGAGGACAGTGCTGTGTCCTGGAAGAGCCCTCGGGGAGTCCAGCACAGAAACCTGCCTCTGCATTTCCCCTAGGTAGCTAAAATGTGGCACAAGAGACCCCAGAGGAAACTGGGGCCATTTTACTAGTTTTTCCTTCTTGTGTAGTGTCCTTAAGCCAGGCCTTCTCTTCTGGAAGCTGACATAGTCTTGCGCAAGCTTGCATTTTCCTGTGTTATTTTCCAAGGGAAAACAGCCATAAATGGCCCTAAGAGCCTGCTGTAAGCTCTGAAGGACAAGTGGACTTCTGTCTCCACTGACTCCCTGCCAGGAACCCCTAAGAGTCTTACTTGTGATTCCACATTCCTCCAGAGCTGGCTCCCACCTCTATCAGGAAGGATGCAATGTTTCCATTACTGTGACTTCACAACCCTCGATCTAAGGGCTTAACACACACAATGAGAGGAAATAGGCTACACATCATTTTAATTTTGTACTTCACAGGTAACAACTAGGATATTTGAAATAGTAAGATTTCTTTCAAGAAGAAAAGATAAAAGGATATATTATAAGGAACAAACACATAGTGTAAAAATACAAAACAATAAATGGGCCTAACATATAACCAGAAAATGTGTGTGTTATTATAAACAGGTTCACGTTATATATACATATATTTATGTGTGCATGTGTATGATATACATACATATATGATATGCATACACAATAGGCAAGTTCATAATTCAGACTTCCCATTTGCTATATGTCCCAGAGTTATCATTGATGAAGGAATATGCCCATTCTTCACTCATTCTTTAGGGTCTCGAAACTGAAGCTTCCAGCCTTACAGAAGCCTCAAAAAAAAAGTAAACATAATATAATTTTATAAAACCTATTACAACTATTATGGAAATTTGATTGAAGATGTCCTTCTGTATATTTGTTTCTCTTATTGGTTGATGAATAAAATAATGTTTGGCCAATAGAGGCAGAAAGATAGGTGGGATTAGGAGACGAGGAGAATTCTGGGAAAGGTAGGCAGAGAAGGTGGGCAGAGGATGCCATGTAGCCACCAAAGGAACAGCAGGTCTGGGCATTCTCCAGTAAGCCAAGACCCTGCAGAAATACTTAGATTAATAAAAAAAATGGGTTAATAATTAAGAGAGAGCTAGCCAATAAGAAGCCTTAGCCATCAGCCAACAGTTTTATAGTTAATATCGTGTCTGTGTGTTTATGTGGGGCTAAAGGACAGCAGGATCTGGTGGGACAGAAAACTCAAGCAACAGAAATCAGTGTGGAGTTGTCTCAAAACAAAACAAAACTACCATATTACCCATGCACTCCTGGCTATATACCATCCATATCCTATTGATGTAAAAGAAACACAAACTGGTAGAATTCGTATTTTAAAGGACTTACTAATAATCTTCTTTGAAGATTGAATCACACAAGTGGAATTTAGCTAAAGGAGTGCTGCCTTCAAAATACTCCAAAGATAAGTAGTCTGCTAAACAGACCTACAAGCGATAAGGGAAGTTTAGGATGCTAGAATATAAATATTCACTCATCAGGACTGACCAGCCATTAGGCTCTGGTTCCCATGACAAAGGAGACAGCTGGCTGACTTATGACCAGTCATCAAGTCCCGATTCCCTTACCAAAGACATACCTCTAAAGGACAGCTTCTAGTGGGAGTGTAAGGACACAACCACCAGTAAGTTCTGGTCTCCCATTACATCCTCTATGCTCTCATCAGGGAAAGCATAGTTCTGCCTGGGGGGCAAGATAACCCTTAGCAACAACTGTTTGAAAATGTACAATACTGTCTTACTTCAGCCTAAGAATTTGCTGGATTTGCAGGAATCTTTAAGTTGTTTGAAGTCTAACCGGGGGCCAGACTTGAAAGAGATTTAAGTATGACAGTGTGTTTAAAATGCATATGCCTAATAGTATATAAGCTAAGAAAAGCTTCTCTTGGAGTCTGGATCTTCCTTAATTTCCAAGTATATGGAGTGATTTCTCACTAGTAAGGCATGTTATTTCCCTAACACTACCACAGAAACACCTGTCTATCTATGTGCATTGCTACTCTATCCACAATAGCAAAGACATGGAACCAGCCTGGATGTCCATCAACAGATAAATGAATAATGAAAATGTGGTCTATAGTCACAATGGAATTGGATTCAGCTGTAAAGAAAAATTAAATTTTGGAATTTGCAAGAGTATGGATGGATGGACCTAGACAGTATAATATTAAACAAGGCGATGCAAATTCAGAAGATAGCAACTACATGTTTTCCCTCATATATGGTTCCTAATTTGCAGTGTGTGGTGTGTGTGTGTGTGTGTGTGTGTGTGTGTGTGTGTGTGTGTAAATGGGGATAAATGAAGGTAAAGTCTAAAAACCTAGGAAGGATACCAAAAGAGGGTAAAAGAGCTGCTGAGAAGGGTGTGGAGGGCAAAGGGACATATGTGATATGAAGACAGGAAAAGAAGACTGGGGAAAATTACAAGGAGATTTAGGAGGTAAAGAAATGGGGAGATGAGAAGGAATCTACTAAAATACACTTTGTTAGAAAACACCACCATAATATCTAATGCCTACTATGCTAATGTTTTAAAGAAAAATCTATAAACTCAACAAAGTCCTCAAAAATAAGAGACAGAGAGAGAGGGGGAGGGAGAGAGGAAGGCAGGAAGGCAGGAAGGCAGGAAGGCAGGAAGGCAGGAAGGCAGGAAGGCAGGAAGGCAGGAAGGCAGGAAGGCAGGAAGGAAGGAAGGAAGGAAGGAAGGAAGGAAGGAAGGAAGGAAGGGAAAAGCAAACAGCAAAATGTTACTATGCCCTACTGGTATATCTGCCATTGATGAGATGGTGTAAGAAGTAGCTTTGAGCTTCTTGACAAGCAAAGCACAAAAAGAAAGAGGACTCTCTCTCTCTCTCTCTCTCTGTGTGTGTGTGTGTGTGTGTGTGTGTGTTTCCAAGCTTTAAAATTGGAAGCAGTAACAAAAGGAGAGGTTAGGAGGATGCAGGGCTCTAGCCTCCCTATTGATGGGTTTCTTCCATCTAGACAGTAACAGACTCCTTAATTCCTCTCCATACCCATGTTGTTCCCATCTTCACTTTCAGGGCAACTTAGAAAGTTTCTTCTTTCCTGTCCCTGAAAAATGTGGTCTTTCCCTTGATACACCTTTCAGAGAAGAGAGGAAGGTTTGCAGTTTTTTGGAAAGAAAAAAAATGGATAAAACTCCTCCTTCACGTTTGGCCACTTATAGTTCTAAAGGGACCATCAGAACTTACTATCTCAGAGTTACAAATGTGTTATGTTCAGAAGGCTTATCCAGGTTCCCTCAGGGACACATTGCTCTTTGCTTCTATTCTGCCTTCCATGCTTGGATGTGTTGGGTCTGCTTGTACACTGTAAAAGGTGAGTGGTATTGCTTGGTTTGTATTCAACTAATATCTGTGCTGTCAAGACTTAGTGCTTCCAAACCAACTCATGCTCATTCCATTTCAGTCCATTATTGGTCTCCACATGCTTATAGCATCAAACCTTGTAAAGCAAAACCTGGGAGCCAGATCTACAGAATGCCCTGTCCCCGTGTCCCTGCAACTCAAGGCATGCTGAAGAACAGCTGTCCTTCTGCAGTCCCTGCACATGAAGCTCGCAGGACAGATATTTGTGTCCAACGTAGAGATGCAACCATCTCAAGGAGTCTCTTGGTTAAAGTCTTCACAGTCTGATGCCAAGGAAGCAGGCATAATATAACAGATGACTAAGCAGAACTTAATGAACCAGAACCAAGTTGAGTCCTACGTGGCATTTGGTAAGTGGAGAGTTTATTTCAATTTGCCAAGCATATTCATTGTGCACTTTCTGCAGACTCAAAAATACAATGGTTTCTAAGTGAGTAGACCCTTTAAGGATCCTAGGAATTATTCCCACAAAATCAGGAAACACCGGTCCCATTGATCACTTTTTCTAGATTGTTCTCTCCTCTTCCTCCTCCTCCACCTTCTTCCAACCCCTCATCTCCATGTGAACTGCAGAGGAACCTGGAGTCCAAGGCATACCAAGCACTCACTTTGTCACTGACCTCCAACTCCCTCCCATCCTAAGCAGAGTATCCCGTACATAAAAATGCTCAAAAGATTCTGCATGTTCATTTTAGAAGATATCAACTCAAATTTGAAGATGACAGTAGGTTTCTATATTTCTATACTTATTTATTTTTATATATTTATTGTGGAACACCAGTAGATGCAGTTTGGGTCTTATGTTCAGGGACATTTGCCCACATGAATGGGTGTTTTGTGATGTCACAGCTTTGGCCACACTATGTCTTGTAATTTTCCATTTGATTTAGACTTCCTCTTTATCATTTTTATCCTGACCAGAGCCCTCTGACAGCCTTCCAGGACAAGAATCCTTCCTCCTCCAGATATTCTTGGAGTCTGAACATAGTTAACTCAGTCTCAACTATTATTTGGTACCAACTCACCAAAAGCCTTGGGCTAGTCCTGCCAAGAGAGTATGTAGCTAGCAAAGTCTGATGCTAATGATACCTTCTTTTTAAAAATGAGGTTGGTGGTTTCTTTTCATTCCAAGTGGAATAATTTGTACAGCTATCTGACTGAAACAGCTCTCCTTGGATATCAGAGAGTAAAGGCAAGACCCAAAGAGGTGGGATGACCTCAACGATCCAAATATGAGCTCACAGTTTGAAGACGGAGAATTAAAGATTCAGTCTCAGCTGTGTTAAGAATAGGTAGGGCAAAGAGTAGATTACAGCTGAATCCAGAGTCAGCCAGTCCTTAGCCAGGATTGCTCTCAAGAGTAACAATGAAACTGCTTTTATGTAATAATTCTCAAAAGAATCAGGGACCATTAATTAACCTTGATAAACAATAGACAATGGTAGGAGATGCTAATGAAGAACCAGGGGATGTTAGCTCTTCCCACCCTCAGAACTCCCTTGATGCCCCTGATAGCCTAGGCTGATTCATATGGTTTCAATTTACCATGTGGTGTGTAAGTCAGTGCTGTCCATTCTGTTGGAACTATTATCGGTCTCTCTGAAGCAGTCAGACATATACAGTTGTTCCTATTCAAAAGGCATACCATGCCTGTAAAGAGAGACAATATTACCAACCCTGTACTCCTTCCCCATCAAATAGGTTGCCAACATGATCAAAGCTTTAGGAGAAGGCTTCAAAACTCCAGCACACATAGCTTAAACCATGCCAAGTACATTTTTGTAGTGTAATTGACACAAAAGGTTTCATTTGGCTAGTTTGGAATTAGACTTGAAAGCTGAACCTAACACAATACAACAAATACTGTGACTGGCAATTTTTCATCAGAATAATTATTCCCTTTAGCTGCTGTTCCTGCATTACAGGAAAACAGAGTGGCTTCTAGTCTTAAAAATCTACTAATTATAATTGTATAAAATGTATTAAAGAATAAATGACAGGGGCTGGAGAGATTGCCCAGCGTTAAAGGGCACTGGGTGCTCTTGAAGATGTCTGTACTCACGTAACCACTTACAGCTGCCTCCAACTCTGGTTTCAGGGTATCTGATGCCCTCTTCTGGCCTCCTTGGGCACTAAACACATGTGATGCACTTAAAATGTGCAAGCAAAACACTCGGACACAGAATAAAAACAGATCTTTTTTTATGACAAAAAATCCAACTACTGTCTATTTTAAATGTCTCCATTTACGGAATCAGCATCTTTAGTGGTCCATTGTGGACAAAGCACAAAATAATCTTCATTGTTTGACAATGAAATCAATAAATGTTAGTACTTCTTAATAGTGTGAGGCCTCAATTAAATCCTTTTCTACAACCTATCCACCCAAGGCCCATGCCCAATTTTTATTTACAATTTCTATCTGGGGGAAACAGCTATTCCTTGAGAACATTGTCAGATGTTATTCATTATACAAAAAAATTAATCATTATCCTGGCTATAACTTATGACAGCCACAGCCCCACCCATTATCAAATTGCCAACTGGCTCAAGAAACTTAACAAGGTTCCCAACATCCACAGACAGCTTTCCTAAAAGTTGTTGTAGGAGCTGGGTTTGGTAATGTAAACTTTTAGTTCCAGCATTCAGAAAGGGAGGCAGGAGGACTGCAAGTTCCAGGTCAGCCTGGGTATAGTGAGAGAGAGTCTCAAAACAAAAACCACAGAGTATGGAGTAGGCAGGCTGGAAAGACTAACAAGCTGGAAAGTCAAGCGCGCCCTCTTGTGGGGATGAGAATTGTGATTTTTTTTCCTTCCCTTCCATTCTCCATTCTTCATTTATTTCCTCACAAGACTACATCTTAGAGAAGGATCATAAATAGACAGGTGGTAATCCAGATGATCTCAGCCTAAAGGCTATAGGGTAATAACCCCAAGAAGATCGAATATTAACTTTTCCTCCTCCATAAGCTACAGGCTTGTGCACATCTTTGTATTGTGCTCAACAGAGGACTTGATAAAGACAGTTGAAAAGTCCCCAGGGAGTCCTCACCAAACTGTCAGTGTTTCTAGAGGCAGCAGTCTGAACTCACAGATACCAAGACAAACTTAAGTTAGCTTGACAACAAAGGAGGCTGGAAATAAGAGTTCACAGTGGAGCCCTTGCCTGGAACAAGTGACCATAGAGGAGGGTGGGAACACAGCTCACAGTGGAGCCCTTGCCTGGAACAAGTGACCACTGAGGAGGGTGGGAACACAGCTCACAGTGGAGCCCTTGCCTGGAACACACAAAGCCTTCCCACACCTGCCCTGAGTGGCGGGTGTGGGAAGGCAGGGAGTAGTGGCAGCAAAGGCTTATGCATCCAGGCCAAGAGACCACAAATGAAAGCAAACAGGCAGAGAAAGCCAGTGTGACAAGAGCAGCTGTGTGGTACCTGCACATTTAGACCAGGGCAAAGTTTGAAAAGAAGACAGAGACCAGACAGGAAGAAAATACGGCTGTGCACCACTGTTCATCTTGCCATCTGGAGGAACTGGGCTAACCACACACTCTCAAGGACCCCTGAGAAGCCCTTTAACACCAGCTGCAGCTGGAAACTTAGGCCCTCCCTAGAATGGTCTCCACACGCAGGGAAATGGCAGCCAGCAATTCCAACTCCCTGCCTCATCCTTTCAGCTCTGTATTTCATTGGCAAAGCCCGTTTGCCTTGGACAAAGGATCCTTGAGGGATATGTGGCCAGAGAGGAGGGTGGCTCTACAGGAGGCATACCCACTGCTTTGACCACTTTAGTCCTTTCAGAGGGTGCCAGGAAGAACCACACAGAGGTTGTGACAGTCTTTGGAGCTACCCTAGGTGTCACCTGTCACTTCATTTGTCTAAATCAAAACATGTGCCCATCTTGTCAGTCCGCACATAGTAACTACAATAAAGACTCCCTTGTGAGTACCCAAAGATGAACGACTGGTATGGCCTCTGTACTTAAGTGCATGGTAGTTTGAGCCCTCCGAACTGTTTTGTTTGGGTTTGGGGGGGGCACTAAGGCAATGGACTGTCTCTGTCAGCTTTATTTGCTTCATTTGTTCAAGGAAGGAAGTGACAGATACTAACTAGCCACTGCCTGGGGAAGGACTTCATTGTTGCCTGGCCTAAATTCGGAGCCTCTCTAGCACAGACTGTGCACGGACCAGCCCCAGCCATCTTTTGACCCAGGATCCCCTTCTCTCCCCGAAAATTATTCATGGACCATGTGAGTGAGGTTTCCAAGGGGTGGGGGAATGAGAGTAGAGAAAAAAAATTCTGAGTCCTGCGAAAAAACAAAGTATAGGCTAGCTAGCCATTAAAAAGCAAACAGCACCGCATAATTGTTCAGGCCTGTGAGGCTGAGCTTTATTGAAAAGTTCAAATACGAACCTTTAAAATGTTACAAAGTTGTATCATTCTGTCTGCATGTATGAGCCAATATCAAGTAATATTGCTGCATCTAAGGTAACTAGGTCAGAAAACTTATCAACTAGCCATTCAGCTGACAATAGCGAGCAGACAAATGCAGGTTTTCTGCACACAGTATAGAGCATACAACACTGGTTTTCAGAATCGAATTCCTGAGCTGAGCGTTGATCTGAGAATATCCAGTTCATTTGTGTGAAAAATTAACCAGGACACTTGTCACAGGCAGCCAACTTTGGCTTCACACACACACCATCACAGCAACCGCATTCCCTTCTGAAAAATGAGTGGTTTGTCCCTCCACAGGGAGTTTCTTCACAGAAAAGTGACCTGATGAACACACACAGCTGAGTAGATCAACCTTCAAGGTGTTTACAAGAGATTTTTTATTATTATTATTCAGTACAATCTGCTTTACACGATTCTTGGCTTTTTTTTTTTTCTTTGACTTAGCCTAAAAAATCTGAATATTTGCTAAACACTTGTTATTGAGGTTTGGTAAAACTTGAAGAAAGAATATTCCTGACAAGGCTGGGGTAACACTGGATTTGACTAGGTAGTTAGTGCATAAAAACATGAAAAATGTTGTTGAGGCAGGTAAACACAGGAACACTGGGCTGGAGAGCATCTAAGGCAAAGAAAAGAGAACTGAGCACTTTGGTTTTGTTGTTCCTTTGTCTTTGGTTTTTTGTTTGTTTGTTTGTTTGGTTGGTTGGTTTTTTTGGGGGGGAGATAAAGTTTCACTCTCTAGATAAGCCCTAAATCTAGCAGCAGTCTTCCTGCCTTGGTCTCCCCAGGACCCATGTCAAGCCCAGAACAAGGTATTTTTCATACTGCGTTCAAAGAAGAGACAGATTTGTTTTTGCTAACAAAAATGATAGCTTGAAGTGTCCTATACGTTCTCACTTGTGTTTGGTGGGAATAGAAAGGTAATTGCATAGCTTTTAAATTACAGATGGGTTGGGGAGATGGTTTTGTGGGCAAAGTGCCTGATCCACAAGCATGAGAACCTGAGTTTATGCCCCTAGAACCAAAGTAAAAACACTGGATGGGGCATCATGTACCTATAAGCCCAGCACTGATGAGAGAGAAGGTAGAGACAGGCAGATCCTGGAGGTTCATTGGTCAGCCAGTCTAGCTGAAATATGCAAGCTCCACGTTCAGTGAGAGACCCTGCCTCAAAAAATAAGATGATGAGTGTCTGAAGAAGACATCCTGATACTAGCCCTGACCTCCACACAAGGCAGGTCTGACCAGTACATAGCACACGCATACGCATGTATAAGTGGCATGCTTACACCAAAAACAATAGTAAAAAGTAACATAATGATTACGATGACATTTTCACATAACACCCACACCTTTTAAAGACTTCAAAAGGCATCACTGGCTGTGATGCTAGCTTGTTAGTCATAATTAAGCATAAGACAACTAGAGTGCTTCTAACTAACTAGAGAGCACAGATACCTTCAAAGCCATCATCTTCTTGCATGTAAAACAAAAGATCTAGGCAAGGAAAACACAAGCATTTTACAGAAATGAAGCAAACATCTTTTTGCCCTACTAAAGGGTATATATCTCAAGTCAGGTTTTCACTGGTATTTCCTCAATAGATTGACTATTTCGTTATACATCCTCCAGGGGGCATCCAAACCCCAGAGAAAATCCAGATGTTCCCAGTCAGGGAGGCGCTTGTGGTACACCAAGTTGGGGATCTGAGTCAGCAAGATGTTGACGTCACTGGGGTCTGCCAGCCAGTCATGGTCCCCACTCCACAAAGCAGTGGGTACAAGCATGTCTTTTAAGTCATACACGGGAGGGCAAGTCTATAAGAAAAAAAAAAAAGACTAATAGAAACCTTGGTAATAGTTACAATTTTTAAAAATAGAGTAAATGCAATCTCCATTGAAAAATAAATGTCTTGTCAGTCTGATCTGAAATTAAGCAAACAAAAAACTACACATTTTGATAATCACTTTCATTATGTTTTTCAGATAGTCATTACAAGGAAAGAACTGTCGCTGTGGAGATGTTCCCCTCTGCCACACTGTAGGGACCATTTAATCCTCAGTGAGTACCACGGTTATCCCCAGATGTATATGCAAGGACCCAACTGAGTAAGAAGGAGCTCTGTGCTCCGAGGCTCCTCCATCCTCTGTCTGAATGTGAGAGAAGCCACACAAATCCTCCATGGCTCAATTCTCTAAACTTAAAGTCAAAAACAAGGGCTACTTCGAGAATTGAGAAAAACAGAAATATTTTCATACTTCAGGGAACTCAGTGCTCAGAAATGGAAATTTTATTTGCAGAGGGAAGAAAGGGCTTAAGCCATGTAATGTGTCTAAGGTCTCACCTCCAGCAAGCTGGCAATAGCCCAGGGCATCCTGGTTCTAAAGCATATGCTTATGATCCTACCGAACCCCAGTAGCCCCTTACAGCCAGAAAACATCGGGACAGGAGACCTGCACCACTCCACTGACAGACCTGGAAAGATCCAAGTGGACTCAGGGAAAGCACCTTACCAAGCCAATTCTGCTGACAACCCGCCCTCCGCAGCTGAGCCCAACCGAGGTCTAGAAGCCAAAAGCTCATTTAATTAAATGGTTTACCTGGTTGTAATGAAAATAATTCTTGGCCTTGCTTCCCCAGTCAAAAGCTTGAAACATATGGTGTTTAGCAATCTAAAAACAAGAAAATTTGGAGGAAAAAAAAAGTTAGCAGACAATGAAGTTAGAGATAATATCATAGATTACTACAGACAATCAGGTCCTCAAAAACCAAATCCAGGTTTATTCTTCACTTCCAAACTTTACACACACACACACACACACACACACACACACACACACACCATACATACATACACACACACACACACACACACACCATACATACACACACACACAACACACACACACACCACACACACACACACACACACACACACAACACACACACACCGCACGCACGCACACGCACGCACGCACGCAGCACGCACGCACGCGCACGCGCACACACACACACACACACACACACACACACAATTTTGGTGGGGCATAGAGACAATCCTGTCCTGGGACTCACTTTGTAGACCAGGCTGGCCTCTTTCTGACAGAATGGCTGGGAAAACAGCTATGACCAAAAGAGTTACCCCCATGAGATGAGCATCTGTGTGGACGTTTTCTTTTCTTTCTTTTTTTTTTTTTTTTTTTTTAGATTTTTACTTATTTATTACGTATACAACATTCTCCTTCCATGTATATCTGCACATCAGATCTCACAATGGATGGTTGTGAGCCACCATGTGGTTGCTGGGAATTGAACTCAGGACCTCTGGAAGAGCAATCGGTGCTCTTAACTTCTGAGCCATCTCTCCAGCCCCCTGTGTGGACGTTTTCAACTAAAATTGGCTTCTTGGGCTTTTTCAAAGAGGTAGTAATTTTACTTGAAGGTGTACATACATACTGATGTTTCAGACTGGGATCACCTACTATATGTTCAACAGTGGTCCGGTAAGGCTATACCATTAAAGGACATTATGCCTATCATAGTTTGTGTTCAGTATGTTCTAAGAGGTTCAAACAACAATGAAATTGCTTAGTGAAATGTTACCAAAATGTAAACCTCTCCTTAAGAAATGCCTGACTGTACAAACACATGGTTGTGTTTCCTGTCTATCCTACCTATCTATATGCATTATTTGCTTAGATTTTTGTGAGCATACACGTGTGTGTGTGTGTGTGTGTGTGTGTGTGTGTGTGTGTGTGTGTGTGTGTGTTATACTCACATATGTGTGGAGACTAGAGGTTGATGTTGTAACATACTGAGAAAAATATAGACAGACTTACAGCTGCTGTGAGTACATCCACTTCTATCTCCAATTGAACGTGCTAATTCCCCAGTGCAGCCTGGACTGACAGAGTATGCAGACTTTAGTGTACCAGGTTCTCACACGTCATACATGTGGATAAAGCACCAGGGGTGTAGGAAATAGCTTGTAGCTCAGCATCACTTAGGACTTCAACCTACTAGCACTGTTTTTAAAAAGTTAATCAAATGTACATCTTTTTTTGTTTTAACAAAAAGCAGGAAGTTTCGAACAGTGGATGGCATTGGCATGATCTCAGGGAGTTATTAATATGCAGATCCTAGCAACACATTCAGAATTCGGATCCTGGATAGATGTGGGAGAGGCCTAGAAATCTATTTCATCAGTGTCCTCAGTAGTGTGGCTAGTGCTGTAAAGCTAGGTTGGGACAGGCCTCTTCCAAGAGGAATAAGTGCCCAGGCTCTGGGGAGGGGAGAGGGGAGGGGAGAGGCAAGAACATGTTTGGTTAGTGGGACCTGGTATAAGTTTGTCAGATTTGGCTTGGAGGCTGCTATGGTTATAACCTTGATTGTCAATTCGACTAAATTTGGAATTAACTAAGAGACACCTCTAGGCATGTCTGTGTCTATGAGGATGTTTGCAGAAAGGCTCGTCTGAGGTGGAATCCCACTGACCAGACTAAATCAAAAGAAAAAGGGAGGAAAATGAGCTGAGCACCAGCTGAGGCCACCAGACCACAGAGCCCAGCAGGGGAGCAGTAACAAGAAAACACTGGGAAATGGCTGTACAAAGTAACTCCTGTATGACAGAGAGACCTCGCAGTGAGCAGAAGGTCAAAGGGCACAGTGCCCTCTCTGCTGAGTCATGAATTTGGGAAATTCCAAAACCACAAAGTCAGCTTGGCTAGAGAGCAATGTTATGGCCCTCAGCCTGCAGTCTTTGACCCTGGCCAGTTGCTTAAAGGGGCAGACGAGAGGGGCTGGAATCAGAACAGATGTTAGGGTTACAGCCAAACCAGCTGCTCTCTCCCAAACCCAGTGCCCAGTGGGGGCCTAGGACCCTGAGGACGAAGGAAGGCCCTACTATGATGATGACATAGCATGGACTCAGGGAAGCCACAGTTTCAACACAGCCAAGGGCCCCTGAAAGGCCCGGCAGAGTGGCTACTTGTGAATTGCTGAAGCATGTGTCATACCACACAAAGGCAGCTGGTGTCCACTAAGCTGTCAAGTAGCTCACAAACTGCCTTCAGTGTGCCTCAGCCAGCCGGCAGACATCTTTGGGAATGCAGTGATTTCTGAGGTGACAGAAATGGGGCCTTTTGAGATATGTCCAAATAGAGAAGTAAAATGTTCACATGTGTCTGGGGCAGGGGGTTAGTATGAGAATATATGAAGAAAACAAATGATCATAAACAGAAATATACTTGTGAGTAGCAAGGACCTGGAAGAAGGGCATTGGGAATTTGAGTGCTTCCCAAGGTCTAAAGCATAGTTTAAGTGGTAAATGTATGCTGCAAGCATGGCATGGACAACTCGCATTCTGGGGACCCCTCTTCCTAAGGCACAGCAAACTCTGTCACCTGGCATTTAGCTTTCCTGACACATCAATAACCTAAGTGGCATCTCCTTAAAGAGAAGCCTGTGAGACAGCAGCTCATGTCATGTCTTCCAGTGTCACAGACCACACTTCTTCAGCTAGGGCTCCGAGGCAAGACAGAGAGTTTTCTATGCCATGCCCCAGGGACTCGCACACTTGGCTAGTGGAAGAAGAGTGTGGGGGGCAGACTTCCTAAACATACAGATCGTTGTAAATAAAAAAGGACTGAACTACTCATACATTTGACAGGGATAATCTCAAAATAGGTATATTGAACAAAACAACCAGGCAAAACCAAACAAATACATTATATTATACCCCACTGTTACACATGAACTCTAGGAAAGGCAAAATAAAGTGAGAGAACGCAGATCAGTTGTTGTGGAGGAAGGATTTACCCAGGAACATGAGGGCGCTTTCGGAGGTGGCAGGTATGTTTCCTGTCATACTGAGGCAAAGGCATTACAGGTTATGCCAAAGTGTATCAAGTTGTACAGTGTAGCAGTATGTCACGTATAGCTCAATAAAAATGCAAAAATAAAAAGCCAAAGCCAAAGTACAGTTTCTCCAGTGTGGGGATATTTTGTTTGTGCCCTAACAAAGCTTGCCTGGAGATTAGAGTGTGGTACTAGCCACTAGTTAATCATAGAAGGCCAGGCTGTGGTGGCACACACCTTTAATCCCAGCACTTGGGATCTCAGCCCTTTGATTCCAGTATTCGGGATCTCACACCTTTAATCCCAGCATTAGGGAGGAGAAAACAGTAAGTGATAGGGCTGGGCAGAGAGAGGAATATAAGGTGGGAGGAGACAGGAGCTACTCCGCCCTTTCTCGGTCTGAGCCTATGGTGGAGATAAGAACTCTACTGTCTGGCTGCTCTGCTCCTCTGATCTTTCAGCTTTCACTCCCTAATATCTGACTCTGAGTTTTTATTACTAAGACTAATTAGAACTCATGCTACACTCCAGTGCAAATGATTTGGAATCTCTATGGACACAGGAGTCTGTTTTATTTTTTTCAAGTTTTTATTTACTATTCTTGCATGACCATGATGGAGGAAGTACATGCACGTGTGAAGAACAGAGGACAACTCTTTGTGAAGTTGGTCCTCTCTTTCTACCTTTATGAGTTCTGGGGATTGAGCACATGTAGTCTGGCTTCCACAGCAAGTACTTTAGCTGAGCCACCTTGCTGACTCATAGGTTTCATTTTGTTTTTTTAAAATATCTTACTTATTTCAGTTTATTTATGTATGGTATGCATGTGTGTATGAGTGTGTGTGCTCGGGCACATGCGTGTGCATGCTTGAGTGCGCATGCATGCAAGCACAGTACACACAGAGAGGTCAGAGGACAAGTTGGAGTTCATTCTGTCCTCGGAACTTGTAGATCCTAGGGATCAAACTTGGGTCATCAGGCTTGGCGGCAAGTGCCTTTGTCCACTGAATCACCTCCTAGCCCCATACTTCTCATTATTAAACGTCAGTGTGTATAGCCAGTTCTGCCAGCCTACGCCTTATTTTTTATTGAAAGAATAATTTATTAAAAGATGTAACCCTGCTGGGTGTTGGTTGCACATGCCTTTAATCCCAGCACTCGGGAGGCAGAGGCAGGAGGATCTCTGTGAGTTTGAGGCCAGTCTGGTCTCTAGAGAGAGTGCCAGGATAGGCTCCAAAGCTACACAGAGAAACCCTGACTTGAAAAACCAAAAAAAAAAAAAAAAAAAAAAAGATGTAACCCTTTAGGAACACAGTGTTTCTGGTGCAAGTTGTGTCTGTGCAGTGCTCAGAAGCTAAAACACCTTTAGAGCATCTTGGTTTGAAGCTTAACCAGCAAAGCATTTCACGTTTAGGATAAGGTTAGCTGGAAAAGACCATTCTCAAGACAATGCTGTAAGGTGGAAGTAAATCCTCCCTATTGTCAAGTGGAAAAGGGGAAGCAAGTTATAAAGCCATTAGAAGGGAAAACATAATCTCCTTTTACATCAAATATTCTACCTATAACTACTTCTTTTTGAAATGATTCAGCAAGAGGCACCAAGCAAATACGGAGACTTTTCCTGCCTCAAATGTGTACTTACTACCTGTATGGGATTACTAGAATAATTTCATTTCCATTTTAAGACACTATTCTTTTTTATCTACATGTGAACTCTAAATGCTTTAGAACTAACATACATTGCTTATGTGATAAAATGATCAAAATTCTACTTGAACATTAGTGACCCCCCATTATCATAGATGATCACTTTGGCCCTGGTTTATCCACTCGTGTTCCAGGCACACTGTCCATGGGTGCTGACAGCTTCTACCCCCAGAAAATCATATTTTATCAAATATGAAATAAAGTAAATCTGTTGCACAATAAAAAATAGGGAGGAAAGTGGGAAGGTGAATAGGAAAGGGACATAAATCTGAGATGGAAGCAAAGGAGAAAGAAGTGAAGAGAGAGGAAAACAAAACTCAGCCCTGATCACTGCGAGGTGAGCCTTCGCCCAACACAGTGTATATCACGGAAGATAACTAAAGTGCCCCAACTCAGGGACAAGCGCCCAGGACTGTAGAAAGGAAACAGATTTGACCTGCTGTTTTGGTTTGGGAACGGCATGAAGAAGACTACTCTGGGAATCCACAGCTTAGCCAGTACCAGTTTTACTCAATATTGACCTTACATGTGTCCAGCTGTCCCCCTGGCATGCTTACCTGGCCCCAGTGTCGTAAGTTTTGCACCGAGGTTCCCGCAGGAGAGTGTGATGTATACACATTCACTCTAGACTGAAAGACGAATGTGATGAGTGAGAAAATGAAAACAGCATTAATAAATCCCCATTAACACATTTTCCTCTTCAAAGAACAAAATAATACAAATCTATGCACAGTTTTTTAGAATACTGATCTCTCAGACACCTGCAGAGTAGGGAAAAGCAACAGTGAGGTAAATCAAGGAGGTACATACAGGCTGCAATCACGGGTCATTTTTCCTCTTCTTCATGCTTTCCTAAATTTCCAGACTTTAGAAATTTAAAGTCTTCCTTTAATCAATGGGACAAAAATAAAAATCTCACTTTTTAAAAGTCTCTACCACCTTCATTTATAGAAAATGGGGGAGGGCAGGATCTGACTAGATAACTCAAACTTGAACTAAGATCCTCCTGCCTCAGCAAACCCCTCCTTGCACCAGCATGCCTGCCTTCACTCCAGATTTTTAAAACCTGTCTTCAGAATTCAACATCCTAAAATATAAATACATTTAGAAACACAGGCATACTGTAAGCCAGAGATTTACACTTCATAACAGACATAAATACATGTGCATGGACAAATATATGCTAATGCATGTAGTATGTATCTCTGTGTCTATATGCATATGATGCTCCAGGTTTAAACACACATAGCTTTTTGAATAGAGCACACTACTAGAATAAATGTTATATAAATATTATGACTTGTGATGGATCCATGCATTATTTGTTCCTTTATAGGTAGTGTCAGAAGCTCATAGGAGTGAGCCCAGAGGCAGCAACAGAGGTACCACTTGATAAAGCTGATGGTTTTGTTCTTAAATGAAAGACTCGAATGTCTGATGGGTCCAGGTCCATATCCCTCAAACAAATAAGCACATCCAGAGCTAATAACTGACAGCTGAGATAAGTCTCAATGTCAATGGACATACCTCATTTAAATTCTTCTCATTGAAACCACATATAAGAAAGAAGACATTTGTGCAAAGCTTCTTCAGGACAACGCGATTGCAAACGTGAGTGCTCAGCCATTTCAGTTTAGCACTCTGGGGGAAAAACTGTTTGTGTCCAAACAAGTCCTGCAAAATAAAAAGAAACCCAAGAATGGGTCAGCATTTCAACCTGATGGGCTGGCCTCAATATTCCTTTAGAAGTACAGACATACAAGGGTCTCCACAAGGGGCCTCCAGGACACAATGGCAATCAACTAACATTCCAAGCAGGAAACCTGTGAGTTATTCCTGGGCTAAATCAGATGTACTTAGAGACATGTGCTAAAGTTCCCTAAATGAAAAGGCAGAGTCAGAAAGCTATGTATGTTTATACTAGACTATTATAAAGGGAGATGACCATCTGTTGAAGGTCTCTTCCCAAACAGCTGTTGAGGCTTGGACTAAGTATGTTTCCCTCTAATCCACTACTGGCTAAATCCAGCCCCCTTGCAGGTCGTTCACTATTTGTTCCAAAACAGGGTCTTGTTGGGATAGTCCTGGCTGGCCTCATAGTTATCCCAGGCTAGCCTCAAACTCATGAGAATCCTGCTGCCTCAAAGGCTGGATTATAGGTGTGAACCGCCATGAACAACTATTGTTAATTTATTAAGAAATATTTTCATGGTGGTAAAACACTTAAGGTTTCTCATTTCCATCTTTAACTGTTCAGTGTCAAGCACAGTCACGCTTGTGTAATTATGCCTATGATCCACTTTCAGAACCCTTGCACTACACCCATTAAACAATTACTCTGAATCCAGTAGCAAGTTCATTACTTCCCACTTCCCCTGCCCAAAGCACCACAATGGTTTCGTAAGTTTTAGTGGAATGCAGCCACAGTATGAGTTTATGAATTATCCCTGGCTTTGGTAGACAGGAATAGTCAACAGAAACCACTTGGCCCATTTTTATAAAAGAAGCTTACCAATCCTTAGTCTATATTGTCCCTAACCAACAATCACTGGATCTAGGTTCAAGTACAGCCGGGACCTTCACTACACTCTCAAAGTAGATCTTCTTGTACTATGCAACAGGAGACAGGTCCTCCTTATATGGAACTCAGATCTGTCCCTTTGCACTCTTGCTCAACCCAGCCACGCTAAGACAAGCAAGAATGGAAAACTCAAGTATCTACAAAGGAAATGTTATGAGTTGAGTTATGTCCACTTAAAAGGCAAACATTTAAGTCTTAAGTGTCAACATTTGAGAATGGCCTTATTTAGAGATTGGGTCTTTTCAGATGACCCAAGTGAAAGAGAGGTTGGGCCTTCCTGTGACATGATTAGTGTCCTTTGAAGGGGAGGAATCTAGCCACAAAGATAGACATGGATGCAGATAAAACAACAACTGACGATGAAGACAGAAACTAGGAAGATGCTTCTACAGCCAAACTGGCCAAAAGCCACCAGCACAGCGTCAGGAAGGACAAGACATGCCACACATTGGCCTGTGGAATCTAGGAGGGCAGCACAGGGAAGCTGGAAACACACACGAATGAGGCTGCACACACACACATGCAGCCTGCTTCTCTGCACTGAGTAGATGACTGGGAAATACCAACAACTTTGACAAAACCCAGTGTTCATGCTGAGCTCAACACTCCAGGTAACTGCTACTTGTTCTTCTTGTTTTGGCTCACCACTAATCCACAGAATGGAGAAGCACAGCTTCTTTTTTTTCCTCCCGTTAAAAAAATGGCAGTTATCTGATCTGCAGTGTAAATATCACACTAGTTTAAATGCATACTATTGTATTCAGGTTTCTGCCAGGAAACTTAACCATCCAGAGATAGCCTGTGATCTCGGTCTGTCTTTGTTAGGATTTCTATTACAGTGATAAAATGCCATGGTCAAAGCAACTAGGTGAAGACAAGGTTCACTTCAGCTTACAGTCCATATCACAGTCCATTATCTAGCAGGGTAGGAATTCACACTGGGCAGGAACATGGAGGCAGGAACTGATGCAGAAGTCATGACAGAGCACTGTTTACTGGCTTGTTCCCTCATGGCTTGCTCAGTCTGCTTTCTTTTAGCATCCAGGACCTCTTGTCTAGGGGTGACACTACCTACAATGGCTGCTCTCTTCTGCATCAATCACTAATTCAGAAAATGCCCCCAAAAGCTTGTCTACATGCCAATGGGGTAAGGGAAATCTCTCAGTTGGGGTTTTCTCTTCCCAAATGACTGCAGCCTGTACATAAAAACCAGGCATCACATTGTGAAGTCAGTCTTCTGTTGGACAATGTATCCAGTCTGAAAGCAGACTTCAGATCTAAATGATCTTTGTCAGAACAGCCACTTGAGAAGTAGCTTAAAAGGACCAGGAAGTAAATTCTACATGGAGAAAAGGTCGAGTGACATGGAAAGCTAGTCCACTCACAGCTCTTGCCTTAGTGTCTACATAATAGTCATTGTGACAACTGCGTGCATTGTTGAAGTTCTCTATTTAGCAGGGTGATGTATAGCAGGCCCACATCAAAGTCCACCATTCCTTTGGGCTGATGGAGGATATAAAGTTGACCTAGTGACTCAGAACCATTGACCCAACTACTGGTCTGGCAAACTCCATAGAAAACCACATCCACGCATGGTGACATATGCAGATAAAGGGGGATTTGCCTTAAATAGTTGTAGGCATGATCACATTAACTTTGATATGTTTGTAAATTACACTTTTATATTTTGTTTCAAAGTATTAGAGGGGGACACTTTACTTCCACAAAAGCAACATGTATTTTTCACAGCAGCTTACTTCAACAGTTTATGAATATTTGTTCATTTGGTTATTTTGTTCAAGTTTGTTTTTGTTTTTACTTTCCCAGTGTGTGCCAGAAAGCATTCAAGTCTGAAATCATGATTTTCCCAAATGCCATGCCCATAGTCTTCATCAGAAACCATAGAGAATGCTTTGTAAAAACACAGAGCCCTGATCTCCACTCCAATTTTACAAAACAACATTTCTAAAGGGGGGGGTGGGGTGGGAGAAGGTGTAGTTTTTAGTTTTACAAAACTAACTCATAAACTCTAAGGAGCAAGCTAGATTTATAACATGCATTCCCCTGCAGCAGCCAGCACACTCTCCTGTATCCACTCTAGAGCTCTTCCCCCAGTCTGAAGTCTACCACAGTAATCAATTAATTAATAGCAGATCTTCATAATCAAAAGCTGCCTATGCAACAGTTAATAAGGAAATCAACTAACAGGCTAGCTCTCCATGGGAGAAATACACAATCTGCAGAACAATCTATATAGCTGGATACCATCTGCCTTGAAACAAAACGATGTATTTCTCTTGGAGCATCTCTATGTGCATAAATTCATATGTGGGGGCTACAGGAAAAGACCACCAGAGTAATTCTAAAGATGGTATTAAAGAGGAGCCCTAGTATTCAGGAAGTACTGGTAGTTTCTGAAGTATTTGTAATGCAAATCAATACTTCTAGTAACTAAGACAGTGGAAACAAAATTTTATTGGCATGTTTGCTGATACAATGAATTCCTACCACAAGAGTCTGACTAACTGTAGCTCTTTGTAACCCAGAATTTCCTGTGCAGTTACAAAGACAATGAAGTGTAACATTATAGTCCTTCTACCTCATCAAGGGGCTCATTAAGGGCATGAGCCCTTTCCTGTAAAAGACTTTAAACAGCCTGGGAGAAAAGAGGAAGTGTTGTGTGATATTTTATGTTCTAACACATAAAGCTTGATTGGAGTCAGAGGGTGGAGCTAACCAGTAGTTAATCATAGAGGTCTGGAGGTCTGTACAGAGAAGAGACAGAAGCAATAAGTTGGGGCAGAGACAGGATTTCTGCCCTTTTGGATGGAGGAGCAGAAGAGGTGGAAAGCAACTGTGACTTCTCTGCTGCCTCACAGATCTTTCAAGTTTTTACACTGATATCTAACTCCTGGTTTTTATTGTTAAGATTAATTAGATTTATGCCTCAAGAGAGAGACAGAGACAGAGAGCTATGTTACACCTACCCCTAAGTAATGAGTCACTTAATAGCAGGGGTAAGTTCTAAGACTCAGATTCTCAAGTAACATTAGCCTTATGCAACCATCACACAGTATCCTTACACAATTCTAGACCTAGATTTCATTATAGAGGGAAATCAGGGGAGGAACCACAGAGATTCTTGCTGGTTCACAGGCTGACACTTAAGACCACTTGCACAGAGATAATGTTGCCCACAGTGGGCTGAGACTTCCTGTATTAATAGTCAAGACAATCTCCCAGAGACATGCCATAGGCCAATGTGATTTTGGTAATTCCTCAATTAGGACTTTTTTTTTTTCTCAGATGACTCTAGGCTGTGTCAAGTTGGCAGTTAAAGCCAACTATGACATAAATACTATGCATAACTATTTGTCCTATACTTTTATATAACTCTTGTAACCATAGATTTTTATATGCTAACATCACCACAAATATGTGAATTATATGTTGAACTACTACTAGTTGATAGGAAAGTTTCAGTTTCATTGTTATCTGTTGGGACCAAAATCCAGTGCATTACTCCTCACTGTCAAAAACCCATTCCAGACAGGCAGTGGGAGTGTGCCTTTAATTCCAGCACTCGGGAGGCAGAGGCAGGCATACTTCTATGAGTTTGAGGCCAGCCTACTCTACAGAGCAAGTTCCAGGACAGACTCTAAAGCTACACAGCGAAACCCTGTCTCGAAAAAAACAAAAACATGTATGTCTCTCTTAGGGTCCTCCTTATTTACTAGCTTCTCTGGCAGTGTGGATTGTAGGCTAACAAGGAGGACCATAAGAGAGATATACATGGTCCCCTAGAGAAGGGGAAAGGGTCAAGATCCCCTGAGCAAATTGGGAGCATGGGAAGGGGGGAGGGAGCTAGGAAATGAGAAGGGAAGAAGAGGAGGGGTAAGGAGGACATTAGGGAGCAGAAAGGTTGAGTTGAGTCAGGGGAAGAATAGAAGATAACAAGAATGGAGATACCATAATAGAGGATGACATTTTAGGTTTACAGAGAAACCAGGCACTAGGGAAATGTCTGGAGATCTACAAAGATGACACCAGCTAACAATCTAAGCAACAGAGGAGAGGCTACCTTAAATGCCCTCCCCTGATAATGAGATTGATGACTGACTTATATGCCACCCGATAGCCCTCATGCAGCAGCTGGTGGAAGTAGAAGCCGACACCCACAGCTAATCACCGAACTGAACTGGAATCCAGATGCAGAGAAAGACGACTGAAGAGCAAAGGGGTCCAGACCAGGCTGGTGAAACCCACAGAAACAGCTAACCTGAACATCGGGGAACTCTTGCTCCCCAGACTGATAGCTGGGATACCATTATGGGACTGATCTAGACCCCAGGAACATGGGTTTCAGTGAGGAAACCTCAGAAATCTATGGGACCTCCTGTAGTAGTTCAGTACTTATCCCTAACATAGGTGTGGATTTTGGGAGCCCATTCCATATAGAGGGATACTCCCTGAGACAAGACACACGGGGGTTGGCCTAGGCCCTATCCCAAAGGATACAATAGACTCTGATGACACCCTATGGAAGGCCTCACCAGCCAGGGGGAGCAGAAAGGATATGTGATAGGTAGGGTTTTAGTTGGGGGAAGGGTGGTAGGTGAGGACGGGAGGGAGAAGGGAACTAGGATTATCATGTAAAACAATCCTGTTTCTAATTCAAATAAAAATATCTGAAAAAAAATAAAAAAACAAAAACAAAAAAAGAGAAACATTACAGGGCTGGAAATATGGCTCAGCTATTAAAAGTTAAGGTCACAACTAAATAATCAAAAAACATACATGGCATATGACTGTATATAACACTGTATTCAGTGTGTGTGTGTGTGTGTGTGTGTGTGTGTGTGTGTGTGTGTGTGTGTGTTTATAAAATATATAACACTGAAATAAATGACTGTCCATTCTTAATGAGCTTAAACTCCTCATCAGTGCTGTTGCTCCTTGGAATGAAGTTTAGAATTGAATAGCTCTAGGGCTAAGCACTGATATGCTTAGGGGCCAAATAATTCCTTAGATCATTTTCAGCATGGCTAGGGACAGGCACACAGAAACAGTATACCTCTTGTCTCTTATCTCCTGTCTACTCCTGTGTACCTACTTGCCTGTGGATGAAAAGCAACTCTAGGAATGCTTAAGTTACTTTTTCAAAACCTTCCTAGTACCTTCTTTGTGTAGTGTGTAGGGACCTGAACTAAGCTGCTAACTATGAATACATGCAGCTACGTGTCTAGTTAATTTGGTTCCCTGGGTGCCTCTTGCAGGAGGAGGTGTGAAGGCAAGCACACCCACTGCTCCAGTAATACCATCTACAGAGGACACTGCCGATTCTCATGTGACCAGTTTTTCAGCTCAGAAGAGGATATGTGAGGAGAAGGGAGATGGGTGAGACCCAAGTACCTCAATAATAACTTCTGGCCACTTTGAAATCTTGATCACAGGGCTCAAGGCGAAATTGAGAAACACCACAGGGGCCAAGGCAAAAAACATTTTAATCTTCTTTGCCAGCTCAGGTATCTGTGAAAATGCTATAAAACCTGTGGGGCAAAAGAAAGAATTAGACCTTCTAGTACTTCCTCAAAAAAACAGAAGGGGGTCACCCATTGAACCCTACAGGGGAAGCCCAACACCACACAAGTTGAATAGCTGAACAGAGCTCTTAAGACATTCTGGCTCAGAAACAAGGAATTTAGGTCCAGATTTCAGCCTACAATATGCATGGAAAGAGGTCCAGGGTAAGAGAGTAAAGAAAGTCTTCCCTGTTCCCATGGCAATGTGAATCTTTAGAGCTCCACCCCACACTTCTACCTCCCCTTCCTATCTCTAATTTGCAGACCATCCAAGCAGAACACCAGTAACTCAAAAGCCACATTTAGACTTCCCTCACTGTAAAATATCTTTTACACTTCTCTCAGATCTCCCCATGCTACTTGTCTCTAGGACACTTTAGAAACAATGGACTTTAGACAAGTCACCTAGTCATAAAAGAAATAATGGAAATAAAGAACATGCAGCTCCATTTTCTGGAGGGTGAGGCAATTTAACATGTTAATACTCTGAAAATCACTTATACTGTTCACTTGGTGAATCTCTTTGCAGAGTGTACTCTACGCCGATCACGTGCCATGAACACAAAGTTGTTAGTGACAGTATAAACTGTCATCTTGTAGTTAGTTATGTCTCCCTTAACTTTATTTCTTTAATTACTGATTTATTTATTTTGGGTGGTGCTAGGGTTTGATCCTGGGGTTCAAACCTGTTAGGCAAGCACTCCACACCGAGCTGCACCCCAGCACTGAAGATTTAAAGTATATTTTCTTACTGACCCTTTGAGGTTTCTGACATTAGGCAATGTCACCCTCTCACCTCCCTATGTTGCTTACACTAGAAAACACATAACAAATATAGCTTACATCAGTTCTTTCGATTTTAAGACACTTAACAACTTACACTAAAATTCTGAATTTCTGTAGATTACTACTGAAATTTTCGTGGTCTGTTCATGTTTTCTGCTTGGCATAAAAAAAAAAACTGTATTCAAAGTAACATCATTCTTGTGTAACATCACTTCACTTCAAAGACATGTTGCCTTTTCCTTCTTTATTGTATACATACCTATGGTGGTGCCTTGAGAATGACCCACATAATACACTTGTTCTTGACCAGTTTTATTCACAATGTAATAAATTGAAGCAGGTAGGTCATATTTTGCCATCTCATCAAAACTACAATCCAAAAGACAAAGGATTCTTCAATTGAAACAGTGCACAAAAGTACAACAGCACACAGACACTTGGTATGAAGTGTTAGCACACACTGAACATGGCTGAAAGAGCATGCATGCATTCAGAACACTAACTGTGTCTAGGACCAAGGAAGTTCCCCTGCATGCCAGTTGTTCCCCAGTTGTACCTCCTGAAGGTAACACCTCTAATTTTCATGTTTATAAGTTAGCCTGATTCACTTTGCATATTTCCTGTAAATGGGATCATGTAACATAGCATCTTCCATAACTGGCTTTCCTCATGTTGGTATGTGACTATAGCTGTTTATTCTCTTGTTATTATGTTATTATGTTACACCACACTTGGTTCATTGAATTTACTGCTGGCGTGTATTTGAGCACCCATTGTTATAAACAGTGCTACAATAAACATTTTCTAATAATACATGCCTTTTGGTAAAGTTCTCACTCTTGTGATTCATGGCCAGGGTGGCTCCAGTTTTATCAAAAGGAAGCATCTACAGGACCAGCCTTTTATAATACCTGGTACACTAAACTGTAGTCTTTAACCAGGTAGGTAGGTGTGTGTGTGTGTGTGTGTGTGTGTGTGTGTGTGTGTGTGTGTGTGTAGAGAGAGAGAGAGAGACAGAGAGAGAGAGAGACAGAGAGAGAGAGAGAGACAGAGAGAGAGAGAGACAGAGAGAGAGAGAGACAGAGACAGAGACAGAGAGAGAGAGAGAGAGAGAGAGAGAGAGAGAGAGAGAGAAAGGGGAAGGAAGAGGGAGGAGGAAAAGGAAAACGACAATCCAATTGTTAGAAAGCACTGAGACTATGCCAGGCTCTGTGATGGCTCCTTCCCTGAATCCTTTACTTTAGGCCCAGTGAGTTTGAGCTGGGACTTTAGCATCCCCATTTTATAGATAAGGAAATAGACACAGACATTTATAGCTGTGCTAAGTATCACATAACAATTGATTGGTAGAGTGAGGAGTAAGAAAGAGAGAGATAGAAAGCAGTAAGATAAACATGTGAGTATGTGTGTTATGGGGAGTGATATTTAACCTAAACTCCTCCCTAATGCCAGGAAGGTTCAGAATAACTTAAGAATTCCTAGCTGAATCTAATCACTTATGCAATCATTTATTCAAATTTACCATCACATTGGCTATTAAATTCCTGACAAGTTTCACAACTTGTCAAAAGACATCAGCTTCGTTATACACTACCTCCCAGATAGATTCCCAAGTATCTATCGTAAGGATGCTAAAGACACAGATCCAGTCATAATCGCTTGTGATATACCTGAAGGCCCAGAATTCATCCTGAGAAATGGAGAGAGTCCTATGTTTCAGAGACCAGGTGTTTCCTCTGCTGTTCCCCAGCCACACATCAAAACCAGCATCGGCCAGAATGAAGCCCAGGCTGCTGTTGTCAGAGTTTGTGACCCAGTTACTAGAATCTGCCAGGAAGCCATGCTGAAGATAGACAACTGGTTTGGGACCTGAAAAACATTGATGTTTAGAAGGTATTATATCCAATCTCCTCGGCAAATTTGCTGTCTTGCTAAACTGTCAACACTTAAGAGAAACCAAAGCAAATAGAGCAACAGAAACAGATTAACAAGCTGGAGAGACATGTTTCCTTTAAACGGTGTTGACAAAGATGCAGCAAAAACTACACTGTTTTTTTGTTTGTTTTTTTTTTTGGTTTTTATTTTTGTTTGCATTTCTGGTAAAAAACCGTTGACTTAAGCATCAAAATAAAGTTTAATAGACATGGGTGAGCTTGCAAAATGTTTCTATAATCACAATGATTCCAAACAAAATAAACTGGGAGGAAATGTCACACACAATGAGATGGTTCTATACCTCTGCAACAATGGATGAACCCTAAACAGAGATAATGGCAACTGTTGGCCAAGATGAAGGGCAATGGGATGGCAGAAACACACATGAGTGCTTCGGGGAGCTTTGTGCATCATTTCTAACATTTGAACAGAACTAACTGGAGATGCTGAGTGACAGTGACATGCCAATGAATACAACTGAGGTGTTCATAAAAGATGAGGCTACGCATGTACAGGACAGAGGCATGTGGGAAGTCTATTGATGTTTATAGTAGATTTATTCATTGCCAAAATTTGGAAGTGTTGGTTGCTCAACCCTGCATCTGCTTGATTTTGAAGTGACCCTGTAGGGAGCCGTCCCTGCATTCTCCATTACAAGATGGCGCCTGCATCCGGCAGGCACCGAATGTAAACAAGATTATTGCGCAGGCGCTGGGTAATTTTCCATTCCTTGATCTCTGCCTATTCCGTGGCGTCATATGGCCGGATGAGCTGCAGCCAATCATGGGGTGACACGTCCGAGGCGGTGGTTGCCAGCCTTTATTAGGGGACGGGATTCTTGGCTTGGGGTCTCCGCTCTGGTAAGCTTATGCTCTCCTCTCTCAAGATGCATTAAAGCTTTCCTGCAGAAGGATCCGAGTGTCCCGCGTATGATTTCTTGCTGGCGAGAAATACAGAGCGCGCGCGGGACATATGGTGCCGAAACCCGGGAACATATGAACATCTCCGGCACCTCGGAGACCCCTTGGCTACAAGGCGGATTCAGAACTGCAGGGTGGTAAATTCGGAGAGGTATGTTTTTTCTGGACTCTGGCTTGGGAATGTTGCTATTGTGGGAGGTTAATATAGAGGCTTCTATGCTTTTACTAGGAGCTATTTTGACTTTTCTCACTGTTGTAACAATCTTAAAGAAGTCCAGAATTATATATCAGAAACCGAATGTGGTGAGAGATGGGGCGCGCCTAACAATAAAATATAAGAAAAAAGGACCTCCCGGGATGTCTAGTGACAAGGGAGTAAATAATTTGTTAAGAGAAACAGCAATAAATAAGAAAAAAGGACCTCCTGGGATGTCTACTGACAAGGGAGTGAATAATTTGTTAGATGATTCTGTAAATAAGTTTAAAGCTTTAAATCTTGATAGCTCTGACTCTAAAAGCTCAGGAGATGAAGTCTTAAATACTGGGGAAACAGCTCAGCTAGGTGAAAAAGAAACAAAAAAGGGGGGAGAGAAAATAGGGGATAACCGGTCACACCCCGGTAAATTTAAGAGACCTGTTAATCCAGCGGGTGTACTTCCATCAGCACCCCCATTATATGAGTTACAACAAAAATTTGGTACCGACTCCTTTTTACCATTAGAGGAGCGGAGAAAATTGCAGATGGCTTTCCCAGTCTTTGACAGGGGAAAAGGCCGCACATGTTATTCAAAACTTCTTAGAGGCCTGGGGTGCCTGGGAAAAGCCTCATATCCTAAAGATGCTCAAGTAATTTATGTATGCTTGTTTTAAAATGTTCCATTTCCTGGTATGGCCATTTTGTAGCTGGTCACATGACTGACGGTAGCCATTTTGCTAAAGTTAAGAAAAGGATACTTAAACCGCCATCTTGACTAAAGGTTACCACATGGAAATTAGAGGTACCATCTTAGAAACAAGTTTTTCAGTTAAGATTTAAAATGTTAATGCTTCTATATATTACAGAAAGACCTTAAGGGAATTTAAATTTCTTTTTAAAACCAGTTTTCAAATGTTTGATTTTATTAATGTTTGTACTTAAAGAGCTTCAATTTAGAATTTTTAAGCAAAGCCTGACAATGTAAAGTTCTTGTTTTGTAAAAGATGCTAATCTATTATGTTGGTAGCACACACCTTTAAGCTCAGGGTGTTGGTGACACACGCCTTTAAGTTTTGGGCGTTGGCGGCATACGCCTTTAATCCCAGCACTCGGGAGTAAGAGACAGATGGATCTTTATGAGTTCAAGGCCTGCCTGGTCCGACAGATCGAATTCCAAGACAGGCTCCAAAGTCACAAAAAAAACCCTGCCTCAGAAAGAAGTTAAGCTACTGTTTAAGGAAGTTCAGCTGTATTACAGAAATAAGACTTTACCTAGCCACCTGTGTGCTTCTTAAAAACAGATAATGGGCCGGCTTATACCTCTCAAAAGTTCCAGCACTTCTACAGACAGATGGAAATTACCCATCTAACTGGCCTACCTTATACAAGGCATTGTGGAACGTGCCCATCGCACACTTAAGTCTTATTTAATCAAACAAAAGGAGGGAATGGGAGCATCCTTACCCTCGGTGCCAAGAGTTGCAATATCCATGGCACTCTTTACCCTTAATTTTCTAAACATTGATGCTCAGGGCCATACTGCGGCCAAGTGCCACATCTCAGAACCTGAAAGGCCAAAGGAAATGGTAAAATGGAAAGATATCTTAACTGGTCTTTGGAGAGGCCCGGATCCTATTCTCATAAGATCCAGGGGAGCGATGTGTGTTTTTCCACAGGATGAAGAGAATCCCCTGTGGATCCCAGAAAGACTTACCCAAAGAGCCCCTTTGGACCCTCAAAAGTCGGAACTCCACCCTCTCCCCGGGAGTTGAGAGCCGCTATTATCCAGATTAACTCCTGTCCTTGACGGAGGGACTGTCATCATGGATTGCTTCAGCTGTCTCCTATTCTAAGGAATGGGTGGAGGTGGGATTGTTTGGTGCAGCCGTTTGCTGCGGATTGATGTTGCTTCTCTGGCTGGTCTGTAGGCTCAGGGCTCAAACTAAGAGAGACAAGGTGGTTATCGCCCAAGCGCTTGTAGCTTTGGAACAAGGGGCTTCCACTGATATTTGGCTAACTATGCTTAAGCAATAGGCCGCTGGCCAGACAGCTCTTGCACACCCGGAGCCTAGGCTCATTGCACAGGGTAGAGTGCCTGGCTTGAGCAGCCCATGAGGGATGTCGAGCAAGGCATCGCACAGAGAGTTGCCCAATATGCAGGCTTCTCTGGGAGGCATGTTGTCCTGCATAAGGGTTGCCTGCCCTAGTCTCCCTTTCCCAGAAAAACGGCAGAGGACAGGTCGAGAGCGCTTCGGGTCAAGCTAACAGCCTGATGGCGACTCTTGTACACAGTCTTAATATTTGATTGGGAAGGTACAACCTCTGCCTCTATCCCTCAACATATGGGTGACCTATTTGCTTGTAAAAATATAAAGCCTTATCATTAATTAATAAAAAAAGGGGGATCTGTAGGGAGCCGTCCCTGCATTCTCCATTACAAGATGGCGCCTGCATCCGGCAGGCACCGAATGTAAACAAGATTATTGCGCAGGCGCTGGGTAATTTTCCATTCCTTGATCTCTGCCTATTCCGTGGCGTCATATGGCCGGATGAGCTGCAGCCAATCATGGGGTGACACGTCCGAGGCGGTGGTTGCCAGCCTTTATTAGGGGACGGGATTCTTGGCTTGGGGTCTCCGCTCTGGTAAGCTTATGCTCTCCTCTCTCAAGATGCATTAAAGCTTTCCTGCAGAAGGATCCGAGTGTCCCGCGTATGATTTCTTGCTGGCGAGAAATACAGAGCGCGCGCGGGACATGACCCTAAATCTGTTATTTAAAAAAGCAAAGTTTAGGGCTGGAGAGATGGCTCAGGGGTTGAAAGCACTGGCTGCTCTTCCAGAGGTCCTGAGTTCAATACCCAGCAACCACATGGTGGTTTACAACCATGTATAATGAGATCTGGTGCCCTCTTCTGGTGTTCAGGAATGCATGCAGGCAAAAACTGTATACATAATAAACAAATAAATCTTTAAAAAAAAAACAGCAAAGTTTAATTTAAAAAAAAAAGACAATGTAGAATAAAGTCTTACAGACAAATAAGACATGAATTTGTGATGGGAACCTGAAGGGGAGCACAGAGGAACTGTGGGGTCGGGGAAGGGTAGATACGATAAACATGAATGTGCTCATGTACTAAATCCTCAAAAAAATTAGAGAAAGCTAAATAGAAAAAATACACACATGAATTCAAAAAGTGTCTATGAATTTATCTTCTATTCACCTCTTCTTGAGGCAGTTAAACTGCAAGAAGAACAAAGACTTGGATGTACAACTCATCCACTTCCTGACCTCAAGAGACATATAGGGCCGAGACTATGCAGTCACTCATCAAGCAAACTTTATTCAGCACCAACTCTGTGACAGGGCCTTCTCAGCACTGGAGACACAGCAAGGAACAAAAGCAAAAGAAAGCACCACCTTGGAGAAAGACAAAAAAGAAAATGGGCCAACCCGGGTCCATTAGCTTCTTTGCTTTTCTAGTGGCACTTTAAGGCTTGTCAGAGAGACTGTATTTACTGCAAGGGCTCTAAGGTTAGTCAGAGAGACTGTATTTACTGCAAGGGCTCTAAGGCTAGTCAGAGAGACTGTATTTACTGCAAGGGTTCTGTCTTCACTGTACTAGATGTGCCGTCCCTGCCTTCAGTGAAGATCTGAGTTCGTCTTGGCAAATATGGAAATAATCATTAGAAGTCTGAAATTACAAAACAGTGTGTCAAAAATTACTGAAAGTCATGCCTCTGGGAGCTA
This sequence comes from Cricetulus griseus, assembly GCF_003668045.3. Classification (NCBI taxonomy): domain Eukaryota; kingdom Metazoa; phylum Chordata; class Mammalia; order Rodentia; family Cricetidae; genus Cricetulus; species Cricetulus griseus. Next base: position 27,259,360 of record NC_048596.1, on the reverse strand, counting down.
AAAAAAAAGGCCTAAAATATCATTTTTCTGACCAAGGACAGACAAAATGACTTCATCCTGTTTAGTCAACTGAACAGCTACCACCAAGCAGGCTGGGGACAGCAGCCTCATGGCTGTTTATTGTGATGCTGCCTGCCCGATGAGGTGAATCTCGGGTGAAGCTAGGTTTGACAATGACTGTGGTTCACAAGAGGAAGACCTGGTGTGTGGGGAAGTTCCCCTGCCTCCCAAGACACGAGTGTGCATGGGAAGTTACTTTGCTCCAGAAAGTCATGGGGAACCACTTGTGATCAAATGAAGGAATGAAACTAAGGGCAAGGAGGAAGCAGGCCAAAGTTGAGCATGTCAGCAAGGCACAACTCAGTTTTCACCAGCCATAAAAACTCACGGGATTGATTCCTCTTCATAGCTGGTAGCCAGAGCCAGTGAGTGATCTCAGACTGCCAGGCTGGTGGGGGAGTGGGGGAGAGGCTTGTAGTTCCTAGGGAAGGTTAAGACCTCAGCACAACTGACCCACCTAAGAAATTAGCTTAAATGGTAGAATTCTTTGCCTGGCCCAGGATTTGCCAGGCCCTCTGTAGCCTGACATCTTTAAGTTCCTTGCTAGTTTGGGAAGAACGTGCATATCCCACAAAAGGACTGTGTATCCTTCTGCAATCACAGATTCTAAGCAAAAAGATAAGAGGGACTTTGAATGTGGTATGTACCCATTTCCATGGTCCCATACAAGGGAGTACAAAGCTAGAATTGTCCCTCAGCTTACATCTTCTGGAATTGGCCACATTACTCACCCAGTTCACGGGAGCTCAGCACCCAACCAAGTGGGACCTCTACTCCAGACAAACTCAATGTGCAAGGGTTGGCACAACCATCCTCGAGATAGACCTCAGCCTAGGAGCTTTCTAAACAAGCTCTACCCACATAATAACCCAAGCAAGCTTCTACAGTCTGGATGGCTTATCATTGTTCAAAACAGCTACCAATTATGTTCGAGGCACCATGTCATATATAGCCTGCCTTTTCATATCCATGTTAAAAATGAGGTGACCTAGATGTGAAAGTAGCAACTGGCCCAGAACATTCAGCCAGCAGTGTGCCAACACTGAGATCCAGGTCTCTCTCACTTCAAAGGGCTTGTGTTTAGCCAGTGATCTAAAGGAAAAACAATTCTAAAAACTAGAGAAGAGGTATGCACACAAATGTTAACTCTGTCTCCAGCCAGCTCATGGCAAACCAAGCAGCCTATGCCAAAACCAGCTATGTGCTGAAGCAGTCCAGAGAGATTATGAGACAGACACATTACCGGCTCTGGCTCCGATCTAGAGAATGAGGAACTCTAAGCACAGAGCCTGAGCTAGAAGGCCTTACCTATGAAGCTCCCCTGGCTATTTTTAATCAGTCCACCAGAGCTGTATTCAAACCTACTTAAAGGGATTTATGGCCAACCCCTTGATTCATCAAGCTGGGCCAGAGATGAACGAGTTGCCTAAAATGCCCAGGAAGAAGCCATAAAGCATAGACATCCCCCAACAAGCTCCCAAGGGGGCTCCTTAGGGCCTCCTTCTCAATAATTGGTAAGAGTGGAAAGGGGGTTGATAGTCTCTGGTACAGCAAAGCCTAGCATGTGTGAAGTTCCAGGCCTGCTCTTCAGTTCCACACAAATTAAAAACAACAATTGGGTTTTCAGTTATCCACAATTAGGGCTCCTGGATGAATATTTACAGTTTAATTCTAGTTTGAAGATTTGGCGCCAAAAAATAAAATAGTTCAAATACTATATAGTTTTGTCCCTTTCTGTTGTAGTGGCAAAATACCTAAGAATGGCTAATTTATATTTAAAAAAAGAGAGAGATTTACAACTTCCAATGAAAGGTTCATAAGTCTGAGTCTCTCATTTTTCTTCGGTGTCCCATAGCAGAAAGAGGCAGAGTAAAAAGGCGCGTGCCAAAGGAAGAGGTAAGGTCTGGCCCATTTGGAGGAAGAAACAGGGAGCGGGGCTTAGGTCTATCCCACTTACAGAGCCCAGGAGACTGAACAACAGAATCTGATGTTCAAACTACCAGATACTTTTCTGACTTTATCAGGGACAACACTGTAACCCTGAGCCCTAACAGAGAGGGCTGTGTGGGGTGAGAACTTGGACACAAGGTATAGGAAGCTTGTCTTTATGTTGTCCCTGCTGTTATCATGGGAAAATTACTTAACCCCCCAAAACCTTGTTTTGCTCATTTGCTAACCAGAGTCCTAACTATTAATCTGATGATTCATCTGTGTCAGGGGGCACTTGGCTTGTCCACAGGAAGCAATCAGAATGTTATGTGGGACTTTATCAGTGTCCAGGCCATTGTACTCACATTTCAAAGTCTCTCTGCAGGAAAGAGGTTAACCTACACTGCATCACCAGGTCCCACCTCTAACACAGTGCTGCTCTCCACACCCCTGGTGACAGTCACTGTGATCGTTAAGCAACAAGAAGGCAGCAATGTGTTCCCTATCATTCACTGCAGTGCCAGCAGCAGCGGAAGCTGAATCTGGCACAGGGTGCACATGGTAAAATGCCATGAAGACATGAAACAGCAGCACGTTCCTGTTATTCCTGTTATGGGTGCTGACTCCCACCCACCCATACACAACATGAACCACCCTGTCCGCACTGTGCACACTGCACACCCAGTAACCACTTAGTACATAGCGGTTCCAACTGCAGATCTACTGTTACAGTCTAGCAGTAGTTATGTTTAAGACTTCCCTAATGATAGCCCATAGCATAAACTAAGAATGCCGCCAATATATAACACAGTGTTATCATTGTTCTTTTTTTATTATAATTCTTGATAATTTTCTACCATCTCCAGTGTATTGACTAAATTTTATCATGGGTATGGTAGTTTAGTGAAAACAATATCTATGGAATTTGGAAGTATCCACTGGGGATACTGAAATACATCACTCGCAGATGAGTGGATACCAGGAGCTGTCTATCATTCTTCTTACTTTGTAGACTGAATTTTGAAGAGAAGCCCATGCCCCCAGGTCACACAATTGTAGGTAAAATCCATATGATACAACATCAAGGTGCCTATCGTCCCTGTGTTGAACTGCCTTTTTGCCTTCCTTTGCCTTTCCAGACCATCAGAAAAGCTGCACACAACCACAACATGAATTCACAGTAGATGAATGTTGAGAAATGATTTAACTCAGGAGGGAAGTAGAGAGGCCACAGAGGAAGCATCAGCGCGGGGAACACACATGGATAACACTTGCACCTGATTTCCAGATGGTTCTACCCATTGTATGTATCTTAAGCATCCTCTGCCCAGGGTAAAAATAAATTTAAACATGCTTCTGGAAACTTTCTTCTCTCTTTGAAGTTTAAGATATACTCCCTGTCACAGAAGACTGGATGCTAAGAAAGCAGGTATTGGAAATCACGATGGAGATCATTTGAAAGATACAAAGAGAAGGTTCAGTTTCAATCTGTGCAGAGCTATAAGCCTCACTGTGCTGGGTAAGGTATCTCACTGTGCCAGGTAAGATATCTCACTGTGCCAGGTAAGATATCTCACTGTGCAATGTAAGGTATCCCACTATACAGTGTAAGGTGTCTCACTGTGCAGTGTAAGGTGTCTCACTGTGCAGGCTAAGTTGCCTCACTGTAAGGGCAAGCTGCCTCGAAGGCCTTACAGTAATGATGGATAAGTATTATTTTTCTCATGTAACAGATGAAGAAACTCAAACCCAGAGAGGTTAAGTAAACTGCTACCATCACACTTATGCCTGAGGCTGGCACTTTTAGTAGGCTCACACTAGGTAACACAGTCTCCAGCTGTACCCTCCACAGTAAGCCCACAGATTTCGTTCATGGCTGTCTCTGAGCCTGGAAAATAGGGAAACCTTGACCCCAATACAACCTACAACAAGGAACATTTGCAGTCTCAGTGTTGTGCTCACCCCAGTCCCAAGAAGTCTACAGAAGTCAGAGAAGACTTTGGCCTCCACAGAGCTCCAGCTGCACTTAGCCCGCTGGGGAAGGCAGTAATTACGCGTTATCATCCATCTAAGCTATTGTTGACCTAATTGCTGCAAAACAAACTCAGAAGATATAGCCCCAGGGGCTGGAGAAATCTCCCAGACACTGCTAGCCAAGAAGAAGGGGAGGCGTGTGAGGAAAGGAGGGGGCAGGCAGAGCAACGGCGAGGCTCCTCTGTGCTGCACTTCTTTTTTTGCTCCAACCTCAACCAGGGTTTGGGAGACAAACTGCACAGCAACCCCAATTATGTTGCTGAGTTTCCAAGGTCCAAATGCAATCCCCAACCCAATGCAGCAGCAGGGGCTCAGCAAGCTTGGGGATGCACTGAGCTCACCCGCATGTGCTCAGTGCCCCGGGTACAGGGACTCACAGGCCAGATTATGTAGGCCTACTGAAGCTGCATTTATTTAAAAATTATTTAATTAATTAGTTAATTAAAGCCAGAAACCCACAACTGGTTTCTTTCAAAGGGAGGGTTTCTTTACCTAGAGTCAGTCAGGATGCTAAATCAAAACAAAGGCCTGGAGGCTTTTCTGTGGAAGACAACTCACAAGGCATGTGGCAACCTTTCACCTACTCAAATGACTCAGTGGGCAAGCCCTGGGGAGACTGTGCCCAGGCTACAGTTGAGAAGCCTGCTTCTGAATGCTTCCTGTAGTCAGTCCTGGTCTTCACAACCAGGTCATCGGATGCAGAATTTAGAATTTAGATACCAATGAGGTTCTCTTTTAAAAACTTGCTGATTTCTCAGGCAATTAGCAAGTTACTCTGCCTTGTTTTTTTTTTTTTTTTTTTTTTTTTTTTTTTTTTTTTTTTTTTTTGGTTTTTCAAGACAGGGTTTCTCTGTGTAGCTTTGGAGCCTATCCTGGCACTCGCTCTGGACACCAGGCTGGCCTCGAACTCACAGAGATCCGCCTGCCTCTGCCTCCCGAGTGCTGGGATTAAAGGCATGCACCACCAACGCCCGGCCTTGTGTTTTATTTTTAATGCTGGCACAAGTAGTATTTTTGTTTGTTTGTTTCAGCTAAATAAAGTCTATATTATGGTCATCATGGGATCAGCTTGCTCAATACTTATTATGTAAAGGCATGTTGTCACTTCAAGGAATACTGCCTCCACAGTCAAAATGCCCAAGTGACTCCCTTTACCTTGGCTGTCTTGAGCAGGATATTAGTATATTGATCAAGAACACAAAGATCTAGATACCTAGAAGCCTGCCAGGAGTATGTTATAAAGGTACAAGCTTTGCAAATCCTGGTCCAAGAAGGAAATGAGAGCCTTGGAGCATTACCACTCAGCATGAAGGCTAAGCAGATAAAAACAAAACCACTTCTCTGTAAATGATTCATTTCTGTATTTCAGTTCCCTTAAGCGTTTAGCAAATACGGCGATGGCTCAACATCTGATGCGAATGGCTGCTTAAAAGGGGGAAGATGGTTCCGTGGGAAAATCCCCCACCATCCACATACAAAACCTAACATGGTCTCAGCTGGAGACAAGAGGATCGCTAGGGCTTACTGCTTATCAGGCCAGCTTCTGGCTCAGTGAGAGACCTTGTCTCAAAAGACTGGGGTGGAGGAGGACAGAAGAATATATAATGCCTCCTCAGACATGCACTAGGATGCACAGACATATAGGTATGCATGCGCATACACACACACATGCATGCACAGGCATCAAATAAACGCACTTGAAGGGGAAACTTGCAGGAATAATCTCCCATAGCCACAAGTACAAAAGTCTGTTGCTCTAGATGGGGTGAGAAGTGTAGACAAGCAGCCAGGACACAATATTAAGGAATGTATGTACCTTCATCCATTGGATTCATGAAGATCATTGCCTCACAAAATCACATAATAGCTGAGCCTGAAGCAACCTCATCTGCAAAACTACATAAGACAGAGACTCTGGCACAAGAGGCATCGATCGGCAGCAGAGCTTACAATAGGGCATAGGCAGAGCAGACACTTGGCTCAGCCCTGTGATCACACAAAACCTGTGACACTGTCTGAAGAGCCCACTGTAAACAGTGTGTTCCCCAAGAAAGTCAATAACATTTTATTTATTTATTTATTTATTTATTTATTTTTGCTTTTTGAAGACAGGTTTTCTCTGTGTAGCTTTGGCGCCTATCCTGGCACTCTCTCTGGAGGCCAGGCTGGCTTCGAACTCACAGAGATCTGCCTGCCTCTGCCTCCCGAGTGCTGGGATTAAAGGTATGCGCCCAGCGTCAATAACATTTTAATGGATCTTATAGTTACCTGTATAGAATTAGATTATATAGAATTACTTCTTATATGCTAAAAGCATTGATTTCATAAAACATGATACTAAATTTCCATATTCCTGCTTTGAGATCCTTTTTCTCTGGTACATGGGGATCCCACCCCTCAAAATTGAGTCGTTCAAGATTCTCTCAGCTTCTGAGCTGTCTCAGGTGCCTATCTGAATGGTAACAAGAGTTTAGAATAAGGTACGGTCAGAACAAGGGAGAAAAGGATTAACAAGGGATATTCGTGGGCAACCGAGAGACTGGGAATCAAGAACTATTCTGCACAGGTTGTGGATATACCTCGCAGCAGCACTTGCCTAGTATGCATGAGGACCTGGGTTCGATCCCCAGCACTGCCAACCACAAGAGAAATGACTTTGCAATGTCTAGCCTAGGTCACTGGAAGGACAGCGGTGCTATTAATAGGGAAGAAGGGAAGTGGCATTCACGAAATCGATGCCATTTTGAGGACTGTGTTTCTCTTTGGCTTTTTGAATTCCAGGATGGCAGATTAACAGCACTCACCACACTGTTTCTCAACAGACACAACAGAGAGCCTCTGCCCAGTACCACAGGGAACAAACCATAGGAAAAGCATCTATGCAGTTCTTAGGAAAATCACAAAGTTACAGAAATCCTTGACAAGGCCCTTCTGAGGCTGGCTGGTAAACACAAGGATCGCTGACCTCCCCAGGGGAAGGTGGAGGCTCCTCAGAACTGTGAAGGATGATGGGGACCTAAAGCTAAAGCTAGCCGAGAACACGCTCAGTCTGTGTTCCACATTCTGATGACACAGTATCCACTTCCCTAGCCTGCAAGGGACCATCTAATGGCTCTGAATAGTACTCTTTGCTGAGGGGCACCTTCCTTCACAGGAAGCTCCTCCCATGTCACAATGTAATCTGTGTGCACAAGATAGTAACCCTGTATGCTTTAATTGCTGCATGCAGGTGGATATGGAATCAGGGGTGGTGCATTCTCTCAGCAGAGTTTGACCTCGGACCTTTGAACAATGGCTCATATTAGTAATTACTAACTGACCAAGTACTTTATAGCAAATAATATCCATATTTATTTGTCTTTAGATAGAGTCTAAAACCTGTGCACGGGTACTTTTGGGGAAAAAAAGGAAGGAAACTAAGATCATGTGCTTGTTCTTGCATAAAACATATACTTTATGTGTTTGTAAGCAGGAAACACAGATCAATACAATTTGTCCTTCGTTCTGTAAAAGATTCACCAGGGAAATACAAAACTATAGCGCTGTAAACACTGAAACAAAATCTCAAATGAATTTCAGAAAGAACACACCCATAGCCACAAAAGCATTATTTAGTGTCTTGTGACAGGCAGAACCTAGAGGAAAGGGAAAATGGGCGTATCAGCTGACACAAGAGAAGCATAAGGCAGATGCTGGTACAAAGCTCACCTCTGCCTGGATTTGTTGTCTGCTCTGAATAACCCTTTAAGAAGCACGTGAGGCAAAGACTCTGTCTAGTAAAACCCTAACAGAGGAGAGAGATAGCCAGTTACCTTAGCCCAGACTTTATATTTCCGAAGAGCAACTGGCTACATCTAGAGAGATGATTAAAGGAAGATCTATTACCCTGATGGCTGTTACCACTTTCAGGTAGTTTTTCTAGAAATGCCATTGTCCACATCAGGACCACAGTTTTGCTTGAGTTATGAGTTGATCAAAGAAGGATATAAATACATGCCAAGGTCCATATTTTTAAGGCAAATCTATAAGAACTTTTATATACTCCTAGTAAAATTCACTGTCAGTGCATGCATACATAGAGAACAGTTTTCCAAAAGTCTGTCAAAAACACAATTCATATGTGTATGACATCAAAATTCTTTGGAGGGAAATTTATCTTCTAAATAAACTTGCCCAATGTATATGTGTGTGTCTTGTTTTGTTGTTTTGAGCAGCAATATTTGTTCACTGAACATTCAAATGGGCACAAATATTTACTAACAGAACACTTGTTAAGCAAGTAATGATACAAACATACAATGGAATACACTTATCTTCAGATAAGTGCCCTATGAATTACCGGAAGGTATCTGTGACGAAAAATAAGTCCACCTTTTGTGAGTTTGCTGGTAGCAAGTAAATAAATAATAAAACACTATGTCCTTTATAGCACATTTAGAACTTAAAAGGTGGCAACAGAAAAATACCCTATATTTGATTCTAATGAATGTATGGAAGGCAGATTTTAAATGAAGATATTATACAAGAACACTTTTTAAAAACTAGAAAAATAGAAAAAGACGTATTTACAGTATATTTCTTGATTTTTTGCATGTATTGTTTGCCTAATATATATATATGTTACTTGAATATATTGTAGTATTTGATTATATTACCTTTTCAACAAACTGAATAATTTTTAAATTGCAAAAGGTAAGTCTTTAATGCTCTGAACAGTTCATTAGATAACTGCTTCCCTGAGAAACAACAGAAATAGATATTTTGACAATCTACATGGAATCTGACCTTTGAGCCAACCTGGCTTTAAGACAGTTACCTCAGCTTGACTGGTACTTTGGCCTCCAGCCCATGCTGTGGCAACATTGTCAAATGAAGCCCGAATTTGTTCACCAACTCATGACTTCCCAAAGCTGTTACATCTGGCCACAGAAAACACCATACCTTTGTGAGAATGGTTCTTCCGGCCATGAGGGATTCGGTGAACACCCAGAATATACCCGTCCTCTGTCTGGATCATATGCTCCTCACTCGGGTATCCCCAGTACCTGATCATTTCGGTCTGGGGAGAGAAAGGACAACCGGTAGTCTATGCTGGACTCCAATTCTTCAGTCTCCAAAAAAAGCAGGCATAGGAGAAACCAAACGCAGTAACTTTTTTTTTTTTTTTTAGCTTTTGAAAGGAAACCGCTGCAACTTGAATCTGCTCAGTCTGGTAGCCAAGATCCCAACTGAGGCACCAATGTTTTATACTCAAAGGTATTTCTAGCATGTTCTACACCACGTGTGTCAAATTTGGAGCCTTGTTGTTTCCATCATACCTCCCAGGTAAAACAAACACTTCTTTTCTAAATAGGTCAGCTAACATTTTTCATGTTTCATAAAATTCCTAGCCTAGGCAATAAGACTTTAGGAAAAAAATCATTTTCAGCCATAGACCCAGAAACAATTCACTAGAACATCAAGGTGTGGTTGAAGAAAAGCTGAAAAATGGGAAACTGTCATCAAATTCACTTCTCCATAAGGAAAGATCCATGGCAAGTGTCACTGGGAGCTCAGTGGGAAAGCATATATCAGTTCTTTAGAAGACTGAAGTATTCATTATCCACTCTGCCATAAATGCCAGAAAGACTTTAATTTCACTATTCCCTTAGGAAGGAACTGTTAAAAGAGAGAATGCCAAGAGAAAGCTTAAGCTTGGCCTGTATCATGCCATACTATCCTGTCTCCTGGAAATTTTTCTGTCCTGCAGTCACCGATTCTTCAGCTGGGTCAATCCAGTGCTTGTTTTAAAGTTGCTGTTTCTTTGATAATCTATACTTTCTTGCCATTGTATTTTAAAGTTGCTGTTTTTTTTGATAATCTATACTTTCTTGCCATTGTAGTCTTATGTGTAGTTTTTCCAGATTCCACTGTTTCCTTGAGATTATTAATCTTGAAATGTTTTAATTAATTCAGTGGTTAATATTTTGCTTATATCTTCTAACAATTCTTTGTAATGTTCTCACAACTGTATTGAGTTATGTTTCCTGGACATTGTCAATCACAGCCCATGTTCAGCAGAAACAAAGGCATTCTTGTAAAGGGCTTACACAATGTTATCAGCTTTGAAGCTTGTTTAAAATGATTTAAGGATGAAATTACTAAAGCACATTATTTAGCATAAGCCATGTATTGTGTTCAGCAGCATTTAATGGGAAAAAGTCTAGCAAGTAGCATCTGCAATTCAGAAAGAGCAAAAATCACAACAAGCCATAAAGAGATTAGTTATGCCTTCCTACAGCTCATATAACTCTATTTAAAAGAAAATAGCACTTGTCATTGCTGTATTTTAAAAACAGGTGACTTTTAGAAACTCACCACGTTCATGTTTGCTTCGGGGTCCACATGTGGAATGGACCCCGTGGGCCTCCCAGAAAGCAGGACCGAAAGGAAAAGACAGACCACCAGGCCGAGGATCTGCATCTTCCTCTATTTAAAGTAGCCAGCTGAATGTTACCACACGAACATGCATTGACAGTTCAATGCCCTGTTTCAAAGTCTTGAACCAGGTGTAGCATAAAATCCTACAGGAAGACAGATAAGAAACAAATGACTTGAACCGTCTCTGGGAGGGAAAACATGGATTTGGTTTTACTAAGAAGCCTCGAGAGCCACCACCCGAAGTTACCACATGATGCCTTGTGCACCCACTGACCATGTCCTCAAAAAGTAAAGAAACTGTTCTTAGAGAAGCGACATGGAGAGGAACTTAGACAGGATAAGAAAAAGGAAGAGTCACAGAACTCCCGGCTTTTCCCTCTCTGCTTGGGATTTCAACATATTTTCAACTTTGGCCAACATTATCTCTCCCCTGCTGCTGTCTCTGCCATTCGCTCTTTCCCGAAACTGTCAGAATTCAAAACTCTCACTCAAGCGAATAAAAATGAAGCAAAAGGAAAGACAAACTTTTCAATCATCAACAAAGATCACCCCAGTGATGGCTCAAAATTACAGAGTAGCAAAGAGCTGGGGATGTTAAGAGCGAGGTGGCCCAAGTCTCTAACAATGCCCAGAGTAAGGTTAGAAGAAATGTTGGAACTGTGATCACTTTAAAGTAGCCAGCTGAATGTTACCACACGAACATGCATTGACAGTTCAATGCCCTGTTTCAAAGTCTTGAACCAGGTGTAGCATAAAATCCTACAGGAAGACAGATAAGAAACAAATGACTTGAACCGTCTCTGGGAGGCACAGAATCACTTTAAAAGACGGATACACACAGTCCCAAAGACTTTGACACAAATTATACCAGCTTTGTATATAACAGCCAAACCAAATGAATGAATGGATCAACAAATTATGTTTATGTATACATAATTCAGCATGAACACACAATATGGACAAAGCTCAAAATAATTATACTTCGTCAAAAAAAGCCAGGGAGAGAGTGGGGGAGGGGTGAGAGGGAAGGAATTGTTCCAATGTACGAAACACTTGGAGAAAATGCAATGCAGTCTATAGTGACAGGAAACAGATTAATGTCTGCGGAGAAGAAAGGACAAGAGGGAAAAATCCACAAGGATCATGCACAGGGGCTCTTAGGGGCGATGCCTACCTTAATACTACTGAATATACTAATTTCACAGGTATTTGCTCATGGCAAGACTTAGAAATTTCTAAATGTGTCCTGCCAGTCTATGTTAACACCTCAGGACTGTTGTTTGAAAATAACAACTAAATAAAGACTCTCTTAAAGCAAGTTTTCCCCATTTCTTAGGAAATTGGCTCTCAGGAGACTGCAGAGGAGAACTGACTCCCTTTGGGAGATGCAAATTCTCCTGAAATTAGTTCTCCAAGCAACAGTGCATCTCAGCATTGTAGACAGAAGGAGATATTATTCTGAGTTTGTGCTGGCCAAGCAAGCACACTGCTTTTAGTCACCAGCATAGCTTTATGAAGCACTGCCCAAGGCTACCTTTTATCTTAAGGTCACTGTCCCAGAGGTCCTTCAGTATTAGAGAACAAAAAATTAGACTGAAAGAGGGGAAGGTATTATAAAATAAATGTTCTCAGCATAGCTTAAAATAAGCAGGTGGTGGAAGCCGCTTTTACAGAATCGGGATGTGGTCTCCAAAGGGGACTCACTCATGTGAAACACCACCGGCTAGACTTTCCTTCCAACACAACTCTGTTGCTCAAAAACTTGACAGGACTTTCTTACAGGAGACTGTGAGATAAGGCTCTAAGCTGGGTTTAGTGTGCTATTCTGGGCTCTCAGAACACCTTTATTACAGTATTTATGGCTTCATAGCAATGCAATTCATTATCTGTCTGCCTTCATTTCACCTCAGAAAGAAGGAAGGGAAGCGCTTAAGTCTAATTCAACTCTGAACCTCCAGGACCCTGCCAAGTCCTGCACAAACTGAATGTGCCGGTGCTGCTTTTCAGAAATGGGATGGGGCAGCTCCACAGTTCAACAACAAACGAAAATATGGGCTCAATGTAGTTTTTCTATAACTACTAAGCTACTGGCAATGCCCAGCCTGCAAACAGTGCCTCCTACAGTCTACTCCTCTACAGACCCGACAGTACTAGGGAGCCCATTTTTCAGGATAAAGTGAGACAGACCAGTCAAATTGTGGAAGTAAAGAGCTAGCTAATTATACAGCAGTATCACTGGGGTTTTAACCAGGACTCATGCCCAAGTTTGCTGTTGATCCTGTGTTTGGCTAACACTACCTAGGAGGGATAACGGGAGGAATGAAGGAAAATAAGAGGCAGGCATTCTATCTCTCTTCCAGTCCAGGAATTCTGAGCAGGTTCCCTGATCCGCGACAGCCCCTGTCCAGGAAGCTGGAGGGCTCTCAGGGAAGGACAGACCACTTGTTGGAAAGACCCACGGTATCGCCATCCTCAAAGCACCTGCATGTACCCGAGGCGAAAAGCGCCCCAGGAGCAGAGCAACTGAGGGACAGAGACGGTGGGGGGACCTCCCCTCGGACCCGCAGGACACCAGCTCACGAGCCCCCTGCACCCGGCCAGGCCCGAGGCCGTCACTCACCGGATGCGACCCTCCAACCTCTGTCTCTGGGAGCAGTGCCCACCACAGCCCAGGCGAGTGTGGCCAGCCTGCAGCCTACATGGTCTTGATAAGAGAACCGAGCAGGCACGGGCCTTTCTCACAGCCAATCAGAGCAGTCCACACCGGGAAGTGTCCCGGTGACTCCACCCCTCCCGGCCATCTGCTTAACCGCCGGGAAGCCAACTCCAAGGAGCATGCGCCTTCTGTCTGCCCCAGGAGCGCAGCCCTGCCTGGCCCTGCTCCAAGCCTCACAAGCCAGACATACACAGCACTTAGCAAGGCATCCTAAACTTATTCCTCTCGTGACTCCTTTCATTTCAGAAATTGTCTTTGAACCTCCACAAGCTAGGGATACAAAATAGGTGCACAAATCAAGCATTTTTTGACAATAAATCATAGAGAAATTTAAAACAAGTATTTGGTTACTATAAATATATATATATATGTATATATAATTATATACATGTATAATTTTACCATATTTTAAAAACAAATTTGTATATTAGAGCCAGATTTGCTTGTTTTTACATGAAGAAATTGTCACTGAACACTGGATACTGCAGGACCCACTCAGCAGCATGCCCAATTTTCCGAACTGGCTGATACTTTGATGAGATGATTGTAGATGGCGAGACCACTGCAGCATACAAAGATGCAGTACGGAATGGCAGAGGTATGTTTAGAGCCATTTCAAAATTGCTGAAGTTCTGTCCTAACCTCAAGCCCAGTTTATGACGTTTCTATGAGATGCACTCAGGACCCCAAACGATAACTTTAAAATCAAACATTATAACACAATAGAATCTAGCGATATGCCGATTTTATACTTACATGCTGAGAAATGGTGGTGGGAAAATACTAAATGCATTGGGTTTCCACAATTTATCTGCTATCATTATGTGAAGAGCAGAAAACTTTGTGCAATCCAAACACTGCATGCAACTCATAGCATAGTCACAGATGTGAACAAGGCTGTCTGTCTGCGGGTGCATGTTGACAAAGAAGCAAGAGCCCTTGTCACTTGTTCAGAGCCAAGACTACAGTGAGATCGTGAAAAATAGCACAGGCAATTGCTGCCAGAAACACACCCACATTGTTACACGGTTGATTTTGGATTCACTTTTGGTCACTGCACATTCAGGAGCCTAGCTCTCTCTCTCTCTCCTCTCTCTCTCTCTTAACTTGATAAAAGTTTAGTTTTCATTTTACATACCAACCCCAGTTACCCCTCCCCCCACCTTCTCTGGTGGCCCTGCTTCCCAATCCTAATCCAATCCTCCTAGGAGGTAAGGCCATCCTTGGAGAGTCAACAAAGTCAGGCATACCAAGTTGAGGAAGGACCAAGCCCCTCCCCCCTGTATCAAGGTTTCCCACCATAGATAATGGGCTCAGGAGCCTCTTTTTGTGGCCAATTTTTTTTGTGACACCCCAGTGTGCAGTTGTGGCCTATAGTTTAAGAAGCTGGAACATGGGACACATGAACTTTATAAATAAAAACAAATTACAAGCTTCATATAACATGCATAGTGTGGATCCTGATGTGAAATACTCTGGCTGTACAGGGTGTGCTGCATAAACACCTGTTCTGTTCACATTCCAAAGAAAAAGACTAAGAATAAATGACATAGAGGGTGCTGGTTAGCTTGGGACTCATTGGCCACAGTATTCTTCTAACCAAGGAAACAAATTACTGAAGGATTTTCAAAAGAAGGCAATAAACAGTACTTAACAGAATGGTTCCTCTGGTAACTGAAGTCCCCTGTGGAGACAAGGACACTTACTAGGCTCCGAAACCAGTCCAATCAAGAGTCAATGGTGCTGGGTGGGGAGGTGGCCCACACCTTTAATCCAAGCACTTGGTAGATCTCTGTGAGCTCCAGGACAGCCTGATCTACAGAGTTAGTTCCAGGGCAGCCAACACAAAAGCCAAACAACAACAATGGGGGGCTTGATAGATGGCCCAGTGGTTAAGAGCACTCTGCCTGTTTTTCCAAAGGTCCTGAGTTCAGTTCCAGCAACCACATGGTGGCTCACAAGCATCTGTAATGAGATCTGGTGGCCTCCTCTGGCCTGCAGGCAACATACAGGCAGAACACTGTACACATAACAAGTAAATAAATAAATAAACCAAAAAAAGTCCCCCCCCCAACTGGAGAAGTGGCTCAGTGGTTAAGAGCACTGGCTCCTCTTCCAGAGGACTTGAGTTCAATTCCCAGCAACCACAGATGGTGGTTCACAACCATCTATAACGGATCTGATTCCCTCTTGCAGTGTGCAAGAAGACAGGTCACTCAAATACATAAAATAAATAACTTGAGAGAGAGAGAGAGAGAGAGAGAGAGAGAGAGAGAGAGAGAGAGAGAACTGTGTTGGTTTTTGAAATGCCTGTTAAAGAATTTTACCAGGTAAGGTCACATCAGAAAAGAAAATCATTGGGGTTATGCCAACCACAAGAAATTGGTTGCAAAGGTAAATGGCCTTGCTGAAAAGCTGAGCCAGATGTGGCTGGGTGCCTGAGAGGTTACTAGCAACAGTGGCAAGGGCTAGGGCACAATAGGGAGAGAACAATGTCATCACAGGGTCAAGGCCTCTGCCTCTGCCACAGACTACTAAAAACAACAGAAGCATCCAGAAATGTAGGACTTTCATTCCCCTCTGCCCTGGCGTCTGGAAAGCTTCCCATTGATGGAATGTAGGCTGAAGCTGAGTGTCACAGTAGTTTAAGAAATGGTACATATGCAGGTGGGCCCACCACTGCATAAAGGAGAGAGAGATCCCCGGAGCACAGGAAATGGACAGCAGTCATTGGTGTGCATATGCTGATGAAAACCGGAACATCTAGGGCTAGAATTCAAAGTCAAGTTCCATGCTACAGATATTATTTGAGAATAATAAGTTTAGACGTAGAATTAAAATCACGAGACTAGATGAGATCTCCCCTGAAGTCAACCTAAATAGCATGTACTTGTAAATCTGGCAAACATAAAGGCTGAGCAGATAACTGGAGACCTGAAGACTTTGCTTTTTCCACCAAGAGAGAGGAAGGCGCTGCCCAACAAGTGTCAGTGATGGCTCCAGTAAGCAGAGCCCTGTGCCTGAATACCTGACTCATTGTTATGCAAAGTCCTTTTCCGTGGGGTCTCAATCCTCAGCAAGACCTCTCAGCATCTCCATTTTGTGTAAAGAGAAATTGAGTTCAAAATGGTTATTCTGCCTCAAGTCACCAAGACAGAAAGTGACCTCACCCAAAATGCAATCCAGGAAAATTAAATTTGTATCATAGTCTGAGAATGAATGAGCAAACAGCCCATAATACCAAGAAGTTTCTCCATCCAGATGAGGAAGAGCTTACCCACTTCTGCTTTAGGCCATTATAACCCACAATGACTTGTGGATAACCCAGATGCCTACTATGAGAGGAGGCTGTGATGATGATGGTATGTGTGAATGCCCTCGAGGTAGCCTTTTTTTTTTTTTTTTTTTTTTGTGATCCTGGAGACAGAAGTCAAGGTATAACATATACTAGGTGTCATTGTTAGCTTCTGTTGCCAATTTGACATATCTATGAAAAGGGAACCTTAATTGAGGAAATGCCTCCATCGTTTTGGCCTCTGGGAATGTCTGTAGGAGCATTTTCTTGATTGCTAATTGGTGGAGAAACAAGCCCACTGTGGGTAGCTCCATCACTAGACAGGTGGGTGTATAAAAATGCAGACTGGACAAGTCAGAGAAAGCAAGGCAGTAACAACCAGCTTCCTGCATAGCCTCTGCTTCCATTCCTGCCTTTGGGTTTCTTCTTTGTGTTCCTGCCCTAAATTCCTTTGATGACAGACTGGAATCTATAAGCTGAAATAAACCCTTTCATTCCCAAATTGTTTTTGGTCAGTGTCCTATAATAGCAACAGAAAAGAAAACAAAGCAAGTACTATACTATAAGGTACTAACGACTCTTTCTGAAAATATCTCTTGCCTTCAGAGAGAATGAACTTTTGCCAGACCTTGAAACCAAGTTGATAATCTGCCTTGAGATCATTTATAACTATGTAGTCAATCTGCTATATACTGTGTATTTGGCCTGCTTAAGTTTAACCTGACTTGAAGAACACACAATGTAACTAACCTGGCTATGCCTTTCAGGTTCCATGTAGTCAGCTTTTACAACCTAAGATAAATGCACAACTTAAACTATGCTCTTTTCCATGGCCCTCACCTAACTTGGAATAGTGTGTGGTGTGGTGTAGTGTGTGTGTGTGTGTGTGTGTGTGTGTGTGTGTGTGTGTGTGTGTGCATGTGTATGTGTGTGTGTGTGTGTGTTATGGTACTGATTGCTGCCAAGAGGTTGCTAGCAATATTAAACAACAAATATGCACCATAAATATTGGAAGCAGCATGTGGATATGTTTAATACCATCTGTGTGTAGTTTAAGTGCTCTTCCATATCAGTTGGGGATCAGTAAATTAACCTCTTCCCTTATAAAATTCTGTTCACGAGAGTTCTGTTTAAAAAAAAATTTCACCAGGCAGTGGTGGCATATGCCTTTAGTACCAGCACTCAGGAGGCAGAGTCAGGGGGATCTCTATGAGTTCAAGACCAGCCTGGTCTACAAGAGCTACTTCCACGACAGCCTCCAAAGTCACAGAGAAACCCTGTCTCGAACTCCACCCCCCAAAATCTCATTCCCTCCCATACCATGCTTATTGGGTTGTTCAATAAGCACAGAGAAAAGCACTTTGTTAGGAACAGGCAAAACAGACAGACAACTGCAACAGATCAGACATACATAACAGAGAGGCTCTTGACCTAAGCCACTCGAAGGGAAATTCTCATTTGTCATTCCATAATGTGACATCCAAGCAATCGAGCTACAACCCCAGGCCCAGAATAGGCACTTCACATTATAAACCAGATTGGCAAATACTAAAACAATAATCCTATTAGAAATTCTGCTTCTAGCCAATGATCAGACTTGTTCTCCCACCTTACACAACCAGGAAAAAGAGCAAGTGGTTTCCTACTGGACAACACACAAGGCAGGAAAACAAGTTCCCACAGAAAGGAAACAAGTAAAATGAGCCCTGCAGGGCCCAAAAGATTGCTTGTAGAGAATTCACAGTTGCAGCCCAGTGTGGAAATCCAGACACCATCCTGCAGTTTCTCTCAGTGTAGGATTCAGGAGACCTCAGGAGGGCCAGGGCAGCAGCCTGGATTGTAAAGGCCAGCATAGGAAGAGTTCCCCTGAAGTCTTTGATTCAGTAGTAATCAGCTCTTTCAAGTGAAGAAGTAACACTACAGCAAATTGGAGAAAAATTAGTTTTAGGTTAATGCTGTTTAAAAACTTAGGTGCTCCAACAATTGCAACATTGGAAACCTTGGGTAGCTGGGTGGGTAACATTGAGCCTAGTCATGGAAGAGTCTATTCAAAATGGATCATGATATATAAATCTTAGCACCAAAGCCATAGACCTTCTGGGAGTCAGTGTGAGAGGGAATAAAGGAAAAGAAGTCAGGGAACTTGGGATCAGGCAGTGTGGTAGCTTGAATGGGACTATCCCCCAGGGGCTTCTGTATTTGAATGGCTGAGGAGGTTTAGGAGGTGTGACCTTGTTGGTGAAAGCTTGCCACTGGGGACAGGCTCTGAGGAGAGACTCAGACCATCCCCAGTTTTCTCTCTCTTTGCTTATGATTCAAAATCTGAGGTCTCAGCTCCCTGCTTCTGACACCATGCCTGTTGTCTGCTGCCATGATGTCCCCACCATTTTACACTTTCATCTTCTGAAGCTGTAAGCTGAGCAACAACAAAACCAAAAACACAAAACTTCTTTCTTCTATAAGTCACCTTAATTGTGATGTTTTGTGGAGGCAACAGGAAAGGTCCAAAGTCTCTTCTGAGACTCAAGGCAATCTCTTAGTTGCAAATCCCTATAAAATTTTTAAAAAGCAAGCAAATTATAAATTTTTAACATAGAATGGCACAGAATAT
Source organism: Cricetulus griseus (assembly GCF_003668045.3). Lineage (NCBI taxonomy): Eukaryota > Metazoa > Chordata > Mammalia > Rodentia > Cricetidae > Cricetulus > Cricetulus griseus. The sequence goes on along the minus strand of NC_048596.1, from coordinate 27,240,295 downwards.
ACATTATCATGCCAAAGGGGAAAAATGGAATAGTCAGTCAATACTGGACCAAAGACCAAAACCCAGCAGTGGAAACAGCAAGTCCTGCAGCCCCATGTGCAATATCGGCAGGCTTAGGTGGCTCTGCCCTCCAGCTTTGCTGCCTGAACAGTCAGATTGCTTAAAGATACCACACACACACACACACACACACACACACACACACAATAATGTAACCTATAAAAGAAGGAAAAGCAAAAAAAATAATTGTTTTAAGATAGTAAGGAAACTTTTGCTCTTCAAAAGGCCACCTATATCTACAAAGATGGCCATTATTTTTGTGAGGGTGATAATAGGAAATGTTGATGAAGGATAGAATGACTTTCATCTCTCACACACTGCTGGTAAGAAGGTAAAGTGTCATGGTTGCTTTGGAAAACAGTTTAGAGCAAGTTCCAAACCAGACAGCACTACACAGAGCAAATAACTGAATTCTCATACACTGTTGGCAGGAATGTAAAATGGTGTGACCACTATAGAAAACAAAAGTCACAAAGTACCTATTTTTTGACCCAAGTACTATACTCTTTAATATTTATCTAAAGGGATACTGAGTTTGCACCAACCTCAAAGTAAGTATTACAGAGTGTGATCCCATGATGCCTAGTTTTATGGGGCTGATGAGATGACTGAGTTTGTAAAGACTCTTGCTAACAAGCCTGATGACTTTAGTTCAACCACTAATGAACACACATAGTATAAAATGAGAGAACAGACTCTGAAAAGTTGTCTGGCCTCTGACCTCTACATGTGTGTGACCTCTACACACACACACACACACACACACACACACACACACACAAACACACACCAAAAATTATGATAATAATAATAAATAAAAATAATGAAAACGTGTTTAAACAGCTACTATAATTGCTCATTTGTTATCTGTCAGTATTTGTCATTTAATTACATATGCAACAGGTGTTATCCCACAGTTGAGCTGAATTAATTGGATAAAAATAGTAAAGCACTAATACAAAGTATACAAGAAGTTCACCATCAAGAGAAAAATCTCTTAAAACCACTATATTTATTTATGTCCAGATCAATTTTGTCACATAATTACTTGATATTTACAATAACAAAACATTTTGTATATAAAATGTTCAGTCCTATTTCTTAGGATTACAATTGTATAAGGTTCTTATGATGTATTCTGACTAATTGACTCACTTGGTTTGTATATATATTTCTGAGGTTAAGAACAATTATGTCCAGCCGGGCATTGGTGGTGCACACCTTTAATCCCAGCACTAGAGAGGCAGAGGCAGGTGGATCTCTGTGAGTTTGAGACCAGCCTGGTCTGCAAGAGTTACTTCCAGGACAGCCTCCAAAGCCACAGAGAAACCCTGTCTCAAAAAAAAAAAAAAAAAAAAAAAAAAAGAAAAGAACAAGTTATATCCAGATCTAAAACTATTATCTGAAAAAAGGGGAATTATGTTTATTTTCATTGATTATGTATGTTATTTACCCCTCAAAAACTTTAAATTTTTTATCACTTTTTTATGTAAAGCAACTCTGTCCATTTCAAAGTTTAAAATTTACAATTTTTGCAATCTGGGAAGACTGTTTTCAGGATACTGAATTACAAAAGTAATTCCCAGACAAGTTTGTGAATATTAGAATTCTCTTAATCATTGATAACTGTTTACAGAACATATTGATTCTAGCTACTGTTTTCTCTTTGCAAATGATGTAAAGAAAATACCTGACACAGGTCATTTGGAGACCTTTAGTTTGTTAAAATCTCAGATTTTAGGCACTACCTCTAAAGGGAACATTGCTGATTGTGACTTGAACAGAGGTCATCTACCAGTTGAGGCAACTACTAGTACATTTGTCCCACAGATTCCATGGGAGACACATTCGTGATGAACATCAAAATTTGTAAATGTTCCGATCCTTATAACCTGCATAGTATGTGCATATAACCTAGCCAACTGTGTACTTCCATGCACTTTGAATGATGTCAAAAGTATTTATAGACACAGTACAATGTAAATACTTATATAGATAGCTGTCATTCTTCATCGTTTAGGAAATAATGAGTGACAAAGGAAAACATCTGTACATGTTCAGTACAAATGCAATTTTTTAATATTTTAAATCTATATGTGGTTAAAAATACAGTTGTAGAACACACAGATATGGAGACCTGACCACACTTCTCCATCATAATGTTATTAAAAGAATTACACAGGTGCTCACACAAAGCAGTACAGTGGTGCCTGGCACAAACACACAGTAACTGTTAACACTTGGGTCTCATTACAATAAGATAATCCTAGTTTAAGAAATGCTACATGATAGTAACGTCCTCAAAAGGCTACATTTAGAGTTTCCATACAACCTAGTACTCCAATACCCATATGAAGACCTGTCTTTCACATCCATGGCCATATTGTTTGTAGTAATAAAGCTTGGAAACTACCTAAATGTCCACCAAGGATGAACAGGACAATATAGATGATGTGTTTACGTGGTAGATATTTGGCAGTAAAAAAGAAAAAAAGTGCTGGTCCATGCTACACCCAAGATAACCCTTGAGAAGCTCACATATTTTTTGATCCATCTCTGTGAAATGTACAGAAGATGTGAGTTCATGGAAACAGAACACAGATTATTGGTTACACAGACTAGGGTAAGAAAGAAAAGGGGACTGGCTACTAGTGGGATCAGATTTGTCTGGAGAGTAATGAAAATACCATGGAATTAAATTAATTAGCTAATGGGACGGCTAGGCCACACATCTTATAAAATTAAAACCCGCTGACCTGAGTAGCTGAAATGTGTTTTATGGCATGTGGTTTCTATCACAATAAAGCCACTTAAAAAGACATGGTCTTGAGCAAACTGGTGCAAAATGCCTTGAGCTGCGGTTCACACCTGGTGTGGTTTGGCCGCCCTATCCCTGTTGTAATAATTGGGGGTTTACTGGTGCACTTTACTTTCCTGCTGCTCTTGGTTTGTGAAATCACTGCCAGAGGTGTAGAGAGGTGTTTAATTTAAGAAAAGCAGCACCTCGAGAGAAAGATGCCATGAGACAGGGTTCAAGCAGAAGGGCTTTTTGCTAGGGAAAGAGATCATAAAAAGGGGATGAGGAGACTGGCCTCCAAGGACAGGAGCAGCAGGAGAGAGGAAAGTGGGGAGAGGGAGAAAGGGGGGACAGACAGACAGAGATGGGAGAGAAAGAAGAGAGAGGCGGGAGGTGGGCAGGGGCCTATTAAAAGGAAACATAATGAATGTGCACAGGTGGTGCTCTTAGTGGCTGCAGCTGAGGGAGTAACCTGACAGAACCCCAAAGAGAGGCCAGTACAGATGCCTGAAGACTAACTGATTCACATCCTGGTGTGGTTTGGCTGTCTATCCCTGTAATAATTTGGGGTTTACTGGTACACTTTACAGTCCTGCTGCTGTTGGCTTGTAAAATCACTGCCAGAGGTGTGGGGAGGGGTCAATGGGGAGGAAGGTGGCTGGGGTGCCATCTCGTACGTCCTCAGAGACCCCTGTGACAACTTTGGCTTTCATTAATGTTGAAATTTTTGCCTTCATTCATTCATTCCTGTGTATTTGTGTATGAATGTGTGTAACGTGTATGTTCACACACGTGTGTATAAATACACCTGTCATGTGTCCATGTGTGGAAGCTAGCAGTCAATGTCAAGTGTCTGCCTCAGTCACTCTCCACTTTAGTTTTTGAGACAGCTCTCCCACTGAGTTGACTAGCTCCACTCTCTGTGAGTTTTAGGGATCTGCTGTCTCCAAATCTCTCATGTCTTCCAGACATGTGTGCAGGTTTTCATGGAGTACTGGAGATCCAAATCAAGTCCTGTGTCTGCACAGCAAGCACTTTACCTCCTGAGCCATCTCTCAGGCTGTGTTCTTTTATCTTAATAGATTGTTATTGAGGAGTTTGTGTTTATATTATAGGTTTATATATTTTAAAACTGAAAGGAATGGTGGCTACATCTTCTTTTTTTCCTATTTTTTATTTAATTTAGAAACAAGATTGTTTTACATGTCAATCCCAGTTCCCTCTCCCTCCCCTGGTGGCTACATCTTAACATGATCCCCCCAGGCTCAGTCACACTATAATTCACATTTCTGGTGGTTTTCTGTTGCCATGCTATCATCTGAAGAGCAGCCCATGGTTTAAAAGCAAACAAAATGCAGAGAAGACAGAAAAGTGAGAATGGACTAGTGTTTTATTTGTAGTGTTCATTTCATTATAGATGAGGAATTAGAGAGAGGAGAGACTGGGTCAAATCTTTGAGACCTTTGCAAGGAAATGAGTGAAATGCAACAGATTATGGCCCTTTGAAGCCAACCTGCTTCTCCAATAGGGTCCCTGCTGAGTCCGTGAGCCCTGGGAATGGAGAAAGGAAATAATTGTAACTTCCTCCAACTGTAGTCTGCTAGGTCAGTTCCAGGATTATATTTAGTATGTCCCAAGTTTCCAAGAATTGGAGAATTTACAGAATTCCCAAAAGCATACAATTAAGCATGTTCCCACTTATTTCTTTCTTCCTCAGTTCTAACTTATGCATCTGATACTCATTTACACTGAACAGGTTGAACTTGTTGAGATGTATCCACCCGGAAACAGCCCTCTTTTCTTCCCATTCCTACCCTCTGGTGTGCTGTTTCAGCACTCCACACCCCAGCCTTCATAGAATCTTAGGGTGATCCCTTGACCAGTCAGGTTATCTACTCTCAACCACCACTTCACAGTTTGTCTCCCCCTTCTCTATCCCAGGAAAGGGGTGTGTGGCCTTTTCATGCCCTCTTCCTAGGCCTTTCCATTTCTGGAAGTCCCCTTACCCAATCCCTGCTTGCCTAGAGAGAAGCAGCAGAATACGGAATAATTGGGAGTTTAGAGGGCAATTTTGGCATCTGATGACGCTCTTGTTATCTCTGTGGACAAGCATTATTAATAACTCTCTCATTTAGTACACATACCACCACAACAACTTTTCTGAAACAAAACTCAGAGCAGTAAGGTATGAGTTAAGTGGGATTGGACCTCCTTTTCCCACTGACCCCATTATAACATTGGACTCTGTGGATAAGCGATGATCTCTCCATGGCCTCTTCATTCTCCTTTCAGCACTTGCTAAGGTCTCACGCTCCTGAGACACACACTAATAATCCCATCCATCCTATGGAGGCCATGCAATTTCAATAGATTTTTTTCTGTTTGAATCTCAGCTTTTCCAAGTATGCATTGATTTTTTTCATTTCTCCATTCTTTGGATGTCCTGAGACTAACTGGAGAGTATAAATGTCTAACATTGAGACATGACATCATTTACAACTGTCTTATTCAAGAACCACATAATCAAAGTTACAAAAACCAAAATCTCTCTCTCTCTCTCTCTCTCTCTCTCTCTCTCTCTCTCTCTCTCTCTCTCTCACACACACACACACACACACCTCATGTTTTAAGAAAATCATCATTTGGGTTGAACCTCATTCATGACTGTCCTGGAAAATGGGTACTTTTCTTGGAAGAGTGGTCCTCAGGCCAGAAGGCTGATATCTTTGGGGCTTATGTAAGAGTCAAGCCTCACTCAGACAGACCTACACAATAGCAAGGTCCTTAGGTGAGGATTGCCTAAGAAATATTCTCTCTAAGAATCCAATTCAGAAATTCAGCAGCTTAATTTCATATATTAAGCATATTTACATTACTGTTCTAGTAAACTCCAATAAATCATTTGTAAACTCTTTGCTCATATTTTATCAGATATCCTAATACACTGGGGTTGAGGATTTCTTCTATCTGGCAATTGTTTTTTAGGAAGGAAACAACACATTGCTAAGTTACTTACTATCAGTAAGCACAATTACAGTCATTGAGCAGACTTGAGAGAGGCACTAAGATGTTACTGTTGATAGCCGAGATAGAAAGCTGGGAACAGCAACAAGTACTTCTGTAATGTTTCTTAACATTCCTCATTCTTTTCTTCCTGGAACTGTTCTTTATGAACAAAACCTCACAATGTCCTCAGTGAACTACTCTAAGTGGAAAACAGGAACACCAGACCTGGCTGTAATTCCTTAGTGTTTGGTGCCTACCCGGGCCCTACTACTGAAGAGCAGTAACTCTGGGAAACAAAAAAGACAGATTAAATGGTATGTGTGGGGCACGGGATTGGGGCTGCTTTCTTTATGATAAACCTGGTAAGCATTTTTACTTTCTCCTTGTTGGCTTGTGGGGCTTATTGAATCTGCAATTTGATATATTTTAGCAGTTTTGAAGCCACTCATGATCTCCTCAAATACTGCTTCTAATCTGTCTCTTTAAATACTGTGTGTATGAGTTTGCCTTCATGTATGTATGCATGTCTGTGCTTTGCCTGGGAGCTTGTTGCTCATGGAAGCCTGAAGAGAAGATGTAATTTCCTGGATCTGAAGTTAGAGGCATTTGTGAGCCACCCTGTGGGTGCTGAGAATCGAATCCAGGTCCTCTGGAAGAGCAGCCAGTGCTTTTAACCAATGAGCCACATATCCTGGCCTTATCCTTCACTTCTTTTTGGTGTTTTTGTTTGTTTGCTTGGTTGGCTTTTGGTCTTTGAGACAGGGTTTCTCTGTGTAGCTTTGGAGCCTGTCCTGGAACTCGCTCTTATAGACCAGGCTGGCCTCAAACTCAGAGAGATCCACCTGCCTCTGCCTCCTGAGTGCTAGGATGAAAGGTGTGCAACACCAATACCCAGTTGTCTTTCACTTCTTTTTTTTTTTAAAAAAAGATTTTATTTATTTATTATGTATACAACATTCTGCTTCCATGTATATCTTCACACCAGAAGAGGGCACCAGATCTCATTCAAGATGGTTGTGAGCCACCATGTGGTTGCTGGGAATTGAACTCACAGCCTCTGAAAGAGCAGTCAGTGCTCTTAAACTCTGAGCCACCTCTCCAGCCCTGTCTTTCACTTCTTGACCCCAGTTATGCATCTGATTGACTTTGTTCCAAGGATGATCATGCTCATGTGTTTTCATCTCTTGTAGTTTTCTTTCTCTCCCAGCTCTGCTCTATGTATTCTTTACTGACAACCTCGTTGAATTAAAAAAAAAGAATTTTACAGTGTTACATAAGGTGATTTGCATGAAAGTATACACTGGGATTTGAACATAATCTCCCTCATACCCCACTGCCCTCAGACAGTCTCACCTCTACTTACACTGACCTACCTTCTTATATGCCTCTGCTCCCATTTTCTCTATTTACCTACAAGCTCCTGACTCCCTTGATTCTGTGATACTCTATTTTGATCACTCACCATAAAGTATCTGGCTTGCCCTGTTTAACACAGCAGAGGTTTTGTTTTGTTTTTTCAAACCCTTGACATGAAGCTGAATCTCTCCCCACAGAATGAAGATTACATTCCTCTCTGAAAATCCTCTCTCAAAAACATGCAGAAAGGCTGAAAAAAAAAAACCCATATGGAACAATAAATACAACTATGCTTACAAGATGGGAAACAATAATTTTGTCTACCAAAACAGAGATCCCATAGAAATATCCTGACTCAGTTTAGGATGGAGATGAAACTGGTAGAGCAGATGTGTAATCTGGTGACAGGGTTTAACCACTGGGAAACAGAGAATGGTATGATGGATTCTTAAGATGACATTTGAGATGCATCACTATTACAACTAAAGCCAGGGACTCAGCCCCGCCCCCTTCTGCTTTTCAGTTCTAGGGATAGAAGCCAGGGACTTGAGCAAGAGCTCTGCCATTGAGCTACCGCCTAGCATTGGAACCCTCATTTTCGTCGAAAGGATTTTTAATTACATTTATTTTTCATCCATCCATCCATCCATCCATTATCAGGAGGTAAGAGGACAACTTGCAGGAGTTGGTCCTTACCTTCCCTGGGATTGAACTGAGGTCCCAACTCAGGTCATCTAGTTTAAACTCAAGGGATTTAACCTGCTGAACCACCTTCTGGGCCTGTTGAGCCTCACTTTCAATTTAAATCCCAGGGATTTAAATCCAGAAGGATCCCCCCGCCCCCGTGTCGCTAAGATGCTACCCCCTCTATGAAGCAGGAAGCCCAAGGGCTTTCCTGTAAGAATCAATTAGGTATTAACTAACTCTCCTCTTCGAAATGTTACTGTCTGCGAATGAATCCGCTTCAGGGAGCAATTTCAGTAAACATTAAACGTAGGAAAGGACAGTAAATGATCCTGTCTGGTCTTGCCTTGTTCAAAGAGAATTCTGTGCTGGAGCTGGGCTGGAGCACTACCACCCAGAGGCTGGAAAGTTCAGAGGGGCTTCGAAGAAGAACTGATAAGAATCAGCCCGTTTCAGAGGGGCTTCAAAAAAGAATGGATAAAATCAACCCTCTCCCAGTTCCGGGAAGTGTTTTGACTGAAAATTCCAAGAACTAGAGGTTATCTAGGATACTGAAGCTAAGAACAGTGGAGAAGGGCACCCCCTGGCGACAGTAGCCGGAACCAAAGGGAAGCCTTACTGGGCTAGAGTGTCAGCCCAAGCTAGGCTCCCATGGGAGCGATATTTCTTCCAGCTAGGTTGCTTAAGCAAGTGCAACCTGCCACCCTTAGCTGAGTGACATAGGAGCCCCAGGAGATGGGGCTCGCTCTAGGAAGCAGTGGAGTGACCCCCAGAGGATTCGGGGGACCCACCTAACTAATGCCTCAAATATTTTAGGAAACACAAAGTGAAACAGGAATTTTGAATGTGTAGCTCTGACTATGCTAGCTGCTGTTTCTGCAAAGCCACATGTGTGGGCACGGAGCATACCTGGCTGCAGGGAGTGGTATCCAGCGACCCTGAGCAGAACCCACTGACCACGCACCCACCGACTTCCGAAGAGCAAGGCCTTCAAGGTGCAGAGACCTAGAGACTGTCATTGCTCTTAGTACATTTGGGTGGACCTGACTTTTGTTTCTCTGGGCCGCCCACGAGGGGGCGCAGGGTGGACTCCGGGTCCTGAGCTTACATGGGTGGCCTTCCTGCCCAGAACTCAGCTCAAGCAGCAGGCTTTCATAAACAAATGCTTTTCCTTCCGCCCCGGTTGTTTGTTTATATCTGAAGGAATGCACCAGAAAATGAAGGAACTTATTTTTATTCCCGCATAATCTCTCATCTCCGTAATTCTATAAACCTGTTAGTGTGTAATGCACGTGAGTGTGTGTGTGTGTGTGTGTGTGTGTGTGTGTGTGTGTGTGTGTGTGTGTGTATTGCTGGGTTGGTGTTTTAAAGTGACAGCTGATATAGAGATGCCTCTCTTTGTGGACGTTGGGAGGCACAAGGAATGTTTTTTCCTTTTTTTTTTTTTAAAGAAAATATTTTCTGGATGCAAAACATTGGTAAAGGAAGGGAGGAAATAAAAGGACTGAGAAACTGGGATTGTGGAGGAGGGGTTCAGAGATGAGGAAAGCACCAAAAGGCATTTGTGGCCTTGTATAATCTTATGTGAGGAGGATACTTGGGAGTGCCTTAAGGCTTTGACTCCCTGTGTAGATCAAAGCAAGCAGTGTAAATAAAAGAGTCAGGACAGTAATAGCTCAGGAGGCCATGAGCCTGAATCAACTGATGCTTCTCTGAAATATCAACAAAGACTCTGACAAAACCTATGTTTCCAAGACTGTAAAGCAGTAGTGGAAAAGACCATAAAGAAGATAGGACCTCCTGGCTCTTTCAAGGTACTCTGAGCCTGAAGGATATACAGAATCATAGAACAAGAGCTAACAAACTACCACCCAGAGGCCAGATATAGCTTGTCCTTTGCTTCCATGAATAAAGTTTTATTGAATCAAGTGCTCTTTTATGCTACAATAGCAGAATGGACTAGTTGCTTACAAAGCCAGAGAAAAAGTTTATTATTTGGCACTTAACAGGGTCCAGAACATCATAACAGGCATGGTTCACATTCCTGTGATTCTTGAGACATGAGGGCTGTAACTATTGGAGATTGTGTGCTAGGGACCCTTTGGAAAAGCACAGACACCCACATGAGGATTTGTTTTGTTTGTTGCTTTGTTATTGTTTGAAATAGTTCAGTGTTTTTCCTGTGAGATATAATTTAATTTAAAAATAAAAGGTTCTAGGATAAAGGGTTGTCTCTGGCCTTGCATTATTTTATAATTATATCTGTAAGCTTGTTGCTCTCAATTGCTTGTGCTAAAGAACATGAGAAACTTAGTTTTAAATGATCAGAAGAAGATGGGAAACATATGTGGATATCATCATTGTCAATCATTTGGGGATAGCTGAAGATGTTGGATGAACTTAGATGGAGATGGCTTTGTCTATGGTACCCAAGTCCGCGGAAGCTTTGCATTAGACACTCCTAAGAAAGGAGATGCTCACATCTCTGGCCCGCTCAGACCTGAAAAACTAATACACCAATTAAACAGATAGACTTCTGCAATAAATGCCTGAAAACCCCAACCTATATTTTTGTAGTATCTTGATTCAATATAAAGGTATTCATTTATTTTCTTTTGAAAAATGTTTTGACTGATATATGTCCCTTAGCATTCTAGATCTTGACCCTTGGATACAACAAAAGATCCTGTTTATTGCTACTGAAATCTGGTAGAGTTTGTTTCTTGAGCCTTGATAAGAAACAAAGGGATGAGCAGCAGGCTCAGAGGAGAATGAGATGGCCATTGTTGGGATGGACTTTCAAGGAGTTTTCTTCCTTTTAGAATATGAATAGATACAGAAGGATCTAATTAGTTGACAGCTATGCTATTATTAGAGGGTAATGCTGGCATTATTTCTTCTGCCATCATTCCAGGCATAAAGCATGCATTGTATTCCTCAATGTTTGGTTTACAATGAAGACACACTACTTCAGAAGGCACTGCCGAAGGATCCAATGGCAGTGCCTTGAGCAGGACAGAAGCAGAGTTTTGTAATGTGTTTATCTGTCTGGTCTGAATGGTTCCCCGGAATTTCCTTCTCAGTCATGGTGAATTAGCAGACACTTTTGTATCCCATTTGGAGAGTGACAAAGAAGCAGCCATGTTTATATTTATGCTTGGTAGCAGAAAGCAGATAGTTTTGCAGTTCCTAACACATTATGCTCATCTCCTGGCTCAACCTACTGAATGCATCAGACCTGCGGTTGCTTCTGTCTCCTCTGGGTCCTTCAACATTTCTACACTCTGGTCCAGGCAATGAGCTTAGCTTCATGACAGAGGCTCAGCTTTGCATGAATAGGAGCTGCCCCAGGTTCTGTTCTCGACACCAGCCTGTCCTAGTTCATCTCGTTTCCTCACCCTTACTGCCTAGCTTGGGGGACTTTACTGTAGCTGACAAGGGAATGAAAATGAAGCAAGAACCTCACAAAGACTGCTTAGGCAGACTCTACAAACACATATGACAAAAAATCCCTTTCAGCTCTGTTTCTCCTTCCAAAGTGTGACTCATAATGAGAAGACTGAAGAAAGTTGGGAATTGGAAAGTTAGCAATCTAGTTTCATTTCTGCGGATTCCGGCTGTCACTCTGTGGAAATTATTTCCGTAACTCTTGAGGTGTAGCATTTCCCCAAAGGTTTCTCTTCCCATTTCAGCTCCAGGGCTTGCCTTGAGGTATATCAGGTATATCAGTTGCTCCACAGAGAGTTCTGAGAAGTGTGTAGAGATTACATTATGACTTTATACGTGATGTAGTGCGGCCTCAGAGTAGGAGCTTTTGATTCCATCCTTTTATTTTATAGAGAATGTTGTTCTGAAGGGGATTAAGCTACACATAATTTTTTAAGCCTGTAGGTGCTGGTCAGCTTGAATTGACCCCATAGTTATAAGGTAGGAAAAAGCACTTTCAGTACATTTTTAAAAATTATTTTAGGTGATGAGTGCTTTATCTCAGCAGATGTCTGTGCATCGTGTACATGCCTGCCGCCCTCAGGGTCAGAAAAGGGTGTCAGATCCCTTGAGACTGGAGCTACAGACAGTTGTGCGCTGCCATGTAGGGGTTAGGGATTGAACCTGTATCTTCCTGAAGAGCAGGCAGTGCTCTTAATAATGAAGCCATCTCTCTAGCCCCCCTCAGGTACATTTATGGAGGTGCTTATTCTAGAAGCAGTATAAGTTTGGGTTCAGCACACTCAGCAAACCTGTATCCTTAAATGTATTAGGGTTTTGGGATTTTCTTTTTTCTTTTATTGTAACTTTATTGTGTAGCACTGGAACATGAGCTTTGTAGATGACAATGTCATGTCAAAGGTTGGACACTCAGTCCTGGTTCTAGAGCCAGACTATGAGAAACAAAGATCCTCTACTCACAATGGTACAATCTTATGCAAGCCTCCTATCCCTTTGTAGTCTATTCCTGGTCATCTAAAGAAAAGGTGCCGACCACATAATCAGAGAATAAACATAATAAATGAAAGACAAAAAATAGTTCTTGACTCACAGGGAGTAATTTTTAAAAGGTTGTCAAGGAGTTCAAATGAGGTAAAGGAACTACAGCTCAGAAAAACCACATCAGACAGCCCTGGATAGTATCCCACAAGGCCTGTTCATGGAAGGGATATATCTATATTGCCCATATACGTGAATTTGTTTTGAGGATAATCTGAACTGCCAACCTATTCTCACTGGATACAATAAATAAATAAATAAATAAATAAATAAATAAATAACAAAAAGTGAGAAAAACACCTGAATGAAGAAAAGATTTATGTGATTCATGGTTGCAGAGATTCTAATCCATTGTTGCCTGGCACCATTGCATTTAGCTTGTGGCAAGACAGAAATGTCACAAGGGAAGGGCATGGCAGGGGGAAACTGCTTACCTGGTGGCCTTTGGGAAACAGAGTAAACGACCAGAATGGGCCAAGAACAAGGATTCATCTCCAAAGACCCATTTCCTCTAAGAATGCCACTAGTTTCCAGCCATTTGAAATAAGTGTATCAAGTTATAAGTCCATCTCTGGATGAATTTATTATTTAGTCAAGAGCTCTGATGAACCAGTGTCTTTTTTGTTAGGTTTGAAGAAAAGCCCCAAGCACCCCAAAATGGCTGCTGTTGCTGGAGTTTCTTGTCCCTCCAGGTCCTACCAAATTCTATACAGCCCCAAATAAGCACACAAAGACTTATATTAATTCTTAAACTGTTGGGAGATGGTTAGGACTTCTTATAGCTAACTCAGTCTTAATTGTATACCCATTTCTATAAATTAAGTATTTTCACATGGTCTTGGCTTACCGGAGAATGCCAGGACTGTTACTCCTTCCTCGGCTACATGGCGTCTCTTCGACTCTTTGAGGTCTCTCTCTGCCTACCTTTCCCTGAATTCTCCTAGTCTCCTAATCCCACCTATCTTCCTGCCTCTATTGGCCAAACAGTGTTTTCTTCATCAACCAGTAAGAGAAACATGTATATAAAAGAACATCCGCCATCAGAAAGGCCCACTGACTATCTCCAACATGACATGCTGGGCTCAGTTCAGGCTAGATCAGTGGTTCTCAACCTGTGTGTTGACCCCATGCTGGGGGGTCACATCACATATTCTGCATATCAGTTATTTGCACTAAGATTCATAACTGCAGCAAAATTACAGTTTATGAAGTAGCAAAGCAATGATTTTACGGTTGAGGGTCACCACAACATGAGGAACTGTATTAAAGGGTCCGGGCATCGGGAAGGTTGAGAACCACTGGGGGCTAGAGGATGACTGGGAGATAGGGAACAAGAATTGCTGATGGCTAGATCAGATTTTATTCCCAGAGATCTGTCAAAAGTGTTTCTTTCTGCCAGAAGGATTTCCAGTTTCCCTCTGCCTCTGGCTGATGAGTCATCTGATTCCCCATTGACATACCTATGGTGAACACCAAAGCCACAGGGATCTTCTAAGCCCCTCCCCAACAATTCCAAATATTCAGGCTATTCCAGTTCACAGGCTTCCTCCACCTACATCCCCCAGTTTCCTGTATCTCTTTATAATCATTGTTTTTGTTGTGTTTTCCCGCACCGGATTTTCCTGATGCCCCACCCCACCCCACCCCACCCCACTCCACTCCAGACAGCTTGGGCAGTTTGAGTACATTTTTCTTTTTCTCTCAAGAGCCGTTCGGTTTGATGGTCTCACTGTGCCCTCCTTTAAGATTCTAGCTTCAGATTTTTCTGAACCCCCCATGGAAGGCCTCACCCTCCCTGGGGAGCAGAAGGGGGATAGGATGGGTGGGAGGGTTGGTGGGGATCATGGGAGGATGTGAGGCAGAGGGAACTGAGATTGATGTATAAAATAAGATTGTTTCTAATTTAAATAAATTAATAATAAAAACAACAACGTTAAAAAAATTAGCTTCAGCAGCTGGAAAATTGAGCTTCAATACTGGAGCCTTTGGAGGACAATTAAATCAGGTACATGCTACAACAATTAGTTATGATGCTATTCCTGGCTAAAAGACATTGAAAGCCTGAGAATGTTGACTTCCTTTTTACCCATATCTGTTGGGAACACTCTGTGGATTGACCTTTAGCTGGTGAGAGTTCATTATCTCCCATCTGCCCCCTAGAATTATTTGGCCTTAATTACATCGTTTTCTTTCACCAGATCACTAAGTGTTCCCTGTTTTTATTTGCACTTCAGTTACTCTCAGAACTTCATGGATCCAGACTCCAAACGGGCTTCTGTTTCTGTGCCAGTGTTTGTGTTTGGTTCATAGCTCCTCTCAGTCTCACAGCAGGGCGGTAATTTGGAAGCAGGGTGCTACAGAAGTGTGAGGCCCAAGAGAGGTTGTGTTGCCCTTTTGAGAAGCTTTCTCATGATCCTGGCTCTTTAGTTTCCCTTTCCTTTGAGTGCTTGACTGGGACTTAAAGTGGAAGAACTGCCTTGTGAGAGAGAGCAGCCAGGGGATACAGGTTACTTTCTGTCAGGGAGTATTTACAAGGTTAGGGATCAGAGAAGCCTGGGGTTACTATGGGCTTTGATACACAACCACAGGTGTATGGCAGCAGAGGATCAGATATCCCCTTTGCCACAGGCAAGAAAGGATAATGAAAGTGGGTCCCTTTGGCAACAGAAAACCCTGTTCACAGGTTCCAATGGAAAGCTACCAGTCTCTCCACCAGCAATAGTCCAGCTTGAGCCTGATCAAGACTGTCATTTGGGCAAGGCCATTGACTCTGCTGTCTTTGGATGTTTGTGGATTTTCCCTTTGGACCTAACAGTTGTTGTATGTAAACATTCCGCTTGCTTTGTCTGTCTTTCCCTTTCTTCCACCCACCTCCTGGTTTCTTTTCTTCTCCATCTTTCTCGTGTTTTCTTCTTTCCCTTACTCCTCATTTCTTTTCTCTTCTAGTCTGTATTTATTTTGTAGCTCAATCAACTGTTTTCATTATTTAATTGCAATAAACAATCAGCTTCCGGATAGTAGCGATAGCAGACTCCCAGCTCCATCTAACACTGTTCCCTACTTCCCAAAGTCTCCATTCACTACAAAAACTCACTCGGTGACTCTATGTTCCTTATCACTATGCTTTTCAATAATGTGAGTACATTGATGGTTCCTGTTCTTGTAATTTTAGTCATTATATGCTGATTTCCTAACACAAAGATTTCCAACATACACATACGTACATACCTGCATAACTGTGCACATATGCATGCACCCACAGAGGTACACACACATGAACACACACAGACTGGATAACACTAACATTAATGTTTGCATGAATAACTGAAAACTATTCCCTAACCATGTTGAGATATCAAAAAACTAGCAGAAGCTGGGCATGGTGGTGCATGCATGTAATCCCAGCCCTCCAGATGTTAAGGCAGAAGGAATGTGAGTTCAAATTTTAACTTACATTATATAGTGACTTCCTGAAAAAGGGACCTAATGATGTTAATTTCCAATAAGTAGTCATGACATGCTCAGTATATATTTATTAGGTAAAATCCTTACTTACAGAGATCACTAGCCAACCAGCAGGAAAGCAGAGCAAGCTGAAGCAGCAAGGAAGAGAGGGGGCTACCATGTGAGTTGCCTAACTCTTTAAACTTCTCCCATGTCACCCTGACATCACCTTGACCACCCCCTGACTAGTGTCTTCAGGCACACCCTGAGCCAGCCCTTATGAGGCATGGTTATGGTGTCTCCCTCCAGTGGACCATTTTACATCACACACACACACACACACACACACACACACACACACCCGTAAAAATTCCTAAGGCTCACAAATTTTTATGTCAAAAGCCCCTACCCTGTCTCACCACCTTGCCCTACAAGGTCTGTATCACAAATCCTCCAGGAACTCTCTTATGAAAGTCCCTCATTTGCCACATACCTGAGATCACTGAGTTTTTAGAAAACATGTCACTGTATAGTTTTAAGTAGCATTGAAACATTGTTCATGCTACTTAAAACTATACAGTGACATGTTTTCTAAAAACTCTAAAAATTGAAACATTGTTCATGCAATAGGCATTTCTTTCATTTCATTTTTGTTCATTAGATTTTAAACATCATTATTCATTAGATTTTAAACTACCTGTTTACATTACAATTTTCTTAACCAGTACAGATTTTGAACTATGGAAATAAAATGATCCTTGTTATGTTTGTTGTAATGACTTGTTTTCTTGATTATAGTTTATCCTTTGATGTCATTACTTCATCTAATCTCACTTACTTAAAGGTTCTATTTCAAACGTAGTTACATCGGTGTCAGGTCCAAAGGAAGCTCCAATTCCCTAAGGTCTAAAAGGTGGTTCATCTATCGAGAAATGGATGGGGAGGGGGGATGGATTTGTAAATATGAGTAGCAATTAAAGAATTAAAATTAAAAAAATTAAAAAAGAAATGAGCTCAACCTGTACTATTGGAGGGTTTCTGGTGGTTAGATAAAATACAGAATTCCTCAGGAACTTGTGAAACCAGTTCCTATCTGCTAAAAGGAGTCATTTCCCTCACCTGGCAGGAGGGACATAGGGCTGCCCATGGCACCATCAGCCCCTGCTGGCCTCTAAGCTCCGTCAGTATCACAGTACCTGTTATATATTTCAATGTCCATGCTGACATCCTAGCCCTTCTCACCTCCTCTTCTTCTCTAAATCCCTTCCAGATTACAGGGTTCCCTCCTGTTGGCTGTTCATCCTTCTTATAACATGGGATTCCCATTATTCTCTGCTCTTACTATTCTTGCTCTATCTATCTATCTATCTATCTATCTATCTATCTATCTATCTATCTGTATTTCTATTTATCTACTTATTCTCTCTTATTCCCTTACTCCCTCTTGGTTCATTTGCTGTGTTATATCTGGATATCTCCTCTATTAATTCCTGCTCTCCCATTTCCCTAGTGCTGGCCATGGGCAGTCTTTGTCCTTCTCTCTCTCTCTGCTTTAGATTCTTCCAGATATCTTTATCTGTGCTCTCTTTCTCTCCCTCATATCTATAATAAAAACCTTAACCCTACCAATAAGTGGTCATGTCATCAGTTCCTTTATTGTACCCCCTTGCATACCACCAGGGGCTAAAAAGTCAAGAGAGAAGAGAGACGTAAATTATTCTGCAACAGTCCTGTGTGTTGTCTTGTCTTGTCTGTCAGGTTGTAAGATCCATGAAGTACACGGATGCAATCCAAGAGCCTAGAATGCAATTTCAAAGTGCCTAGTACATTGTACTCAGTAAACATTTACTGATGATATGAATGAATTCTTAATGAATGAAAGAAACAAATACTCTTGATGTTCTATCAGGAATAGAGGTCAATCTTCCCAATGTAACCTTATTTGTAAGTTTATCTTCTGCTTGGAACTGTAGAGAAGCCATTTTATTGTATCAAGTTCCCAGTCAAAGACTACTGGCCCTTCAGGAATCTCAAATTTTATGTTGAGGGAATTCCTTAGTGGATGGAGAAATGGCTCAGTGGTTAAAAGTGCTTCCTGCTATTACAGAGAACCAGTATTCTGTCCCTAACACTTACATCAGGTGTCTAACAACCAATCAACCAACTGTAATGCTGGCTCCAGGAAGACCAGAGCCCTTTCCTGGGCTCCACTGGCACTCACACACGCACAGGCATACCCAGAAACACACACACGTTTTTAAACTTTGAAAAAGAAGGTCCTCACTCCCGTTTTCTTTAATATCATCATGGCATACACTGGATAATGCATAATGGATAGAATTTATTTCCTCACAGTTCAGAAGGTCAGGACATAGGAGATGGAGGGAGTGCCTTTGTCAAGAGCAGTCCTGGTGAGCAATCTCAAAGAGAGCAAGAAGCAACTGCTGACTGACAAGCTGCCCCAAAAGACAGGTCCCAAGGAAGCCAGGTATATATAAGATGTCTTAAGGATTATTTGCCTCGGGATTGTCAGTGACCACGGCAAGTCATGACTGTCAGACCATTTCAGGCTCTGGAAAAAGCAAAGATCTAAAGTTTGTGCTTATGGATTCTGATCAATGATTTGGGTTACTAGTCACACTAGTTACTAGGTGCCAGGCATGATTCTAGAGCATTTCATACATTCACCCCCCCTAACCCTCCCATCATCATGATGATTTGGTAGCAGTAGGGTTCCCAATTCAGAACAGGAGAAACTAAAGCAGAGACAAACAGAGAGCCACAGCATAGAAATGCAGAGGGATGGGTATCGGATCCCAAGTTGGACATTGTGTGTCCAGTCATCCAACATCTGCATTTAGAATCCCTGCCACGCTATGGAGTGTGCACCTGTCACTGAAGGAAGGAACCTTCAGCTTAGTAAATGAGTCAGAGAAAAATCCCTGCCCAGGGAGTAGAAAATGCTCCTTGCAGTGGCCTGTGAGCCATAAGGGTGATGAGAGTGAGGATAGGCTATAGTGGCAACATAGGGCAGGATGCTGAGGTAAAGGTTTCCTTCTCCAGGTTGAATATCCTCTGTGTTGCAAATCTAAGACATCAATACTTCTGATTCACAGCACAAAGTTGGACACTGAGAGGGGTTGGCTCTTTTTCAACTAATTTGTTCATAAAAAGTGACATCAGTTTTACTTTCTGGTTTCAATTTCTCTTCTGTGGGGTCAGCTGCCAAGAAACAGGAAGAGAAACCAGCAGCCACTGTTATATATGGGTCAGTAGCACTTCATTAGAAGTCTGAGGACGAGATTGCCTGGAGCGAGCTGCAGCCTGCACTGAGCCCTTCAACACTGCTGGGAGTTACACAGCAACCATGAGGTATGTCTTCCCTTGCTCTGGTGGTGAGGAGGTCAGCCCTGCTGATGGCTGCAAATCCTAAGCAGCCACAGTCCCACGAGAGGCTAGTCGTGTTTCTGTGTTTGTTTATTGCCTTGCCCACCTCTGTCCCTATAGCTGTAAGTATGTCATAGAGATAGATGCTCAGTTGCTTCCTCCAGATCTGCTTAGCTGGCAGCTGAGAACTGAGGTCAGAGACAGCTGTTTGATCTAGCAGGGACTTCCTGTAAAGATCCAGAAGAATTGCTCTTGTCAATTCTTTCTCTCTCTCTCTCTCTCTCTCTCTCTCTCTCTCTCTCTCTCTCTCTCTCTCTCTCTCTGTGTGTGTGTGTGTGTGTGTGTGTGTGTGTGTGTGTGTGTGTCTCCTTCTGGTTGCAAAATTAAATTGGGTAAATCTAATACAAATATTATTTAAGGGAATTGATCTTTTTAGATTACTTTATTGTTAAAGACATACTTAGACTACTAACCCTGCTTCCTGCACATCTGAATTTTACTTGTAGTTGCTGAATTAATCTCAGAAATACATGAAGCTTGCTAACTAAACACAGCACAGACAAGAAGGAAGGAGCTTGTCTCACTCACTGCCTTTCAGATCTATTTCATTTCTGGTAACCCTAACTCTGGCCCAACAAAAAATGTGGGTGGTTGCAAGATGTAAGGTAAAAAGTCAAAGAGAGGAAATTAAAATAATAATATGAAAGTATTAATAATAATTTTAAAAAGCCAGGTGTTGGTGGCACATGGCTTTAATCCCAGCACTCGGGAGGCACAGGCAGGTGGATCTCTGTGAGTTTGAGACCAGACTGGTCTACAAGAGCTAGTTCCAGGACAGCCTCCAAAGCCACAGAGAAAACCTGTCTTGAAAACCAAAATTAAATAAATAGATGTATTAATAAGTCACCTGAGTGAGACAGCATCAATGCAAGAATTTCACCTGAAATGAAAGTTTGAGGTGTTGCTCACATATATAATGCAATTAATAGAGGAAATGTTGCAATGATGGTAAAATCCATAATGACTGAAAGTAAGATGCAAACAGATAAAATGAGCAGATGCTCAAAAGACTTTAGGATTATTTCAGATTGTCCATGTGTGTTTCAAATAAACATGTTTTTTCCTCACAAAACAAGGAAATGGACTCAGTCTACAAGTCCAACAATGATGAAGGAATAATGAAGATGTGGTACATACCATGGAATTTTTATTCAGCCATAAAAGAATAAGTAAAGGATTAGCCTCTCCCAGGGATGAGCTATCTGACTGGTTGCTTAGTGTTCAGCCCCCAAACCACACACACACACACAACAAAAGATGGACTCACAGACTGTATTTATAGATTTGTAAATATGTTTTGTATATATATATATACAGAAATATGTAACGATACTCAAAGAAAAAGAGGCTATTAATTGGAGAGGACCGAAGGGAGGAGACACATGAAGAGCTGGAGGGATAGAGGGAAGCGATGAGTTATATTTTAATTCAAATGTATTTCTAAGAGAACAAAATAGGGGCCTGGAGAGATGGCTCAGAGGTTAAGAGCACTGCTTGCTCTTCCAGAGATCCTGAGTTCAATTCCCTGCAACCACATGGTGGCTCACAAACATCTGTAATAAGCCCTCCTCTGGCCTGCAGGCATACATGCAGGCCGAACACTTTACACATAATAAATAAATAAATCTTTTTAAAAAAGGGAGAGAGAACAAAATGAAATCATGCAATTTGCAGGAAAATGGATGGAACTAGAAAATACCATAATAAGTAAGAAAATCCAGACCTACAGCCAGGTGTTGGTGGTGCCTGCCTTTAATCCCAGCACTCAGGAAGCAGAGGCGGGTGGATCTCTGTGAGTTCAAAGCCAGTCTGGTCTACAGAGTGAGTTCCAGGACAGGCTCCAAAGCAATGCAGAGAAACCCTGTCTCAAAAAATCGAAAAGACAAAAAAAGGAAAAAGAAAGAAAATCCAGATTCAAAACAGCAAGCATCAAACATTGCATGTTCTCTCTCATTTGTAAATCTTAGCTTTATATATTTTTATGTGAATGTATATCAGGAAAATAGAAATGGGACCAGGATCAGGAGAAGACAGAAAATAGGCATTAAGGGCTGGAGTGATGTCTCAGGGGTTAAGAGCACTGACTGCTCTTCTAGAAATCCTGAGTTCAATTCCCAGCAACCACATGGTGGCTCACAAACATCCGTTATGAGATCTGGTGCCCTCTTCTGGTGTGCAGATATACATGGAAGCAGAATGTTGCATACATAATAAATAAATAAAATCATTTAAAAAAATCTTCAAAGTTTGAATAATAGGAAATAGAAAGCAATTAACTTTTAAAAGGGAAATGAAGGAGCTAAAGTGGATTTGAATTTCTAAGATAACAAAGAATTTAGACTCAGCACAATGAAATCTCAATAGCATACAAACATAGCTAAGATTTTTAAATCTTAATGGTATGTTAGAGGTTAAGAGTAAAGAAGTGATTAAATTACTATTTCTTAATTTACAAAAACCTTCATTAGCAATACTGGAGCTGTGCTGGAGTTCAAAGACCCTCCAAAGCAAAGGCAAGAGCTAGGAAATATAGACAGTCTCTCTAGGAAACCCTAACTGCATCTAGGACTGACTCACTTCCTTCTGTCAATTCTGCTGCCCAAATGAGCAAACTCTTGCTTCCCTATGCAGTAATTTTGACATGTGCCAAATATTGGAAGAAAGGAAAGTGTGTCCCTTGGTGAGGTTTAGATTAAGACTGTTAAGAAGGACAAGAATATTTGCTGTGATCCTACTCCTTGCCAGGCGAATGTGGGATGTCCTCAGATGACTGTTTCTTTATTTTTTTCTGTCCCACAGCACAACCACTAAGAAATCCTTGGAGAGCAAGCTACAGCAGCTAAAATGCCATTTCACCTGGAACTTGATGGCAGGAGACGAGTCATTGGATGAGTTTGAGGACAAGGTGTTTAACAAGGATGAGTTTCAGAACAGTGAGTGTAAAGCCACAATGTGCAACATATTGGCGTTTGTAAAGCACCGCAGAGGCCAAAACGTGTCAGCGCTGAAAGAGTTAGAGAAAGCTGAACAGTTCATCCAGCAACAGCATCCTGACCACGTAGAAATCAGAAGTATAGTCACCTGGGGAAACTATGCTTGGGTTTACTATCACATGGGCCAACTCGAAAAAGCTCAGGCTTATCTTGACAAGGTGAGACAGGTCTGTGAGAAGTTTTCCAGTCCCTACAGGATTGAGAGTCCTGAGCTGGACTGTGAGGAAGGGTGGGCCCGACTGAAGTGTACCCGAAACCAAAATGAGAGAGTGAAGGTATGTTTTGAAAAGGCTCTGGAAAAGGAACCGAAGAACCCAGAATTCACCAGCGGCTGGGCCATCTCAAACTACCGTCTAGACTTCTGGCCAGCACAGCAGAATGCCGTCGACTCTCTGAAGCAAGCCATTAGAATGTCTCCCAACAGCCCTTATGTTAAAGTACTCTTGGCCCTGAAACTTGAGATGAATCAGGAAAACCAGGGAAAGGAACTGGTTGAAGAAGCCTTAAGGGAAGCCCCAGGTGAGACAGATGTACTTCGAAGTGCAGCCAGGTTTTATTATAAGACACATGATAAAGACAGAGCTATACAGTTGCTTAGCCAGGCTTTAGAACTCCTACCCAACAATGCCTATGTGTATTACTATATTGGGTGTTTCTATAGGTCAAAAGTCCTTCAAATAGATTCCAGAAGAGAAACTTCACAGAATGAGAATAGAGAGCAGTTACTGAAACAAGCAATTTATTACTTAAAGAAAGCAGAAGAGACCAAGGAGATGATCAAAGATTCCTGTAGCTACCTTGCTCAACTTTATGTCCTGGCAGAGCAGTACAAAGAAGCCGATTATTACTTCCAGAAAGGATTCAAGAAGGAACTCACTCCTGGCCTTAAACAGTTGCTCCACCTACGGTATGGCAATTTTCAGTTTTTTCAAATGAAGTGTGAAGACAAGGCCATCCACCAGTATCTTGAGGGTGTGAAAATAAGGCAGAAGACGAAGCCTAAAGAAAAGATGACAAACAAACTTAGATTGATTGCTGAAAGGAGACGTTCTCAAAATGGATTTGACTCCAAGGCCTTGCACATCTTGGCGTTTCTTCGGGAGTTGAATAAAGAAAGCCAGCAAGCTGCTAAAGACTCTGAGAGGGGACAGGACTCTGAGAGGCCTGTTTTTTCAGCGTCTTTGCATGAGGGGGGGAATGAAGTGTAGTAACCTGGTGCCCACGAGGCTACTGCTGGAAGGAAACTAGAAACCCTTACCAAGTAGCCATTCGGAATACTTAACAACTTCATGGAATAAGCATGTCCTAACAGGCTGACTGTAGTATTTATCAGGGTTGCTGGGAACCCTGTGATCAGATGTTGGCACCTAAATCTCTGGATCACGTAGGGGTCTCAGAAAGAGGCCAGTTGGAGGCACAGATACAGAGGCCTGGCAAACAGTCTAGATCTCTTTCTATTTCTTAGAGATAGTTTCCATGGTAGCAAATTTTCAATCCCCCTCTGTGGATTTGTTGTCTTGGGTTTGTTTCTGTATTTATGTAAAGCACTCAAATTCCTCCTATGGGTGAGTTTCCATCCTTGAGTTATTGCTGATATGGCACAGCCTTGTTCTACATAATAACAGTGTCCATCAAAAAACTGAGCAGTGGCTCAGGACAATAATCCCAGCACTTGGCAGCTGAGACAGGAGGATTACAGTGAGTTAGAGGTCAGCCTGAGCATGACCTGGAAAGGGGGTGAAGGGTGTTGAGAATTAGACATGTAAATGTTTAATGATTATGTATGTTGCTTGTTTGTTTGGTTATGTATATGCCCATATAACCACTATCATCATATGTTTATAAAACCCAGAAGGTAGTGATTTTGTTTTACTGCATAATTTTGAAATTTACAAAATAGTGCTCAATATTAATTGAGCTCAAAATAGAAACTCAATAGTGAGTTCCAGGTCTAAAAACAAACAAACCATAACAAAAGCTGAGGGACCAAATCAATCCTCCCTCCAATTTCCCAGCCAGTCCTCAATCTACAGTGTCCCATAAACATGAGTTCAATTGTTCCATTAACTCAGATGGCAATATAACTGGAAAAACTGAGACCAGAGAAAGTTAGAAGGGCAGGACATATCTGTGTAAAGCAGGAGAGTCAATGCCAGACTTCCATGAGGCACACGGGGGGACTTCTCCCCGACTCTGCTCTGCCTGTGAGTATGATGCTCCATGCAAATAAGGGGCATTCTGTCTACCATAGTGACAAATGACATAAATATTTATTCCAAACTTGTGTGGAAACTCCTGTGAGACAAAGAGAATGCTGATTTACCCTTGACAATTTTAAACCCACGAGGACAAAGTTTATAGTCACTATTAGTCAAATGAATACTTCCTTTATCAAAAAGCTATGATGAACCCATATGACAGACACTAGGAAGGCCACCGGATGGGAGAATAACTTGGTGACTGACGGCCTGGTGGAAGGACTTAGAAAATGGAATGGGTATTGGAGGGTGAAGTTTTTCCTCCATTATAAATATTGCATAGTAAGAGACATAAAGACTTCTTGGAACTCTGAAAAAATACTCAGGAACATCACAAAATTGACAATTGACATTTCCTAGGTAATCCTTGAATGGAATAAACTTTAGGGTTGGTGTGAAGCAGCATCGAGTCAATGAGCCCAGTATGAGGCTCTCAGTCACCCTCTGGAGTGGAAAATGTTTCTCTATTAGGATTAGTTTGCCTTTATGTAAATAGGAACATTTTATTCAGCAATTCAAATATATTAGATTTGTAGACTGTTAAAATGAACATTCTGACCACTGGAACAATGTTCCATGTTATTTTAAATGTTAAAAAATTTTGTATGCATTTAAGTCCATCAGTTTTTAGCATTTGAATTTCTGGAAAAATACTCAGCTTTGTTCATAAATAACATGAGGTAGAACATTAAGCAGTGCTCTGGTTCAATAAAAATTTTACTGTACTCTCACTGTCTTAGACTCAAGTATGACAAGAAAGAGTAGCAAAATTTTTTTCGCAGCCTTGAGTGTCTGTCTGTTCTTTTTATATTAGATGTCTGATACTATGCATCCAGTACACAGGGACACACTCTGTCTTGACTTTTATCCTTGCTTGCACTCCTGTTGTTGTTTCAAAACACAAGCAAACCAACTTGAAGGGCTTATTTGGCTAATAACTTACAGTCCATGTTGAGGGAAATCCATACAGGAGTTCAAGGCAAGAACCCAACCAGAGACCCTAGACAGATTTTAGGACATAGTTTGACCACATCTTCAGGGAGTGGCATTCCTCTCCCTAAGGCTGTAAGGGGTTGTAACAAATTGATGAGACAGACAGGAAAACATCTGATCTTGCTATTTCTTAAGAAGGAAATCTGGAGTGCCAACCAACTTGGAAAGGAACATAGAGATGCCTGCAGTCTTCCACAGTTTCTAGAGAATAGTTGGGTCAAATGACGTTCCCTGGCCTCAGATATTTTCTGAAGGAAAATAGCACCATTGTGCTTTGTGTGACCTTGAAGATGCTGGGCTGTGAATAGGCTTCCATGCTGAAATGCAAACTTGTTCCTGTTATCAAAGAAGCTGTAACAGTGAAAGCAAACCTGGCATTGCAGTTGGCACTTGTGTGCCCTCCTGCCTTGCGTCCCTTGGCTTCCTATTTCAGTCTTCAGCATCAGTCAGGAGAGGTGATCTGGCCACTTTTCTCACATCTTTTTGCATATACTCGAGGTAAGTGGTGAGTCTCTGATGAAGCTGCTCTAAGTGCTGACAAACGAGCCTGGAAAATGATGGGACTCTATCTGCTGTTTGTCTTGCTCCAAACCCTACACATCAACATTATTTGACCACAAAACTGCTTCTGTATGTTTCCGGTCCTTGTACTAGGTTGGTACTCTGAGAGTATGTCAGAGTCTCAGGTGTGTTTGTGTGAGTGAAGGAGAGAGAAGACTTCTCTCATCTCCAGCTTGCTTTCAAATCATAACTTCCCTTGGGGAAAAGCCCCTCCCAGCTTCTTCTTGTAGCCCTCTTTCTCCTTTAGGCTCAGAGGCAGTCCCTGAACAGCAGACTGAGTCATGATTGCTTTCACATCCCCCACCCCCAACAGTTTTCACTTGCTGTGACAAATACCAGAGAGAAATAATAAGAACAGGGAGCTTTATTCTGGTTGGTTGTTTCAGAGGTTTAGAAATGATTTGTTGGCTTTGTGTTTTCTGGGATTGAGGCAGAAAAGGGGCATGCTGAAGAGAGCACTCACGTTGTGGAGGCCAGGAAGGCAAGAGTGAAGCAAAGAATGCCTTGAGACAAAGTATCATGCCAAAGTACATGTGTTCAGTGACCTACTTCACAAATTTCCATCACTTTCCAGTGAGGCCATCAAATTAGGAAACCATCAGTGGACTGAACTGTCAGAGCCCTCCAGACCTCTCACCGTGGGAGCCTTTGTGGAACATTCCAGATCCAAACCATATCAGATCATGCCAGTAGACTCACACCATACTCACCCAGTGAGAGCAGAGGACATGAGAGTGTTACAGTCCCAGTGAGACTTATTTTAGCATCACCTCCCATGGATACCATCAGCTTGACACTAACTAGGAATGGTAGATCCAACTAAAGACTACAGAACCTGGGTCTTCTTTTCTCACAACACTACCCCATCACCTATTTCAGAGAAGGGAATTAGACTTAGCAAATAAGTTTTCCTTATGATTTACAGTGTGGCTGCCTAAATGTTGATAATCTTCACTTTGTATTGGATGTGGGGGGGAGATACAGAGAAAAACTGAGATTCTTAGATGCACCTAAGTGCAGCAGGTATAAGGCATTCTCAGTTGTGTACTGCACCTTCCCTTAGGTGCCTAGTACAAGGATTTAAGATTAGAAATCAGAATGGGGTTTACTAAAGGTTTGTGAATCTAAATGCCAATTCTGCCTTTCCTCTTCATTGGGCCAGTCTTACAAAGGACAATATGAAACCTACAATATGGAACACCAACACCAAGGCTTCCTTCCATTATGGCCGCATCAGTTTTAAAAATTGGAGCATGCCTGAGTTTGTGTCATTTCTGAATGGATGGATCTTTTTAATGGAAATCCCATTCCATCCTGAAGATGGGAATTCCTGAGATCCTTGTAGACTGCTGCATGAAGCTCTCAACTGTTTGCACAGATGACAATCTAATCAAGAGCACTTAGGAAGCCTCTCTGCTTGGCTTCCAGCAACCTCTGTCTTAAATAATGGGATGGAGGAATGATTCAGAAATTGTTTGTTGCTCTTACAGAGGATCGAGATACAGTTTCCAGCACCCAAAGCAGGTGACTCACAACTGCCTGCAATTCTGCCTCCAGGGAATCTGTTGCCCTTTTCTGGCCTCTAAGAATACACATGCACTTGTGGACACACACACACACATACACACACACACACACACACACACTTAAAAATAATAAAAGTGATTTTTTTTTGGTTTTTTGAGACAGGGTTTTTCTGTAGCTTTGGAACCTGTCCTGGAACTCACTCTGTAGACCAGATTGGTCTCGAACTCACAGAGATCTGCCTGACTCTGCCTCCCGAGTGTTGGGATTAAAGACATGCACTATCATTTGCCTGGCAATAAAAGTAAATCTTTAATTAAAACATACAGTTCATTTAAATAAAAAGAATAAAAACTAAAATTGTGTATCTTCAGACTCATGGCCTCTAGTCCCTAACCCCATCACAATCTGGTTATAGCTCTCTGCACTCTGATTCTTGAGTTCATTTTTTTTATTCTTCATACACATGAATATTTTCTCTGTGTCCAGGCTGTTTCACTTTCCATGACATTCTCCAGACATATCCACATTGCTGAAAAATCTCAGAATCTCTGCCTTTTAAAGACTGGGTAGTATTCCATTGTGTGGGTATGTGTGTGGGTATGTGTGTGTGTGCCTGTGTATTCCACTTTGTATGTACATGTGTGTGCTTGTGTATCCCATTGTTCCATTGTGCATGCACATGTGTGTAATGATTATATATATATATATATATATATATATATATATTTCACACTATATTTTCTTTATCCATTCATACATTGATGGACACTTACGTTGGTTCCTGTCTTAGTCAGGGTTTCTGTTCCTGTGAAGAGACACCATGACCATGGCTACTCTTAGAAAGTAAAACATTTAATTAGGGTGGCTCACATAGTTTCAGAGGTTTAGGCTTTGTGCCTGCTATCTCGAAGATTATCTGTTGGTTATGGTTCGTTCATGACTTCATGCTGTGACTTTTTTTCATAGAGTGACAGGGGCCTTAAATGAAAAGGCTGTTTTCTTCCATTTAGTTCAGAAAACAGTACCGAGGGGAGGAGAATTCATGCCCCTCAGGTGCTTGATTGAGAAAGATAGATCTTAACTACGCCCTGATAAGTTATTTATATGTGTAAGATAAGTAATTGGATGGCTTCTTCTATTGACTGCAACCATTTCTGAAGCAATGCCAAGTGCTTGAAATTGTGTTTATGGTATGATGTTGAAGAGATGAGCCAGCCTTCTGTAACAAGATTGAAGATGCCATGAAAATGCCTAACCTATGAACATGTATCAGGTGACTCATCTTCTGTTAAACACGTGACTGTGGACATATAACATGAAATGACAAGAAAGTACAGCCACCTGAGGGCTGAGAAGATGCCTAAGCTGAGGCAAGATTCTCACAGATATCTTTGACTTTAAATGTTTGATCAGTTTGATTAGTTTTGCACATTTCTTAAAGGGGAGGTTCTTAGTTTACTATAGTAAATTTCAATGTTTTTTTTCCACTGATAGGGAAAATGATTAATGTCAAATTATATTTTCTAGTTGCCACATGCAATTGTTACTAATATATGGCAAAATCAAGTGTACTTCATGAGCCAGGAACTAGAGTAAAACAAGAATCAAGAATATGGAGAAGTCATCCTACAATAGTAGAAAATATTTCTTATGTAAGGTTCTCCGTAGGGCTGGAGAGATATGTCTCAGCAGCCAAGAAGACTTGCTGCTCTTACAGAGGACCTGAGTTTAGTTCCCAGCACGCAAGCTGAGCAGCTCAGCTGCCTTTAACTCTAGTTCCAGGGTACATAATGTCCTCTCATGGCTTCTGTGCATTCAAGAGAGAGAGGGAGAAATCTCTAGGTCAAAATCAGGCATTGAGTTCTGAATAAAAGAACTAAATATGATTCTTGAAAATGTTATACTTTTAGTGCCTTTGCTAACTGAAGCCTTTCAAAGCATAGTCTTTGGGCAAATGTAGTGGAGCTGACAGGATTGCACTTAACCTCTTGTACCATTAATAGCAGCAAGTTGCTAAGTAAAACAACCAATCAGAATTTCACAGCTATCTATGTTCATGTCATCTTCCTGCTACACAGCAGCAATGTCTGACTTTGAACTCTAACTATCTCATGGGACTCTGTCTTCATAAACTCTATGTGTCAAGCTAGCTTTGCCAGTGAGTCTTTGCTTGGTGCTGCTCTAGGCTGGAAAAGCTGGGAAACTAACTGGCTGGGTCATAACCCATCTCGGCATTAAGTTTCTTTTTCCTCTTCTGATGATTTTAAGTCAGTTTCACTTTCCAGTTTCCTCTTCCCTTTCACAAACACAAGTCCTTAGAAACAGGAGAGCATCAGCTGGTGCACTCCTCCCTCCACCGCTCCCCTGTCCCCCTTATATAGTCCTCTGATCATCCACCTGATGCTGACTGAGATTCCTGAAGGGTGCACTCCACATCCAGCTTTTCCGAGCAGCACAGAAGCAGGTAGCAGTCATGAGGTCAGTGCAATCTCAGGATCTCCTCTGTAGATGATGCATGGAGCTGCTTTCTGCCTGGAAGTCTCTTAAGTTGTCTGGCAGCTTACAGATTCCACACAACTAAATTTGCATGGCTTTTGTTGAGTTTTCCTTTGATTTTTGTTTCTCTGTAGGCTTGGGCAAGATCCTGCAGCTTCTAAAGCTGCTCGCTGGATGGCGCTAATTCCTGAGTTAAGAGAGGTTTTACAGGCATGGTTTGATCCACTCAGGCTCAAAATTTGACTCAAAGCTAGTACTAATGGAATTGCTCTAACGGGACTTTGCTCTTGCATTATTTAAAGGGAACAAGTCACTGGGATCTCTCTGTGTGTGGAGGCGTGGGGGGGGGGGTAGGAAAGGAAGCATTCTTTTTCCAGCAGGTAGTGTGAGAGCTGGGATCAGTACTGCAAACTCAGGTCAAGTTGCTGAAATCTTTGATCACTTCAGGGTCAAGGTAGAGAAAATGATTTTTAGAGATAAACAGGGTTTTTGTTTTGTTTTGTTTTGTTTTGTTTTGTTTTGTTTTCTTCAATTCTTACATGAAACCAAGTCTCAATGTTTAAAGTTTCATTTTACTACTGTGAAATGCTGCTAGGAAGCCTAATTTCTAGTTATGGAAAATAGAACAGTGAGTGTCTAAAGGCAATAGGGATAGAATATGGAATGTCAGAAGTAGCCTATAAGGACTCTAGGTGGGTCCATAGGCATAAACATTTGTTGAGACTCAGAAAACTATACCCTTAAAATAAGTGATTCTACGGTAAGTAAAGAAAAATCATAGTAAATGTTTTTTTCTTAAATGTAACTACACCTGCTGAGAGTCTGTCATTGGGAGAGCCTCAGAGAGAATTAAGAAGAAATGGTACCTTTCCCACCAATTTCCTATCAGGGAATGATTGTGGTATCAATGGCCCAGGGAAGACAGATGCTATTAATTACTCTGAGAGAGAACAAAACAAGACAGTCATCCCTGCCCTCAGACCCAAGGGTTACAAATATTTAGCAAGGTCAGAGTTGGGATTTGAATTCCAACTACTCTGGGTTCCTCCTTCCTATATAATGGCCCTGGGAGAAGACTGGTGTTAGTGGTGAATATGGTTGACCAGAAAGCCAAGACCTGCCTAGAACCTCGGTGGCTAGCCTGAACAAGAGGCTTTGCTGTGTTTCGTGTTTGGGTATGTCCAGAGTCACCAATCTAAGAAGGTCTGAGGAGAACCCTTTAGACTATGCTGGTCGGGAGTCTACATCATGGCATTCTGTGAGGACTGAGGCAGCTTGAGCTGCTCTTTCCTGTCAGGATAAACATCACAAAATGGGACAAATAAAGGACCTGGAAAGGTACATAGTACCTTCTGTGTAGACTGTGTAGGAGGCAAAGTCTCATGAAAAGCTCTTGTTCTATGCACAGATGTCCTCGTTAGGGTCTTTCAGTATGCAGAGATTAAATGTTCATTTGCTCAATTTTCTCATGACCTGTCTCACCAATTTGGATATTATGCCTGTGTCTCTGTATTAGTTACTTTGCTTGGTGTACTGGGACAAAAGACCTGATGAAAATGGCTTTAGGAAACAAAGGGTTACTTTGACTCACAGTTTGAGGGTGCAGTCTTGGCTAGAAGTCATGGCAGCAACAGCATAAGCTGGTGGCACTGTGTTCAGTCAGGAAGCAGAGATACTAGACTGCTGGCCCCCAGCTTGTTCTCTCTTTTTGTATTTAGTCTTGGACCCTGGCCAGTAGGGTCATGCCTCCCACACTAGGATCAGTTTTCATTGCCCAATTAAATCTTTCCAGAAACATCTTTCTAGACATACCCAAAGGTGTGTTTCTATTGTAATTACGAATCTCAACCTATTGACAGTGAAAACTCACAGCATCTTTCATCTTGGCAGTTAATACGAGGAACTAGAAAAGCAGTTGAGAACCAAAGGCAGGGAAGGCCTTGAAGATACATGAGTGTCTTTAAGCCTCTTTAAGAACAATCTGGCCCATGAAATCTGAGAACTAAGAGTCAGCCCCTGAGGTTCCAGTTCCACCATAATTTCTTATATTTAAAAAAGACTAAACCAGAATTTGTGGATTTCTGTTTTGTGGTTATCTTATCAGCATCCTGACTTTTCATCAAGTGTGTTCCTTTTTAATTCTGTAATCTAAAACTCCAGTATGTGATTAGGACACTTAGAACTTGAATTTATTTTTTTTATTTTACTTTATCTTATGTTTTGTTGTTGTTGAGACAGAGTCTAATTTTTTCACCCTGGCTGGCCTCAAACTGACAGAGATCAGCCTGCTTTTTCCTTCCGAGTACTGGGATTGAAAGTGTACATTGCCACACTCGGCTTTGGATTTTGTTTTATCATAATTGGGGAGCAAGCTCTCAGGACCATTCTCTTAGTGACCCGCTAGGTTTCCTCTACCCTGTTAAGTAGAAACAGAGATAAAGTATTACTGTCACTGAAATTGCACTATGCTTGTGCTCTGAATCATAATTGACTTTGGTGTGATTAAAATGCAAATTTCAGGAATTTCTAAATGATTGAAAGAGTAGATCTGAGATAAGGCTAAGAGGAGAGGGCCAAGGGATGGGGCTATTTTAAAACGGCCACAAGTTTGTGCATATGTACACTGAAATGTGAAGATGCAGTATTCACCACTAAGTCTCCCATTCCTTCACTGTAAAAAATGCCGCTTGAGTCAGGTGTGTGAAACTGTGCACAGGGACAACAGAAAGAGGTGGCTTGTGGGAGGAGCAGAAAGGGTATGGACAGAAACAAATCTTGAATATTTAATGGGTGTTTGAGAAACTGGTAATTGGGAAGAATAGCAAGAAAGCAAATCCAGCCTGGAGCCCATGGCTCACACTGTACTCTGAGTCCAACATCCACAAGAAGATAGTTCATTTTTCAGTCTCCTGGGGCTCAGTCAAGCTATCATGTAAAATGAACCATCAAAGGATGCACAAGATGATCAAAGTGACCATGTGTGTTTTCTCCACAGTGAGGTCACCAGGAACTCTCTGGAAAAAATTCTTCCACAGCTGAAATGCCATTTCACCTGGAACTTGTTCTGGGAAGGAAGTCTCTCAAGTCATGTGGAAGACAGAGTGCGAAACCAGATTGACATTTTAAACTCTGAGCACAAAGCGACAATGTTCAACTTGTTGGCCTATATAAAATACCTGGATGGTGAAAAGGAGGCAGCCTTGGAGTGCTTAAGGCAAGCTGAAGTCTCAGTGGAGCCAAAGCAGGATGATCAAGCAGAAATTAGACATCTGGTCACCTGGGGAAACTATGCTTGGATCTACTACCACATGGGCCGGCTCTCAGAAGCTCAGGCTTATGTTGACAAGGTGAGACACGTGTGCGAGAAGTATGCAAATCCTTACAGCGTGGAATGTCCAGAACTTGACTGTGAGGAGGGATGGACACGCCTAAAGTGTGGAAGGAATGAAAGAGCTAAAATGTGCTTCCTAAAGGCTCTAGAAGAGAAGCCCAGTGATCCAGAGTGTTCGTCTGGGCTGGCAATCGCCACAAGCCGTCTAGAAGAACAGCCCGAGAAGCAGTTCGCTGTGGATGCTCTGAAGCAGGCCATGGAGCTGAACGCTGAGAACCAGTATGTCAAAGTTCTCTTGGCCCTGAAACTGCAGAAAATGGGAGAAGAAGCTGAAGGAGAGCGACTGATTGACGACGCCCTGAGAAAAGCTCCTGATCAAGCGGATGTACTGCAAAAGGCATCCCAGTTTTACCAGAAAAAGGGTAACCTAGATAGAGCTAACACACTTCTTGTAAGAGCACTAAGATCCACAGAAAACAAGACTCCCCTCTACAGCCTGGTCATGTGCCGTTACAGGGAAAGGCTGAAGCAATTACAGAAAACCGGAAATGCTGGCTCCAGTGACAGCCTAGAGAAGATGGAAGAACTGAGACAATTAACCATGGAGTACATGCGCCAGGCTCTTCAGAGGAAGCAAAGTCGTCTGAACTCCTACTCAGACCTCATCGATTACCCAGAAGTAAAACGATGCTGTCAGTTGGTCTTCGGCAAGGAGAGCCCCAGTGCTGAAGAACAACAGCTCTACCAGAGCTATTGCAACCTCCAGGAATATCACCAGCGGTCTGAAGGCCTTGCTGCCCTGAAGGAGTTACTCAAGTCCTGCAGTCTCACAGAAACAGCATCCATTGAGAAGGAAGGGATGAAGGAGCAAGCATAGGCCAAAGATGAAAACATTCAGTGGCAAAATGTGCTGGATTCTTGGTCTCTCTGGGGAATAAGTCAGAAGCTGAGTGAGTGGGGGGGGCGGGACACTCTTTGGGGCACAGGCAGCCTTTCCTTGACGGCATCTGAGCCTGAGGATAACAGGAAGTGTGCCATGGTGCAGGCGCTCAAGTCTGCACTGCAACAGAAGTGTGCTGTGGAATGGTGCCTACTGGGTGTGGAGAGGCAGGAGCCCTCCTGTCAAGTGTTGCTCCACAGGATTCCCTTGCTTAATTATGTTATCAAACACCCTTAAAGAACCGTTTTCTCTTCCTGACTCCCCTGTCCATCCTAGCTGTATAATTTTCCAGCCAACAGGTCTTCCCATGAGTCACCCAGGGAAACAGGACTCCAGGCTCACATAGCACTTTTTGATCACTATTTTTGTTCTGTAATGCATGACAACTGCCAGCAAAAATTAGTTTTATTTCTTCATTCCCTTTCAGTGTAACCATCCTAACCTGAAAGGTTAGCTTTGGCCTAACCCTAGAATATTTTTTGCTCCTTATTTTTTTTTTTATTCCACCTTGAGTTTGTTTGTGTTCCTGACAATGATCCTATGGTAACTATGTATGACAAACTGGAATGCTATAATAAATCTAAGTTTCAACTCAGAATATGGACAATTGTGTGTGTGTGTGTGTGTGTGTGTGTGTGTGTGTGTGTGTGTGTGTGTGTGTGTGTGTGGTGGTGGTAGGGGACAGGGAATGAAGACAGTAATGTTAAGTACCAAAGTTTCTTTGGTGAATACTGGGGGTGGCTTATGAGAGCTGCACCCCTTTCTGAGGAGTGGGTGGCAGTTATTTAAGAAAGAGAGAGGACAAGAAGTCAGAAGGGAAAACATGTTGAGGAGTATCAGGAGTATAGAGAGGGAGGTGCTGGGGATAGGTATGACCAAAACATATTATCTACATGTGTGAAAATTTAAAGACTTTTTAACAGTTTTTCTTCCGCTAGGATGATGTAAAATTGTGAACACATAACATGCTGCCCAAAGCACATCTTTTTGAAGATCTGTCTGGACACTGGGCCAAATCCATCTATAATCAGCATAGTTAGGAGCTGCCACTCTCCTTCCAGTCAAGATTCAGCAGAGGTCTGTGCATGTGAGCAGATGATTCTTTGGCCACATTTTAGCGGACCCAGAGATACCCTAGTGAATGTCCCCCCATTGGTGTGTGTGGGCACTGATACTAGACTCACAGGATTAGTTCTGTTGAGGTAGCACTGGGTCATTCAAACTTGTCAGTATCTGGTACTGAGAGTTTCATTTCACTCAGCCATCAGAAGCATCTCCCAACTCCCCTTACTCTTCCTTTGCAGACTGTCATGATACTACTGTTTTCAGACATGGTTTCCCTGAGTAGCCCAGGTTGGCCTGGAATTTGCTGTCTAGCCAAAGCTTGTCTTGTATTCACCATTTTCTGGCTTCAGCCTTGCTTGTTCTGGGATTTCAGGTATGCGGACCCATGCTCAGCTCTGGAGTCTCTTTTTAATTCGTTTATGTGATGGGGAATGTCCTTCTGTATATATGTTTCTCTTATTGGATGATGAATAAAACACTGTTTGGCCAATAAGACAAGAAGATAAGTGGGACTAGGAGATGAGAATTCTGGGAAAGGTAGGTGGAGAGAGCTGCCAAAAGCAGATGACATGTTACCACCAAAGGAGATACAGGTATCTGGTAAGCCAAGACCATGTGGAAATACATAGATTTATAGAAATGAGTTAGCAATTAAGACAGAGCTAGCCAATAAGAACCCCTAGCCATCGGCCTATGGTTTCATAATTAATATAGTGTCTCTGTGTGCTTATTTGGGGCAAGGGGCTGCAGAACCAGGCAGGAAATCCAGCAACAGTTATGAGTATAATTTATAGCCCCATGTTACACACGAAAAAGAAATAACATATAAATGAGATTGTTATTTGAATAAATTTCTTTCCCCCAGATGAGGAACTAAATTCCAGAAAAAAAAACTGTAATTCTGAAATAAGTTACTAGTTAGTTTAGTAATTGGAAACATTTTAGGATCTATGTAAGTGGTGAGGATGTCAAGATCATATACGAATCTGTTTCTCTGAATCCAGAACTGTGCAAAAATCCCATACAAAGCAGCCTTCTGGTAGATAAAAAATACACATATCAAAAAACTTGTTCCCTATAGACATTTTGAGACTTCCAAAATTCTATATCTAAAGAGTAATCATCCAGGTATGTATGGAAACACACTTCCCCAGGGAAATGGACAGTTCCAGGCCAACCTAGACTGCATGGTATGTTTTAGCTCAGCCTGAACAATACAATAAGAACCTATCTTAAAAAAAATTAATTACAGAGGGATGACAATGAAACACATAAAGATGACAATAATACTGAAAACATTTGAAAGAGTAGATTTTGAGAGTTATTACTATAAAAAATAAGTACTCAAGGTGTTTTATAGTAATGGATGATGCAGCCATTCCACAACTTGTATGTGTTTCAGAAGGCCATGCTACAGCATATACATATAATTTTAATTGCAAATCAATCATTCTTTAATTTAAAATGAGAGTCTAATATAAGGGACAATAGCAGAATGATAAATTTACCCAGAGGCCAAGGATTCCCTTGTCAAGTACCTCATTTGTCATGGTTTAGTTCATAATTCTAATGAAATGCTATATAAAATGGCACATGTCACTCAGAAACACAACAGATCATCAGTATTATAAGATGGCAGAGGGAAGTTAGAACAGCCTCAGCAAGCAAGACATAGGAGTGTGTATGAAAGGGACTGTGCTGGCTCAATTGTTACCTAGTAACAATTGCTAATAGCCCCTAAACTTTTCTCATTGAAAACGCCTAGAAATGACTTAAAAGCAAGCACGATTTCAGAAGGTGAGAGTGCACATCTGAGAGTACAGGGTTCCAATTACTATTACCTCTAGTTTCTTTCTTAGTATGACATTCCTGTAGCTGAAGAAGACACAACAGTAATTGTCATGTCCCCACAGCACATATTGGCACACATATTGGCAGATGGTAGACATCATCTATCAATTATTTATCAAGATACAGCAAACTATTTCAAATCCATAGCATACAATAACAGCCATTTTGTTTGGTTAGCATTGAATTAAAAGGGCAGCAGAGTTCAGCTTGAGAGTTCTTTTTACCAGGTTTACTGCGAGTCTGCTTTTTTGGGGGGAGGGGTAAAGTCTCTCTTGCTCTGTCTATCTCTCTTACCCCCTCCTTCCCTCACTCCATTTCCTACCCCCTCACTGTGTGTGCGTGTGTGTGTGAGTGTGTGTGTGTGTGTGAGTGTGTGTGTGTGTGTGTGTGTGTGTGTGTGTGTGTGTGTGTGTGTGTGTGTGTGTGTACTCAGTCTGTATAATATTACATATAAGTGTAAGTTTTCAGTGCTGACCATTTGGTATTGGATATGCAATTGACGAGCTCTTCCTGGAGAAGGCATTCTCAATGTTTCTAGTTGCCTAGGATTTGGGCCTCCTAAGCGTTCCCACTTCCACATCAGCGTGCCTAGTGGTGTCCTTGTTCAGCTCATGTTCATGTTTAGGCAGGTGCATGTGGTGAGACTTTATAAGCATAGTGTCTCTGACATTTATAGGAGACACAATCTCACACCAAACTTCCTGTCCCTTCGCCTTTTAGGTGTTTTCTACCCTCTCTTCTGCAGGGATCCCTGAGCCTCAGTTGTGATATAGAAGTATATGTTGGGACTTGGCTTGATAACTGCATTTACATTGATTGCGGTTTTCTCTGTCTGTGACAAAGAGAATTGTCTGGATGAGGGAATAAATGGGTAAAGGATACTGGTTTATGGATTAGGCTGGTTTAGTAAAGTGGCAGTTGTGAGTCTCTTCTAAGATTCATGACTTCACTTTTCTTGGCAGTTGGATAGGTTTCTAGAACCAAGCATGACTTTCCTCTTGTTGAGCAAGTCTTATGTTCAATTAGAGAACTATTGGTTACCACCAAGGTATATGTGTCACTATTGCATCCTTAGGACAATCTTAGTGCCATACTGGTTGTTGTTGTGGTTTGTGAGTATCATAGCTTAGTAGTACTACCGATTGCTTCCCTCCTTTGGTAACCTGCACAGCACCTTCTGATACCATGAAAGCTAGACCTCCTATAGGAGGCTTTCCTGTCAGACCTGCCTTGGGTCTGTTGGGCCCTAAGTCCAAGGTGCATGGTGTCTTCAGCATGCACTTTCAGGGGACAATCAAGAGCAGCCGCTACAGCCTTACAATGTTTGGGAATCTTTTAGACAACTCTGACAAACCACTCAAAAGGGGGTTTCTTATGCCTGGTATTGGGATTTTTGTTTGTCTGTGGCATTTGTGCCAGGGGGTGGAGGGAGGACGTTATCAGCCCAAGTGGGAAATTTAACTCTGTATGTATACATTAACTTACATGTACTAAAGGCATTTTAA